>NC_088991.1:4897230-5509384 GCF_963932015.1 Anas acuta
GTTTCTGGTCCCCCCAAAAGGCACCGTTTGGGGACGAGGCCCCGTGGCAGCGCTTCGGGACCCGCACGCAGCGGGTGGCCGCGGCTTCGAGGAAGCGTGGCTGCCGGGCAGATGCTCTCCCACCCCAATCCCCATCCCGATCCCGGAGATAGGGCAGGCAGGCAGCCCAGAAAACCCACACCGAGAAGCAAGAGGCAAACCCAACAAGCGGGCGGGCGGCACACGCTGCCTGCTCCTCACCCCAAAACGTGGGGCGGGCGGGCGGGCTGGGGTGCGGGCACGCTTTTCGGATGAATTACTTTTAATTGAGTGCGTAGTAGCTTAGAAACACATGACAGTGCCGGAGATAAATATAGCAAGGAGGGCAGGGATGGCGGGGGCAGGGAGCAAGCACAGTTCAATGCCTCCAGCCGAGGCTCTGGGGGGGCCGGGATGGGAAAGGGGTCGGGCAGGGGGTCGGGCAGGGGGTCGGGCAGGGGGTCCCGTACCTGTTTTAAACTCCAGCGCGGGGTCGTTCTCGCCCTCGCCCAGGTCGCTCTGCAGCATGGTGTAGATGATCCCGAAGGAGTTGTGGATGCCGAAGATGGAGCCGTTGCACCAAGCGGCGGCGAAGACCACGACCCAGCCGAAGCCGCCCTCGGGGGGCTGGAAGGGCGCGGCGGCCCCGCTCCCGGCCCCGTTCCCGTTGCCGTTCCCATTCCCGGTCCTATTCCCGGTGCCGTTCCCGTTCCCTTCCCCGGTCCCGGTGCCGGTGCCGTTCCCGGTGCCGGTGCCCGGTTCCCCCTCTCCTCCCGCCGCCCCTCTCTGCGCCATCGCGGCCGCGCTCCGGCCGCCGCCCGCCGCCCGCCTGCCCCGCAGCCGGTCCCAAATGCCCGCCGGCCCCCCCGGCCGGCCCCCCCGCCCGCCCCCTCCTGCCGCAGCCTCCCTCCCCGCCTCCCCTCCTCCGCCGCCTCCATCCTCCTCCTCCTCCTCCATCGCCCCAACCCCGGCCCCTACCTGCGCTCCCCCCCCCGCCCCTCTCAATCTCCCCTCGCGCCCCCCCCCGCCCGGCCCTTTCTACCCCCCCGGCCCACCCCAAAACCCCCCCAGCCCTCCCCGGCCGGGGTCCCCGAGGGGTTCAGGGGTGGCCCCGGGTCCCGCCGCCGCCCCGCATCGCCCAGCGCCGCCGCCACCGCATCCTGCGGCGGGCACAGCCCCGGGGCGGGCCCCCGCCAGCGCCGCCCCCCAGCCCTCCCCTGAAGTGGGGCAGCACCGGGAGGCTGTTGTGTTGTGGGGTTTTGTTATTATTTTTTTTGGGGTGGTGGGAGAGGAATAAAGGATCCGGGGAGGAACCCCTCGCCCGGCAGGTGAAGGCGGCTCAGGGGGCTGGGAGATACGGGGCGGCCTCGAGGGGCTGGGGGGGGGGGTCCCCAAAAAGCCGGCGGCTCTTTGGCTGTGCGCCCCCCCCCCAGCCCCACCCGCCGCCCTGTTTTTACGCAGGGGATTTTTCTTTCTCATTTACGCCCCCGATTTTCCTCCAGCGCGGCGGGATCGCGCCCCCAGCAGCGCCACCCGGCCCCCCCGCCGGAGGAATTGCAGATTTATTCCCCTTCCTCCGCCGCAGTCTCCTCCCCGGATCCCCGGCTCGGCAGCGGCAGGATGGGAGCATCTTCCACTGCCCCCTGCCGACGCTCGCAGCCGCAGCTCCCAGGTCTCAGCCCCGCAGGGGGGCTCCGGGCTTGCCCCTTCGCCCCCCCCGGTAGAGCGGGGCTGAAACCCAAAGGAAAATTGGGGAGCCCTTCCCCACCGCACCCGGCATCCCGATGGGATTTCTCCCCCACCCGTGGTCTCAGTGTCCTGCCCACCGTGCTGAGCCTGGTGGGAGGCCAAATGGAGCCGGGGGGGGGGGGGCACAGGGGTCGGTGGCTCCAATAAAAAGCAGTCGGTGGCTCCAAAAAAAAAAAAAGCAGCAGGGAAGGGAATATCTCACCAAAACACCCCGGGAATCGTATCGGAGGGATGCGCCTTTGGAAAAGAAGAGGAGTTAGCAGCAGGCTGAGACCTCCCCGGGTGCTGCGTGGTGTCAGGGGGCTCCAGCCCCGCTTCGGGGTTGTCCCGAGCCAGCATCGAAGACAAAACATTGCTGGCAGCTTGTGGTGCCCGGACAAAAAGCCCAGCTCCAGCCGGGACATTGTCATGCCTGGCACAGCCGCGGCCCCACACGCCCGGTGTTGGCGAGGCTTTTCTTTTGAGCTTTCAGCCCTGGCTGCGACAGCCGTGACATCTGGCCCGACAAAGGCGACACGAGGTCCTCCCGAGGGAGCAAACATTTTCGGGGCAGCGTTAAGGCAGCAGTCACCCCCTGGCAGGGAGGCTGGAACACGGAGGCCGGCGGCTGAGGCTTGTCGTGGGGAGAAGCCAGCGCCCCGAGGGCTTTCCAAGGCGTCGAGCCCTGTGCTGGGCTTCGTTTTGGCATCCCCAACTGCGGCGCTGTGTTCCCTCCGGCTGCCCACTCGCCTTCGCCAAGCAGGTGAGGAGGTGTGAAGGGTGGTTTCTATGCGTGCCTCATGTCTTTTGCACCTCGCCTCTCCAAAAGCAGCGCCGTGCCGTGCCGTGCCGCCCTGCAGGACGTCCCTGGGGGCTGCCTGAGGTGCTCCCCCGACCGAGAGGTGTGGGGCCGGCGCACAAAGGAGGCGAGGATCCAGCTGGAAATTAATATTTTATAGAACACCAAGAAAAAAATCAGAGAGGCTAATTACGGTGATAATCATCGCGGCCTCCGGGCATTTCCATGGAAGTCAGGAGTTGCCCGGGATTACCTCACCCCTTGCAGCAACCTGTGCGGGAGGAGAGCGCGTGCAGTGGTGGCGTGGCACCTGGGATCTCCTCCAGGACCCAAAACTCTTGGCTTTTGGCTCTGGTTTGGCGTGGCTGCCACAGCTGGGGCCAGCAGAGAGCTGGAGTTATGGGTGCTGTGGTTGGGTGCCCACCCCAGCACCTCCTGTGCCACCGAAAGGAGCCAAAGCAGCAGTGCAGGAGGCTGTGGGGCTGGGAGGGCTGCCCTGCCCTGTGGAGCAGAGCGGGACCACTGCACACACACCAGATTTGGGAGCAGAGGAGCATCCTCCCACCCAGCCAGCCCCTTGAATGCTCTGCAGCCCAACTCCTGGCACTGTCTGAGCCGCCCCCAGCCCAGGAATGGCCTGGGAAGGGCCGTGCACAACCCACATGATGCATGAAAAAGGCAGAGGCGGTATGCAAAGGCCTCCCCTGGCTGGACCCTCTGCCAAAACACGCGGACAGGAGCACTGTGCTGCGTTCCTCTGCCCGTCCCCACGGCGTGGAGCAGATGGCTGAGCTGTGTGGGGTCTCAGGGCACGCAGCCCGCACCCTCCAAGCCTGGCCACGTGTCACCAAATGCCAGGGGACGGGACAGAGCCTCCTGGCACGGCCTCGCCAGCTGGTGGCAACCCAGTGCCGGGGGTGCAGCAGGATTTGGAAGCCCCACGGTTTCCAAAATACCAAAAGGAGAAGCGAGCCCTGCTGCCTGCACCCACGCCTCCAGCCCGATGGGTGACACAAAATCAGACAAGGGCGGCTCCAGCACGTGGCATGGAGAGGACCGAGGCTCCACCGCCCGGTGCAGAGGGGCTTCTTGCTGGGGGCACGGGGCTGATGGCAGCCCCACGGGGATGCCCAGGGTGCGGGGATGTTGTAGGGCAAGGGGGAAGCGTGAGGGAGGCGGCGGCCACAAGGTGACCACAGGGAAGCCGAGAAGATGGTGCCCGAGCTGCTGCCCATCCTCCTGGGCGCATCCTTCCAGCATCCTTCGCCTGGCCTTCCGCAGGATTTCTGCCTGGGCACTCTGAGCCCTTAAAAAATTAATAAATAAAGGGGGGTAAAAAAAAAAAAAAGAAAGGAAAAAAAAAAAAAAGGAAAAGGGGAAAAAGGGGGAAAAAATGAAAAGAAAAGGAAAAAAAAAGGGGTGTCTTTTTCATCCTAGGAAAAAAAAAAAAAAAAAAAAAAGAGGGGGGGGTTCGCGCTGCCTGGAAGGGGGCGAGAGGGGGGGGCATCACCTCGGGCTGGGGGGGGGCCGGGGCCGCCCGTGCGGAGCGGGGCGGAGCGGGGCGGAGGCGGCGGGGGGGGGACACATGCGCCGTGCGCGCACTGCGGAGCGGCGCGGAGCGGAGCGGAGCGGGGCGGCCCGGGCACGGCGGCGGCCGCAGCCCCGGAGCCCCCCCCCCGACCCCCCCCCGGGTCCCCCCCAGCCCGGAGCCGGCGGAGGTGAGCGGGCGGCCGCGGAGGAAAGGGAGCGGGGGGTGTTTGGAGGGGGGATTTGGGGGTCCCTCCCCATCGCTTTGCAGGTTTTTATTGGGGTGCCCCGAGCTTCTTGCGGGGGGGGCGCTGCTTTGCGTTTTTGGGTGGGGGGGGGGGCTCCATCCTTGTATTGCGGGGGTGCCCCCCCCCCCAGGTTTGTATGGAGGGGCTGTACTGCTCTGCATCCTTGCATGGGGGGGGGTCCCTGTCACTTTGCAGCTTTTTTTTGGAGGGGGGGATCCTCCGCCGTTTTTCAGCTTTTTTTTTTTTTGAGGGGGGGTCCGGGCCTCTTTGCATCCTCGCATGGAGAACGGGGGAGGTGGGGAGGGGGTCAGGCCTCTTTGCATCCTTGCCAGGTGGGGGTGGGCATGGCTTTGCATCCTTGTGGGGGGGGTCCTGGCTGCTTTGTAGCCTTGTGTGGGGAGGAGGGGGGGGCTTTGCACCCACGCATGGCCTGGGGGGGGGGGGGGCTGTCACCGTGCACTGCCGCATGGAGGGGGGACCTGCACACCCTGCACGCCGGGGAGGGGCCCTCGCTTCGCATCCTCCCTCGCTTCCCATTTGTGCACGGGGGGGGGCCCCGCTGCCGTGCATTGCTGCAGAGGATAACCCGGACCTGTGCATGCCCCCCCCGGGGGTCTGGAGCCCCCCCCAGCAGGCGCACACCCCCCCAAGGGTGCAGAGCCCAGGCCTCGGCGCTCGGTGATTCAGCTTCTTGCAGGGAGCTTTGGTAACGGTGCTCCAAACTCCAGCTCTCGCTGCCTGGCGGTGGTGTCACGGCGATGACATACCCACAGATGGGGAACGATGCTTTTTTTGGGGGTAGTTTGGGGCTGTTTCAGTTGTGCCGGGCATCCAGCAGCCAGCCTGGAGCCGGGGAGCGCAGGACCTGGGCGCGCGGGCAGGTCAGCGATGGCAGAATTAATAATTCATCCCCAAAACTTCAGTGCGCCAGGGCACACCCCTCGATTGCTGTGCTGCCTGGATTTTAGAGAGGCTGCTGCTTTGGGTGAGAAAAAACGGGGGGAAAAAAGGTGTTTGGATGGCATTTCTGTGCCTCAGGAGCATGCCTGGTTCATGCTGGGCAGCACGGCAGGCAGGAGGTTAACGCGCGCCGTGCTCCTCTGTTGCAAGCACAGGGCACGCCGAGGGCTCTTGCACATAGTGCCTGTGATGCAACCGAGTCCCCAAATGCCCGGCTCCTTTCCCCAGGAGCTGGAGAGCCCACGGAGAAAAGCGGAGCTGAAGCATATTTTGCTTCGAGCTGTCATCTCCCTTGGCCCAGTTCTGAACCGAAGATGCTCATCCTCCATTTTCTGGTAGATGACAAATCAGCCGGGGATGCCAAGCTCTTGACAAGTAACAAGCAACAGCCCTCGAGCCAAAAGGAGGAAAAAAAATAACAACAAAAAAAAAAAAGCCAGAATGCTTTTTGCAGAGCTGCCCATCTATTGCAGGGCAACGCGATTTTGCCGGCTGGAGCACGGCTGTTCCCAAGCAGCGAGCACCCGGTGCCCAGAAAGCCCCCTGCTGCTCGCTGAGGCTGCCCCACGTTTATCAAAGCGCCTTCTATTTCGGGGAGAAAAAGGCCGGTTTGTTGAGCAGCGAGCGTCCCGTTCACACAGCCTGCCGGCGTGAGAGGGAGAGAGCCAGCCTTCCTTTAATGAGCTGGGCACAGAAAGGGAGAAATGGCATTGAAAGATTTTCCTTTGGGGATGGGGAATCATTAAAAACGAGGTGTGATTCCCGGGCCAGCCGGGATTTTTCCAGCCAAAAAGCACAGGGGGTCGGTGCTGCCCTTCCCCTGCCCCATCCCCAGCCCTCTTGCAGACCATGGAGAGTGACAGAGGAGGCTCCCACGTAGCTTCACCCACTCCTTTTCCTCTCCCACTTGCTGTTAGGGTACCCATTATTTTAGCATAGGTCCAGAAAGCCCACATCAGCTAAAAACCAAGGAAATCATCCCTGTGAAAACCTCCTTGCCAATTACTTTCTGGCATGCGCTGGTGGCATGGCTGTAAAGAGACAGTTTAGGTAAAAACATGGAGCCTGCTCGTTTCAAAGCAGCAGGACCAGCCCTTTATTCCAACCACAAGGTAAGGAGGCAGGCGCATTTACAGCATCCTCCTAAGGAGGCTTTTTGGCTAAGGTTTGCACTGCAGAGCCCGGCCTCACGAGGGGTTTGTGATTTAGAGGCAATTTAGCCAAGTGCCGTTCCTCGAGCTGGAGCGCTTTGCAGCAGAAGGGGGAGGAAAAGAAAAAAAAAAAAAACACTGTGGCATTTACTAATAAAACTCCTCAGGAATATTTTTAGCCGTGTTATGTCGCACTTCGCAGCAAAGCGCTCGCTTGTGAAGCCTCCTGGCGGAGGCAGAGGGCTGGGGGAGAGGCGCAGGCGGTGCTCCCGGTGGGATGTGCTGGGGCTCGGGGCAGCCCATGCAGATCTGGCCGGGCAGCCGGCTTCTCCTCCGCTTGCCAGGAGGGCCTGACCCTTCCCCTGGCTGTAAAAATGGGAAATTAGTTTGTTAGAGATGGGCTCAGCAGGGGCTGGTGGGCACAGCTCAGCCCTATGGTTCCTGCGTCAGCTGCAGCCTGTCCTCGCTGCCCCAAAGGATTGGGGCTGAGACCGCCCCACTCATCACACATGTGAGCCTCCAGCACCCCCAAGCTGAAGGATCGGTGGCCCAGGAGCAGCCCCCTGTGGCCTTTTTCTGTCTGTCCCCATGGCAGGAGCTACTTACAGCACCGAGATCCACCAGGGCACAGCCACAGCAGCACTCAAGGAGCACCCACAGCCCTTGGCCAACCTTAAATAACCTGCCCCGGGGGTGTGGTGAGCCCCAGGTGAGGCTGCTGAGGACGATTATGGGCTGGCAGTGCCCACCTGAGGATGGCAATGTGGCCCTTCACGGCCTGCAGCTGCCCAGGTTCAGTGTCACCGGGGGGTGGCTCTGCCTGGCTGGCGGTGCTGGTGCACCCGTGGCCACCTGCAGCGCTTCCAGGAGCGGTGGGGTCTGGTTTTCAGCCCACACTGGACACGTAGAAGAAATAACGAGTTAGTCTTGGCCTCATTCCACCTGTGCTCAAGGCTCCCCCTTTCCCCTTTCCCATCGCTGGGCACAAGCGGCTCATTAACAGCTTTCTCCCTGGCTTTGGGAAGCGCCGGAGGGAATAAGCTCGGCAGGCAGAATAGCATCTGCCATTGTGCTGCAGGAGCACAATCGGCCCTTTCGGAAGCTCGGTATTAATGATTTAGACACAAGTTTTGTGCTGTTTGGTCGGGGCAGCTTGCATTTGCATTAAAAAAATCCCGCCAAGCTGGGGAGCCCGGCCGGGCACTATCAATGGGAAACTGTTCTGCGCAGCGCCGCCGGGGCCAAAAAATGCGAGCTCGGCACATTTCTGGCTCCTGCCGTGGTCGGCATTACCGCGTCGATGCCTGGCTGCCCCGCTCCCAGCTGTTAGCATTGCTGCTGGGAAGCTTCTCCCTCCGCTGCCAAAGCGTTTTACGGGATGTTGATGGAGATGGGGGGGTCCCAGGATGCACGGGGATGGCTAACGTGGGGCTGGCAGCGCGTGGGGGCACGCAGGGATGCTGCAGGGGGGGGAGCAGGGCAGGACACGGTGGCCTGGTCGGCGTGGTGTGAGCACAGATAAAAAGAAAACCCCGGGGAGCTTTGCAGTCAGCTGGAAATGATGGAATTACAGGCGCTCGCTCGCTCCGCTTTGGGTCAGGGTGTTGTGGGGCCGTCACAGGGGCTGCAGCACGTGGGGGTTTGCTTCTGCTCTGAGCCCAGCTCCGTCACCGCCGTGTCCCAGATAAGTCCCCTGGGGAGAAAGGGGAGAGAAGGGAGGGAATGCAAATGGAAAAAGCTGTTTTGGGGTCGTTTCTTCCTCTTTTTTTCCTCGCCCAGGAGAGTGTGAGCGCTCGCCGGCAGCATGCCGCTGGTGAAGAGGAACATCGAGCCCCGGCACCTGTGCCGGGGGGCTCTGCCCGAGGGGGTGACGAGCGAGCTGGAGTGTGTCACCAACAGCACGCTGGCTGCCATCATCAAGCAGCTGGGCAGCCTCAGTAAGTCACAGCTCAGCGTCCCCCGGGGACATCCCCCTAGGGGCTGCTGCCACCCCGCACCGGGGCTGGGGACGGCCAGGGTGCCGGGATGCTGCGGTCGCTCGTCCCAGTTTGATACTGGTCAAAGAGCCCCTGACTGGGTGGGAATTGTCCAGAGAGTAAAGAAAGGAGGATGCTCAGGTCCAAAGGGAGGATGTGAGGGTGTTTTAAGACCCGCTTCCCTCCCATCGCTGCTCTCTTTGAGTACCCCTCATTTCTTGACTTGTCTGGAAATAGGACAGTCGGGCTGCTTATTCAGGTTTTTAAAACCCTCTTCTTTTAATGCAGAGCACTCCTGGAGCCACTTGAATACTCCAGGTGAAAGATAGCTCTGTATAAAAGGTCCAAGTCTCCACCTGCCTTCCTGCCCCATCTCTGATTCCTGCAGCAACGGGAAGGACGAGAGCACTGCAGATGCGAGTGGGGACATGTAATAGGGGAAACTTATTTTGCTCCTGAATATTGAATTAAAATAGAAAGAGTGGCACAGGCTCTCCCTCTAGTGCCTTTTTCACCCCTCCAGAATTAGATAACTTTCTAAAATACGCCCAGAAAGAGGAACGATGTACTTAGGGAGCTGCTGGCATGCAAAAAGTGTGGGGAGGATTTGGTGTCCCCATGGGTAACGCAGTGCCAGGTCACAGCTCATGTCCCCCCCGGCAGGCCGGCATGCTGAGGACATCTTTGGGGAGCTGTTCAACGAGGCCAACAGCTTCTACATGCGGATGAACTCACTGCAGGAGCGGGTGGACCTGCTGGTCATCAAGGTGACGCAGCTGGACTCCACCGTGGAGGAAGGTGAGGACCACGGGGTGGGTAGCACCGTGCCCGGGGCGGTTTTGGGGCTGGGAGGCACGTGCCTGGTGCCGGGTGCGAGGCCACCCCTCATCCATCCCCTCCCCACCCCGTGCCCCCAGTTTCTCTGCAGGACATCAACATGCGGAAGGCGTTCAAGAGCTCCACGGTGCAGAACCAACAGGTGGTTTCCCGCAACTCCATCCCCAACCCGGTGATGGAGATGTACCAGCGCTGCGACAAGCCCCCGCCGCTCAACATCCTGACGCCGTACAGGTGGGGCAGCCCCTCCGACGCTCCTCAGAGTGTGGGGAACCCGTGGGGACCCTTCCGGGAGAGGTGCCAGGGTGTGCAGCCACTTTGCTGCTTGGTGAGGGCTGGAAGTGCTGTTTTCCCCCTGGCTGTGCCACCACAGGGCACCTGGAACGGGTGGCCCCGCACCACAGAATCACCTAGGTTGGAAAGGACCTTTGAGATCATCGAGTCCAACCATCAGTCTCGCATGTGCTATAGCCCTGGTGCCGATTTGTGACGCCTGTTTTCAGTTGTGGTGCCTAGAGAGGTTGTGGACTTCCTTGGAAGTCTTCAAAAGCGTCGGGACATGGTCCTGGGCAACCCGCTCTGCATGGCCCTGCTGGAGCAGGGCTTGGACCAGGTGGGCCCAGCGGTCCCGTCCAACCTCACTCATGCTGTGGTTCTGTGAACCTGATCTCCCAAATCCCACCACTAATCATGTCCCTTAGTGCCATGTCCGCAGGATCCTGATGTGGTGAGGTAAGCACAGCGCAGGTAATCACAGCTCCGTGTTGGACGTGCTCATGGAGGTCCACCAGCTTACAGCTGTGATCATGCCAAAGTTCCCTATGGGGGAAAGGGGTCTTCTCCAGAAGAATGATGGGGTCTCATTTGGGGGAACGAATGCCCAAGGCAGCTGCCCCACTGTCCCTGCTCGCAGTGGAGCCCTTGGGCTGCGTGGAAAACCTGTGTGGAAAGCCCCAAAAGGGGCATGAGGTGGGACAGGGGATGCTGGTGGAACTGGTGATGGTGGGCAGGGCTGCGGGGGGCATCTCCATCCATGCGCTGCCATTGCTAGCACTTAAATGTTTTTGGGATCCCCTCCCCTGTGCCTAACAGCCTCTTCTTTTCCCCCCAGGGATGACAAGAAGGACGGCCTCAAGTTCTACACCGACCCCTCTTACTTCTTCAACCTGTGGAAGGAGAAGATGCTGCAGGCAACAGAGGACAAGAGGAAGGAGAAGCGCAGGCAGAAGGTAGCGGGCACAGGGAGGGCACCGCGCTGGGTGCAGCGGGGCGATGCCTCCCCAGGCGTCACCCAAAGGCTGCAGGACGTGGGGTGGAGGTGGATCTGTGGCTCGTGTGCCCCCAGGAGCAGCGGCTGGTGGAGGACTCCACCCGGGAGGTGAAGAAAGTGCGGAAAGCCCGCAACCGGCGCCTGGAGTGGAACATGATGGCATACGATAAAGAGTTTCGGCCCGATAACAGGTTCTCACCATCCCCATATCACATGGCGTCATCGGAAGGATCACTGTCCCCAGACAATAGGCAGGTTTTACCTATTACGCCTTCAGCTCGCTGGGTTTCCTTTGCTTTTCGGCATTTCTGGTTGTCTTCTTCTTCGTCCTTGGGGGAATGCACTTCTGGTTGTCCTCTGTCCATGGGGGAAGGCACCGCCCGCAGCAGGAAGGGTTTGGGGGCAAGGAGGGGGTGATGAGCCCGTGCCCTTGTAGCTTCAGGCACGGCACCATCCTGGTGCCCAGCGGGGTCGCATCCTGGACCTTGGTGTTGGGATAAAGTCAGAGAGCTCTAGGAGCCAAGGGAGGAGACTGGTCCAGCTCCGTTGCATCCCCCTCCTTCCCTCCCTTCCTCCTTGTCCGTCCCTGCTTTCTGTCTGCTTTCCTCAACCCCCCAACCCCCCAAAACCCCCTCCTTGCCCACCCCGACCCCTCCTGCCCGTACGACCCTTGGCTTTTCCCCTCGCCGTAGGTCCTACGCCTCGGACGCCGCCGACCACTCGTACCCGGCGAGCCCCAACCACCCGGCGCAGCTGCTGGCCCCCGCCGCCCACCTGCCGGCCGAGCACAAGGAGGGGGTCCTGGCGGCCGTGCCCCCCCAGGAGCACGTCTACCGCCCGCCGGCGGGCAGCCGCCAGAACAGCCTCAACCGTGCCCAGCCGCCCCACGCGCCGCAGCCCCCCGAGGCCGTGCTGAACGGGCCGAGGCCGCACTTGGTCAAGGATTTTGGGTAAGTCCCTAGGGTTTGGGGCAAAGAGGGGCATCCGGCGTCGTTCCTCGCGTTGCTGACGCCTCTTCCTCCCTCACAGCCCGCAACCGGTGCCGATGGCGGAGTACTTCGTGCCTCCCGCCCCGCCGCCCCCGCCGCCCGTCATCCCCTCGGCGCAGACCGCCTTCGACAGCCCCATGGCGGCCCCCGCAGCACTGCCCCCCGGCGCGGCCGCCCCCCCGTCCTACGCGCCCTCGCCGCCGCCCCCCGCGCCGCCCGGCCCCTACTCTGCTTCCCCGCCGCAGGCCGGCCCCATGGGCCCCCCTGTGGCCCCGCCACCACCACCGCCGGGGCCCCCCGCACTTGCTGCCTCACCGGCGCACTCGGTGTCACCGCCGGCCCCCGCCGCCGAGCCGCGGAAGCCGGCCATCCCGCTGATGCCTATGAGCGACGCCCGGAGCGACCTGCTGGCAGCCATCCGCAGGGGTGAGGCCGGGTGGGGGGCTCTGGTACCGAAGGGGGGCTATGGGACAGCTGGGAAGGGACTCTTTTTTTGGGGGGGTGTGGGGATAGGATAAGGGGTGATGGCTTAAAACCAAAAGAGAGCAGGGTTAGAGGAGATACAGGGAAGCAATGCTTTGGCTGTGGGTGCCCCGTCCCTGGCAGTGCCCAAGGCCAGGCTGGGTGGGGCTGGGGGCAGCCTGGGCTGGTGGGAGGGGTCCTTGCCAGGCAGGGGGCTGGGATTAGATGGGTTTTAAAAGGTCCCTTCCAACCCAAACCCTTCTGTGATGATTCTTCGACTTGGAGCATCACTGCCAGGGAGGTGGGACCCGTCTCTGGAGGTGACCTGGGGCACCACGGCACTCCTGGGCCCCCGGCCTCCTTTCAGACTGCAGCTGATGCAATTCTCCAGGGTCGTTCCCATTCCTCCTTCCTTCTCAATGCAAATCTTCAGGTTGAACAGAAGATTTGGCCCCCAGGAAGCTCCAACACCCTCAGGGTTGGGTGGAAGCCAAGGAGGACGGCTATAGCTTAGTGATCATGCACAACTGCCCCCCTTCCAGCCAGCGCATGTAACTGGGGGTGGTCACACGTCTTTATGGGTGATGCTGCCCCTAAAGCCCTTCCTTTCCTAACGCAGGGATCCAGCTGCGGAAAGTCCAGGAGCAATGGGAGCAAGAGGCCAAGAAAGAGCCCGTGGGCAATGACGTGGCCACCATCCTGTCCCGCCGGATCGCGGTGGAGTACAGCGAGTCGGACGACGACTCGGAGCTGGACGATAACGAGTGGTCAGACTGAGGGGGCCGGGACCGGGCTGGCGGGGAGCTGCTCCGCTCCAGGTGCGTACCTGGGTGCCCACACCCGCCATCAGCCCCGCTAATTCAGGAGCTTTTGCTTTTTACACCATGTCGAAAACCATGTCGGGCAGCGCTGGAGGCTGTGCACGGGTAGGACGCGCCTCCGGGGCGGTGAAGCCAGGAATTAGCAGCACCTCCGCGTTTAATGATGCTGGAAATGCTCTGGCACTGGTAATGCATGGCCACAGGGTGGCTTTGTTAGGGGAACGACACCACGAGGCAGTAGGGCTTTTGCAGCTAGATGTTAAACGCGTAACGGGGAGACCGAGGTGTTCGCAACCTCTGAGCCCGTTCCCATCCTCGGGACCAGATTTTTGGGAGAAAAGCGTGAAGGCAAGGCTCGTGCAGCTGGCACACGTGTGTCCTGGGGGCAAGGGGCTGGGGGCCATGTCCCAAAAGCCCTGCAACCCTTGGCCTGACTGCTAAAACACTGCAGTTTTATCTGACAAAAAAAAGAAAAAAAAAAAAAGAAAAAATGCTGCTCTTAGGTAAACCCAAACCACTAAAACAGAGCGATGCTCGGTCTCGCTCTCTCGATTTGCACTTTGTAGCCCCACTAATGCCACTAGTACAGTCAAGGACAATCCCATCCCGGGGCACTGGCCTGATGCCGCCTGCTCCTCGTCCCCAAAGCACGGCACCGGTGGGGAGTGCAGGAACGGGGCCCCGCCACCGTGCCAAAAATACCAGTTTGCTCATCAAAATAGAGCATGATTCATAGCTGCCTTTTCACGCAGCTATTAAGGGAGGATTCGCGGGGCTGGGGGTGCAGAACAAATGGGTGTGAAATACTGAAAATATCGCAGCCAGGGGTGAGGATCTGCAGAGGGCTGGAAGAGGCTCCCCACCAGCAGAGAACGGGCCAGGAACAGGCGCGGAGCCATCTGACACAGCCACCTGGCCCTCTCTGCATTCCCATATACTGTGAGCCCCAAAATGGGGGAGAAACCTGAATCCTACCCATTGCATTGCTTTTGGGGACTTTGTGCCCACCTCCCCAGCAGCTGGGTAGGTGAGCACATCGGTAATGTTCCCAGTCCCTGGGAGTGAATCGACCTGCAAAGCAGATGGGAGGATTTGGCTGGGACCCAAAAGGCTCAGGGAGGCTGATGCTTCCTTATATCTGCCCTGAGAACTGCTGGTCTTGAAGGACGCCCTGACTATGTGCTCATTTCTCCTCAGGAGAAAAAGAGAGACCCTCTGTGGTGAGACACAATGAGCATAGCCCCCAGCTTAGCTGCTAAGAAACATCACCATGAACCCTTGCCTGTGCTGAGAGACACAAAATAGCCTATCTGTTTTGTTTAATGCGACACTTCCCATTTCTCTGCACCCCACTGACTCCCCCAGATGGGACTCCAGCAGCACGGCAGGCTCCTCTCCCCCCACCACCACAAATTCGGCCACAGGGGCTGGCCCCATGGGCATCAATGCAGTGCTGAGCAGGGCTTGGGCCTGGTGCAGGAGAGGGCCAGAGTGTCTGGGGAAGGATTTAAGGTTGGAAGCAAAGTCTGTTGGTGTTAGCAGTTGTTCTGCACCCATTTCTGCCCTGTGACGGGCCACAGACCTGCATTTGCTTCCCCATTTCCTTCAGGGAAATGCCCCTTGGCATTAGCACGGCTGGAGGAGCTGCACAGAAAGCCCTTGGGGTTTTGGCCTGGTCCCGGTGCCCGTCCCACTGGACCCACCACCATGTCACAGCGGGGGACCCTTTGCAGAGCAGCTGGGATGTGACCTGGAGAGAGATCAGAAGGAAGCCTTGTTTAAAAAAAAAAGAACAAAAAACAATCCAGAGTATCATTTAAGCAGCCAGCTATCAGTACTTAGTGTGGAACAGTGTTAATACTGAGGCAAGCACTGTGCTGTTTGCATGTACAAGGAGAATGGTTATTGGGGTAATTCAGCAAGAGATGAATTCCCCTGGAGGGAACAGCAAGGGGCTGCCCTGGGCCATTGGGGTGCTCGTGGGGACCCCGTGCAGGGCTGGGATGCTGCCAGGACATCTTGTTGTCACATGGGGACAGGGAAGGGCCTTGGGGACACGCGGGGCTGGCTCATCCCTCGGGTCTGTGGGCATCCCCGTTCTGGGGAGCAGAGCTGTTGTGGAGAGAGACTGGAGAGGAGCTGAGTGCCCCCACAAGGCCAGGTCTTTCCCCAGGCCCTGGCTGTGCTCTGGCACAACAGCCATGCCATAACTCCAGAGGGACTTGCTGTGGTAGCCCCCAACAGCAGCAGGAGTTTGCAGGGACAATCTGGACCCACCACCTCCTAGCAACCCCATGGTGCTGGGGGCTGGAGCCATCATCCCGTGCTGTTATTAGGGTCAGCGCCATCGCATGGCAAAGCACTTGACAATCACACACTGAAGCCTTGCTTGCCCTGCATGGGTTGTGTTGGTGGAGCAGCCTCAGGGTGGCAGGGAGCAGGGCTCGCCCTCATTTCTCGCAGCTTTACATTCTTACCCCATTCCTGGGTGTCCCAGCACATCCTCACCCTTCACACTCTGCCCAAGGAAGCTCGCAGCCCCTAGTGACCATCCCCTTTCACACAGGGGGCCAGCAGTACCCTCTGCTTGCAGTCACCCTAATCCAGCTCTTCCCAGGCCTTGGCTGCACTGAAGCTGTCTTGATACCCCAAACAGGCAGATCCACGGGTGACCTTCCCAGATAGATGTCCACATTGCAGCTCATTGCTCTGGGTTCTCACGTAGTTGGTGAAGAGGTGACCAGTACAGGCTGTGGACACCCATTTCTGGCCTGACCATAGCACACGTGCTCTCCCCAGCTCTCCTGGCAGCATTGCAGGGTAGATGAGCAGCACGTGGTGGCACTGAGAGCCCCATTCCCACTCCCACAAGGCCAGCTCTGCTGGCAGAGCAGCCTCTGCGGTGCCTCGACACGCTCAGGCACCTTTGAGGATGACCGTCTTCATTTTAGGCATACTCACCTAATTTCGACCAGGTCACCTCTGAAACCCAACACGAGCTCTTTGGGTGGTGTGGGCCAGGCTGGCTCTGCTGGAGGTGGTTGTGCCGTGCTAATTAACTCTGGCTGGCTGACCCACATGCTGCACACTCTGTGTTTTGTACATATGTGCCTATTTCTGTATACTCCTCCAAAAGTAGGCCATGCCGCATTATACAACCTGAAATGCTCAAATCCCCATGTGGGCTGATATAAAAGTGAATATTTAAATATTTTTATCTAACTTGGCAGCCATTAAAAAATACAATCCAGGTCACGGATGATTGAATTGCTCCTCTCTCTCAAGTGTACCCGAAGTGGGCTGAGGAGATCCTCCTGTACATTAAGGGATCGCATTCCCTGCAAAAATACGGCAGTGACGTTTCATTGCCAGCAGATAATCACAGAGTGCCAAACATTTAATGAGCCCAACCGATCTCCTGAGAGCTCCCCTTGCCATTTTATCTGCCTTCTCCTCCTTGCCAATTTATGGGCACAGATTAAAAATAATAAATAAAAGGCTGCCAACAGGGGGAAGTGTATTCGGTGCGCATACAAATGAATTAGGCTTGAGTCAACCAAAGAATAAATAAGCTGGTTTGAGTCTGCTTAGAGATATTAGCAGAAGACTCTAGTCCCCAAGGTCCATCAGGAACCTCTTGGGCACCTCAGGTTTACCTGATGAGGGACATTTTGGAGACTGCGGTGCCCGTGGTACGCTGTCTGTGAGGGCTGTGTCAGCTCTGAAGTCTGGTCTAGCTGAAGTCTCGTGAAGGTCAGTGGAGGTTTGGTAGTGGTCACATCCCAGCTTCTCCTTGATCTCAGGTGAGCTTTGGGCTTGATGTTGGTGCAGGCAGACAGGAGGATAAGTGTCCTGAAGGAATCAAAAGGTGGTTTCTAGTTTGCCACCCTAGGCAGAGACCTGGGGAGGAGCGAGCATCATTGCCTATGGGGGCTCCTGATTTTGCACTTATGCTTGCCACCAGGATGAAGACTTCCTGGGCAAAATAAGACTGAGCACAGCTTCTCCAGGGAGCTCCCTCCAGATAAGAGCCCTCAGATTTCCTCCCACTAATTTTTCCACCTGTACGTCCTTTTCAAGGCCCTGACAGCTGAAACAGAAGCTTGCAGGCTCCTCTGGGAGCAGAGCATCAACACCTTTCCTTTAATGACAAAAGGAGGTTTCGCACAGAGGGAGACAGGCTTTGCAGCAGCAGAGGTGCTGTTTTGTTTTGGAGGGTGCTTTCCAGAGGTGTGTGGCCAGCAGGGGTCCCACACTATGTCCCTGGGGATGGAGCACGGAGGGCAGCTCTCCCCATCCGCTCGTTGAACATCCTCCAGCACAGGATGCTGGCAAGGGGAGCTTAGGCTGGTTTTGGGGGTTTTGTTTTTTATCATTCCTGTTTTTCTCTAGTAGTAGTTACTTAGGGGTAAAGTTTTCTAGACTGGCATGTCACTTTACAGAATAACAAAAAAAAAAAAAAAAACAAAGGACAAGAACTCTGTCCTGAGGAGCTTACAGTTTACAGCAAAGACCATATGACCTGCACTGCACTTTAGAAGCCACAAATGTACAATTGCTCTCATACCCATGAATTTACCCTCCCGACCAGGCAGCAGCACCTCGAGGACCGTTGTCCCTTCCCTTGGTGACCCCACAACCAGTACCACAACCACATCCCCCTGCCATCAGCAAGGCTCTCCCATCTCCCCGCCATCCCCCCCACAGAAGTGCCTGAGCAAAGCATGGGAGTGACAAAACCAGCGTGTTTTGCCCCCATATAGGTGGCCATTCCCTTGGGGGTGCCTTTTCCAGCCTCCCCCCATGCCATGTGGGGCTGTGCTCCTCTGGTATGCCCATGCAGTCCATGTGATGCCCTCCTTCAGGGGTTTATACCTAAGCCTAGGCTTTGAAATGCTTCAGTCTTTGAGAACCAGAAGGGATTTTTTTTAGTGAATCCAATCTTTTAACAGACCCCACATAGGCTTCACTTTCTCCAGGTGAGAGTTGTGCTTGCATCTTACTGGGAAGATGGGGAAAAGACATGCTTCAGAGGGGGGATTTTCCCCAAATCTTTCAGTTCCCTGCCCACAGAAGGGGCAGCAGGAGGTCCCTTGGCTGGGGACCATCCTGGTGGTGACACCAGGCCAAGGCAGGGCCTGCAGCAAGGGACAGGCTCACACTGCAGGATGCCCTTAGGCTCTTCCCAGATGGGACACACTTGGCTATGGCGTCCCTTGAAGGACATGTTGATGTGACATTACCAATCTTAATCTCTGTCCCATGCTGAGACAGGGCTCTGAGGCCACAGAGCCCTCCATAACGCCACACCAGCCATCTTCCCCTTCCCCCGGGGACTCCTGTCCTCACAGAGGTCCCTCGATAGCCTTGTGCTTTTAGCAGGACACGCTTAAGTCTGCTGTTGCCTGTTGTGTCCAGGGTCTTGTGAGCCCATGTGGTGGGAAGCGAGCCCTGCACTCCTCACCTGTGGTGACAATGTCAAGGGACCATGTCGGCCCTGGGGGACTGGCTCCATGCTAGAATTACCACAGAGCAGAAGGCACTGAAATGGTAGAGGAAAGGGAAGGAAATCAGCATGTCATTTTTGGGAGGCTGGTTGTACTCCCACCACTCTGTGCAAGAATATCTCAGGTAGGTTAAAAAAGGAAGGGCAGCAGGGACAGCAGCCTGGTCCCCATGCCACTGTCAGACTGAAACAAGGCCTGGGCCTGAGCTGTGGCAGCAAAGTTAAATCACATCTCAGGGAAGGTGAGGATGGAGGGACTCAGACAGGTTTCTGCCACAGGAGGTCTTTGAGAAGTAGGTAGATGGACACCAGAGAGAGGGGCACAAGCCCTGAGCCTGTTTGGGGCCAGGGGAGTGGTGTGGGGGTGCCTGTGGAGCACCTCATCCATCCTGGTGGGTCTGCGGTTCTGCCTCATCCCCTTCTTCAGGCCTGTAACACCACAACCTGCAGAGCCACCCTAGCAACCTGGGTACATCCCCCCCAGCTTTGGTGCCCCTTTGCTGGTTTGTTGTTGGTTTTTTTTTTTGACCCTCAAATATAATAAAGATTAAGCATACTAGATTAAGATGTGAACTAAAAGCAGAAAATCAGGACACACAGCTGGCACCACTGATGTCTGCACACTGCAGTGTGTATGCAACACTGGCACCGTAAGGCCAGCACCTTAGAAGTTACCCATGGATTTGGGGTAGCTCAGCTGTGGGATCTAAAAATAAGTAAACCCCCCACAAAAATAAAACCAAGGGAAAAAAACTTACACGATTGCCAGGAGAAAAAAATCCATTCTGCCTTCTTCTGCTAGAGAAGCAAGAGAAAAATCAGAGCCCATGTTATTTCCCAGCTAGCCACAAAAAAAAAAAAACAAAAACAACCACAGAGCAGTTATCACCATAACACTTCCAAAATTAGGTTTATAACCAATTCACAAGAACAAAACAAAAAGCACACCAAGCCCTACTTCAGCAGGGTCTCCTGCCCTTGTAGGAAGGTCTTTTATCCCTGAAGGCCCCACCTCAGCTCAGGTGCTTCAAATTCCATGAATTTTCACCCATTTTGGGTGTTTGTGTATGCCTGATGCCTCAGCTGGGAATACTTCCCCAGCAGAAAGTCACTTGCCATGGAAAAACTAACCATACAATTCCTGCATTAGGAATAAAGTGGGATTTGAGCCCAGTGAAGTTACCGTGATGCACGTGGAGGGACTTGCTTCCTCTAGAGGTGCTCTGGAGGAGGAGAGGTGCCACTGCTGGCCTCCCAAAAGCCATCCTGGTATGAGCCTTGATCCCAGAACCAGCACCAAAGCTGGTTTTACCCTGCGAAGCTCCAGCTCTGCATTCAGCTCTGTCCAGTTTCCCACAAACGGGGCCTTTGTGGTGCCTTTCCTCGCAGATCAGAGCAGTTTAGGACAAAGAAAGAAAATCCCCACCAAAAAGAAACCTTTTGCTCTGAAACGCATTTTTAGGGCTGTTTTGGGGTTGATGGCTCCTTGTTTTAATCGACTCCCTTTTGGGGGCTTGCCTGGGGGATCCTGAAGCAGAAGCCCTCTGGTGTGAATTTGGGTCGGTGCCGCAGCACGGATCCTGCTCCAGGTCAAACACGGGGCTTGCAGGAGGGGAAGCTGGCAGGCAGCGGGGTGGGATTATCGTTGACACAAGTGCCTTTTCTGGAGATCCCCACTGCATTTCCAAGGAGCTCCTGGGGGTTTGGAGCAGTGGGTGGTGGAAGTCCGGCGGTGAGCGTGCCCATCCCCTGCCAGGGGGAAGGGGCAGAGCATTTCTGGGCACTGGTGTATGTTTGTGATGCTCGGCCTGCCCTCGCCCAGGCGAAAACCTGGACAAAACCCTGAGCTGTCCACCAGGATTCCTCCTTCCCTGCACCTGCGATTTTATCCCAGGGCAGATCTTGCATCAGTTTTTACTCTGATCTTGGCCAACCTAAGGGATACCTAAGGGATACCCACTCTGGCAACCACACGTCTCTGGGGACAAAAACAAGCATTGCACCTTGGGCAGGGGACAGACCCCAAAAGCACACAGCAGGGCTGCAGGAAGGGCAGAAAAAAGAACCCCTGCTTTGCTGCAAGACTTGCTCCTGCTGGTGGGTTTGTCCCAGGGTGTATGCTGGGGAGCCTTTCTCCTCCTCCTCCTCCCCCAGATGCAGGACTGAAGCCATGGGTTTCCACCACCTTCAGCAGGAGCACGAGCACCTCTGGGAAAGGCTGGCAAAGGGCATTTCTGCCTCCCCAGCCCTGCTGGAGAGGCTCAGGGCAGGGTGTCTCCAAGGGGAAGGCACAGTGGCATGTCAGGGACAAGGACAATGTCCTGGTGGCACCTCGTGCCTGGCATCGGGGGGGCTCATCAGCTGGCGGGGATGCCCTGATGCTCCAAAAGGCTCATTTTTTTTTAATACCGGCAGACAAACCACCAGCTTTTCCTTCAATTTACCACTTGATAGAAGCAGCTGACGGGAGACGGGCATCTCTCCCTCGGGAGGGTCACACATTGCAGGCCATAACCTGATTTCCATTATTATATAGTTGACATTAAAGAAGAAAGAGTCGTTCACTGTCTAATGGGGTCTTTTAACCACGTGCACTTAGTCAATAGGTGAGTAGATGTTGCTGCTTGTATCTATCTACCGTACACAGTCGCTACGTGTGAACAAGTGTATTTCTCCCCGGTGTTGTGGGTGTCCTGCCTGTCGTGACACTAGGACGGAAAGGTAGGGACGACGCTGGTCGCGGGACAAGCTTTCTTCTGTACAGCGGAGAGAGGAAGCCTGCGGAGAGCCGAAGCACCGCTTGTAACTACATTTGTTAAAACGTCATATGACATAATCCCGAACCGTTGACACTTTATGCATGTGCTAATCAAAAAAAAAAAAAAAAAAAAAAAAAAAAAAGTAAAATAAAGATTTTAAGAGGTTAAAGTATATTTATTTCATTTCGGCTTCTTGTCAGCTCGCCAAGCCTGTTTGCTGCGGGAGGAGTCATCGGCCCCGTGATGCTCGGATTTCTATTAGAGGCCAGGGGCAGAGGAAGCGGCTCAAAGCTGTGATATCTCTGTAACCCTTATTTTAGAGAAACCAGCTCTCAAAGATCTATTAATTCCCAAGGGTATGTAATCCCTGACCGCCTGGGTAATTAGATGGCAGAGGATGTCCTTCTGCTGGAAAAGCCTCTGTCCCGGAGGCTTTGCTGAAGGCTCCAAAGGGATGCGTGACCCGGGGGTGCCCTTTGCCCAAAACCCACCCAATCTGCCCCAAATTGCCTGAGCCCAGGTCAGGGAAAGCGTAAACCTGTAGTAGCCTGGGTTCAGCTGAAATGAAGACACAGACACACGCGGTTTGGCACATACCTGGGCCAGGAGCCCAGGTCTTCAAATGTGTTTATTTTAACACCCTCTCCCCCCGTTTTTGGATAGCCTCTTGACAAACCACTTTAACAGTTTTATTTACAGTAAGAAAAATAAATTACTCTTACAGATGAATGTATAATATTATACACAATAGAGATACAGTGCAATAACAGCATTGATTTGCTTTCACTCGCTCATAAAGTGCGTCGTAGGGGCTTGACTTTACCATGACCGAACGGTAACTGCACATTTTCCTTTGAGATCAACTCTCCCAGTCAAGTTAAAACAGTTACATCAAAATAATTTGCTGTCCTGATTGCTCTGAAGCGTCCTCGTTGCTGGGAAAGCAGATGTGATGAGAGGGGAAGGAACAGCAAAGGAACAACCTTGGTTTAGACACAATTGACACCAAGCAGAGTTTACAAAGGTGATTACTTCTGTCCTCAGCCTCTCCAGTGCTTTATCCTACAGCGTTTTTTGGCTGGCCTTAAGATCCTTTTCCTTATGACAGTCATTTGTAGCCCAAGCCGATGGGTTGGCAAGCGCAGCCGGAGGGACCTGGCTTTGCTAAGCCATTGCTGGGCTTGGAGCTGGGGACAACCCCCATTCACAGCCCCCAAAATTCACATCCCCCAAATGCAGGGGCAGAGGAGTGGTGGGCCACCCGTTGTGATGTGGGCCGGCTCTGCTGAACATCTCCTTTATCTCCGCAATGCTCCGTGTTGCAAAGTTTTCCAGCAGGAGTGGGAAGGCTCAGGTCTGCGGGTGGCCAGGGCAGGGGCAGGGCAGCTCTCAGCGATTTTGCAAAAAGCAATGGGACTTTTAACAGAAGTGGTGCAGATGGCAGAGACGGAGCTGTTAGCAGCAGCACGGCCACCTCGCCCCGAGAAAAAGTCGCGCGTGAATGAGAGGAGTTGCAAGGGGACACCATGTGCATCGAACAATTACTCCTGACAATCAAAGGTAGCTGCTGATTAGTTGTTGACAAGGAAGCAAGCGCTTGATGCTGGTCAGTACACATCAATACAAATGATTATCAAGATCATTTTTAGAGACACCCCCCCCAGACGTGATGCTTTGACAAGAAAGAGGTACTTTGTCCCCCACCAAGAACAGTAATGGTTTCTGGGGCTGTTACGCCAGGTTCAACTAAAACGCCTTTTTTTTTTGAGATGAGCAAATTGTGGCTGTCGTATCAGGACCGAAATCCTTAGGGTACCACATTTCTGTGTTTTTTCTGTGCTGACTGTGCCCCAAAACCAGCACCGAAGGGTGCCCGCCTTGTTTCCCACCCCTCGTGCAGCTTTGCTGGCTTGGGAGGGTTGGTGCTGACGGCCAACAGAAGGGGGCCCCAACAGCCAGCAAAGCAGCCCGGTGCCCTCACCGATGCCCAACATCCCCACTCAAACCTTTCTCCAGTGAAAGATGTTCTTTGGGGGAAAAAAATAAATAAATAAAATAACAACACCGAAAGGAAGGTGCAGTGAAATGGTCAGAGATTTCCACACCCCAGTGCACACCGCGTTACCTCAGGCCCCTTCACCTTCCTCCTCACCTCACCCTATTTCTTTTTACCCTGTTCTTTCCTCCTCTCACCTTACCCTGTTTCCACCAGTGAGCGTAGGATACACAAGAAAACACAACTGTGGGCATGCCGAGGTGTGCCCAGAGCTGCTGAGCTCGTGCTGCATCTCACTCAGAAATACAAAATGGGAAACGAATGCTGCCTTCCAGAGCAGCGTGTAGAAAAACATTTCCAAAATATTCACAATGCTTCAAAAGTGGTTAAAACTAACTCTGCGTTGGGTGCTCACACCAAGGAGCTGCAGGGACCCGGCTGCAGTTACAGAAACCAGCGGAGAGGAAAGGAGCAGAGAACGGTGTGTACATATAGCTAGGTTACTCTTTTATATATAACTCTGTATAAATATATATATATTAACTTTTATATGCATACTGAGTCGACACTGTACCTCCTGCCCATTGCCCAAGGTGTTTAGAAAGGAAATGAGGGGGAAAAAAAAAAAAAAGAAGAAAGAAAAAAAAGAAAAGAAAAGGAAAAATAAAAAGGAGAGTGGCCACTTCTGAAAGGTAGAAAACAAGTTCAAGCCCCGTCCATGCTTTGGACGCTCTCAGCTGCTTTTTCACGCACTTGGCTTTGTGGGGCTGGACCCGGACAGACACACGGTGCTGTCGGGTGGCTGTGACCCCCCCACAGCATGGGACAAATCCTGTCCTGCCCCAGCGGATCGGCTGGTGCCCACGGGCAGCTCCGTGCTCTCTGCCCAGCCCTCTATGGGACCTGAGCAAGCCTGGATCCCTTTTGGGATGCGACCCCCCCATCCCTGTGCAAAGCAGAGTGGAAGCCAGCCTGGGGGGGGGGGGAGCTGGGCCAAAAATCACCTTTTTTTTTTTTTTTTTTTTGGGGGGTGGGTTCCTTGGGTGCCCCCACCGCCATCAGCCCTGCAGCAGCCCAAAATAGAGGCAACCCCTAAAGTGCCTTCAGCCCCACAAGTCCTTTGAAGATCCCATGGAGGCACCATGCCCCCCCCCGGCCCCATCCACCCCCCTCCAACTCCCTGTGCTTCTCCGGGGCTGCCCCTTCCCAGCCAGAGCAGCCCCCCCCGTTATTGCATAGCAGAGCAACACCTGATTTTGGGGCCCCCCCACCCCACACACATGGGGCTCGCCCCCCCCATGCTCCCAAAGCCGTCCCCCACTCGTGGCCCCGGGGGGGCGGCAGGACCACCGAGCCCGCTGCCTCCTTACCCGAGACGAGACAAACGCCATCCATCGTACGGAGATCCTCTTTCCTTCTTTTTTTTTTTTTTTTTTTGGTGTTTTGTGTTTTTAAATCAAAAATAAAATGTGTACGAAAATAACATTTCTAAAGGAAACCATTATCGTTCTTTGCTTTCTCCACTCTCCACCTCCCTCCTCCTTTTTTTTTTTTTAATTTTTTTTTCCTCTTTTTTTTTTTTTTTTTTTCCTTCCCCTTTTTTCCTCTTTCCCTTCTGGCCACCTGCCCATGGAGCGAGATGCGCAGGCCGGGGCTGGGGGGACAAGGTGGGGGGGGCTCCTCCCGGTGGGAAACGTGGATGGTGGAGGGGAAAAGGAGGAGGAGGAAGAAGAGGCGAGCGAGGGAGCTCCTCACACGTCGCTGGACGTCCTTGGCCTGGAGGAGAAGGCGGAGGGGACGCAGCCGCAGCAGGCCAGCCAGAGCGACTTCTGGATGTCGGGGTTGCGGAAGGCGTAGATGATGGGGTTGATGAGGGAGTTGCAGGTGGCGGGCAGCGCCAGGGAGTAGGTGTAGACGGCGGGGTAGCTGGAGTCGGCCACCAGCGAGTAGATGGCCAGGGGGATCCAGCACAGGGCGAAGGTGCCGAGGATGAGCGAGAGCGTGGAGAGCCCTTTGCGGGTGGAGGTGGCCTGCGCCGTGGCGATGAACTGGTGCTGCACGGCGATCTGCTGGGCGTGCCGGAAGGCGATCTTGCAGATCTGCAGGTAGAGCTGCAGCATCAGGGCGAAGAGCAGCAGGAAGGCCACGGCCAGCACGGCCGCGTTGTCCTTGGTGACGGGGCGCAGCACGCTGCAGGCGCTGGGCTCCCGCAGGCAGTTCCAGCCCAGCAGCGGCAGCAGCCCCACGCCCAGGCACAGGGCCCACATCAGCAGCACCGTGGCGCAGGTGAAGCCCAGGGTGCGCTCGCTGTGGTAGGTGAGCGCGTTGTAGAGGGACAGGTAGCGGTCCACCGTGATGGCCAGCAGGCTGCAGACCGAGGCGGAGAAGGCGGCCAGCAGCAGCCCCGCCGCCCCCAGCTCCGCCGCCTCGCTGGGGGGCCGCAGCAGGTAGCGCACGGCGAAGTTGCCCACCAGCCCCAGCCCGGCCAGCAGGTCGGCCAGCGCCAGGCTGCCGATCAGCACGAAGGTGGGAGCCCGCAGGCTGGGCGTGTAGAACAGCACCGCCAGCACCAGCGCGTTCTCCGCCGCCACCGCCGTGCCCGTGGCGCACAGAGCGATGTCCCAAGGGCTCACCGGGCCCCCCACGCCGCCCCCGGCCGGGGCCCCCCCTCCTCCTGCTCCTCCTCCGCCGCCGTCGCCGTCGCCTCCTCCTCCGCCGCCTCCCGGGGTCGCCGGGACCGGGCCCCCCCCCGCAGCCGCCGCCGCCGCCGCCGCCGCCGAGGGCCAGGCGCTGGGCACCGAGGCGGTGCCGAGCCCCGGGAGCCGCTGCTGCTGCTGCTGCGGGGGCTGCCACGGCCCCCCCAGGGCGCCGGGGCCGTGCAGCATCGCTGGGGAGAGAGGGACAGGCCGGCGGTCAGCGCGGGGGGCGCACGGACCGGCTCCGGTGGAGCCCCCCCGCAGCGGAGCCCGGCACCCGGCAGCCTCCCGCAGCCTCCCCGGGGGGGCACCGGGCTTCTTCTCGGCTCCCCCCCGCCGTCCCCTGCTCCGCATCCCATGCCCATCCCCTCCTCTGCCCCCCCTTCCTGTCCCCATCCCCATCCCCATCCCCATCCCCATCCCCATCCCCATCCCCATCCCCATCCCCGTCCCCGTCCCCGTCCCCGTCCCCGTCCCCATCTCCGTCCCCGTCCCCATCTCCGTCCCCGTCCCTGTCCCCGTCCCTGTCTCTATCCTTGTCTTCATCCCATCCCCATCCCTGTCTCCATCCCCATCCCCATCCCCATCCCTGTCCCCATCCCCGTCCCCGTCCCCATCCCCATGTCCCCCCCCCCCAATCCCCTCTGCGGGGTGCCTGTGTATGTGTGTGTGTGTGGGGGGGGGGGTTCAGCACCCCACCGCTCCCTCCCCAGGGCACGGCCACCTTTTTGTCACCCGTTTTTAGCGCAAAGCCCCCCATCCCCCACCCTTTTCTTTCCTTTTTTTTTTTTTTTTTTGGCGAGTAAAAGCCGCTGCTATTAATAGGCCAGCCCTCGCATGGATGCGGCGCCGCTGATGAAAGGAGAAGGCAGCGGCTGGGGACAGCCTGCGTTAACTTTCTCCTTCCCTCCTGCCTTCTCCTCCCTCGCAAGATGCCGCCGCAGGGCGTCCCCCCCCCAGGTTCCTGCAGCCCCCACCGCCGGCTCCTGCCCTGCTCGGTGCCCACCGTGCCCCTGCGGAGCCCCCCTGGCCCTGGGGGGCTCTGCCCGCCGCCAGCCCCCCGCCAGCATCGCCCTTTCCCTTCCCATCCCAGCCCGGGGCTGTCGCCTTACCTGGCTCTAAGGCTGGAGGATCAGCTCGTTTGCCCCCGTTTTTATTTTTCCCCCTCCCGCTCCTTCCAGCCCTCGGTGTTGAGCCTCATTCCTCGGCGAGCATCGCTAATAACGTTGGTAGGTAGCTGGCATCGCCTCGCACTTAATATTCCTGCCCCATTGGATCTGCTGATAAATCTCAACTCTGACGTCAAAGTCTTCACTTGCATTCATGATCCAAGCCTGTGAATCAGAGCGGCTGTGAGCAGAATAACAACGAGGCTGGCTCCCCGCTCCGCCGCCACGCGCGCGCCCGCCGGCACGAGGGGCCGCGCACCCGCGCACGCACGCCCCTCCCGCGTGCCCCAAGCGGCTCCCCAAGGTCAGGGCTCGGTGTAGAGGCCTGCAGGGGTCACAGCCCCCAGGGGAGGCCAGGCCGTGTGGGTTTTTTCCCCACCCGGTGCCCAGGGATGTGGGGATGCCGAGCGGGGAGCGAGGCGGCGTGCTGCAGCTGCTCCCCGTGGGAGCCAAGCAGCCTGGCGAGACGCAGAGCCCGAAGGCACGGTTATCTCCCAAGGGCTCTGTCGTTCCCAAAGGGAGCTGCGTCTTTGGGGTGGGCTCTCTCTGACCCCACTTCTCCCCCTCTGGTGCTGGTTTCATAACCTGATGCTCTCAGCCCCCTATCTCGCGGGCTGGAGCTACGCGGCGCAGTGAGTGCGGTGCCACCACGGGCACGCAGCCGCCGGGGTGCAGGGACACCGTGACACTCCGCTGGGAGCGGGGGCTTCGGCCGCCTCCAGCCACTGCTGTTAGGAGCAGACGGGCTCCCCGTCAGGCTGAGACCACACAAGGGGAAACTGGGGAGGCTCCCGGGGGTCCCGAGTGGCCTCTGCTCTGAGCAGCGGTCCCCTCGCCCACCCCATGCGCACCCAAACGGGGCTCAGCTCGCCCCAAACCCCGCGGTGCTCGGCTGGGACCTCCCCGTCCCTTCAGCCCCTCCAGCACAGCCCCATGCGGGCAGCTGGGTGCCAGCCCCACAGCAGCCCCAAACCACCCTAAATCCCCCTGGGGGGCACATCACACCCACAGCCCTACCTGGGGGCACATCCTGGCTTAGGGGTTGCACTTTTTCCATTAAAAACAGTGGCTGGCATCGAGCAAGGGACAAACCCGTGAGATAAACCACCCAATTTCTACCCTCCTCCATCTGTAGAGGATGATAACTGAGGTGCCAGTGCCCGGCGTTTTCACCGGCACCCCCAGGGACATGACCCCAGCACCCCAAAAAGGGGACACGACCCCACTGCTGCGTGCACAGGGACAGGAGCCCACTGCCAGCACATGGGGACGCAGCCCCCACAGCGTGTGTTTGGGGACAGGCCATGTCAGCGTGGGGCATTTTTCTAGAAAAAAAGGGCTTTTGCTTAATTTCCCTCACCTCTCGTGGTGTATCGGGTGCTGTGCCCGGCTGCCCCATCAGTGACTGCTTCACCTTGGCCTTGATCCTATAGCTATAGGAAACTCTGCAAGCCTGCAGGGGAGATAAATTATAAAAATATTAGGGTAAATATTCGTGATAATGGCCAATTAACACCAACCCGATGTGGCACAGTAGATGGGATGGGATGGGATGGGATGGGATGGGATGGGATGGGATGGGACGGGACGGGACGGGATGGGATGGCAGTGGGGGGCTGCCCCTTCCATCCACCTTTCCGCCACTTCCCTTCATTTTTTTGTTTTTATTTTTTCTTTTTTCCCCTCCCCACAAAGGTCAGCTCTCTTGTCGGAGCCAAAGTCACGATCCTGGCCCCCGATCGCGCCGTAGCTGTGTTTGATGAGTCACTTGGTTCACAGGAACAGGCTGGGGTTGCTATAGAGACGGCGCGGCGGGGCGAGGATCCCTTCGTTACCCTAATCACTTCGTGTGACGGAGAAAACCCAGCCACGAGCGATTCCAGGCTGAGCTCCCCTCGCACGTAACTCTCTGGCACAGTTTCACACCCCGAGCCCTCTCCCCACAGTGCCTCGTGGCACGGGTTTCGGGCAGGAGCATCCCTTCCCCATCCCTCGTGTTTCTGGCAGGAGCATCCCTTCCCCATCCCAAATCCTGCTGGGAGAAACGAGATGCAAGCACGGTGACAGCAGAGCTGAGCCTGCAGCGCTCAAGGTATTGCAGAGAGCTCATTTTGGGGAGCTTTCCATTATTTTGGGGGTTTATTTCTTGACGAGGATGTGTCCCCTTAACCCAACCCAGCAAAATGCCTGTGGGCTGCTCCATCGCAGCTGCTCCCAGAGCTCGACCCTCGCTCCCTTGGGATGGGATGGGGTCCCCGTCTGCCTTGTGGGGGTCTGTCCCAGGTCCTTCTTGCAGGGTGCCCCCATCCCTGCACCCCAAGACCCACGACCCCAGAGGGGACAGCCGGGTCCTCGTCCTCTGCCCTGTGGGGAGTGGGAGATGCACCCAAACCATCGCTGAACCCCAGGGGTTAAACCCAGTCCCAAATCCCTGAGGCCAGGACCGCCTGCGGCCAGGTGAAAGATGAAAAAACTCCCCATCAGGGCTTTCTCCATCCATTTATTTTATTATTATTTTCTTGCAATGCACGGGAGGCAAACGGCTTCCTAAAACAGCCAAGCCCAGCGGCGTCTCCCAGAGGTGCAGCCGAGCGAACCGGGGGATATTTTTATCCACTCTTTTTTTTTTTTTTTTTTTTTCAGAAAACAAAACCCAGCCCAGGGAAAAGCACCCCCATGATCTGTGAGAAATAAACCCAGCCCAGTCCAGGGGAGCATCCCTGCGTGCTTGTGGGCACCGAGCCAGGGGACGGGAGCACCCGCTCACCACAAATCGAGAGAAATTCAGTGGATTTCACCCCAAGGCTCAGGGGCTGTTGGGACTGCCTGCCTGGTTAACTGGAAATAGGGCGGCGAATGTGCTGACCAGGGGCAGGTGCCACGTGCTGGGAGGATGCAGGTGAGGCAGCCTTGCTGAGCTCGCTGCCAAGCCTTTCATCCTTCAAACCTTTCCAGGTGGCTTTTTGGAGACCCCAGAGCTCTCTGCAGGTGTGCTGCCCCCAGCCTGCAGCCTCGGCCCTCGGGGGAGGAAGGAGAGGAGGGTCTGCGGGGCAGGAGAGCGGCTGCTCGGTGCTGCAAGGCATTGGAAATCCCAGCTGCTTGCACAAGCCGGGCTCCCTCCCCGCTCCGCCAGCCCAGCGTGTTATTTTTTTCAGGGCTGGGATATAATTAGCGCCTGTTCTTCAGGAGCTGCCGCTCACCGTCACGCCACGTTTTCTTTTCTTAGGAATATGACTAACTTGCAAGCGATTAAACACGCTCAGGGAAAGAGAGGAGGGGGGAAGCAAATTATTTTATTTTTTTTCTCTCCCTTGGAAGAAAAATAATGATTAAAAAAAAAAAAAACACCTTCAGGAGGGTTTTTGCAGTTGCAGAGAGCGGAATAAACTCGAGGAGCGACGTGTGGCCAGGCATGAGGTGGCTGTGGGTCCTCCCAGCGAGGATGCTCGCGGCCATGGAGAGCACCTTCCTGCCCGCCTCTTCCCTTCCCCTTTGGGGCACGACCACCGCTGGCACGGAGGAAGCTCTCATCTGCAGCCCCCCTCGGCTGAGCCCTTTCAGCACAGCGGGTTTCTTGAAGCTCATCTCCTCGCCAGCGCTGCTTCGAGGAAGGACACGTCCCCCGGGACCGCAGGCGGCACCGCTCTAATTACCGCCACGCTGCGGCCTCCGGAGAGCCCGAAACTGGATCCCGCTGCTTCAGATGGGTTATTTCGGAGAGGTTTGGTGCTTTGTTGGAAGGTATTTTTAGCTTGGAAAGAAGGAGATAATGTGGTTTCCAGCCCGCATGGGAGTTCTGCCCTCCCCGAGTCACTGCTGTGTAACCTGCTGGCAGCGCCTGGCTCAGACAGCTGGGAAGGAGAGCCCAAAAACTTGTTCTCCCAAATTCCTTAATGGGCCTCTTCCCACCGGGGGGTGAACGGGAAACGCCAGCAAGAGCAGAGCTCAGCTTTCTGCTGGGTCTTGGGCTCAAAAAATCGAGACACCCCCAAAATTCACCATTAGTTTTGTGCTCGCTCTAGTTCCATCCTCCAGAACCCAGGTGAGTAAGGGTAAAATCCCCATTTGGATCTTTACTTAAATAGGGATAAGGCAACGAAAATATTTCGGCTTTGCACTAACCCATGCAGTGATCTTCACCCCACCCCTTGTCCCCAGCTTTTGGGGGACACCCAGGGACCTGGCACAGCCAGCGGGGGACTCGGCCAGGCGGCCCCAATCCGAACTGAAGCAGTTGCAGAGAAGTTTGAAGGAATAAACTGGATTCTTTCCAAACTCATGCTCTTTTGCTTGCAGAAATATTGTGACTCAAAATCTGAAAATGAACAGTTTAACATAAAAAAAAAAAAAAAAAAAAAAAAAAGGAGGGGGGTGGAAGCGTTGCCAAGAATAACACATCCTTCACCACCACCGCGTCCTCGCGCGGTTTGCCGGGAGGTGCTGAGGGTTTGCTGGTGCGAGCTTGGAAGCAGAGGGACCTGGAGGAGCTCTGCAATGGGGCGGGTGTTTTGGCAATGGCACATTGCAGCCGGAGGTTTTACCTCTGAGATCCCAACCCTCTGCTCCAAACTGCTGATGGGCACAATGTCCGCGCACAGCGGGGCTTCCCTGCCCTTCCCCGCCCTTCCCCGCCCTTCCCTGCCCTTCTCTTCCCATTTTTCCACGTGGAAGGAGGAAATTCAGGCAAAACAGAGCGTGAGGACACGGTCCCTGCTCTCCGCTGCCTTGTTGCCTTGTTGCAGTACATGCAGGCTGCTTTCGTGCTGAAGGAAACAAATGCACTAATAGAGTGCTAATTAGGAAACTTAATTACAGGCGAAGTTACTCAGCTCCCACTGAAACCTGCCTGCTCTTTGCTTTTGTGCCTAGAGAGAGGCAACCCAGCTATTTGTTTCCATCCTGGCCGAGGGCTGCTGGTGGGGAGCAGCCTGAGGCCTGCCCTGGCCGCAGGCTGGAGCCCCTCCCTCATCCTCATCCTCATCCTCATCCTCATCCTCATCCTCATCCTCATCCTCATCCTCATCCTCATCCTCATCCTCATCCCTGATAAACCCAGGCCCTACAGCCCTGGCAGCCACCACAACACCCCGCCAGGGCCCTCCGAGTTTCTCAGACAAACGGCAGCACAATCCTTGCCCCCGCTTTGCTGGATCCGGGTGTCACAGGCGATTCCCGGCCTCATGGCACCAAAAACATTTTGCCCTCAGTTAATTTGGGCCAACATATCCAGAGTAATACCTTTGGGGACCCGATATTTTGGGGCCTTCACCATTTTTTATTAGCCTGGCCTTCAGGTCCGGCTCCTCCTCTCGGGGTTCCTGAGCTACCCCTGTCCCGGCCCTCTGCTTCCCTCAGCACGGCGGCTTCTGGGGGTCAACCAGGACACAAGGGGACCCTGAAGCCCCAGAAGCTGTTGACACCTGAGGCAGGACCCTCCGTAGCCTCCCTGCTGGAGGGCAAAAGGTTTCAAAGCGGCTTCTCCATCCGACAGAGCCTCTGAAGGCTGCAGCGAGCTCCCCAAACCCTTCGCTTTCCTCCCTGTCCCCTCTGACCACAGGAGACCGGGAGGCAGAAAGGGTGAAACCATCTTTCAGAAGGAAAACACGAGATGGCCCGCGTGTTATCCCACCCAGTCCTGCCTCGTTTTTAACCTTTTGTACTCTGGATTATCACCTACGGGCCTCTAATCCCAGCTGGTGGCTGCTTTCAGGCTCGAGCACGGCAGGCTGCCTGAAGGTTAATTAGTGCAACGACAGCAGGGCTTCACATGCCACAAATTAATTGTGTTCCAGGGGATCGCTTCCTTTTGATGAACGCTGAGGACTACAATGGGAAGGTTTTATTTGTCTCAGGGGCCTGTGTTAGTCTATTTTCTTTCTTGCAGCAATCACATGCGATTTGCTTTAAATTTACCCTAAGCTGAGCTGGCACGGTGACTTTAGAAACTCCTGCTGGTCACTGAACACGCTGAGCACAAACACAGCCCACAAACAAGGCGATGGGCACGGGGTGGGCTTCACCCCACCCCAGCACGATGCTCTGGAGGAGGCCCTGAGGGTCAGTGCAGGTGCAAGCATCCCTCGGGGAGAAGGAGACAGAAGCAGCCCCCGAATCCTAGCAGCCATCCTGCCCTGGTGCTTGGAGCTAAACCCACCTTCCCCAGAGTAAAAATCAGCTCTATTTATTTATTACTAACATTCGGCCCAGCAGGACAAGGACCAGAGAGTATTTTGAGTCTAAAAGGTGCTTTCACAGAGCAGCTGTCACTTTGGAACCTCATTTGCCTCTGCTGCATTCTGACTTAGTCCCGTGAATTCCTGCACACGGGAGCAGCCCTGAATCGAGTTTTTCCTGTGCAGAAGCGGCTGACACAGAAACAGACCTGTCCCGCGATGAACCTGAAAGGCTCCAAGCATGTAGTACTATTTTTGCTTTTCAAATGTCTCTGTTCCAGATCAGTCAGATAACATTTGCAACAAAGTCTTACGGAGTCCAACAGCAAGGGGTAAAGGAGGGAGAATGGAAAGAAATCAGAGGGAAAGGTGATGGTGGAGCTGCTGCAGGGGCTGCAGAACGGACTAGGGAAAATAGCAGGGACAGGGTGGGTGTCAGGGGAAAAGGCTCTGGGGAGAGGCTCCTTCGTTTACCAGCACACTGCCTGTAATCTACAATGAATTATTCAGTTCTCTTTAGTTTAAGCTGCTCCCGCACAGGTTATATGCACAAAAACACAGCGGTCAGAATCACTCAGCCAGCCAACACAGAGAGAGAAGCTAAGGAGAGTGACTAAGCAATTACTTTTGCTTCTGCCTTGGATTGCAATTCAAGGAAAAACACTTGGGCCATGTGCGTTTGATCATACGTGACCTTTATTGGAGACAGGTGGGGTCATTTATTATACAGAAGTAATATCACACCATTCTCTTCCAACTTAATTCCTTTTAGTTTCCTTATAAATCTGTAGCAAAAGTGCACTTTTAACAGTTTTTAATCTATAGTATATATCTTTCAATATTCTCTCTCAATCAGGTATTTGTAAAAATGTATCACCAGATATACAAAATACATGTCTAGTGTACTACATTAATTTTTGTATTTACTGTTTAGATTATTTTTAACTCAGTGCTCTTTTTTATTTTTTGCAAGACTTTCTGATGACAGGCTTCTGCTAGCGCCACCAGGAGAGGACTCACGGCTTGTAATGGGAACAAGGGGAGAAGACTCGTAGCCAGGAACAGTTTTCCACACAACAGGAACAAGATGACAAGGATGCTTGCTGTTATTCAATGTCTCTTAAAATGACAGTACTCTGTATAATAAAAAATAATTTAAAAATGTCCATACTTTTTATTTTCTGGAGAAGATGTGCGAAGAGAATGGAACCTGTACTAAGCTGGAATCCGACGGCAATAACTGGTTTGCATTTTGAAGAGAAGTTAACTGCTAACATTATGCTTCTGGTCATGGTAAGGAGAAACAAATACGTACAGCCACCACAAGAAAACATTTGCGGATTGCTGTTTTCCTGAGGACAATATTTTGGTAAAAACTCTTCTATCCTGTACAAGCCATGGAATTGCATAAGTTAAATGTCCTCAGGAACAACAACCACTGATATACACCATGAACGGCCATACTGGAAACAGACACAAAGAGGACAGCTCTGGTGTTATCTAACAAGATGAAGGAAGGAAAATATTAATTTCCACTGGTAGTTTAGAGCCAGCTGCGACAAGCTTTGGCACAGTAACAGGACTTTTCAGAAAGAAAATTACATATGTTTTTCAGAGATTTCATACAAACTCCCGTAGTCTTTTCTTTCTAGTTATCCTTGAGATTATAATATATACACACGTAACGGATAATTACTTAATTTCAGTCTTCAAAAGACTAACAATTTCCCCTGTTAAGCAAGGCCTATAGAGGTAAGACAATCAGAAGCATTTTTAGGGGGGTTATGATTCCCAGATCGGTGCAAATGTTACCAACAGACGACGAGGAACACGTAGCAAGGCCATGTCTGAGCTGGTTGGCTGGTTTTCCTTCTTACATAATCATTATTGTGAAGAACAACTGGGTTAGTTTGGTAAATAATGCTTCCCTTGGTTAAGCCTTCACAATTAGTGCTGTTTCTGTGTATTAGCATAGATTCAAAATGCTAGTTGCATCAGTTTACTACGTATTGAATGAAATGTTGAACAGATCCTGTTTCAGAAAGAGGGCACTTTCGGTTTATGCAATAGCTCCAAGAAATGCTGTAACTTTAAACTTTCTACAGCAACTGGTTGCCAGACATTCTTCAACACATAACTGCTTTTTTGCTCCCCTTAAATCTGCAGCAATGAGGCTCTGAGTCAAAACTTCTGCTTCAAAGCAAAAACGAACATTCGGCTGAGTGTGGATAGCCCTATACCTTCTGAAGAAGAGACAGAACAGTAAAAATAAAAATGCAGAAAGAAGCAGTGCCGTTAGTGTTATCTAAAACCAAGGTAATGCATAATGGGGAATTTACAATGCTGCAGTCAGAGGTTTTTTTGTCTGTTTTTTAAAAAAAATTACAGACTTGACATTTCCAATATGTCTTAGCTTTGTACTGCTTCTCAAGTCTGAGTCACCAAAAATATCCAGCAACCAGCTGCTGTTCATATCCTAAAATATGCCTTCAGCTGACACTGAATATTGAAATCATTCTGCTAAAATACAGAAAAACGACGATAGAAACCAAGGTATAGCCTCAGGCCAACATTAAATGGTAAAAATTCTACAATGCTACTTTTAAAACTCTTCTTCAGTTCATGAACAAATAAGCAGCCAGGTTTCAAGTAGAGGTAACACAGATTTTGGAAGATAGCACGTAAAAAAAGCCCAGAAAGAAAACTGGAGCAAAAGCTCTTCTTGTTACGGCAGTCAGCACTAATCCTCCAAGAAATGGCAGAGAGAAACCTTTATTCGCCCTGCTGGATCTGTCCTGGTCCTACAGCAACAATGAGGAACTGCTTCTGCTGTCACAAATATGTTCCACTTGGACATATCTTGATCCCTTTTTTCTTTTTATACATACATATCTTTTGTCTTAGTCTCTTGACTGGTAGAAGAGGATATATCCAGACTCTGAGTTTTTGGAAATGTCTGATGTTAACCCATAGAACTCTTCAATGGCCTGGGCATCAATTTTCTGGAAATTAACGAGAGGCAGAAATTAGTCTCAGTCAAACACCACTTTAAGAACTCTTTTCACAAATAAAATTGTTATTTTCCAGCTCTCAGCAGTGATGCTGGAGAGCCACACAGTATTAGTACAATGATACTTAAATATAATTGAAAACAACAAAACACACCAAAATATTTTCTCCACTTGTTAACTTATTCACTATTGCAAATAAGTGAATCAACAGAAAATAATTCCTCTCTGAAGCGGTGCACTCTTAAGCTGGACCGTAAAAAGAGGGAATTAAAATCATCCTTAAAATATTTCATGACATTTTTATTTGCCTTTTCATTCAGATCGGAGTTACCTTTCCTGACCATAGGTCTGTAATGTAAATGAAAAAAAAAAAAAAAAAGCAGTCAATGATTAGCAAAGAAAGATTTTGCATAGTTGGGAGCACGTAAGGCCCTTCTTGAGCAGATTTAACATTTCAGGTTCTTGTGACCCTCTTACACACAGAAGTCCTGCAAGTGCCACTGGTTAACTATACCATGAAATCTGTGGATCACACCCAGTTGTAATCCCCTGGTCTTATGAGAGCTTTTCTTCCTTTGGATTTGCTGGTACAAAGCCTGCTGGAATGTTATCACAAGATCTGTGCTCTAAGAGAAATAACTTATTTGCCATATTAATAGAATTAAATGGCTTGCTTCTGCTTAGAGTTGTGAAATACTTTAAATGTCTGGAGGGCATTTTAAAGGGCTTTTAAAGATGCAAGTTCTACCACGCTGATTCAGCTCCTGAGAACGACTGGCTTCACATCACTGACTTGGATCCTGCAGTCAGTGGAGAACAAGTGCAGAGATTGAAGCACTGAAATAAAACACTCCCAGTGGCCTGTGCTGCTCAGCACTCCACACTCGTTTTAGGATTTTAAAAAGATGGACTCCGGATTCAAAGATGAGAGGCTGTAGCCTGAACTTGTTGAGGAAGACCAAGGGGAGAGTGGTCTAAAGTAAAATAAAGAAAAAAAAGCTTTTTTTTTAAAAAAAATATTTTTATTTCCCAAGGACTAGAACTGAGGAAGCAAAGAAGCACATAGAATACGAGTCTCTGGGTCGAACATGTCTGCTTTAATCTCGAAAGGGAGTAGCAGAGATCAAGCTGCACCTACATTTTAAGAGAAAGGGACCACGCAATGACTGCATCAAGGAGCCTCCTCGGCTACAGAATCCATTTGGCAGCGTGCTAAATTGTTGCTCACCGAACAGACTTCAGCATCACCAGCAAGCACAAAAGCATTGCTTGCTCGAAGTGGCGCTGCCAAACAACCCACAAGCTCAGGCCACCCTTTTCCCAGCCTATCTGAAGACATTTTTCTTGCATTTGGTGCTTAAGTTTCCAGAAGTTACATTGACCACAAGACTAGGCAGCGGAAAAGTCTCTCTTGAATAGTTTTGTTAAACATTTACTGTTAAAATCTGGGGAAGGGGGAGAGAGATAAAACATATTTTGGCTCTTTCTCTCTCCCCCCCTCCATTTCTGGACTTCACAGAAGCTGAAAGCCTACGCTAACGGCATTTGCCTTTTCACATGGTTCACTAAAATAATGTCTACTTCAAATTGTTAGATACATGCTTTAATAGAAAGATAGCAAAAGAACATTTTCTAGTCCTTGTAATATATTTAGCTGACAACTCAAACATTTTATTTTAAGTGCCAACTACTTTGCCGTGCAATCAAGTCTATTTCCACTACTACTCATTCTGAATGCAACTCAAATGTTTTACATAGATTAATTCATCCTACAGATATTTTTAGTGTTATCATGGCAAAAACAGCTTCCTTTTTAGATTCCACTATCCACAGAAAACAAAGTAGAAATGAAAGAGGGTTATATAGACTTTATTCTTCCCATCCTAGCTAGCCGTGTATGTTGTGGACAGCAAAGTTTTACCTGGTTGCAGCTTTATAGCAACTGGTTGATGGTTTCACAACTAATTTTAGGATTCTGTAGCTTCACTTGGCTTTTTTTTTTTTTTTTCTCCTGTCAACTGAGCTTAAATATCTTTTGATCATTTCTGGTTCCCCAAACTGCATCTTCCTTACTTACCATCCACAGCACTCAACTGAATCCTGCAAGTCTGTGAACAGATATTTAAGAGAAGACACGCAATCATTCTTGCTCTGTTCTGAATTTGGAGAACTCCCTGAATGGACGCTTCTCCCTCTGTTTCAGGTACACATCACTGTGATGCATCACTTAGCTCTCTAACGACGATGTGCCAAACCCGCCAGAGATCATTTACTCAGGTTTCTCAATTAATTTTCCTTGGCAAAGCATCCCATTTGGACTGAGTTACCTCCTGGATTTGATGCGGTTCCTTTTCACATATGCTGTAGTATGTTTGCTTATTATTTATCTCCAATTTAATTGGAAGTTGGCCTCCCAACCAAACCCAAACAGATAAACATGCCTCCACCGTTTATGACATTTAGTGGGTAATAAGAATAAGCTACTTCCTATTGATACTTCAGAGCTATTAATTCATATCAAATGCACAACAAATCTTTTAAACTGCATTAATGCAGTTTAAAGTTTAAGGGCAAAAAAAACTTTCTCCTGCATTCTCTTTTAGCTGCAATATTTGTATATGGGTACAAAGACCTTGGCCCCATCTTCTGACGCCTGCTGACTAATACCCATTTGGCTACGTAGCCGGTTCTCACTCAAAATGTGAAGTCTCCAAAGCTTAAAAGAAAACTGCTTTCATATTCCGAGAGTCTCTGAAGAGTAGGAGGCTCCTGTAGCGAGCCCTAAAAACAGAAACTCCTCCAGAATTCATGTTTTGGGAGATTTGAGGGTTAGGGGCTTCTCTTCTTTTTTGCCGCTCAGTTTTTGAGGCCAACCTCTGAAGTGCCATACAGAGCAACGTACTTCCTGCAGTGGCACTGTAAGAACAATCACAAGCAGCTTGAAAACAGTACTTGGTTAAGCTCAGAGTAGATTGTTAAATCCCTTTAAGGCAGCAGATGGAGCTGACAAAAGTCGTTTCAGCTTTACTTCGTTTTTTTCAGTGAATAGCCTACAGCCCCAGAAAGGAACTAATTCTCAGGAGTTGATGACTAATTGGGGAGAGCAAGAACAGATGAGCAAAACTGCAGCTACTTCTTCCAGAAGCCTGTAGCAACGGCAAAGGAAAAGCAGTCTGCACTACCCTGTTCTTCTTGATCACTGAATCTCCAGAAATCCAGGTGACTTCTGGAAGGCTGAGGAAAGGGAAAGGGTGGTGCTTTGTACGTAGAGGGAGCTGAGAGTTAAGCTTCACCTTTATCATGCTTTTAGGAGGCAGGAGCAGGACAGTAAGAGCCCTTGAGACAAAACCAGCAAGAATGCCCATGCTACACGCTTCAGAGCAGCCCAAGGAGCAACACTTGATTGGAAAGGGTCAAAGACCTCACGTAGCTTGTATGTAAAACTCTTGTGCAAGTCTTTGTGCCCTCCATGGGCAGGAAAAGCAAAGCCTCAGTTTCATAGAAAACAACACCTGCAAACAGACAGCCTTCAAGCAGGAAGAGGAATCTTAAAAGTCCCAGATCTGCAGCTGGGGCAGGGGGAGCGCTACAGCTCAGGGCCACACTCCGAATCCTATTCAGGACTCTGAAAACTCACAGAACCGTGATAACCACAAAAAGCAGAAGTTTCAGATGAAGGAGCTTTATTTCTACAGCTTTTAAAATGAACTGTGAAAAAAGGTGAGATTTAAAAAGCCATGATCTAAGTTAGAAAAGCAACTTAAAAAAAAAAGACATATCTATTCAGGAGAGAGGAACTACATTCTAGCTTGTGCCAGCTCCTTGAACTTACTATCCAGTAACAGACAACATGTTTAAAAGCTCTGTTTGGCACAGCTATAAAAGTGCCAATGATATTTGTGGATTATATAAATTCTGATTTGACCTGAAAGTTAGGATACAACATAGATATGACTCATTCAAAACATTTATAGAACAACACGATAGTTATTTTACATTACTTTTTAAAATGCCAAGTTTATCTCCTGGATGAAAATGACAGTGAATATTTGCATTTAAAAATTTTAAATTGAGCATCACTTTCAAAATGAGCTGACACATAATTATGTACTTCTGCCATGACAGAAGAAGAAAACCCACAAAATACAATAATGTGGGAAAGAACTGCTCATAGCCAGAGAAGTTATTCAAATCACCAGGAAGTCACACCTGATGCTCAAAGCTGCCTGAAGAATAAAAAAGGGAGAGCTCACACTACATCATCATCTCAACACAAACCAGGGTTTTACTGTACCTGTTTAGACACCTAGCATCTAACCCTAACCTTGACTGTGAGATCTCAGAAGCAAAGAGTACACTCTTGTCTTTACAAAAAGCAGTTCTACAATGTGGTATTTGGTTGACACTATGTGAGATATATGGATAAACATACCTGTAAATCTAATATCCAAAATATGTAAAAAAAAATAAATAAGGAAAATTTGCTTGAACCGACTATTTAAACGTTATCACCAGTAGCCCAAACACCTCTGTATATCCTCAGGACCTTAGTACAGTCTCCAAAGATTTTTTTATTTATTGTACAGACTTTCTGTACTTGAATTTGTTGGGGGAAAAATGTCTACAGGAAAAAAAAAAAAGATAAGAAGCTCTTAAATGCAGCAATGAAATGCAACTATCAGGAAACAAGTTATCAATAAAAAGGAGCCCAGAAGGTGGTCTAAAATATGAGCACTTCAGATTTTTATCAAGACCATTGCAGTATTTGAGCCTGAACAGCTGTACACCACCCTGTATCTTAGCTGCATCTTAGCTGTCAACACAGCCACTGCATTGTTTTGCCCTTCTCTGTACATGCATCATCTTTGCATAAGTGGTTAAGTAATAAAGTTTACTTCTGAAATATTCGGAATTCTTCTGTGCATGGATTTTACAGAAATTGTTTCACAGGTGCAAGAGCTAATCTGAGACATAAAAATAAACCTTTCACAAAGCTGGAGTGTGATGCTGCCTACACAGCAGTGTTTTCACTCTGTAAAAGCACACCTACCTCTACAATGTCATCATCAAACAGCAACCAAAAGCCATGGCTCTTCACAATGGTGATATAATGTCCACGATTTGGACCACTGCCAGGGGAAAAAGAGATTGAAGATTTATTACTCCTGTGCTTACAAAGGCAGGGCTGCTGCTCTCCCACATGATTCTAGCTATTACTGGCAGAATTAGATTTCCCAGCTTTTAATGTTGTCTAATACTACCTAATAACACTGTTGACATTCTTGGGCTTTACCAAATTGCTTGAATTAAAATTTCTATCTTTGCTACCTGCCAAATACAATATATTCAAAATACACCATTCCATAAACATTTTAGGTAATCATTCATATATTTCAAAAACTGAAATTAAAAGCCAGTCACTTCAATCACTGTTTTGTCACATAATCATCACTGAGTATTGCAAACACTGTTAAAAATTTGATTAAGCACTTATCTGAAATACTTTATTTGTACTTTTTTTTTTTTTATTTAATGTGGCTTAGTCTATTGCTGACTGTAGATGGGCTTTCTGCAACTCCTGTTCCCAGTTTTCCAGTCTGATTCTCTCCCCTGTATCCTGAATGCTTACCTTGAAGGGAAGGAACAAGAAAATGACTTAAATCAAAGAGAGAAGGATCTACAGAGTAAAGGCAGGCACTGTCCTGAAAAGTTGCCAGCTTGGAATAGGAAACTGCATGGGTGGGAAAATATAAACTATTACTCTAACCTCAAATTCTCAGGGAACAATCCAGGGCCACAGTGGAAAAAAACAAAAACAAACATTTTTTCCCCATCTTTACTTTCTATTTATGATCTATTTAACACAAGTAATATTTGGGGCTTTAGCCAAAAGAAATTCTCTAGTCCTTCTAGAATTACTGATATACTTAAACACTGTACCTGTCACAGAATGAAACTTCTGCTTATAATGACTCAATTAAAAAATAAAATTAAGGCAAAATATTTAAGGCAAATTCTGAAAACGCAAATATTTAGAAAATGAAGTCCATCCTAAGTCTTTGGTAAGCTTCCAGTGAGAATTAGAACCAGAAAAGTCATCAGGCCCCTAAAAGCCCCATGTAAGGCAACAGGCTTGAGAAGAAAAAGCAAAGCCATTTAATCCATCTAAATGATGTTTTAACAAGTTAAAGAAATGGGTATAGATAAATGCAGCTATAGGTATAGCAAATTAATGCCTACAGAAGATGACATAGGATGAGATCTTAAAAGTGGTAAAAACAGGAATAGTACAGTTGTACAACAAAAATCACCTAGAATTATATAGTGTTGATACTAAATCTGTACAGCATTGACGTGTTGAATATTGTCTTGCTCCTCACAAAGAGATAAAAATTTCCACCATTTGTGTGCTACAGTACTCATTACTTTAAAACTCACACTTCTAGAAGGCAATCATATTAATTTAATTCCATAACAGCTTTTTTCCTAGATGTGCTTATTTTTCCTCCTTGCTTTTAAAAAGCAAATTAAAAAATACAATAGAAATTTTATAAAGTGTAAATTAAAAAAAAACAAAAAACAGCAGTACATAGTTGATTCCACGTGGTGGCACCAGCTTCTAAAAAAACAAACCTTCAATGGTTTAACCAGAAGCAACATAGGATCTATAAACTACCATTATTTTTTAAATCGTTTTCCAATATTTGTTCTTATCCCACTTTGGCTTCCCTGGAAAGCCGGTGGGTTTTTGTTTGTTGTTTTTGGAAGACTGCTCTTACTCTGCTAAAGCTCAAAGATACAACTTTTCTGATTTGCCAACATATTTGAGGGCTCGTAAACAAGCAAGCCTTAGACTGTGTAGTCTGAAAACAAAATTTAAAAAAGTTAAAAAGTGAAAAAGACCCACAAATCATCTTTTTTTTTTTTTTAATACATTTGGAAAACTAGCTTGGCATGCTCCCATATTGCCAGCCACTATACTATTATAAAATGGCATATGGATGACAGACTCATTTTAAACTTCAAGAGGACGCATTTAAAGTCCAGAAAGCACAAAGACGTACCTGCCACAGTGAACAACTACAGCCACAAGGTCATACATTCTGTCAGGATTTGTAGCATCTCCTGAAGTGTTAAAGAGCCGGAGCTCCAAGGGAAAGACTACACGGTAGGAAAGTTTGGTGTATCGATGCAGCTGGTCCATGTATTTGAACCTTTTTAAGTGCAGAGCTAGAATCATGGGCAACTTTTTCACTCTCATTCTGAAACAAAAATGGGTTAAACAAAGAAAGAGGTGTTAGCAGATCACTGAAGAACAAAGCTTTGTCCAAAAATAGTCTTAACATGAAGAAGTCTCTTAAAACACATCTAAAATTTTGTGGAAGGCTTTTTTTAAAGGCTGCCTTTCCCATATGTATTCTGGTGAGAATGGGCATCATTTCCTCTGAAAGATTAACTACACAACTGACATCTGAACATAGAACAACAGTTTGAGTTGAAAACATCATTTTTTCATCATATCAATGGGAAGAAAGGGATGAAATAAATCAGTAGCAGCTGGAACACCCGGACAAAGTACAAGGTGAGAAATAAGATTTTTGCACACAGTATTCATAATGAAAGTAGATGGGTGGCTTTGAGCTGATTAATGCTAACTGGGGAAAACACAGATGTCTGGAAACACCAGATATAAGCACTTCTGGGAGGAATACAAAATTAATCTCATTTCTCTCTGATAAGGCTGCCACAAAGTTACCTGGTTCCCCCACTTTTCCTTGCTCCTTTCCCCACCAAACACAGACCAAAACAGTCCTGCATTTTCTTTTTACTGACTTCACAAGGTGCATTCTCTAACAGCTGCCTGCTTTAGAAGAACTTCTATTAGCCAGAGCATTTTAACCTTACCTTTTCTGTGCTTCCTGTTTACTGCGGCACTGCTCACAATAGTATTTATATTCACTGCATAGAGTTTCAGTATTACTAAACCCTCTGTGGAAATGAAAGTGAAAAAAAAAAAAGTCAGCTAGACAGGGATATCCAGTTAGACCACCAGCTAAAAGTTACTGCTAATAATGATGAAAAAAAGCACACACAAGACAAAACCTCTTATTCACATCACTTATATCTCCCAAACACGTTTTAGGCCTATTTGTCCCAATCTTGGGCTGTAATATCAATGCTCAGCTAGCAAAATCTGGAAACGATGCCACAAGGTACTAACTGCACACTTTCCATGTAGGAGTCAAACGAGATCAGTAGCACACAGCAACAAGGTAATCGTGTTTTGTTTCCAGACAGCCACTCCATGTGGCAGGCATTAAACATCAAACTGTGACCATTAGCCATTGACTAGGGAAAGTGGATTATCTTTCGGTTCCTAGCAATTATATATCCGTTATCAGCTTCTAAAAAGCTAGCTGCTATACACAACTTGTAGTATCCTAGCAGCTGATAAGCCTCGGATTTGGCAGTCAGCTACGTGGACCAAATTTCTATCAGCAACAAGAACACCTGCCTCAAACAGCAGGACCAGGCAACTGAAGTGCACTAAAAATATTAAACAGGAATATATTACGAATCCACACATAATATGTTTAGTTTCATAAAACCTGACTGTATTATGTAACAACTTAAAAACCCCATAAAAGAAAGTGAAACCCAATCTTCCACACCAGCAAGAAATCACCACACTCACTGATTACTAAAAAACACTAAGAAATGAGCAGCAACACCAGTGGCGATGAAATGAACAGCACTCTGAACAGAACGTATTTTACCATAAGCTCAAAGCCTTCAAATGTTGCACATAAGAATAAACAAGGCTCTTCCCTCTAACCAAGGGCAGGTTATTTTTTCCATTCACAACTATTTTCATTTACCTTAGACAGTGTGTAATTGATGTATTTTGTTCCACATCAACCGACAGATCCAGAAAGTCCTCATCTTTGCTACTAACCTTGAAAAACAAAATAAGAAAAAATATTTCATAACAGTTTATAATCTTGCAGATTTCTTTTAACTACTTCTGGAAGGGTGCAATGGTCTCAATGCAAACAGACTACTTTGATTTGAAAAAAAAATACATACACACATACACACACACAGGTTCTTTCTTGAAGTAAATTAAAAGTGAAGAAATAATCTGATATACAGCCATAATCCAAAGGGGATTTTTTTTTTCTTTTTTCTTTTAAAAAAAGCCTTGAGCTTTCAAGACACATTGGCTTACTTCACTGGCAAAACCAAGTTTTTAACCTCTCAGAGTTGGAGAAGCTTTATCTGTATTCCACTCTGCTCTGTAGACCACATACAGTTTTTTGCTGCATTTCTGAGTACAACAGCAACTACTGATAGGAAATGCAGAAACAGTCAGCTGGGTTTTCAATTAAATCCTGGGATGGCTTAGCAGTTAGGAAAACCATCCTTCCATTTGTGGAACAGTCACATTTAGCTTCTAAATTCTTGAGACAGAATCTTATTAATTCCATTTTTAGAGCTTCTATTCACCACATAGCCATAATTTTAGATTTAAAATGCCAAGAGCACTCATTTCAGTTGTAATTACTTCTCTCTTTCTCTCTCCCCATCTGGGTTTTCATTTTTTAGAAATATTAAATCAGACATGGCACATTGCTAACTACTAATTCCTGGTCTGAAGGTAGCCTGGCTCTTCTAACTCTAGACTTTGACACTTCTTTTTACTCTCAAATAGAGTGGCTATGGACCGGCACCACAAAGCACAGACTTTTAGTTCAAGAACCATCAAATTCAGTTAATCCCAGAGTTAAATAAATAGTGAGCAACTCTCATGTAGAAACATAACAAACTATCAATCACTGACACAAGAAATAACACGAAGACAAAAAGGCAGCTCATATCAGCCAGGTGCAGACTGCCTTGATGGAAACAGGTAGGAATAATAGAAAAAACACTATGCTTTTTCTGAGAAACATACCTTAATGAGTATTGGTTTGAACATAGAGGTGATACAGTCATAAAATAGGCTATGCTCCATATTTTAATAGAGAGAGTGCAATTTCATCTACCCTAATAAATGAAAAAGTGTGCTTAGTATTAGGGAAATTGATCCAGAACCTGTGAAAAATCTAAGAGATTTTGTTTTGTTTTAAACGTACAGCCTCACAGTTAAGACATCTGGTTTCATTGGTTAGTGTTCCTTGGAAGATTTCATGGACCCACGTCAGATCAGTCTTTTCCCCTTCTTCGCTCTCAATGCTGCCATTCTGGAGCTTGCCATTCTGCTTCTCCTGCTTTTTCTCTTCTTGCAGTAAGTCAGCAATAGTGTTAAGTAGGTAGTTCAGGAATTCATGTGCATCCTGCTGCATATAATTATCAAACAATTCTGGAAAGGAAGAGACAAAGAAAAGTGAAAAAATAAAGATACTTCATAATATCAAGCTACTACGCTTTCAGGAATCAGTAAGTACCCTACTACACAACCCCACAAATTATTTGGGGTTACACTGTAAAGAGTCTTTAAAGACTTGGGCTTTGTTGTCCTAGTAGAGGACGTTAGGTTACCCTCACCTATTCCTCTGGTTGCATGAAACAGACAGAAAGCTGAAAAGTAACATGAAATAAATTTAGTTTGAGCATTTCCTAGAACTGAAGAACAACAACTACTGTTGTTTTGCTTTCCTTTGGGGGAAGAAAAGGAATAAAGAAACTCAGATAGATTGCCTTGGGCCATTAGCTCATTAAGTCCAGCATCAAGGGGCAAAAAATCCCCTACTAGTAAGCTTATCTTTTCAAGTTCAAGCAGGGAGGATAAATCAACACACAGAACTTCTCCTCACAAACCAGCCCTGGGAAATAACCACCAGTTCTCATCATAACAACTTTATTGTACCACAAATGTAAGAAAGCAGGATAAAGGTGGTTAAGGCTCCCTACAGACTTTAACTTTGACCGACTCCGTGAGGTCTGTTTAGTCACGACAAATTCTAGCAGTGACCTGAAGCATGCTGACTTGCAACAGACTTCTGCAGAACACGGTGCCAACATGGAGTAACTGGAGTACTGAGGCTTGTGTAGGCTCTCTGTATTTGTTTCTGTGCTTGCTCAGACCAAGGATACCCAGATAATCCTCTTCTGACACAGCTCAGTTAATTCTGATATAATCTCTGCCTATGCTACAGAGGTGGCAAAATTCATACCGCAAACTGGAGTTCAAAAGTGTTCCAGAAATCTGCTACAACCTGACAATTTGGACTCACTTAAAAAGGAAACTGCTCCCATTTTTATATGCTTAGGTATTCAATGCTTAAATCTACATAAAGAATTTATTTATTCATTTACCATTTTCTTTCCTCAATCGGGAAATAAATTTCTTGGGTGGGATGACTCCCACCTTCTTCTTTTGCGTAGCAATACTGTTGAAGAGATCAGAGAGGCATGTCAGGAGGCTTTCCTTCTTTCGAGGCTGCACTTTGTATGCCAAAACTTTTTCCCGAAATGGACGACAAAAATAAAGTGCCTGTAAGACTGAGTTGCAGTAGCAGGTATTGCCGAACTGGTCAAAACAGAACAAAAGGAAAACAAACATTTTCGTGTTAGGTCTGTTAAAAAGTAATAAAAGAAAAGAGGTTACTCATAAAGAATGTCACATACTGAAAATGGACAAGTTGCCTGTCAGGGGTCATTTACTGGGGAGCTACTGGTAGGCATGTTCTGAAAGACTCATCCATACATCATCACAACTGGAAGTAGCAGTAAAATGAAGGAAACAGTCACAGTGATACTGGGCACCCAAAAAAAAAAAAAAAGCAGGAATGCACTGATGGAAAAAAGCCAATTGAGGGCTCACCATAAAAGACAGCATATTATTAAGCCTGGTAGGGAAGATCCTGGTGTTACCCATCTGGAGAGGTGCCAATGGTAAAGCAGCACAGAGAGTAAACACCAAAAGGCAGAGATGGCATCCCCACATCTCGGCTGTGTTACAGCAACGAGAGCTCAACGCGTGAATTCATGCTTCTGATTTGCCTGTGTCGCGTATGCAGATTACTTTTTGGAGATGGTTAGCAAGGTATGTCTAAAGTATTTCCTGTTTACAAGGAAATATGAAAAGTATATGATGCAGGCAAATTCAAAGAGCAGCTGTTTTACATCTGCCCTATCTGAAGGCAGCGTCAGTTTAGAGAAAGGAGGACAGCGATAATGGCTTCCATAGGCAGTGTTCCACATTGCTTAACAAGGAGAAACAAACTGAGATATTAGCGTGTCATCTAGAAGAAATACAGCATTTTTTCGAGTTGTTTCTTTGCAATTTATTGTGCAATTATGTTCTACAGTGCTGTCGTTTCACAAAAGGGAAACAATTTTTGGTTTGCCAGTCCCAAAATATTCTGGCAGTCAGATTCTGCAGCCCAAGAGCATTGAGAGCAAAATATTAAAATGAACAAAACGAGCACACAAAACCAACTGCAGAATACTGATGATTTTATTATGTACTACTCAGATTATGGCCACTACTGTTCACCAGAATTCAGTGTAATTAATGTAGCACAACAACTGCAAGTTTGCTGACTGAGTGAGACAGAAAATTAAGTTTTAATTCACACTGTTCAAAAGGCTACACCATTACACATACATTAACAATAATTTATACCATATGCAAACATGGAACAACAGTTAAAACTGTCATTGACAAGAGGAAAACAAACATACAAGCTGAACAAACATGAATTAGGATGGAACCCAACTCATGCATATGAATGACTTTTAAATCAAACACACAAACAAACATCACACTAACTAAATCTGCATACAATACAAAACAGGCAGGGAAACTACCACAAGCCTGACTAGATACCTCATCTGGAAACAGTAATATATTTGTCCATGATAATTACAGAAAAAGAGAGAGAAGAAAGTAGAAGAACCTTAAAAAACTGGAAGGTCATGGTGCACCTTACCTCCAAAAAGTTTACAAACATGTAGCTAGTGAGATTTCAGGAGTGTCAAAGAACATGAAGGTAACTGGTTACATGTGTACTGCTTTGATGCTGCCCATATAGTAAAAGAAATATTAGAATCAAACTCCATGGAAGAGTTAAAGAGTCCAAATGCTACCCAAGTAGCCTTAGAAACTGCAGACAGTCAGAACAAGATGCTTTCCAATAGCCAAAGCTATGTGGTGAAAAATTCACTTAACGGCATGCTTCAGGATTAAAAAAATCTCGTATAACATATTCCTACTAGTGTTTCAGCTTGCTTTGTTTGCTACAACTTTTACACAACAACATAACACTTCTCTTCCTACAATCAGAGGACGGAGCCTGCTGGAGTTCAAGAAGCATTTGGACAGCGCTCTTGGACACATGGTCTGGTTTCTGAGTGGTCCTGTGGGGAGCCAGGAGTTGGACTTGATGATCTTTGTGGCTCCCTTCCAACTCAGGATATTCTACAACTATGATTCAATCACTTCTACCTGCTGGTGTTTTAGGTATTTTACAGCATGCCAAGTACATTACAGAAAGGCCATGTGATGCATTTTAAGAAATTCTGACTTCTAAAATGCTAGAATAAAATTCTTCCTAAGGCACTGAATTGCTTAAAGCTGGAAACTTCTGAACAGCTCTATTATTGATCTACTCTTCTCTGTATTAGAGACAGCTCTCCAAAAATAAACAGTATTACATATCAGTGTTATAATTTTAACTTAAATCAGTCTGCCTTTAGAAGAACAATGTTGTCAGTTCCAACCACGACCATAGTTTTGCTAGAAATTCTGCCTCAAAAAAAGAAGAGGGTTGTAGCCATCCCATCCATCTTCAAAAGAAAGCCAAAAGAGAAGATGGCATGGCAGCTCTCTATATTCAGTCTGCTGAGTATTTCTAGTCCTACAGTCCTATGCAAAGATCAGATATTCCATTTGTGCATATGAATTCTACTGTGACCTAAAATCCAAAGGAAAAATAACCACAAACATCTGGTATTTAAAGCGTAAAGGAAATTCAAAGGCTCATTTTAAGACAAGAAACTTTTTAGAATGAAAACTGAGATGAAATTCTAGAACTAAAACAACATATGAGATGAAATTCTAGAACTAAAACAATGTTCCATCCTGCTCACACTTATTTCAACATTACACAAAATCTCTTTCAGTAGCAGCTGTCAGAAGGAAGAGTTGGAGCCTTCCCCCATACACTTTGCAGCGGTGTTAGCAGTTGTCTGACTGCAGGCGAGCTGGTTCAGCTCCCTGATCCGCAGAGGAAACTACAAAACAATTTTTGGAAAGCCTTCATTGTCCATGGTTTCAACACCTGGTTCTATTTGCAGTGCAACTACATATTTACTAGCACCAAAGTCATGAAACTGCACTCCTTAAAGCGCTCCAATTAATTTCACATCATGAAAGAACTAGAAATAGCTTAGGAAAAAAAGCTCTCCAAAACAACAAGCGTGAGAACGATCATCCCTAAGAAACTGACTGCAAGAAATGGAGCACAACAGCATTAGTCATATTTTGTCCTTCTGAACAGAGAATGGATGCAGGCATAATAGCTGTGGTTATTTTTAGAATGCTGTTTTCCCTCTTCACACTGCTCATCACTCTGCTATTTATGTTACGATTGGAGATGCCTTCCATTTTCTCATTATGGTGCAAACCTCAGAAGCTCTGGAACGGCCATTAACACCATACTTAAGGAGTATAACTCAATGTGTTTAGATATCTTGGTGTCTGAGAACATAAACTGCCAGAGGCCCACACAGAAGGCAACTAAATGAGTTTCTGATGAGCTGCAGCAAATAATGCTTTAGTAGCTATGCTAACCTTGCTCTGTGCATCTAAAGATGATCATCTCTGTTTTCAGTGAGATGTACCAGAGGTACCTAGATGAGCAGCAAACAGAAGTACACTTGGGGTTCTAGTGAGCTTTGCCAGACTATTTTCACACCATGGGTACGATGCCACAGAACCTCCTGCTATTAACCAGCTTCCTACATTCATTGTAAAAGTTGTCACAGGCCTGACAGCTGCCTTTCTGCTCCAGAAGCACTGGCAAGATCAACACCAGTTCTCTCCACAGTTAATTTAGGTAGAAAAGTCCTCCTGCTCAGCAGATCCTAATGAGGTCAGATGTACACAAGCTGATAGAAGAGATAAAGCTTTTTAGAAGGACTCATTGTTACCCAAGGCTGTCAAAAAATAAAAGAGCAGTGTTACTACATGTGAGAAAATTACTGGCCAAGGAAATATCATTCATCTGGCTATGTACTTGCTTAGAAGAACTGCCACAAATCCCACATGAGCAGGATGCTTTAGAAAAGTAACATTTAAAAACCTCAGGAATCCCACACACCGCAGTATCAGCATAACATCAAACCTCTCTTCTCGAGATGGAGAGAATACAAACAACATACACACTGTAATGACCTTTCTAGCTCAGTACTGAGATTTTATAATTAGAAACGTACCAGGTAGAAAAAATACTCTCGCTAATCAATATTTATAATGCTTGTTTTTCTGTTTTTAAGACACAATTTATATCTTGGTTAACAACGAGGCACTGCAGGCTGTCGTGTCTGTGCAGAGTCCCCCTTTACATCAGAAGGGCTCAAAATAAAGTTCTAACAGAAGCCTGTTAAATTCCAAATTACGATGCAATTTTTAAAAAAAAAAAAAAAAAAAAAAGCACTTAAAGCATAGAGCATGCACTTACATTGACCAAGCCAAAGTAATGCTCATTCACAGGGAACTGTTCAGGACCAATCTCTTTCTCCAAAGCAGAGGCATTGGCGCCCTGCAAAGAAACAATATGTTAGAGGGAAAAAAACAGTCACAAAAAATCCAACAGAATTGATACTACCACCACAGAGACAAAGAAGCTAGGAAGGAGGTACTTCCATTAAAAGTAGCAGCTGGTGTATCCTATGTTCTTGAAAATGAAACCAACATGATGACTTTAATTTATTATTATTATAAAAGGCACCACACTTTCACTTCAAGATTCTACTTCATCAGCCAGAACTACAGCAGAGCACCATCTGATCTAACAGAAGTTTTTTTTGCATTTGATTTTATTTGAAAATTAACGGCAAGAAAGTTGTTCTCATTTAAGTTTTCCGATTAGTCACACTGTAGAAATGCCAAATTAAACTTAGCCAAGCATGTACTGTAAAAATAAAGGCACTTATAACACATGCAAGGAATTTTTAAACCTAGAGGACAGCAACCATACAGGCTACAAATTGCATGAAAGAAAAAATGTCTGTCTGATGTGGACTGCACCTTCATGGAAGAACAACAAGACAATTCCCTTATGGAATCTCCTGGGGGCTGCAGGAGGGAGGGAACTGCAGAAATTTTAACTTCCAATGCATGACATACAACTTCACAGCTAACAGTAAATCATTGCTGTGTGATCTCAACCTGCATCCATCAGATGCTGTGTGATCATCAGGACTTCTGATGTTACCTTACGGCCACGTTTAAGGTGCCTGAGTAACTAAGACAGGTATTTTTCACCAAATTCTGTTCTAAACATATTTCAACATGCGTTGAATACTTTGTATACTCCAAAGTATACTTCTGAGTATTCATTAGATCTTTCAATGCTGCTGCAGTTTTTGAAGGTAAGTGTGGCTGTTGATTATTTGTCTCTATCACACATACAGAATTTAAGTCTTCTTCACTGACACTTTCTATCAGAAATACTATCTTTTTTTTTCTTCTCTCCCTCCTGATAAGTATTATGGACAGGTGGAGCATGATTAAGATAAGAATGGAAAGAAAAATTTTATATTTTATGAGACATTCCTCAAACTCAGCTCATTTGGCAGTGCTTTGGCACCTTTAATTTAAGGAAGCTGAAGCTTGCCACGTATTTCTGGATATATCCTCGAGTCTCCAGCAATATAATGAGGACAGAACTCACTATTATAGAGAGGCCCCCAAAATATCACTACATATCCATGGGGTTTTAATTATTGCACAGAACAAGAACTAAAGCACACCAACATCCAAATTTCAAGTTTGTTGGTTCAAATTCAAAGTGGTTTATGCATTTCTTCCTATTCCCCCCTCCCCTTTTTTTTTTTTTTTTTTTTTTTTTTAACTCCGCCAACACCTCACAGCTGAGCTCAGTGGGGACTTGGTGCCTCCCCTCACACCCGACTCCTCCATCCTGTCCTCTGATGCTTCCTGATGGTCGCCCACCAGCCCTCAGCTGCTTCCCAACGCATCTGTAGAGCTGCCTAAGGACTCACCATCCTCCAGGGCAGCATCCAAGCACTTTGGATTCTTGACTTCTCTTTTGCACACCCAAATCACTCCACCTGAAGCTTTCTGCAAACAGGGAGCCTACTGCACAGGTGAGCCATATTAAGGCTTAAATTCAAACTCCTCAGAAAAGCACTCAACAATCACAAATTACAGCCCAGCAAAACACAATTCACCAATTTTCCCTGAAGCTAGCAATGGATTTTAATTGCTATTTCAAAAATTTCCATTAGCATTCTGCTGTTAATATAAGCCTCTGGCAAGTAGAGACTGTATTTAGACCATTAAAGATAATATAGGTAGAAAGAAGATAGAAAGAACAAGAAAAAAAAAATAAGAAAGACAGAAGAACCTAAGAAATAACTCAGTTTAAGATGATGAAGGGTAATGCTGTAGTCAGATCTCCCACATCAGATTTACTGGAATTACATACATCAAAAAAGACAGAAAACAAGGAAGACTCAAATTCTGGTACTATAAAAACCACACCAAAACATGGGTGCTGATAGATTTACAAGGCAGGCTCCGTGCACGCAGCGATTACACAGGACATTTCTGAGGCATCACTGCCAGTTCAGGCAGCTCCTCTCCTGCTTCCCCACACCCATTCCCTGCTCCCAACTACTTTTTGCTTTCTCCCTCCACTATGTGTCCACCCCGAAAAGAAATAGTAGATTAAAAAATACTAGACCTAAGATTTTTTTTAATCTATCTTTACCTCTGCCCTTCCCCCCCTCCAAATGTTTACTTCTACCTACTGCCCTAAATTGTGACTTTGGTAAGTTAGCTCTAGGAAAAATTAAGGTTTCTGTAGTAAATTAAATGCCTAATTTAAAGTTACTCAGTTGCAGAAACTAAATTAACCCAATGTTTAGTCACAGGGTTTCTGAAGGCTCTTGTCAGATGGCATCGAAAATTAGCTCACCAAAATCATGTAAACCAAAACAAGGCTCAGACTAATTGTGCGGGGAATCAAAATCACAAACTACTCAGACGGCGTTCTGAAGATGTCGATTCACAAATTAAATAATACATAACATACTGGAGAGGCTCTAGAAAACGTACATGCCTATCATAGCACGATTAAATTATGCCACTGCAAGCTGCAGTGATTACAGCGATGCAGCACGGGAGTGAGCTCCAAGAAAAAAATCACTCCCAGACACCAATCAAGTTCTCTTGGCATATAAAAGCTCAGCAAGCAGTGTACAATAAAATGCAGCTAAATGCACGAGTTTAATGCATGAGATCAGAATTGAGTCCTCAATGCTAGGACAAGACCAACACATCCTATAAAAACCCCAAAAGAACAGCCCTGGGACTTCCAGGAGGCCAGTGAAAGGCTCTCAAGGAACTGCTGCTCTGGTTTGGGCAGAGAGAAAACTTTTTGTAGGCAGTAGTTCGGAGAGAACACAGAAAACACAAATTTGTAGTCAACACAATCACCCCCAAAAAAGCCATCCCCCTAGTCTAACTGACGTGGTAATACTGACCTACTGCTGTAACCAGACTCAGCGATGCGAATTCAACACTTCCAACGTGGTGGGAGAGGTGACAACTGCAGTTCCAGCAACCTGAAGTGAGGACTTGTAATTTTCTAGAAATTACCATGCCTTAAAATGATGTCTCAGAGGTTGGCTGCACTTTGCCAGAGCTCCCCTATGCTGTTCACACCGCTGCTGGCACAAGTGGCTGAGCCTAGAGGAGTGAGCTCAGCTTGGCACTAAGGGAAAGGGAAAGCTGCCTGGCCCCTCCGAGCTATCAGCACAATAAATGCTGCCAACAGCAGCCAAGAAAAGCCCAGCAGCGTACAGACAACAAAATGTTTTCTCCTATAGCTGCAGTCACTGTACTTTGTGGATAAAGAATCTTAGAAGAGGGAACTTTCCAGGAATAATTGTGCTCACTGATTTCCATCGGAAAAAGATGAGGATTACCCATTAAAAAAAAAAAAAGTCCCATATGCTGAGATTTAAAGAACCAAACAAAGCACGGGGAATTGCTAATATTCAAGTTTTTCCCCAATTTTCATACCAGCTTGGTGAGGACAGCACACCAGCAGTAGATGTGTGTGACATACAGGGAAGGTAGGATGGAGTACAACTCTTATTTACCCCAAGAGCACAAAAACCTCTCTAAGGCAGGTTTCGGGGAGTTTGGTAGAGCCAAAAGGGACATGAAAAGCCTAGTTTCAAAACCCCTTACCTGAGGTAGCTAGCTAAGCAAGGCATCGCAAAGGAAGGGATCCTACAGCATAGCTGAAATTTTAACTGCATAATCCCTCAAAACCAGAAGAGAGATCTGTGAAGTCTTCCAGCTCGGAAACTGGATCTTTTTTGTTCAGTAGAGCAACCTTAAAGTTTTATATCCAGCCCGATGCACCATGCAAGTGAAAAAACACTGACAGACTTCTCTTCTACCCACCATACACAGGTAGCTTTGGGGCAGAAACAGTTATGAGGCCCAGAGCTGAGGAGCTCCTCTGAGGTTACAGATGAGCAGCAGAACAGCTGGGAGTGATTGAACACAGCTGCACAGCACAGAACTGCACCGCGGTCAGCAGCTGACAAAATCCACATGTCCAGCATCCTCACGGGTCCTCCTTCAACTTCCTACTTCTCTTCCTTTTGAGCACTGCTTTCTTTTTAAAGAGTTAAATTCACGCAAGTCCTGCTCCTCTGCAAAACTCAGCTGCAAACAAGTGGATTATTATAGAGCAAACAACATTACGAGTCAAGTTTCTTATCCCGAATTAACAACGTTCACAGTTTGAAGAATTCACACTTCCATTTACAAGTATCTGCTCCTTGCAGCCATGAAGATAACCGTACAGATGTGGGCACGGTTACAAAAGCAGGGCCGTACTATCGCGATAAGCTTGCAAGCAGACCTCCTGAGCATGAAGCAGCTGCTGCCATAGCTTCTGCAAGAAAAGGATCAGAATTAACACAAGTCCGGGTCAGTATCCTTGCTGTTATTCAGAACTCTTGTCAAAAATAATCAGGTCAATGCCACGCTGCTGCTTGGGCAAACAGGGAGCAGAGAGGCACTGAAGCTGTGAAATGAAGTAGGAAAAAACACACCAAGTGGATGAAGGGAAAGGGCTATGAGCAGGAAGATCCCACTGCCCCCTCTGCAACACCCTCTGGGTTCGGTGTGGGGAGGCAGAGTCGTTTATGGGATTTCTTGTTGCCAGCTGAGTTGCTCTCAAGGACTAAGCACCCGAGGAGGACTCAGGCAGCTGTCCTGCACATTTTGGAGGGTGCCGGATTCACATCTGCTTTGAGGGAAGGGTGGAATGTCTTACATTAGCACAACTCACTGGCTATTAGGAATGGGTCTGTTTCCTAATTGCAGAAATGGCAAACATGGAATAGGTTGGAAGAGAGAAGTACAATAAGAAAAAAAGAAGAAACTATGGTGGAAGAAGAGAAAGTGAAGGCACAAAAAAAAACCTTGTTGAAATACTCACTGAAGGCGGCTACTGTGCAAGCAGCATTTCTGACATGCTCTGCATTATGCAGCGTTCTTGGAATTACACAGGAAAACCCATGTAACAGCAGACTGTCAACGGATTTATAAGTAGCTTCATTACGAGCTCAACACAAAGGGACAAAAAAGATTTGTCTGCTGTCTTAGAAGGACACAGAAATTTACAGATACCTAAGCAGGCAATGCACTTGCCAAACAACTACAGGTAGTGGTTTTTTAAATGCTAGCACAGATGACGCAGCTTACAGCACAACACAAGAAAGTAAACAGAACCGTGAAGCTCTTCTCAGATTTTCAGAAAAATGCAATCAAGAACTTACAGTTTGTTACTTCTTTTACCATAATGAACTTGACAAAACCTATGAGAAATCCAAGCAGATCGTTGCTGAGCTTCTTTAGGGGTGCTCCATCCTTTTAGATGCTTCATTTACAGTTTATTTGGAGTTAGCAGATTTTCAGAAGGGTAACTCCTAAAGCCATCAGTGCACATGTCACTGCTCTCAGAGTTCCTGAAAAAAAATTCTGTCTGTATGTTGCATGGTGTTTAAACTGCAGTTTCCTATGCCTGTACGGATCCTTCAACTGCTCTGCTAGCTAAAATACACCGAAGACCAATCTCATCACCAGATTACTTTCAACAAGTTGGAGAGAATCAGTTAATTTAAAGCTCTCCATGCACAACTCCATACAGACCATGGAAATCTGAAGTCACAGCCTCTCTAAGATAAATTACTTGCTATATATGTATATTTAAGCTCAGTGCAAAACATTGGTTTCGACGTTGTATGCTTTTTATGCAAACCTTTTATCCTTTTCCCATTGCAATTAATATCATTCAGTGCAAACGACATAATTTGCAGCTTAGTTTATGCCCAGAATGCCATTACAGCTGCACGTTCAGAAGCTGCAGAGCACGGGTGGTGGAGCAGCCTGTTGAAACAAATGTGCCTTCAGATGTGCCAGCTTGGGCTCAGCACCACACGAACGCAGCCTCTGGATTGGAACCAGCTGATTCCCACCGAGCGCACAGCGTGCACCTGCCTGCAGAAGACATTTCCCTTCAGGAAAGGCAAAAAAAGAGGAAGGGAGCCATGAGAGACTTGAGTATCCAGAACAGACCTGGTGCACGAGTCTTGCTGAAGCCACTAATTACTCATTTGACCCTGTCTTTTTAAGAAATTAGCGCAGAAAAAGATGTGGCATTTGAAAAAAAGGCCAGGAAGTGGCTTTCAAGTTGGGCAGAAAGGCTCCAAGGGGCACCACCGTACAGCCCTCAAGACGACAAAAGCTCATTAAATGAGCTGCATGACTAACGAGTGATTTTTAACGAGTGAACAAACAAAAAGCAATAGGAAGAATGAACAAGGCCAGGCCAGCACCACTCTGAACGTTTCAGGGAAGAAACCCTTGTGCAGCAATGCATTTCGTGCTCTGCCTGCATCTCCTTTGCCACGTTCGCTGTCAGAATAGTTCCAGTTTCAGGACTATTAAAATCACCGTATGGGAGAGCAGAGGAGGGAGCAAACCTGGGGCTGTATTTCTGAAAAACTTGATAAAACGTAGAGCCATGATTTTCTAAACGCAGAATTCGATGCTACTTCCCCTTCTTCTGAAACTCCGTGGCTGTGTGCAGCGCTGAAGCCAGACAACGAGAGCTGTCAGCTCAGCTACCTCACGCTATGACTTCAGTTTCGAAATGATCCCTTTCCCTCAGCCAGGAGGGCTCGCGTCCTCAGCGCAGCAAATTGCGGTAAATTGAACTTTGGATTCCAGCACTTCGCACGCTTATGCAGGCAAACAAGCTGATAATCTTGAAAGGAGCAGGTATGAGGCTGCTGCAGACTTCCTAAACTCCACGCTTGTAAATGTTACAGAATTTTCTGAGTCTGCACAAAGTGCACATGGGTAAGGCTGGCTCTGGAAGGAGTAAAAAGGGAGTAAAGCTTACGGAGCACGTCAGTGTTATGGAGACCGACGGGAAATTATAAAACGCCGTGTTTCAAAACAGATTTACTACCACCAAGTGTTTCAAGCCTTAAGTACAGTTTTAATTAAAGTATTTTTAGGTAAATTAAACCAGAGTGCTTGGTAAATTGTTTCACGTAGATGTTTATGTAATTAGGAGCTGGTCCTGCAAGGTCCACGGGATCTGTGCCTCACTTACTGAGGTACAGCAAGCCATACGTGCTTGTGAAATTCCCCAATTTCAGGCTCTTTACAATTAGGCAGCAAAGCCAGGCTCCAGTTAAAAGAGCACACGGGAAGGATGCCGATTAGGGTGAGGAAGTCAGGACTCCAAGCAGTAGTTTCTGCACCTTTGTTACGTGGTACTGTGAGCAATTCATTTCTCCCTTCTTAGCCACTGACTCCAAGCTTACCTAAGTGCTCACACGCAGCTCCCTGAGGTTCCTCCTGACCTTGGGTTTCTCCCTGTTGACTCAGTGACAATTTAGGAGCAGATGCCTTGCCATTACAGCTCTCAGGTATTTCAAGGCCTCTTAGCCCTCTGTAGGAACACGCACAGCCCCACAGGTGCACTCGAAGCCCAGTGCTCACCAGCATCGCTCTTCTGTGAGATTCCAGTGAGATTTTAGCATGATCTTCACACATCAAACAATATTGGAAGAAGCAAGGATGTGGGTGCTGACAGAAGGCTAAACTTCACCTTACAGATTTCTAAGCAGGTCATCACTTCAGGTACTACGCACGTACAGGTTAAACAGGCACAGATGCATCACAGCTGAAGAAAACAAGGAGACCAGCAGAAGAGCACAGACCTCGGGATAACAGCACAAAATACAGACACGAGGCCCACCAGTGGGCCTGAAGGTGTGTATAATCACAGCGCTGCAGGAGAGGTTAAGTGGACAATGCACTAGGAAAGGAGCTGAGAAGATAAAGTACCAGAAACAAAACACAATGACCTGCAGTGCATCTTTGGCAACAAGTCCAGGAAGCTTCTGACATCTGTAAGAGCAAATGCTGAAAGCTGTGCACCTTCTGATGTGCAAGCCAGTAAGTGATGTGCGTACACACACAGGCATTCACTGTCTTCAAAGCATCTCTTCTGAATCCTGATTAAAGAACAAAACCAGCAAGATTCTACAGAGCATCTCTTCAACAACCTTCACTCTATTTTAATACCTTTTCCCCAGTATTCATACCTCATTTTTAAAACTGCAATAGCTCCTGCAGTACCCATCCTCTGGTGTATTTAATACTGGTTTCAGTGAACCACACACTGCCCCCAGGTTTCTCAGTGCTCCATGGCACAACAATTGTGACCTCTCACTTTCCCAGAGACAGTGAAGACATTAAACCTAAAGTTTATAAACAATCTGAGATCTCAACAGACACCAGGACAGCAGAAAGACTTACTTGTGCGGTAGCTCAGGATTCCTGCACAAAATCCTAAAAAGCCTTCAGAAGAAGGCAGCACACTGCCCACCTGGTGGGCTGTTCGATGCAGGCCCTCTGCCTGCCAGGCACGGGCTCCCATCTCCGTGCTGCTCCAAGTCCAGGATCCGAAGAACACATCAGTAACCTCCCCCCGCACACCCAGCCTTAAACTAGAGCACAAGCAGAAGAACCAAAGTGACCTACAAACTACTTTGCAAAGGGTTACACACGCTTTTTCCTTCCCTATGATAAAGCAGGGCATTCTCAAGCTGTGCATTAAGCACAAAGATGAGCATTTCTTTCCTTTAACTTAACAAATCAAGAAGCAGAGCACTGCTGGAAACAGAAGTCTGCTGAGCTAGCTCGGCTTCTGTCCTCCCTTCTTTCCACTTCCTCAGTGACCCCTTCCCAGCCATAAAAGCCATTTCTCTGTTAAAGCTAAAAGAAACTTCTAAAAATATAGGTGAAGCAGCAGGCAGGCACACAGTGTATATCAGTGACACAAAAGCCCTGCTTGAACTGAATACTGTGAATTATTCAGGTGGCAAATGGAAATGTATTGTTACAAATGAACCAGTCATCCCTTCTCCAGTGCTGAAGTTAATAATTATATCCTCGCTGCACTGATTCAGAGTAGAGCAGAGCTACCACCAATTTGTACACTGGATTTGAGTTCTTCATAAGGCACGTCTCGCTGGTTTAGCAAACAATTAAACATGAATCTAGGGGAAGTGTCCCTAATGAGCCTACCAAGAAACACCAATATTTCTGTTAATAGCTTACTGAAGACTTTTCACAAAGTCTGCAGAGGAAAAGATCAGATCCCTGTGCTTCTTACATTGCTCCATACTAGCGTTCTGATTTGCTTATACAGAGAAATGAAAGAAAAAAAGGTTATTGTCAATGCCACAAAGACCCTGACTGGTGAGCTCAGTTCCACAGCTGGCTGTCACAGCCCTGCAGCACAGCAGGCGCATTCTGGATCAGATGACACAGTCAGACCCATGGAAATTCAGCCCTCCTTCCTCTCTGAGTCAAGAGAGGATTCCCATATGTCCATGACTGCACATATGCCACAGAACTAGAAACATACCAGTTTAAATATACTTTTGAAACAGGAGCTATGCATTTTTCATGAAGCAGAAGGTAAGGGGATAAAAAAAAAGTCTAAACAGTTTCTGTTTATAGTCTTTCTGTTTCATTCTGCCACTTACTTTTGCTGTGACTTACAAAAAGAAAATGAAAAACCCTGGAGTACATGACAAAGACGGAGGCCAGGTAATAAAAATTAAGACAAAAGGACAGAGCAGAGAACCAGAGCTCTAGTTGGTAGCTCTTGGCTATGGATGTGCCCTGCCATATGGTGTCAGCATCCTTACCAAGTGATGAATCACCCCCAAGTTACCACGTATTTTCCTGAGAGCTCAAATCTTCGCAACGCCGTAGTTGCCACACGAATGTTATGCAACTGCTGAAAGAGGGACGGTGCTCGCACACCGGGCATGCTACGATCAGAAGGCACAGGAGAGGTGATCTGTGCTACAAAAACCTGGGAGTTACTTTAGGGAGGGGGGATCAAACTCAAGTTACAAGCGTACTGCTGCCTGCTAATGAGTTTGGGCACAGAATTCCATTTTTAAAGAGAGGTTGCAGAATACCGGAGCATCTCAAATGGTAAGTCAGGGACACCAGCCCTTACAGTACTGACTGAGGTCTGAGAACAACATAAACCTCCGTTTCAGCTTTCCAGCCCAAAGTTCAGATGATGATGTCCCTGCCTATGGCAGGGGGTTAGAACTACATGATCTTTGAGGCCCCTTCCAACCTAAACCATTCTACGACGAGAACTGTTGGTGAAAACTGCACGTTTTACTAGCAGCATGTCAAGTACTGTACAGACAGCACAGGTTAGCATAGTTCTCCAGAAAGTAGTTTACTAAAGGGACTGTGTTAAAGTAACCGAGTGGTTTTTGAACAAAGGCTTACATTTTTCGTGTTCACGTTGTGACAAGGCAAATGGTATTTTTACTTACTGGACATAGAAGCAGATGCAAATAAAGCAATTCATTTTTAAAACACAGCACCCAGAAACTTACATTTCACATGTTCGCTGAAGAAAAGAGAGTGGCATTGCCAGGAAGTTTACCCAAGCCACAAATGCACACAGAACACTTATGCTGAAAAAAATCTGTAACATCTGACAAAACACTGATATCACAAAGTTGCAATATTGGGGTTATGGTCCCAAAGCTGCAACAGGATGAAAACATAATTGCTAGAACTCTTCTCTTGAAGATAAATATTACTTCAGAATGGACATTAACAGGCTACAAGTATCTGCTTCGCTTTCATCTAGTGTCCCAACCAAAATTAAGGTAAGCAGGGTGCAAAAATGAGTCCCAGACTGAATATGTATAGTCAAAGTCTCTAAAAACAAATCACAAACACCCAAGTGGCTATAGTCAGGTTTGGCTGCATAGTCATAGGAAAATGCACTGCCTTACGTTCACCCTCATAATCTGAGGCTCAGTCAGCTGATCTCAGGAATGCATCCAAAATATTGTATAGGACTGAGTCAATCGCCTGCCTCTGGGGTACGGAGCTCCGCAATGAAGGCGTGATTCAGCTGCCTCTCGTGACCTTAATTTCACCTGTGTTTCTGATGGGCAAGTAGAAGTCCAAGTTGCTTTGGAAAAAGAAAGAAACCTAGTGAAATAAGTGAAGTATGAAGTTCTGGGTGATCTTCTGCAATATTTAAATTGCTTTTTTTTTTTTTTTAACCAGATACTCATTGCCTTAAATTAAATTAAACAAAACAAAACCCTCTTGTTACAAGTATTACTATGACTCTCCAGACACTGAGCTTTGTAAAACAACACTGCAGGTCAGTTCAGATGGATCTGAAGTTAATCAAAACTGGTGTCAGCACCCACATGGAAAGGGAACCCCAAACCCTTATGCTCTTTGCACAGGTCAGAAGTCAGTCTTTGCAGCCTTTCTGAGCACACAGCCCCTGCCTGCTTTGCTACTGTTCCAAATAAGATCCAAAACTGAAGTTTGAGGGGTTGGAACAATGGAGATGGGGGCTGAGAAACACAGAGCCACTAAACCCCATGTCCTCAGACTGAGCAGGTGTTGGATTTTGGCGATCCAGACCCCTACCCCTGCCCATACTGAGACCCCTACGCCAGCCTGTACTGCTCAAACGCCACACACCAGGAATAAATACAAGGTGTTTGGACAGCATATCCCTAGCAAAACACGATATTGCCCTATGAGCCCCCTGTGCTCAGAGCCGGACAAGCCCCTCTATTTACAAAGCACCCCCGTTAACAGCCCCGCACAGCCTGTCACTGGAGGTTTCCAGCAGCCCAGCTCCACACTTTCACCCGAAACGCTTACAAACCTTTCAAAACGGCGCAGTTACCACAAAAATAAACAAATAAACGAGCAGGAACGAGGGAGCACCCCGGCCCCCCCTGAGGGCACCCCGGCCCCAGCACCTGCGGCCTCCCCCCCCCCCCCCCCCTACTACAACACCGGGGGCTCCCCCTTCCCTCCTCCTTCCCCAGCCCGGGGCCTCGCCACACCGCAGGCTCGGAAGCGGCGGCCGGGAGCTCGGTGCCCCCGCCGGGCTGACCCACCATGGTACAGATGGAGGCGAGTCTCCGGACCGTCATCAGCGCCTCCATCCGCCCGCCGCCGCCATGTTGCGCCGCCGCCCGACTGACAGCGGCAGCCGGGCCGCGGGTGGCGCGGCCGCCAAATGGGGCCGCCCGTGCGGCGCCCAAGCGGAGCCGGCTGCGCGCCGCCGAGCCCGGCCGCGGGTTCCGCTAAACCACATCACCCAGCTCTACATCTAAACGGCTTCTAAAGACCTCCAGGGATGGGGACTCCACCACCTCCCTGGGCAGCCTCTTTCCAATGCCTCACAGCCCTCTCAGTAAAGAAGTTCTTCCTAACATCCAACCTAAAACACCCCTGGTGCAACTTCAGCCCGTTACCCCTCGTCCTGTCACCAGGCACGTGGGAGAACAGACCAACCTCTCTACAGCCTCCTTTAATGTAGTTATAAAGAGTGATAAGGTCGCCCCTGAGCCTCCTCTTCTCCAGGCTGAACAAGCCCAGCTCCCTCAGCCGCTCCTCGTAGGACTTGTTCTCCAGGCCCCTCACCAGCTTCGTCGCCCTTCTCTGGACCCGCTCAAGCACCTCGATGTCCTTCTTGTAGCGAGGGGCCCAAAACTGAACACAGTACTCGAGGTGCGGCCTCACCAGAGCCGAGTACAGGGGGACGATCACCTCCCTAGCCCTGCTGGTCACGCTGTTTCTGATACAAGCCAGGATGCCGTTGGCCTTCTTGGCCACCTGCGCACACTGCTGGCTCATATTCAGCCGACTGTCCACCATCACTCCCAGGTCCTTCTCTGCCTGGCAGCTCTCCAACCACTCATCTCCCCGCCTGTAGCTCTGCTTGGGGTTGTTGCGCCCCAGGTGCAGGACCCAGCACTTGGCCTTGTTGAACTACATACAGTTGGCCTCAGCTTGGGAAAGGACCCCAAAAGGAAGCCTGGCCGTCAGCTGGCTGCCAAGGCCACCACAGAGGCACATCTCTAAGTGCCACATCCCTAAGTGCCACGTCCACATGTCTCTGAAACATCTCCGGGGATGGGGGACTCTGCCACCTCCCTGGGCAGCCCCTTCTAACAGCCCTCTCTGTGAGGAAATTCTTCCTCACACCCAACCTAAACCTCGCCTGGTACAACCTGAGGACATTTCCTCATGTCCTTGTCACCTTAGGGGAGACCTTATTGGTCTCTACAGCTACCTGAAAGGAAGGTGTGGGGAGCTGGGGGTCGGCCTCTTCTCACAGGTAACTAGTGATAGGACTGGAGGGAATAGCCTCAAGTTGCCCCAGGGGAGGTTCAGGTTGGAAATGAGGAGACATTTCTGCTCAGAAAGAGCAGTCAGGCATCGGGATGGGTTGCCCAGGGAGGTGGTGGAGTCACTTCCCCTGGGGGTGTTCAAGGAAAGGTTGGACGTGGTACTTGGGGACATGGTTTAGTGGGTGACACTGGTGGTAGAGGATGGTTGGACCGGATGATCTCGGAGGGCTTTTCCAACCCTAATGGTTCTGTGATTCTATGAAAAGAGACCAGCACCCTGCTGCCGCCGCCTCCTGTCAGGCAGTTGTAGAGAGCAGTAAGGTGTCCCCTCAGCCTCCTCTGCTCCAGGCTAAACACCTCCAGTTCCCTCAGCAGCTCCTCATATGTTTTCTTTTCTAGTCCCTTCAGCAGCTGCGTTGCTCTTTGCTGAGCACATTCCAGCAACTCTGTGTCCTTCTTGTGGTGAGGGACCCAAAACTGAATGCAGAAGACTCACAGAATCATATCAAAAGGTCAGAATCATGATATTAAAAGGCCAAGCTGGAGTTACATCCCCAAAATGGTGCAATGGCTGGAGCTAGAGGACATCACCAAACTCCCACTGAGGAAGGCAATGGATACTGGGGCACTGATAAGTCCTGAAGGATCATCTGGAACTCACCTTCTCCCAAGAATGTCTTCAGCAGTTGTCAGCACCCACAGGCAGGTTTATACGGAGCCATCCAGTATGATGGAGGAGATGGCCATTGTTTCTGCACCAAGTAATTGTTTGCTGCTCTTCACTATGCATGCCCGTCTCAGCAAAATCACAAAAAGGAGCCTTTCAGAGCATGTTAACAGTGTCTGTTGTACACCCAGCAGGAAAGGAGTGAAAAATGCTGCCCAGTCACTATGTACCACTTCACACACTGCACACCAAAAGCAAATACCTATCAGAGGAAAAAATCCCTTGCGGAGACAGATGGGTGGAAGCGTTTGTTGTCCCAGTGATGACAATGTACAGAATTCTCTGTGTTGAACCTGGAAGAAACCTGACTAATATTTCGGGTGGCCTATAAACTAAGTGCTGTTGAAAAGAGCTGCTGAAGATCATAGGAAGCCCTAAGCTTACGTTGCACATGAAACACACCATGGGCAGGACTGATTCCACATGCTGCCCCTTGCTTCAGCCTTGACCTTGTGGGAATATCTGTGAGGAAGAGCTGGTTCAGTTTCCAAAGCACAAACTATTTTATGAGGCCAAGATGTTTCCATTCTATTTGAGTTGCTCGCCTGCAGCGATGTTCTCTTATACACGCTGTACTTCCCACGTCATCTACTATAGGATCCCAGGGGAGAGTATTCCGCAACCTAAAAAAATATCCTTAAAAATACACTAAAAGTGAAAAAAAGACACGTGCAACTTACAGGGTTTCCATGAACAGCAATGCAACAGAATTAGGGACAGGAAGTACAGAAATAGTGGAATCTGTACAGCGTTTAACCAGATTTAACTGTAGATTTAAATGATTGCCTCCCTTACATCCCAAAATAGAACCAAATATGATTTATCACAGATGTCATAATAGCATCTGAGGACACTTCCTTCCCCTCTAGCCTCAAGATCGGAACAGTTTATTGCCGGGTACAAATATGGTGCTAAAATGACAGTCTTGTCCCGAAAGGACAACTTCTGAGGCTACTGCTGAACCACAGTTGCCTAATTTTTAATGTCTTTTACCTGTGATCAGGACCTACACAAGGTGCGATCCTGAACACACAGAGAAGGGCTTGCTCCTCATGCACATCACATTCATCACTGTTTTGTCTTACCTGCCACAAAGGTACTGCCTAGGAGGTACTGGGTTACTGGGAACAAAAGGTGGTAAAAATGCTCCTTCTTCTTCTGTTTAGTGCTGAAGCTCTGCAGTGTGAGAGCTGGCCTTTGGGCCTCACATTTGCAACAAAGGCAGTCAGACAAAGCTGCAAAGATCAGTTTGTGCTTGTTTAGAACACATTCAGGAGCAGGGGGTGTTTACGGGAGCAACCAGCTACGAGTTTCATTCCAACACCTGCAAAAGCAAGTGGCATTTCCTCAGCACCATGCTTCACACACCTGCTCAGAAATGAGCCATGCTTCTCTAGCAGTGTTGCCATAATGTCAAAATACTGTGCAAAAGCATCAGAGAGACACTGGGGGTAAATGTAACCATTGCAAATAGAAAGTTCACCTTGGTGTTGTTGTTCTTTTTTTTTTTTTTTCTTCCTTTTTCTTTTTTTTTTCTGCTAGGAAGAAGGGGAAAGAGCGAGAACATTCGCCTTCCTCCCAATATGCAGGAATCTTAGCAAGATGCTCTAGCTCTGCTCATCTGTTTCTCCTTTTGTAAAATGTATGAGGAGTAATTATATCCAGTTTTGAAAGCAATTTGACATCCTCGTATGAAAAGCACTATGGTAATGGCAAATATTTTTGTTTTTATTATGGTTCTTCACTGAAGATATGCACAAGTGCCAACAACAATAAAAATAGAAAATCTTATAAAAATCATAGCCAAAAGTAACATAGACTAATAAATAAATCTTAAAATAAAATGGTGTGGAAATAACGTAATCTGTGTGCAACATGCAAAGGCAGATATCTTTGCATGGAGCAACCTAACGAGTGGTTAGTAAAATCTCCAGAATCATCCAAATGTTTTCAAAATTGCTCTGAGTTTTGCAAACATTCTCCCTTTAATTTAAGCTATTGTTTTTCCAGAAGAATTTGAATTAAAAACATGTGCTTTTTTAGCTAAATATAAGTCCATTGTACACAAACAATGAAAATCTCTTTTAAAAACAATTCTTTTTCTACATGCCAAGGGTTATACAATCTTAAATAGTGTGAATCCTTCTGCGTGGTGTCACTCGGTGAAAAGACTATTCTGACAATCTAGAAAATCAAATAAAGATCAGATACAAAACCCTCTGGCTTTTACTACATATCTTATTCAAATTCTTTCCAAATTAGAGCCCCAAATTCATCATTTTTGGTTAATAAGAAAAGGAGTTTGGGAATCTATTTAAAACTTTCTGGAATGTATGCTGCCTTTCTTACTGCTATCAGAAACTATTCGCTCTGGACAGAGATATCTGTACACTGTGGACGCAAGCGTTGGTTAGAAGCACAAGAAGCCTGGGCTAGTGCATCAGAAAGTTAGATGGAACCATATTAGCCAAAGAACTAGAAATCAATTGGTCTGCTTCCAAGATTCAGTCTAAAACTGCTTTCACATTTGTTTTAAGCAACCAGAAGCCATCACAGCTGCCAAAAGAAGCAGTCCAACATTTCCTCCAGCACTGGTCTTTCATTCCTGCCCCGACACATCTCCTCTCGGGTGTCAGCACCAGCATCCGTGTAAGCACATGGCAAGCAGCTTTTCCAGCCTCCTCCCTGCAGCTGCTCATTGCCGTGACCATTTGAGATGCCCGGCTCCGTGCCCTCTCAGCCCCCAGCATGGTTTTGAGATGCAGAGAATCACACACTGCGCTGGAGGTGAGGATGTTCTGAGCTTTCATGCCAGCAGCAAAAAGCCACCCCACATCTCATTCTCCATTCCCCTCCAACATTTTGATGATTTTCTTTTTTTTTCCTTCTGTTGCACACTGAGCTGATGATCTCAGAGAACAGCCGTTGATGACTCCAAGGTCTCCTTCCTAATTTATGGGTGCCAAGTCCAAGTTCAGCACCACTTAGGCATAGTTTATGTTATTTTTCTCTAGATGCATTACTTTACATTTATCTAGACTAAAGCTCCTCTGCCAGCTTGCTCTGTGCTCGCTTTTGTGAGATCCTTCTGGAGTTCCTCAGCACTGACACAACCCAAAAGGACATTTACTTCTGTTCCTGTCAGCGGTGTTGCCTCTCTTTTTCAAGCAAGACAGCAGACCTGTATTCTTCTAGGAATGTCTTTGCTCATATAGAACATTCCCCATGATATTGCTTAATTTATCTGGCCCTTTTCCCTGGGCTGAAATCGTTCTGGCCACCTAGAAGCTGGTAGATATATTACCACTTGTTTTCATAGGAAGACTTACAATGAATAATTTTGTATTACTCACTCACATATGCTTTTAATAGCAAATGGTAATACGGGTTCCAACATCCTACACTTAGGGAGGGGGGCATTTACATACTGCTGCTAGCTAATCCTAAAATTTATAATGTGTCCAGCTCAACAGCACATTTCAAAGTGTCCTGTTAATCGACCACAAGATTTTGAATATTTTCATGTTCCTCCTTTCATTTGGCCAGTTCTTACAAAACTTCTGCAAGATTAAAGCACCCTGGTAATGAAATTTCCTGGAAAAGATTTTTCAGTGTTTGGGTGTCTGCAAAAATCTGGAAGCCAATTTACACACTGGAAGATTTAAGACCGTTCCCATTGGAGCCATGTCCCAAAAGACACCGGATCTGGTGTCTCCCTCCCAGTGCCACGAGCTGGATAGCCCTCCAGGCCTTTTGTTCTCCCTCTTCATCAGCTGACTGTCATGATGGTCAAAGTAATAACCCTTCACACTTACACAACAACTCAGCACAAATACAGCTTCAGAAGGAGTTTTTAGAGGGGAAACCGAGCCCTGGAAAAGTGATACATTCATAAATCTTCTGCATCCTGTGCTTGTTTTACTGGACTGCTGTGCACCAAAGCTGGATTTTTCCGAAGCTCTGCACCCAATTCACGCTCAGCATGCATAGGTCCTGTGTGAGGCAGGCATGGAAATCGAGATGATTGGAAAACCTGGCCCCCAGTGCTTTGAGAAGGGGTGGTAATTGAGAGACCTGGCCTGATTCCCCTTCCTCCTGTGCTAGCTCTCTGTGATACCCCAGCCTCCAGAACCTGCTTGTGTGTGCTGTGATTGAAAGCAGCTGCATGAAAGCGTCTGGGCAGAAAAAGCTCTTCTGGTGGCTGCAGCCTCTCTGTAAGGAGCCATGCCCACCTTCTGCCTAGTAGGAGTGTGCAGAAGACAGGAGAAATCCGCGTACTCGGGTCTCCGAGGTCTGGGGGTGGATTAGCTTTCAGTTAATATCTGTTTCCCACGCAGCGTGGCAGAGCACACGTCTCAGAAGAATGCTGTCTGCACCAGGCTTCCTTCTTCCCACCGCTGTGTAAAGCCAGCCCTACCCTTTGCAGATCTCTTTTGGCCATTTTTTTCAGAGATGAATGCTCAGACTGTACTTTCTGTAGTTTCATTTACATCTGTTTTATATTATTTGCAGTTTTCCTTTATCTGGGCCATTCCCTCCCCACTGCTCGTCCTTTTTTCTTCCCTCCCCATTATCCCTGATAACTGAGAGTTGCTCGTAGCCCGTGTACGGTTACATGCTGTCATCCCTACAGACCTTGCAGCTGCCAGCTGTCTTAAAACTACACCGGGTTTGCCTATAGAAGTCATTCTTTCTTCATTCCCTCTGTCTGGCTCTGAAGGATACTGGCTGCCTTAGCCTCCCCCAGCCTGTTGTCAGCCCTAAATTCACTTTTCCATGTTCAGAGAAACAGCAGTGCCCCAACCCTGTGCTGACCCACATTCCAGCGGGCAATTACAACTAATAACATGCACAACCCAGCATATCAAATGTATCCTGGAGGGTACAGATGCGAGCTTGTACTTTGGAATAAAAAACCTACCCCTGTCTGAAAAATGTGTGTGTGTGGGGAAAGTGTTTATTTTCCTGACGAGGAGTGTCCCAGCAGCTCTGGCACCCTGAAGGGGCCCAACTGCAGGACACAATAGGGCAGGGAAAACAACAGAGCCTGGAGCTGGAGCCCATTGAAAATGCCGAGAAACTAGACAGGCAGAACGGGATGATTCAAAGTGGAATTAGCGCAGGGCAGCGGGGTGACCGTCTCTTGCCACTGGGACGACAGCAGCACTGAAGAATCTCGTTTTAGGCAGGAGCCAAGGGGCAGCACAGAAACCAGGCGGCGGGGAGATAAAGCGGGGAGCGAGGGAGCGTGGTTGATGGAGGCACACGCTCCGTGCCCGGCTGGAGGAATGTCCTGGGTTCCCTCGTGATTGGCTGGGGAATGGAGGAGTCAGTTTTCACGGGGGTTGATCAAAAAGTTTCCTTTTGCTTTCCAAAGTTGCTGTCTGAGCGGAGGCATCGGGAAGAGGAGGCCGGTGGCTGTAACATTCCTCGGGCAAGCTGCTTCAATGCAATGAGAAGGCTTCTCTGCCCGGGGACACACAGCCCAGAGCAGGCGCCGAGAAGCTGCTTTCCTCCCTCTCTCTCCCAACTCCTCCTGGAGTTGATCAGCTCTCCCTTCTGGCATGCGTCTCATCCCTCAGGATACGATGTCACAGTATTCTACTAACTTTCTCTTGCTTCCCATACCAGAGTACCCGGTGCTAGACTGCGTGCCCAACAAAATCATCAAGCTCGTGGTGCTGGGTGGCAGCAGCGTGGGCAAGACAGGTAAGCCCACAGGTGTCCTTCGTGCTCTTTGCTTGCTGCTGGCTGCCTGCGACGGCGGCTCCGATAGACCCAAGGCTGTGCCAAGCCCTTTAACCATTGCAGCTGAAGCATTTGGAGTTACTTCGTGCTTATGTTTGTTTGCTCGGTGCCTGGTTTGCCGGGAGGATTTGCTGCAGGTCTGTGCGGCCAGCCAGTGCGTGGGGACTTCTGTGCTCACAAATGAATCTCCAGGGTCTTGTGCGGAGGGTTTAACATCTAAATCTCCACTCGGAAAAAAATGGGGCTAGCGATTTTTATTCTCCTGCTGTAAATGATGTATGCTCTGTGGACAAATAACAGCGCAGGAGATGTGTCTCCCTGTATTACTCTCCAAAGGAGAGCAGAAGAAAGGAGGGTGAGGGAGCATTACTGCTTTGGAGTAGATGGCTCATGGTTTCAGAAATAATTACGGGAAAATCTGGTTTAGTGCCATCTGGGGTTCCACAGCACTCAGCAAAATGTTTCCTTGCTTTGGATTTGAAGCAGCTATGTTTCTGTATTATTTTTAGGTAACTTGCTGAAGGTAGCTGCCCATGTAAAGGTAGCAAAGAGGTGACTCAGTACACACTGTGAGAAAAATGATTGTTCTAAATGAAAGCTATGATACAGTTGTTTGCAGAACAAAACTTTTTGTTTAGATATTAACTGAGTGGTTTTGAAAATTGTTGGGAATCTGCTGAGATGAAAGCACTACGGGAATATAAATTCCTGTGTCCAAAAATGAGATGTAAGTGTTATAAAGAGATCAAAAAAAGGAAAATGTTTTAATCCAATAGTGTATAAAAGCACCACAGGTTAAGATGAATAAGGAGGTCATGCCACAGCATGACCCGTGTGTGCATAGCACATGCAGTTTGTTTGCTGGGTGTGATTAGATATCACTAATGGGTTTCATTAGAGGGGGACTGAGGATTTGATTTTTAAGGCTGGGAAGAGCCATTTGATCCATTGGCCACACTTCTGATACGGCACAGAGGTCTTAAAGTTGGTATTGGGATTAGTTTTAGTATAGTAAAGGGCTGGCTTGTTACTCTTCTAAATTATTTTAAATCAAAGGTCAGATCATTATATCTGCAGTCACAACAAGCAGCCCTCCACACCCTATACTGGACAGCCTCACTGAACTGGAGGGGAATTTACAGTACAAGTTGCTAAATACTGCATTAGGTATCACAGCCTGGCCCCAGTCTTTTTCTGTGTGTGTGTGTGAGTGCAAAGAGAAGGATTTGCAGAATAGCATGCAAGCAATAGCAAGATTAGCTTGGTTTCATATTATGCTAACTCTTCCAGTCAGATATTACACGTGTTCTGCAGAGACTGACTTTGGTTCACATTAAAGACCCATATTTTTTTCATTGTTTTACAGCCCTGGTTGTGCGCTTTCTCACTAAGAGATTTATTGGAGACTACGAAGCCAATACTGGTGAGTCTGCTCTCTACTGCAGTGTTGCAGATAGCTTAAAAAGGAATCTACTCAATTTTGTGACTGGTGCATATTACAGGAAAGCCAAGCAGTGTTAGATGTCCATAAGGTGCATATTTTCAGTTAATAGCCTCAAGCTATGAAAGCAATAAATCAAAGCCTCATTATTTATGATCCTTTTAGCTATTTTTTTTTTCCTAACATGAAGGAAAAGGATCAGAGTAAAATGCTTGCTTGGGGACATACCTATACTAAAATGTAGACTCTAGGAGCAACTTGCATATTGACTAAACCGCAGAAACCCAATGCTGCTCTCTCTGCAACCCCAGGGAAGCCAGAGGAATTCAAAAGTGTGTAAAAGGCAGTTCAGAACTTTTTTTCCCCTTTGTATTCCCTTCTTTCAGTGTCTTTTATGACAAGGTGGACTTCCAAATTGAAGTCTTCTTTCCGTAAGATAAGCAAAGTGGCCATGCAAACTCCTACTGTGTTTCTTGTTTAATCCTGACACCTCAGGGGATGTGCTGTTTAATTCTCAGCCTCTGTTCCAAGTGCTAACTGTATCAGCCAGCATTGTAGAAGGGATCACTGTGCGCATACCTACTAGCACATCCCACACGTAGGCCACCTCAGATTTGGGGTGAAAAAGAAGGGGATTCAGAGCAATGACTGCTTCACTTTGGAGACACATGCTGGATTTAGAATGGGGAGCTAGGAATGGAGATGGCAGTACAAGACACCTTTGATCTCTGCCTGTCTGATGAAATACAGTCTGAAAGCTCCTCCTTACAGCTCCCTCTCACTGACCCTAAGTAACCTCGACGGTTGCCTGCACTATTTCTCTTTCTTTTCCTTCATCTTTTCTATGGGAGACCGTAGATCAAGTCAGACTTCTGAGCTTTGGAATGGATTGGTGCCGAGAGCCACATGCTTTTCTCATTAAGCTACCAGCCCAACAGCCATGCTGTAGAAGAAACAAATATGCCAGAAATAAGAAACAGGTGGTATTGTATTTGTGATCACTCAAGCATGCTTTTCCTCCGCTTGGGTATAAGTAAGAGCACAGCGTCTAGAAGTACCTGGTCTTTTTTCTGCAGTGCGTTACAGACTAGAAATAATATGTTGTCTGGTTCAGGGGCGCAGTACCTTCCCATAAACTAGTACCAGCTTTTTTTAAGCAGCTTAAAATCTGATGTGTTTTAATAAATAAATAATTCCCAGGAGGGCTATATTACCTCACGGAGTCAGTATTAAAATATAATATGATAATGTTGGATCCAGATGCAGCAAACTTTGCCATATTAAATTTCCTTATATTGTAAATGTTGCTATGAGCTCAGAATCTTTTCCACTGCAAATAAAGCACTTGTTTCCCTGAATCTAATCTTACAGAGATAATTTTCAGAAGTGACAGCACTGTTGTCACTAACTGACCTCCCTGTTGGTCTGAATTCCTTGCTCTCCAGTAGATGGGATTTCTCTAGGTTTGAGCCGAAGTACATCATTTAAAATGTAGCGATGACAATTATATTTGGACAACTCTGAAAGGTCAAACACAACAGCTGTAGATATAGCATTTCTTGTACATCCATGTGACTTGCATTAAGTTCCAAAGAAAAACGATGATGACATCAGTCTCTGAAGCTGTCCTTATCACAACCACAGATAGTTCATAAGATCAAAACTTAAGTTTTCTTTGTCACTTCATCTGCATTCCAGTACCAAAACGAAGTTCAAGCCCAGAACAGTCATGCTCCTATGAGAGCTGGGTCAGCCCTAGACACTTTGCCAGGGCTTGACCTTGAGTATCAGTCATTCAGACTAACCAGAGCTCTGATTTAATCTCTGGGGATTTCAACCAAACTCTTGACTGCTAAAGTCGTACAAATTCCAAAAAGCATCTGGGTATTCTGTATATGCTCACCTGCTTTGTGTCCAAAAACTAGAATACTTCCCTTAAAAAAAATAAAAAATAAAAAAAACGCTTTCAGAAAAATGCAATAGGAATCAGCTCACCTATTTTAGAGTAAACACCTGGATAGCTTGGCTTGAGATTAAAAATATGTGCCGTCCACATTTTAAAAAGTTAATAAAATGGACTGGAAATCTGACTAGGATTGATGCACCCACTGTAACTGAGTATTTGACTCACTACAAGTGCCACCCCTCCCATATACCATCCTAGGGATACAGTGGGAACATCCAAACACACAGCAAAAACAAAACCACTTTACTTAAGTAACCAGCCACTCAGCCTCCCTGGTACCTTTCACTTTTCTATAAGCAGCTCCATATCATGAGCTTCAAAACTAGATTTTGACACTTCATTTTGCCTTTATGTGCTCTTCCTTTGTTGTTACAGTCCCTGCCCCTAATGATCTTGCTTTTTCCACCAGGTGCTTTGTATTCAAGAAAGTTCACCATAGATGGGGAACAGATCTCCCTACAGGTGCAGGATACTCCCTTTGTTTCACTGGAGGTAACATATCTGCTCAGTGCATTGCTCACTACTTTACAGCACAGTTACTGTCTGTTGTTTGTTGCCAGCACTCTCATCTGTTAGTATTCCAGCAGAAATACACCTGGGCTCAAACCCAAAGGAAGACGTAACGGGGGTACCTTACACCCACCAAAACGAGCCCTTGAAGAGATTAAATCAGGCTCTTTTTAGGAGTAAGTCAGAACTAAACCAAATCTATTTCAAATACATACCTACATCCCAACCCTAAACAGCAGGACAATCAGGCTGGCTTGCTCTTGCCAACTCCCTGACTTGTTTTATTTCCTGTCAAATAGTTTTTGTCTCTGTGCAGCAGAAAACTCACCTGCCCAGAGGCTCAGCTGGCTCACCTTATGTAATTTGATGCACCCAGAATCTCTCTTCTCCAGAAAAGGTGTTTCTTTTCAAAGGGACAGGCCTCACAGAAACTGTCATGTCCAGCTAGGGTGCTTTTCAGTGCTTTCCCTACTTTTTCATGTTTTAATTTTATTCATTCCTTATTTCTCAGTTGTTGGCATTTACATATACCCCTCTTTCTATTCTTATTTTAGATATTCAAGGTTTAATGTTTGAACAGGAACCTGTTTCTATAAATATTCTTACAAACAGATTCCAGAACAAAGATATCTTTTTTTTTGAAGATCTGCTTTACGTGTAGAACAACATGATGAAAATGGTGTCTGAGCAGCAGGAATTGTAATGAAGTTTGTTTTTACAGGAATGTTGGAAATCTCAGGAGAGCAATAATTCCTATAGAATAGCTGAGATTTCATGGTAAAATTAGGCATCCTCTTGTCGCCATCAAATCTAAACTTCTAGGTTTGGCTTTAACCTCAGTCTGTTCTCAGACTTGGCCAAATATATGTCTGGATGGGAACACCACCATCTCTCATCCACTTTCAAGCTAGCCCTGGACAGCTTTATATATCCTGTTTAGTCTGCGTGGACCCACACGAGCACGGGCTCATTTCTGTGCTCGTGAAGAGCTGTTCCAGCCTGAGATTAGAGAACAGGGTAAGCAAACCTCCCCCAGCCTCAGCTTGCATGTCCATTTTCTCTGACAACCAGAAGCAGATTGAAGTGGAAAGCCTTGACAAGGCTCCAAAGTCTCTGCTCCGAGAGGTGCACAGAGCAGAAGAACCCTCGTTTATTCAGCACACTAAAAAGCAAACAAAAGCCATTATGGAAGTCCTCCAAATATTCAAGTGGGACTTAATTGTACAAAGACCCTATGCCAGCTTGCTTAGAGAAGACACAGCAAAGAGAAGCTATTGGTGGTGATTAGGCACAACAGGGAATGCCTGACAGGCTTAGCAAAGGGAATCCCTTCTCTCTTCTGTCCCCTGGAGAAAGGAGGCAGTGAATGAATTTAACTCCCCTCTCACACCAGATACATGTTTATTTTCTGATTTCTCTGTTTTAACTAAGACTCTGCCCTAAAGTTCAGAGACTGTAACCAGAGCTCTGCAAAATGTAGTAATGCCAGCAGCTGAGGTTTCCTAGTCAGGAACTATTCTAATTTAGTTAGGGAGGAGTTTCATTTTCTTTGTCCCAATCAAAGGTCTGTTCTGTTTCAACAGTTCCCACAGACATGCTTATCTTAGCTTGGATCTCTGCTGGCATCAAATAATGTATCTGAAATCGTTTGAAAGGATTGTTCCTGAACAGAACTCAAGACTGAGTGAGAATAGGTTGGATTTTCTGTTAAAATCCTTAAGAAAGAGAGTTGTTTGTGGTGGGCAGGCAGAGCAGAGTGTTTCAGGAGGAAGTCATGTGGAATCACTCAGGATTCTTGCCACACTGGAAATGTTAATGTTTAAGAGAGAAACAGAAGCAAAGAGATAACTGGTTTTGTTAGGTGATTCATTGCTGCTTGGACTATACATGGCAAATGACTGTGTGTTTCAAAATTCATTCTGGAGCAGAGATTTCCATTTAAAAAGTAGCCCATTAGCCTTTGATTTTCCTGAATAAAGCATTCCATTGGGGATTATCCATCCATCTCACTACTGGGTGGGCCTAGCTGGAGTAACTGAGAATTCCTGCTCATTAGGGCTCCCTTGAGCGTACACCTTCTCCCAAAACATTTTCCAACGCTTGCCAGAGCAATTAGTTCTTTTTCCCCATAAAGGAGTTTGCTGGTGAAAAGAGGCTAATTATCTACAGATTGGATACAACTCAGACACCAACAGTGCAAATTGCCCTTCTTCCCACAGCCTGCCCTGGCCTGGCTGAGTTCACTCATTTATGTTTCAAGCAAAGCTGCTGGTGAGGCTCCCTCTTCCTACTCTATGCAGCCCTGTTTTCTTTTTTTTTTTCTTTTTTTTTTTCCCTCGGTTGGGGAGCAGGGGAGAGGAGAGTGATCAGGACGTCTGTTAAACAATTTCACTGCTAATAAAGGACATTTAAGATTTAGGTTTATACTATTGTGAGCTGGCAAGAGCAAAGAATTACCAGGTATGATGGGCCAGTGCCTGTATTGCCCATACTGAAATAAGTACAGGGCAAACAGGTATATCAAAAGGGCAGTTAGAAGAACTGCTGCTGAAAATTTTAAGCCTTATTTAGACTCCGAGCCTTCAGATACCCTGCTTCCTCCTTCCCACAAAAGGGTCTTGTCTGTGGTCCTTCTTTTAAACTGTCTGATGCACCATAAAGAACTAATCAGTTTTGCTCATTCTTTTCCACCTCTGCTTCCTGAAGTTAGGCTTTGTAATTCATATTTAGATGTCTAACTAAACGTGATCTGTTTTGGGAGATTGCTGAGCACATGCAAACCCTGTTAAAATGCATGAGAAAGGCAGATAAGTGTTATGTAGATAGATAGATATTGGAGCATAAGTTATAATATTTTAAATTTCCATAACTAATATTGAACAGTGGCTAAATTTTTAACATATTTTTTGTCCTTTCCTATGACAAACTAGATTTCTGTCAGGAAACCTCTAAGTGCTTTTCCAGGTGTTTTATGCCTTTGGAATGAGTCATTACATGGCATCACAGACACATGACAAAACAATTTGTGAATGATGTTGAAGTATGTGAAATGTTGCCTGTTTCAGTTTAGGAAGATACCATCTGACCTCTTGTGCTGGATCTGTCCTCCACAGCCAATTAACTGAATTGTTTACTGGGCACATTCTGTCGGCCAGTAACTGTTAGATAAAACATTCATGGACATTAGTGGGCTTTGGAGAGGATTTAAAATGCCTGTCCTAAGTCTTACTAAAGTTCATGAAGATTTCTTGAATAGAATTTAGCAACAACAATATCAAAAAAGCTGGACTCTATTTATGATGCTGAACTCCCACTAAAACACGCAGGAGCCTCTAATTCCTTACAACTTCAGCAAGGGCTGAATGTGTGTAGTGTCTTGTTGGGTATGGAAGAAATTGCACGTTCCCAGAAAGCCTGGATTATTGACAGGAATGTCAGTTCTTATCAAACCGAGAATCCTGGTAATAACTGCAGCACTGATCTCCCTATCTAGCTGGGAAACATGCCAGCAGGGATAACAAAGGGTAGAGGATTAGCTGAAAATAGCGTCATCTTGAAAAGTGAGCAGATCTCTTTTCAAGCTCGACAGTATTGTGGTATTGTATTCTGTTTTATATTCCCCATGCTGGTGACTGCTATAGCTGTTTGAGTAGGAGCTGTGATGGACAGAACAAGCGTGTGACCAGCAAAGCAGTAATATAAACCCAGGGCAGCTCCATAAATGAGCAATGAGATTTCACCTCATTTCAGTGCCAGTAATTGGCTATTTGCAACAAATTGCTCTTTCAAAGTAACTTTGCTTCTGATTATTTGGAAAACTATATGGCAGTAAAACCTGTCAGGCTTCACTTAACAGAATTAGTGAGAACCCCCAACCATGGAGACATCCAATGCAGAATTGGAAAAAGACATAAAAAAACACCTTGGGGAACAACCATTCACTTGCAATAGTATGACTAGCCTGCTGAGATTTTCTAACGCTCCTACTAGTCCAATCCCAATTTTATCCACAACAAAAGGGCAGGTTGCTGTCATAAGGATTTACTACCAGAGAATCCAAACTGAACTTTTCAATTTCAGTGTTAGGTTGTTCTCTTATTTTTAACCGATTGGCTTTGATCGCCCTCCGCTTCTGTGCTGCTTGTCTGTCATATGCTACTGACACAGAGAGGAACTTTCTCCTGTCCCCAGTGCATCCCCCAGCAAACAGCGAGGTTTCTGCCTGTCTGCTGAGCAACAGCCGTACTAGTACACAGCTTTGAGTAGCTATCGGTGCTGTATGACTGCTTGCTCCGTCTGCTCCCTGTTCTCAGTTTTCTAATCTCACACCTCTTGGTTTTGACGGCAGGATGACACTGACAGCATCTGTTGCCAAGAGCAGATAAACCGTTCAATCTACTGGGCAGATGGCTTCGTTTTTGTTTACTCCATCACAGAATATGAGAGCTACCGAGTCATCCGGCCCCTATACCAGCACATCCGCAAGATTCACCCAAACGCTAACATCCCCCTGCTTCTGATGGCAAACAAAGGAGACCTCCTGCGAGCCAGGCAGGTGTCCTCCAAAGAAGGACTCCAGCTGGCAAGCGAACTGGGAGGTACTTACTACGAAGTCTCAGCTCGGGAGAACTGTGAGGGAGTGCATGAAGCCTTCCAGCAGCTATGCCAGGAGGTCAGCAGGATGATCGGGAGCTGCAACGGAGAGAAACGAAGAGGCCTCCACCTTGTCCGACCCAAGTCTCCAAACATGCAGGACTTAAAGAGACGTTTGAAACAGGCTCTGACTTCCAAAGGGAAATCTGCCACTACGCTTTGATGTAGCTGACAGAAATTGGTTTCTACATCACTGAAAAAAAAGGCAAGAAAATAAGCTGGTATTAAGGGGCATCAGCAATCAGACTGTGTGGAAGGTTCTTTCATATTGTCTACACATCTTCCTTAAAAGTCCCATATCCATTCAGCAAAGGAACTTACAGAATGTGCTTTTTGGGGCAAGAATTTAGAAACTGTGATTTAAAGAACAGACTGTCGCAAATTATTTCTGTTTCAAAATGGACACAGTCATACAGTTTAGGCTTAAAATGTAGATTTTATTAATAAAATAATTAAATTCTACTATTAAGAGAAGTGGCTTCTCTTGGGAGTGGTTGTGTTCCTAAGCATAGGCAATAAGCTACAGAAGGACACTAGGAGAGCAACAGGAGCTATAATGAGCAAGCAAAACTTAACAGATTTGCTTAGTCACGAGACTGGAAAATAAAGGCAAAAAGTAAATGACAAGCATAAATAGTGATAAGTAATAACTTTTTTTAAAGGTAATAATTCAGAAACTGCAGTTTAGAAAGTGTTCTTAGGAACTTGGAGAGTGCATTGCAAGCTTATAGAGTGTCTCATTAAAGGGAGATTCCAAAAATATAATTTTTTCAGATTATTTTTCTTTAAACACTTGTTATTTATGAAAGTGATTATATGAGCAAAATACTTACTTTTAGCAGCATTTTGTAGTCAGTTTTTTGATGGTCTACTTGTCATTTTTGTGTAGGCTTGCTACATGACGATGAGGGACAAATAGAGCAGTGCAGCTGTGAAACCTGCTCAAAAAAAACCAACAAACAAACAAACAAACAACAAAAAAAAACTGTATTAATCAAGACCAAGGACAGAACCTAAAACTGTTTAACTTTTTTTTTTTCCCCCCCCAAACTAGTTAGATTTCAAGCTCAAAGATACTGCTTTAAAGAAACAAGGTCATCACACAAAGTATAACTGATTCAATTTTTTTATTATTTTTTTTAAAGAATAAATGCTTTTATGATGCCTGAAATTCCTGGCTTCAGCAATTTATCATTTTGTTATTTGCCTAAAGCCAGACTTTACTAAATACCTTGCAATGCATCCAAATCACCAGTCTGTCAATAAATATTTCACTGGCAGCATCTCACTGCATTGGGCACAAAGGGATTTGATTTGGGTGCATCATGTGCAAAGGGATTTGAAGCTGTATCCTGTGAGCTGGCCAATTTTATGGCAGCAATGACAACAACATGAAGCATCCATCATTCTGTTCCTAGTGGGAGCAGAGAGAAACTGGGTTGGACCATGCAAAAGTCAGGATGCAATGATCTTTTTTTTAAACACACCATCCGAGCAATTCACGGGACCATGAAATGAAGTAAAGCTCAGTGATTTACACCAAGGAACACAGAAGGGAAAATCCTGGTTTGATGGATGTGGAAAAATACTCCCAGCTGGAGTTTCAGCCAGCAATACCGAGCTAAATCAACCTTTTACTTGTGACCAGCAAACATGTAAATCGAGTCTGATGAGTATTTATGGAGCTCAGGTCTTGAAAATTTATTTTACATTTTACTTGTCCCTGTACTAGACAACACTAGTCATGATTTTCCTTATCACTTGGATTTGCTTTATCTACAGCTCACCTTCAGTTTTATTTATTGTTTTCCACAGCTGGACATCTGAGAATATCTTGTGGTTGGATTAATTTAAAATTCTTTTGTTAATACAAAGCAACTGCACCTTTTTTAAAACTGTTTTCAAGTGGTAGTAGGGAGCAAAAAGGAAAGTTGGATCATCCAAACAGGGACTCAAACACTATCAGGGGATTTCCACTTTAGTTTATGATTTATTAACAGTTTGGTGTTTGAGCAGTGTCATGATTCATTGCTGGCATTTTGGTATGGCATTAATTAGCACAAAATTTCTGTATTTTACATTACTAATAGCATAGCTCAAATATCAAACCTTGAAAGTGAAAATGAGCAAACTGTTTGCAAGAGACACATATACTAAAAATTATTTACATAACAATAAAGATCACCAATTTTGAAGAACAACTAAATATTTTGCCATCCCACTACTGTGTAATAAGGGCTAAATTTGCTGAAGACAACATGCTGACGTTTGTTTTCATAAAAGATAAGAGAATTAGGTGCTCTATCCTATTAAAATTGTTTGCAATTTACTCTTTCAGCTCTAATCCTTTCTTATTTGGGAAAAAACTTTCTTCCTAAAGAAATTTGTTTTGAACAAATTCCAAAACTGTCAATGTTCTATTTTCAATAGCGATTAATAAAAAAAAGCAAGGCCTTTCCCAAGTAGTATATAAAATGGCTCATTTACATCTCACATCTTTAAATGTTCTTTGTTTATATTAGACTAAAAATATTTTTTTCTTAATACCCTGCTTTGGAAGCATACACAAGTATTCCTACATTTGTCCTCCCACATAAATAAGTCTTCCCACATTCCTGAGGCACTGGCGGGGGAAAAAAAAAATCTACATTTTAGCTAAGACCAAAAAATATTGAAACATTTAAGTCTTCTCCTAAATACTAACATGTGGCAAGCATTTATTCTGCCACAGAAACTTGAGTATAGTATTTCCTTTGTTCATTGAACAGCAATACAAATCCTGTAATAGCTTTGATACTGGTTTTGAGCCAGGACATACCATCTACAGAGGACAATAGAGCTCAGCATTTTTATTAGCAGCACAGCCCTTAAGCACCAGTGCGCACCACTGTGCCACTGATGGCTAAGCAAGGCTGAGGAAGGAGAGCTGCCTGAAAAGCAGGGGGCAGAGAACAATATCGAATTAAGCACCTAAAAATAATCATGTGAATTATCAAAGATTAGTCACATAGAACCTGGTCCTGAATTAGCATCTTCAAGCTGCCACAGAAAACATGCATTCTAATGAAGGTTTAAAATGAAGCCTCAAGAGAGAAGGTACCTGATGTAAAGTCATGCAAGAGAACAAAAAATAGACTTGAAGATAGATGGGGGGGGCAGTTTTATTTTTTTGTTAGCATAGCAAATTCTCAGTTATCCTGGTTAAATCCAAATTAATTCTGTTGGAAGCCATGAGCTATAGAATTCACTTTCCTTCCCCACCCCCTTCTTCATTTTTTTTTCCTGAGCAGTCTAAGTCTTGTGCAGCATCTGGTTTTCAAGATGGTTTACAGCTGGGTTTACTTGGGCACAAAGCAGTTGAGTGATTTGCCCCAAGGTTACACAGCTGAGCAAGTACTTCAGAGGAGCTCAAAAACTGTGTCCTTTGTAATTAATTCCTGACTCCTTACAACAACTACCAGACCATACCACCTCCCTCAAGGTATGCACAAAGCACAGTGAGTTGTGTTACACAAGAATGCAATTAAAAGTTGGAAAAAGTTACTTGATCTACAACCTATGTTAGAAACTGACTGAGCAAAATATTTCTGATGTGCTGGCACTGTGAGCAATTATAGTAGTAATGAGACTAGCTCGTGAGTTATTGAAAATATTTGTAAGTGATAATCTTCTGCAGTATTTCTGTCAGCTGTATTTTTCACACATTTTTAGCAGTTCCCCCTGAGAATACAGCATGACCTGGGAGACAAGAAAACTGAGCCCCATTTTTAACTTCTCCTGTTACCTGCTTGGTGATTTTGGCCAGATCTCTTAACCTAAGTTACTGTGTTTATAAGGGTAAAGATATTTACACATCTTTGCAATGCACTCTACCATTCGCAGGAAAGAATTACCAATGATAAATATATGAAATTGCTCATATTTGCACTAGAGATAGCTTAAATCTTAACATATGAGTTCAGATCCCTCAGACTCAGGTTGCTGGGATCCCACGTTTACACTTGAAGTAGAGGAGGAAAATGGAAAATTCAGATCTCCATCTGAAGGGACAGCTCAGACAGAAATGTTTCTATCCAGGCTTCTCACAGGATTTATGTCAGGTATTTGACCGAGGAGGGGTGAGTACCTGAGACATGGAAAGAAACTTTGTACCAGAAAATAGTTGTCTAATAGTTTCAAAAAGCAAACTGGAAGACAGCCAGCTTATTGTTACTGCTGATTTCCCTATGCTCTTTCCCTATGCAAGCTAGAAGACTGGGTCAAAATCACACTGACTCTGCTGGAGTTGCAGCAGCGATGCATGACCCTGAAGTGGCAGAACATAATGACATATTTGCTGTTTTTGAGTTGTTCTTGTGTTTTCAAAGAGTTCTTATGAGCTGTCCTTGTCTCTCCTGGGACTAGCACAGGAAAGCAGGGGAATTAAGTTAAAAAGACCTCTGGATATATTCTAAAAACCTCAAAAGCAGGGACAATGCGGACAATGGTCCTAGAAAATGCTATCCAATCTATCACCTCTGGAGACAAAGCACGATTCTTCCTTGGATGCTTTTCCCTCCAGCTCCCACTGGCTCTCCCTTTCCTTGTTCCTCTCCATTCATGCGTTTGTGCTGGTTTAGTTTAGCAAGGAATACTTGTGCAATTGTTCTTCCTTAGATTCTGAGGAATATTTTTTGGTGTTTAGTTTGAGATATACTTCCAACTATTTTAACTCCAAACATGGTTTATATCAAAAGAAGAGTGTCTACTTAGCCTTTTGACCTTATTTACCTAAATCATTTTAAATTACATCTAAATCAAGTCAGTAGACCTCTGTATTTAGACAAACCTTTGAATTCATGCCATTTGCCCCCAAATGCTCTCACTGGTTTAGCCCAGTATCTTCTTCCCCGTTTTATACTTACCAAGTTAAGCTCATTTCTGTTGCTTAGTCATTGCTTATTTAAACCTGTTTAGTTCTGGTAAAGTTTTACTGCTCTTCTCTGAAATCTCTTTAGTTTAATCAGCCAAATTCTCTTCTCTAAGCAGCTGTGCAAGCTGCAGATGAGCTCAGAACAGCTGGTGACTTTCTGCTCTGTTAGATTTTTGCCTGTTATTGAAGATTTTTGAATAAACAGGAGCATGGAGAGAGAAGCATCAAACCTAGTTCTAGTCTCTTTTCACCTGTCAACTTCCTTTGTTGACAATAATTTTATCACTCACAAAGCGGACAAAGTTTATCCTAAGTGATTGCATTTCAGTTTGGTTCCTAGAGATGGAAAAACACCAAATATGAAGTGGATAGACGAGTTGATAGGCTCTGCAAACCCAAGGATCCAATTCATTCAGGAGCTGTCATACCAATCCTCTTTTCTTTAGGAGATACATTTTTTACATTTTCCATTTTATCCAAATGGGTTTCAAGAAACAGCCTCTGGATCTCGTCACACAGACACTTACTGTCTCCTCTGTAGCAGGTCAAGGGGAAGCTGCACATTTTCTAAATGTGATAGGTGAAAGTATGCATGTCTTGTGCTGTTATTACAGATGATTGTGGAGACTGTTCCTAAGGATAATGTTTTTCTTCTTTCTGGGCAAAAATGCAGAACACTAGCAAACAGTAACTGGCCATTCTGAAAAGAGTTTAGCTGTGTTTGCTGAATCTGGAGGCAAACTGTACTTCCTTTGCTGGTTAGAAAACTCACCAGATAAATGGGGGCTGGGATTTTCCTGATGCATCCTTTGAATTCTCACAGAGAGAGTTGAATTATGTCACTTCTTGATTGTGATCCAGGTTTCCAGATGCTTGCAGGAGCCACCACTCTTCACGCTGTGTTCTGCATTGTATTTCATTTCAAAACTCTCAATATTTTCCTGATGAAGAAAAAGAGAAACAACTTCGGAGTAGCATGCTGATGTACAATGGCCCATTATCTTACCTCTCTATTTTTGATAAAGACATGAGTGTCTTCACTTCATGGAGACCTGAAGTGTCTGAGCTGCTTTTGCAGTCACTGGGGACTAGAATTCATAATCTATAAGCATAGGTATTTATCATTTCAAATGAACAAGGCTTTTCATTATTTAACTAGAAGAACAAGTTATACTGTCACACACCTCAGCAGTTCTGTGACTGTCAGTAAAGAGCAGTGGGATGTGGAAATGAGCGACATAAAATCTCTAAATTACACTCCCGTGATTTTCTATAAGAGAGAATGACTTTCCCTTAAGCACTGGGGAAGGTAATAGGCTGGTTGCAGCGCTGAATATAAAGAAAGTAGTGATGGTAATTTTGGCTAACAAGTCTGTGCTCCTGTCCCTTAGTTTGGGAGCTGGGACAGAGGTCAACATTTGTGAGAAGAACCTCCTAAGTGCACAAAGAAGGCTTACCCTTATAAAAAGGGGAAACCACTGGTTCTCTGAGAAGGAACCAAAACGTTCCTGTGAGCTACATATCTGGGGGAGCTCTGCTGAAATGGAAAACCAGAATCCAGGCCTTGGAGAGCCGTTTGCATTTCTCATGCACAATTTTTCAGAGCAGCGGTGAAAACCCCATGTCTTCATCACATTGCAGCCCACACGGTCCCATTATGCCTGTGTCAAAGTCACTTCTCCTAAAGGACTATGGTAGTACTGCTGGTCTCAGTGTAGACACCGGTACAGCTCCAGCAATGAGCAGAGGGTTTGATCTACCATTTCTGTCCACCCTTTTATCTGCCAAGACCACCTATGAAGTCCAGTGTCCAAGAGCTAGGACCAAATACCAAATAGATGTGACTAGTGTTCATCAGTCTGTGCTGGGATCAGTAACTGGCGCTCAGGAGAGCTGTAATCTGCCAAAGGAGCAGTTTTTAAAACCCAGGATACATATTTGTGTCAGAACTGTGAAACGATACATTTTATATGCAAGTGTTATTCTGCTAGCATTATTTATTAGGCTGCTTTGAAGAAAGCAAGAAGTTTTGTTTCTAAATCCTGAGTGTTAATCATTAAGACTCCTCATTTTATCTATTTTTGTGCTTTTAATTTTAGCCATTTGCACTTATGAACCTTGCACTGGGGAATGAGCTGAAGGAAATGGAGCCAAAGGTTCATCTCTTTGTACATTTGGCAACGCACATCCACACCCGACACTCCGAGTATGTCTCAACACTGGAAGAACCAAGGATCATGAATAGGGTTGAGAGGATAGATACAGCTTGTAAAAACCAGGCACCCCTTAATCCTAGTCCTGTGGCTGCTGGTAAGAGCCACTGGCCAGACGGGCACATCCATCTATCCATACTGCACCAGCGGTCACCACCTTTGTGCCCATGGTTTGCGATGAGCTTTAAATCTGAGGCTTCCCGGGATGAGGGGAGCAGGCTGTTGAAGGGTTAAACATTTCCTGCTTTTAATCTAGAATCACGTAATGTGGAATGAATGTTTCAGCTCAAAATGTTTCCTCACTCCGACAGTTTCATGGTGTGAGGTCAAAGTGTGGGGGAGACAGAAAGAAAAGAGGGGGTGCACGGGGTGGTGAGCCAGCAGAGCCGGGGAAGCACACGAGCACCCGGAGAAACGACGAGGATGGTTTCTCAAGCAGCTTCAGCCCAGCTGGAAGGGGCTGTGGTGGAGCCATCAGCAGCGCCTGTGTGACTTTAAGGGCTTCCTGCTCCGGCTGCCTCTGCTTCTCCCATGTGTGCGTGCTTCTGCTCTGGGCACGGTTCCCACGCTACATTGCAAAATATGCCTTGAGTTTCTCACAGTACCGCTGCCCAGACACAAACTGCAGCTCCGGTCCTTCCTGCACCCCGCAAATCCAGGAGGTGGGACTCCTCTGGGGGCACTGCCTGCTATATTTATGTTTCCTGCCTCTGCGGATCTTTTCCTACGCTACCAGATCTGTTTTGTACACTAAGGGGCTCTACCTAGGGCGGCAAACTTCGATTTATGAACTCGTCAAATTTCAGATGAACCTGAGTCTGCAGACCTGCCCACTCTCAGATCGCTTCTTACGCACTGAGCAGCCTCGGCTGATTTCACCTGCAGGCCTCCTACAGGAGCAACGTGATCACTCATTCACGACTACCACTTCCTATGTCAAAACCTATTCCTACAGACCAGTGCATCAGGTTTGTCTGTTTTCCCTGGTTTCTGGCTCCCCTGTTGCAGCCAAAACAGTTTTCGTTTGGGGAATTTGTACTTAATTTCTTGCCAATTAATGTGAACACCTAGGCACTGATTAAGGGACTGAGAAAAAATAAAACAAACAATTACACAAACACTTAAGCAAACACCTTTCAGCCTTCTCCCCCTGAAGCCAAACGCAGCAGCCTCGACCTCTGCCTTTCACCCTGGGTCACTCTCAGCCCATCCCAAATCCTCACTGCTCTTAAACACAGCCGAGCAGGGCCACCTGCGGATGGTTTGGCACACAATGGGGCATTGCGAGGCTTCCAGAGCTGCTGATGACAGGCTTGTGGCATGTCATGGCCATGTTCCACACGGGGCACCTTGACAGGCCTGGCTGCTAAACCTGAGCTCGCATGGCCGCAGTGAGCCCTGTAGTTTCTGCCCAATATGCTCCTCCTGCACACCAAAAAGAACTGCCCCCCACCCAAAGGATGGCAGTGACACAAAGAGGTTGGGGAGATCAGCCTGCTGCTGAGAAGAGAAAATTCTCCGTCTTCCCACCAAATGATAACAAATGTCTGAAGGGAATCATCTGACAAATCCTCTTGCTCAACACCACTCGCCCCGAAGCTGCATGAAAAAAAACAAACTCCTTTCATGGCAGGAAATCCTCAGGCCAGTTTGTCACCAGGATTCAGAAAGATTTAAATAACAGAGCTACTGACATTAGATTTTGACTGGTGGAGGATACAGCCAGAAAAGCCGGTCAGCGAGTGTTTCTGTGGGCTGATAGGTGCTGATCCTATTGCTATCGGGCAAAAGTGGGTCGGATTGCCTTCAGGGTAAAGATTTGGGCTTCTCCAGAAGAATGACTGGATTCTAGCTCAAGCTAAAATTAGTTAGTTAGGTCTTTTTAAGAGTTCTACATGACAGCAATTTCCTAGGAATTAGGAAAATGTCAAACTCAAGCCCACAGCTCCAAACATTTTATTTCTAAAATGGGCCCCATGAAAACTCCCTGGGTCAGCCCTGTCATTTTCCAGCACCCAGTTTCAGCCTTTAAACTGAACGGAAAGATCCAACCTTAAGTCTCTTTTTTTAACCCCAATATTTATTTGGGGATCTCCTTTGTGGGTCACTACCAGTTCCACCAGCCCCAAATCTTTGCCCTCCCTGTGTCTCAGGCAGGTTTTCTGGCTGCTGCAAGAGGCAGCATAATCTGAGACCCAGAACACTGCCAGGTGCTGTTCAGGTTGTCCCACACCTACACACTCGTTCCCACTAAATCAAAATGTTACTTCCTTCTTTCGTAGAGTGTTTTGAGATCTATTGATTAAAACTCCTGTGTGTAAGCCAGGTGTCATGTTGTTTTAAATATTCTCTTGTGTGGAGAAGGGCTGATGGTTTGTTATTAATAGAGCAGGAAGCGGGGATTAAACTTTGCTCTCTAATCACAAACAAAAGTTACAACAACTCTGTAGCTTCTGGGTAAACCTAAGAACGAACAACTGTTCCTAAGGAAAGTGAATCCCAGAAGGAGAAACCCAGATTGATGTCTCAATGGGAGCTGAATTAAAACAAGGTCAGGCTTGGCAGCCTGCCTCCTCTTCACCTTGTGAATATTCTCCAAGGGACTGATCTGGAACACAACTGTTTTGACACAGGGTTTCCTGTTGCAAACACTCTATGCAGGCTCCATATCAAGCAGCTGGGATTTTTTGTTTGGTGTGCCTAAACCACATCTTTAAGTGGTGTAACTTGCCATAGCACCATGAGAGTCTTGCGGATCAACAGAAGTCTGTCAGCTTTTATTAGCTGAGGATTCAACCCAGCCTAAAAATCACTCACAGCAAGAAATGTTTCTGAGGCTAGGATGGTAGTTTCACATATGCAGACAAAGCAAGGCATTTTTCAAAGCCCAGAGTACCCCTGCGATTGCAGAGAAAGCTTTGCAGAGGTAGCTTTTATGTCTACTGGTTCTCTCCATTAAGCCACATGGAAAAAGTTTTGAGAGTTGTGTCAACAGTGAAACAAAAGCTCTTAATGTTCAGTGGCCCTTTGATTTGCTTTAAACTCCTGGTGCATATTTTGCATTCACTTTCCAGGAATAGCCCAGTGAGATTCTTCCTGGCACAAAAGCTCCAGCAACTAGGATTGATGTCTTTAGGGTATCAATTACCTTGTTGTGCAGCATCAGAGTACTATGGCTGCACGTGGGAGTCCTGTGGGCTAGTGGAGTCCTCCCATAAAACAAATATGATATTACAGCAACAACAGAATATTTATAGATACCTTCTAGCACGACACAGAAGCTCCTGCTGGCCGGCCTGGTACATCCAGATAGCAAGCGGTTGACTCTGCAGCCATACCAGACCCAGATCTGAAAGCACAGCAGTTAGCATGAAGTTGCATTCTAGCTAACAATCTCTTTTTAACTGCAAAAATGCTTTTTTTTTTTTTTTTTTTTTTCAGTAACACAGCCCTGTTGCTTCCAGTTATGGGGCTGGTTTGGTTGGCATTAACTGAGGACTCACTGCCCCAACATTACTGTGTGATGTGGACGTGCCCTTAGAGTTACACAGCTGGCTATTTGTTCTGGAAATGCTTGCATGCTCACCCACTCTGCACAGAAACAATGCAATGTTATTTTTTTTCTTCTAAGTGGTCATAATTAACAAAGCACAACCCATATAATCACACAGCACTGCTCAACATCACTGGAGAAATACACAGCAAAGGAATTACCTCCCCACTGCTTTTGAATAGCACAAAAAAGTAAATAATCTTACCACAAGTATTCAGTGAGCAAAACAAAGCCTAAATACATCAGTAATATCATCTCCCTGCCTTTAAAGTTCAAGCAGTGTTTAACAAAAGCTCTGTGGCATGGGCAGCCTTTACAATTGCTGGGCACTTACTGTGCTGTGAATTGGAGATGTGACAGACACAGTTCTATAAACATCGGAGCTCACCAGTGCATGCTCAGCCACTGCAGCATCACTGGCGGCAGGAGCTATGCCGCTGCGGTGCGTGCCCAGAAACCCAGGTCTGAGAAAGAGCAAGCCCCAAAAAAATAAACAGGACTCTCTCATCCAGTTATTTAACAGGGCATGAAAGCAATTAAAGAGATACTGAGGAAACCAGTCATGGAAAAATTAGGTCATACTATTTAAATTCAGTTTTATGGTTACATTCTTTCTTTAGTATGTTTCCCTCCCATGTTGTTTCCCTTCCATTACTGTTGTTTCTAATGATAATAGCAGTGACACAAGCATCAAGATCTTTCAGCGTTCTTCTGGCTACCTACTGCCCTATTTACCCTCCAATGTTCTGGTAAGTCCAGATGCCCCAGTAAAGATATCATCACTACCTGTAAAGTAAGGAACAGGAAATAAAATGAATCAGAAGAGACGCTAGGTCCGTTATGTGTTTTATGACAGACAAAGATTAAAGAAAAAGACAAAATTAGTGCCAGCATAACAAAATCAACCAAATATTTCAAGCAAATGTAGAGCAAAAAAGGAGCCTTGTTACTGCAAGCCTGTTCTTCTAATACTAGTGCTTCTGTGTGAAAAAGATTTTTCTTCACTTGATTTCAATGGTTCAGCTTGTTTAATGTTTTCCTTTAAGTTCTTGCCTCTTTCAAGGCAGATACTTTAACCTCAGTTCTAAGAAGCAGGATAAAGCCACTCGAACGTTGCCTAATGCTGTAGTTGTGGTTCCCAGATAACTGGTGGTTTAAGACCTTCAGCTGACCTTCAGAACCACATTGTCTTTATCAAATTTTCACCTAGTAGTGCCAGGCAGGTGCATGACAATCTATAGTGTTTTTTATAGCTGACAGCAGTCTACAGTCCCAAAAAATTTGGGAATGGCCTAGGCTAGATTAGGTTTTAAAGAAAGGATAACAGCAAATTATTTTTACTGTGCCACTTAGTGTATTATGTAAGACGTGATTACTCTCAGTTGTTTATTTTTACCTTATTTCTTTAACATCTTCTCTACATATTCTATGGAGGCAGTTATGGGCCACTGAAAACTCAGTTTTATGTGACGTCCTGTGACATTTTTGAGTGACAGAAAGGCTGTGTTGGGGGTTATGTGTTATACCAGACTTTAAGGCCACGATTTTCCACTACCGAAGTGCCAAACTATGTACTTGAGCTGCCACCACTCAGGCATCCAAATTAGCATCTGGGGATTTAATGAAAGAGGGTGGCTGTTCACCAGATGTCCATGGACATGTAATTGATCTAGGCTATAATGGACATCAGTGTAGAATTTGGCAAAATACCAGCTGGGAAACTAGTAGTTAAAGAATGGGAAACAATGCCTGGTATACGGATGTTGCTGTGGATTAAAAAAACAACAACAAAACTATTTAAACTGGAAATAGTAACAGTAACTGAAAAGCATTGTACTGGTGTAGGCCAAATACTTCAATTTCTGAAGAATCAGGAACCGATCTTGTTAAATATTTTCATGAATCACCCTGGCACAGACCATCAGAGCATGGGAGTAAAGCTTGCTGATGATGTGAAGCTGGGAGGTGCCACCTATATGCAGCAGGATCAGAGTGCCCTACAGGAAGAATGGCATTCCTCTGGGGAACTGAATCACAGCAATAGGATGCAGGAGCAAACGCCCAGGGACTGAGAACAAGAATTTCTCTAATCAGTAAGAAGCAACACAGGAAGAGAAAGGCTGTAGCATATTACAGCAGCGTGCGTGAGTATCAGTGTCTTGCAGCTCCAAGGATGTTGAACAAAACAATTAGAGCGAAGGCTGAGAGTGTAAGTGGCACTGTGCAGGGGCTGCCTGAGACCATCCCGTGCGTGCTGCTCTGATCACCCATACTCCCAACAGAACAGGTGCAGGCAGAGGAATTACTGAGGGTAGGAAGCCTGTCGTACCAGAGGAGGCTGAAGCCGTGCTTATATTTTTGTATCTCTGACCTCCAAAGATCCTGGAGCAAGCTCTGAGCGTGTTTTTATGTCCACAGGGCTAGGACATTACATTACTTAGGGAAATATTAGCTCAGATGTGACTGGGTATCAGTGGAAGGGTTGCACAGAGTTCCTATGCCCCCCTGCAGCCTTCCTCTTCTTGTTCTTGCCCCCAGGCTGTTTCTCTCCATTGTGCCAACAGGAACATTTCTGCAGTCACCTGGGACTGAGTAATTTATCCACCCAAAGAACAATGCTGCAACAACAAAAAGCTCATTTTTCAAGATCAAGCCTCTACACAGTCAATATCTCCGGACTTCTTTGAAATCTGAGATTTACTCCGTCAATGGTAACCTGGGAACTTTGGGGAAATTGCATTTTCATTGTACAGACAGGCACCTTTCTCTACTTGGGCGTGCAGGAAGTATCCCAAGAAGGGACAAAGTCACTTGCTACACACCCGTCTGTGTGGTGAAGAAAAATTCCTTAGCAAGGGAAGAACGTTGAGCAGGAATCAATGCAGTCAGAAAACTCAAGTGTCCATGAATTCCCAGTAGCCCAGAATTAGAAGCTGTTACCTAGCTACAGGAGCAGGAATGTTCTGGAAAAGCCTCCCAGTGGGGGACAAACACTTTAACTAGTTCTAAGATGAGGTTTAACCCTTAGGGACTGTACAAGACAGCTCTGTAACAGTTGGAAGTTTCCTTCATGTCCGGCAAGGTCCCTTCCAGTGAGCTGGTACATCCAGAGCCAAGTGTTAGGTGCCCCGCTCCAAAACTCTTGATCGCAGAATACAGGAAAATGGATTGTACGTTGGATTTTACATTCTCTACACAAATTTAAAACCTAGGCTGTATCTCTCCACTCTGTATTTTTGCAATACAGTGCAAATTCCACCATTAGGGTTTGCCAACACTTTTCACTAAAATGTCACAAGCCAGATCAACTACACAAGGTGCATGACAAAAGAGAACAAGGCGTGAGAGACTTTTATCTTGGAAGGAACAAGTCCTAAAGAAAGTGTGAAAAGGACATATCCTACCCTTTCATGCTGAACACTGGCATTGAATTCACCTCACACCATTCTCCAGTTATATTGAACTTTTCCATCCCCAGCAGATTGACTCCAAGGGGTTTACATACGCAGAAAAGAGGAGCTGGCCACTAGGGTTCAAAATAATTTAATAAGGATGACTGATCCTTAATGGAAAAAAAATCAACTCAAAATGATAAATAAGGAATAAAACATGGCTTTCTTCTGCACCACCCTAAAGCTGCAGCATGAAGCCAGGATGACATAGGGCTTTCCTGTAGTGTATGCCTCTCCTAGGGGTATGGCTACGGTCACAAGTGCATGCTACAAGTGCTGGGGCCCCAGTGAACTCCCACTGTCTGCAAACCTGCAATGACACCTACTGGTAACCAAAGATGTTCCTGCTCGTGGGCAATGCGAGCCTCCTTGCTTCCAAACACACGCGAGACTTCTTTTATCCCCTGGCTTTCCATCATCAAGGTTTGCCTCAGTGTTTCTGTACATCCTAGCGCAGGAAGCTGGGCTCTGCTTGGCCTGGTTTATTTGCAAACCACTTATTTACCATTTGTCTTCTGTTCTGAGCTGGAACACATCAGTAACTGCCTTGTGGGGGGCACAGGGACCTCATGACTTCTCTTGCCTAGGGCTAAATCACTCAGGTATGTAAGGACCTTCGTGGATCATTCCCACACTGCCATTCCTGTCACCCTACAGGACAGTTGTTGTCCTTATACCGCAGTCCTTGGCACCCAGCACCTAGCTACTCTCTGAAGGCCCTGGAAGGTGACCCTCTATCTGTGGTTGTCTGCAATGACGCCTAGATGGTCACTCCTGAACTGGTGAAAAGAAGGAAGCATAACTTCAAAACAAATAGTCCCACGGCAGACAGCTAGGGAAATCAACCATATTCAGTGGATATCTAGTTTTAGAGCCTGAAAATGAAGAGTTTCAGAGGCAGTGGTACTACATTTCTTTCAAAAACCTCTGCTTCTTCACCCTAAAAAGAAGACTTTGACAAAATATATCAACCAAATCTGTGGAGGACTGATAGTACTCTAAGCACAAACCAAAGGAAGGCAGGAAGTCCTTTTCAGCTCAGAGTTAGCATTAGGCTTTCTAACATTGAGATAACACAGAAAGAAAGGGAGGCCTGTGGAGGAAGAAACTGCAAGCATTCTGAAATCTGGAGGGGTTTTAACATGCATGTCTCAGACTGCTGGAACACCGCAAAATGATTAACCCTTGTACAGGGTTCCATAAATCACAGCAAAAACACAAGCAAAGTAATTAGAGTTGGGAATCCCACATCACATTTTCTTACTGAATTTCTTGGATTTGTCCCAAATTTTAAATCCTCTCCTTTGTCTTTTTCTAACATATTCCTGGGTAGCATTACAGCCATTCATAAATAGTGAAAATTCCCTAAATTATTTCTATGACTGCAATCGTTGATTGAAATTAGTCACTTGCATTTAAAGAAAGTCAGTGATGAGAATGCTCTGCATTTGTAAATAGGTAAGAAGCTGGACAGATTATCTGTTGGCATCCCTGAGGAGTAAGCAGCTTAATCTCATTAACTTTGGATATCTTCAGAGTAGGCATAAATACCTGAGGACTAGTTTTCCAGCAACACTCTACAGGTAGGAGAAATGAGTTGAGTCACTTCACCTCATCCCAGATATCCAAAAACATCCCTGCAAGGGTGAGATGAATTGTGGCTCAAGAAGAACCTATTTTTTTTCTCATATAGAGTCACCATAATATCAATCTTACGTAATATATATAAAAACCTTGTATAAAAGATCCTGTAAATAGAATGTAGTAGAATTGTAGCAAGTACCTGGCAAGTATCTACTCTCCCACTGAACTTGATGAACTTTCACTCCTTGTGTTGGGGGAGAAACCTTGCAATTGCTTTTTGTTTTGCTTAGCATGAACCTTCACTGCAAAGACATAGGGAGAGGCTTTGTTAATTCATTTTGTGGAGGATTTATCAATTTTGGATTAGATTTTCAACATAAATGTAAACCAGCATTTCTTATACAAAACTGAAATAGGTATTACGTGATGACACCTTGTGATCCCACTAGCCCACATATTTTGAGGCTTGCCTCGTCACAGCACCAGCACCTGGGGAGGTACAAGTACTGGAGCCCAGTTTGGATACGTCGCATTTGACATCATTTGACAGTCACTGAGGAAGAAATCCTCTCCAGTGGAGGAAGCCATCACTGGAGGCAGAACATCATTTGAGCCCTTAATTTGGACATGAGTAACATTTTTCTCATCTATGGTAAAATAACATGTAGAACACACTATCTTTTTATATGACTCCAGGAAACCATTTAGCTTCCAAATGGACTAGTTTGTTCATGGTTATAACAGGCAGAGAGCTAATACACTATTTACTTAATTTGGCAAATTTTGAATTCTTCCTTTAATTAGAGCTAAATACAGTCTGTTCTTGAAATTCATTTATTTATACTATTCTGCATCCCCACTGATATAATCAAAGGAGAACTCTGACTCTCCCATTTCTGCAAACATGTTTTTCCTCCTGCATTTAGAGCGCTCGGCATTCCGCAACACTCCGAGGCCAAAGTCTGTGACTTAAGTGAACCAGTGCTTTGGCAGGAGTCACTTCTTGCAAAAATATTTTTGGCCTGGAATGATGAGACTTATGCAGCTCTCCACAGCTCCCTATCGCTAAAATACCACGAGCAATTATGGAATGAAAAGGAGTCACGGGGCCAAGCCAATGTCCCCTGGATCACTGAAAATCCCAGAAGCTGATCCAATTTAAGAGTCTGTCCTAAGAAAAGATGGATTTCTTTTTTTCCCCCAAATCACACTATCGTTAAAACTTGCCTAAGCCACACAACACGACAGCACCATGAAGGGTGAAAGAACAATGCAACCTGTTACCTCACCTGCACGAATTGCCAGAATTCAAATCCTTCATCAAATCTTCGTAGCAACGCTGAGTGCGATTGCTCTTTTTCAAGCTATCAAAACCACTCAAGATACACAGCATGAATTGATTAGCTGTACAGAAAGTCTGGATTAGCAGCTGATGAGCTATTACAATTTAAGCTCCTGCATCCCGCTGTGTGTAGCATTTGGGCTTAAACTCCCTGCTCTGATTGCCTAGCCGGTGCAAAGCACCATCTAATTTGGATTACAGTTTAACGAGGGGCCAGGATGTAGGCTAGTATTACAGCCAGCTCAGGTGTCTGCACATGCCACTGCTGTCACTTCAGGGACTGTTGGGTAAACAGGAATGAAAACAGAATATGAGAGGGAGCTAGCTGTGCCAGGAGCTGAAACGATGAAACGGCCAGATGTCACTTCAATAAGAGAGAGAGATTCTGAAAAGGTTTCCTAGAGATCTAGATATGAATTCCGTGCTGCTGCTCATGGTGCAAGAGACAAACATCCTTCACACACCACTCTTCAGGACAAACGCTGTCAGAGGGGAAGTGCCTGGGTGAGGGAAAAGCTCACTTCACGAAACTACTGCAGAGGTGTTTCACCTTGGATCAGTTCCTGAAGCAGGGAAGTAGAGGGCTGCCCAGTCACCATCCCTGTGTGTGACCAGCATAACCCTCAGCACAAAAAACTAATGTGCAAAAGGCCCTTCTTCTGCTGCTTTTACCGTCATGTACTGCTCCATAAAGAAAGAGCAAAACAAATTACATCTCATCCATGCAGCATTGTGGCAATTGTCAGCCTTTTACTGATGTTAAGCATCAATAGAAAGTTTTGGAAAATAGAGAATCAAAGGTGCTGGATGCCAATACATAATTAATCTGTTTTCATTTGTTCATTCAAGTTTTATTAATATGACAGAAGAAAAATCAGGGGATTGGAGCTGAGCCAAATGCTTCACACCATATAGATTCTTGTTTTGTTTTGTTTTCCTGAAATCTTGCTGGTTTAGAACACAGAATAGCAACTAAATGTCTCCATCAGGATTAGGCCATAAGCCACCCACAAAAAACAAGCACTGCCAAATATAAACAGTCCCGATTCTTTTTTTCTGTCAGCAAACAAAACACCATCTTCTTGTTTACACAGAGCAGTAACCAGCTCTGCAATTAAGTAAGGCAAAAATTCAACAACTGATTTGCATGATTTTCCATGCAAATGGAGCATTCATCCAGCCAGCAGAAAGGTAGGAGCAGCTGATCCTCTCCAAGGAACAACGCCGGGCAGGTTAAATTGCTTTGCTCACTGATACATAGAGAGCAACCGCAATAAAGGAGCAATGCAGCACGAGGGGCCAACCGCTTCCTTTTCCCTCCGCAGAGTTGTTCGGTATGAATCTGAACCGGTTAGTCACTGCAGTGTGTGGGTGCAGGACACGGAGGAAAATAAAGATCACTTTCAGTGAGAGCCTTTCCAAATCCATGAACACATTTATTGAAAAGTTAGCTCCTCACCCGATGTTGAAACTAGAGTGGAAAAAAAAAAGCTGCTTTGCATGGCACTGACCCAGCACCAGCCCTGGGCAAGGCACAGTGCCTTATCCTTGTCCTAAACTGTGAGTGCTGAAGGCAGGGATTGGCTTGATCCCTGTCTCAGGATGCACTGAGCACTATGTTGGTGCTCATCTAATTGAGAATGATGGTTAAAATGCCATTAAAAGTACCACAAGTGCAGGGGGAACTGCACCTGACATCAGGACAACGTGGGACTCCACCAGAAGTCAACCAGCAGAGAAGGGAAACGGCAGCTCAGGGGCAAAGCCTCTTGCCTTTGAACAGTGGGATGCATCAGGACCTGGAATAAAGTGGAGAGATTGGAGTTACTATCTAAGCTCTGAGCACAGCTTCATGGCTGGATCAAGCTGCTGGACCAGAAATGTTTCAATGGTTTAGAGCCATCTTTTCATAAAGTTCGGTGGGTGTTTGTTCTGTGTTTTATGTGGAATGGGACCAGTTGAAGCTTATGACACACAGCTAGGTTTGGGGGATCTGCACTGACTAAGGGAGTATTGCTATTGTAAAGCAATTGTAAGGGGGCATTGCAGAAAAATGCTTTTTCACCCCATACAAAAATAATCCAACATTGAGTAAATCAATGTGGATGCCCCTTCTCTAAAATAAAGCTGCAGTTCTCTGCACGATGCTCAAATACCCCAAAACTGTAGGGTTTAGAAAATTTCAGTTTCACTTGATGAGCTCATGGAACCTTCACTTTTCTCTCTGTTATTTACAGTGGGTGGGCAGAATTCTTGCAGTTGTGCTTTTTGACAACCTTCATATATTTAGTCAGAAATCTTTGTTTCTGGAATCTTTCTGGGTTGTCATGGAAATTATCACCATGTCCCTAAGACTCGGATAACAATTTTATGACAAATTACAGGAGATAGGGAAGGAGAGTATTTTGGCATAAGACAATACTTACAAGGGGAAAAAAAAAATCACACAACGTTTTTGCACCCTTAAAAGGCATCCAATTAAAGATTTTTTTCTCTAATCTCTGCCCGTTCTTTACAGCTTAAAAGAAGAAAATCTAGCAATCTGCAAACAATATTTTTTCTTGAAGGACTCAATACAGAGCAGCTCATGCAATCTAGGGGACGTTGGCCAGGCCATCTCAGGCTGCTCCCAAACCACCAAAATCTGAGAACAAAGCCTACAAGAATACGAAGAGCTCGTTAATATTTCTGATGATTTAATACCTGAATCTTGCTACATCTCTCACAGGCACCTTATACAATTAGCAGTGCTTTAAACCATTATTCAATTGTACCTAATGGAAAAGCATCTGAGTAGTAGCCAACACAGATTTTTAACAAGAGGGGCAACTTTTATTACATGAAGGAGGAGATACGGAATCTGATTTTAGTAGAGGAAAGAAAGATGCTTTTTCCCCTGTTGCTATACCTCTTTGCTGAGGTGTCTGGCAAGCAAAGAAGAAAGATCTAGAGCAGAGACCTGTTGCCCTGGGCTGTGTTCTAGGCCATGCATCTGGCTCTTTAGAGCTAGTGGCGCAGCACATAAGAGGTTTCATTAAAGGAGCATTTTCTCAAGGGGGGTGATTCCCCTTAAACGAAGGACCCATGTTCACATGCAACCTCCAAAGCAGGGCGCCTTGGCCAGCCATGAAACTTTGTTGGGTAAACAGAGCATTTCTGTTGAGAGGGGCTTTCAGGAGGGTCATTTTGAGTTGCCGCATCTCAGTCCAAAGATGATTTCTGCTGCTCCAAATATCAGACAAACTCCAGGAGCAAGCTGAAAGTCAGCTTTGTCTTCATCGAGCCTGTCAGATATGAGAACCAAAAAGCTGATCCCAGTAAGATTAAAACCCAGACACTACACAATCTACTTCTAAATCTTCAGCACTGACACCTTCTGTGGTTACCTGGACTCACTGACAAGAATACTAAAGAATGGAAAAATTCTACTATTTTCCATTTAGGGCATGACTAATTGACCTACGAACAAAAATAACAGTTCTGCAGCTGTCTGGAAAACAACACACCCAAGATGATTTATGAGAGCAGAACTGATATTTCTGATACATTTGAAGTGAAAAGCAAAAAGGAAAACTTAAACTTACATACCAGCCAGATTTTTTTTTTTTTTCCATCAGCCTCTTTTTGTTCCAGAGACATTGAGGATTATTTTGGTTTTCAGACAAAAAATATATGTTTGTTTTTTTAAAAAAATATTTTTCAGATAGCACAACACAGCAGTACTTGGAATCAAAATAAAGGGATTTCAACCTTTTACTGGTTGCATAGAAGAAGCCTTATCATCTGGCTCCAAAACCTGTGATTACACAGTCTTTAACACCAGAGCTGTGCACTACTGGATCATCCAGAAGAACAAACTTGACTAAGATCACACATTGCATATTGCTGCCTGCCTAGCCAGAGTTGAAGGCAGTGATGAATCTTTTTTTACACTGTTTTTTATGGCAGTTTCAAAATAACAGACATCTTCTGTAATGTACAGTGGTACAGAAAGATGATATATAACAAGTGTTCAAATTCAATACCAAATTCAATTTCTCAAGTTCTTTTAAAAAATCGGGAACAGCAGGATAACCAGAGCACTAGTTTGCGGTATGTGTCTGAGCTGTTTTCAGCTGAGCTCTTAGAAAATTTATAAACAGACTCAGTGAATGAGATCCTTGATTAAAAAGGCTCTTAATAATGATTTTTTGTTTGTTTGTTTGTTTTTACAATATTGATATCCCAAACTTTAACTACTTCAAGATTTTGGAGTTTCAAAGTTTGATTTTCCTTGCTGCTTTTCAATTAGGAAAAGTGCTTCTTTCCTAAAAAGAAAGATTTTCCACATTAAAAAGGATTTGGTAGTGTGAGGTGGCCAAAACACAAAAAATCCCAGGTACTTTGAACAGTTTCTCCTTTCAACGTGACTGAAGGTGTTCGAGCAGTAATTTCAACCCTTTGCCCGCAGAGGGCAGACGTTGACAATGATTTGAGATGCCAGCCGTAAATCACAGCAAGCTTTTGGTTAAAGTGCTAAATCTGAGAAAAAGGAGTAGGATGTGTTTGAAGACCACGACTAACTAACGAGTAAATATGATGAAAGCTCTCAAAACAGCAGTTGTAGTGGATACAGCAGAAGGAAGCCCACCACCAAAGGTGAAATCCTCTTACCCCAAAACCAAAACAAATCCCTTATTTTCTTCCTGTTGGACAGTAAATAGCTCTGGTCAAATGATGTATTTCAAAAGAATAAAGAAACTTGCATGAAAACCACATGGAGAAGGGGTTCAACACACACAAAAAAAACAACACAGCCCCAGTCGTGGTGCCAGCTCCAAAGAAGCTGCAGCTTTGGGGTTAGGGCGGCTTTGAAGATTCGAATGGCTGGTTACAGGCCTGCACATAAGGGCCAGGGAAAGACAAACAAGCCTCAAAGGCACAACACCCCCCCCAGACCTGATAGCATCCTTTAGCCACATCAAAAGAGCGCAGGTCTGTTTGATATTCACTTTTCCTCCTTGAATTTGGAAACATGTAAACAGAGAGCCGGGCCAGCAGCCTTGAGCTGAATGCAGGATGCGCAGAGGGAAGTAGGAGTGGTCCATGGCACAGCTGGCCCGGCCTGGCTGTTGTCAAACGGGAAGCCCTGCCTGCTGCTGGCCCCTGCAGATCAAATAAAAGATACAGCCCCTTGGAGAATAGGTCGCTATATACCTTCGGGAACTTCCTGGCCTGGCACGAGGTTACTGTATAGGGTTTGGTGCCAGACCTCCTCTGCGAGCTGTCAGGATTTTGTTGAGAGCTGTCCAGCTTCTCTGAACGACCCCGCACGGCCCTCAGTGTTTGGGTTTAAATAGCCAAAGAAGGACAATTGAAAATTGTGGCCCTAAAGGATGCAAACCCAGGAAGAGAGCTAACATAACCCGGTGTTTATTAATTTTAGGTTAGTGAGAATTTCATGCAACATCTCATAGTTTAAGTGTCACGAGTTAGGCACTCAAAGCTTGAGGATGCCAAACCCATAATTATTTACCACTGGAAAATCAAAGAGAAAGACCAATTTCCATAAACCTCAGCCTTCAGAATGTAAGCCAATCTCTGCCTGCACTGACAGCTTCATTTTGAAGCAGGTTATTTCAGAAAGGCTCCTTGTGGAAATTCCTCAGGGACAGCCTGTCCTGACATCCGCCGGAGATGGCAAATGAGCCACAGGTCGGATGGCTTGGCAGTTCCTCGAGCAGTGGGCTACCTGCTGACCAAAATACATGGCCAGAAAAATGCTCTGAACAACTCCTCAATGGGCTCACTGAGGTCAGCACTGTCAATCCTGTGGCATCCTGACTTTTTGTGCTTCTTTGAGAGAAAATAAGGGGGAAAACCCACCTTGCGTGAGCTTCTGTGAGTTAACATTTCTCCCCAGAGCTCTTCACCAAGAGAAGTTTCTCCTCATACCACAAACACCATCTCCACAGCCCTCACTCAGACTGCCAGCCTGCCTTTAAAATTCCTTTTTATAGCTCCCACAGAATTTTCTCAACAGTCCTTGCCCTGCAAAACACATCCCTGTTGCCCTCCTGCCCTTGCTTTGCTCTCCAGTGGGCTCCCACTTCCTTCCTTTTTGCTTAAACTTGGGGTCCCTTTGCCCATTTCCTGCTACTGACCCTGCAGAGGAGGGCTTTTACATCCCATCACTGCAACTCACAAGTTTCCAGCGAGCAAAAAGCTCAGGAAAAAGCACCTTTGATTAGTGAAGTTTTTCCCATCGCCCAGTTTTGGAGATTCAGGTGGGACTGCCTCAGAGCTTCTGGACCCATCTCTCAACACAGTCATGTGTGCAACAGGGATTTACTGCAAAGCAAAGCAAAAGGATGGAAACAAGATCTAAAGGCTCCTGGGCTTCTTCCCTTCGCTTCATCAGGGCACCTTCGGTTAAAAGGAACGGCACAGTTTAAAGGTCGATGTCAGTCTGCAGCTGGCTGTGAAAGGCTCACCAGGAAAATACTTCAACAGTGAGCGAGTGGCTGGGTGGAGATGGCCTGTGCACAGCCCCGCTGCAGCTATTGTTTGGCAGCTTGTCTGAATGGGGTTGGAAGCCTCTTCCTCCAGGAGCTGATCTTTTCTCCTCCTCTGCGACTTTCTTTTCTCACTTTCATGTTTTGTACTTCAGAGCCGGGCTGCTTTACCAGCCAGGGTCAGCAGCAGGTCACACTTGTGACATGAGGTTAATGTAGTTGTTAAGTAACAACATGGGTCTTCCACCCACATGAATATTCCTCCCCAGCCTCCCAGACACATGCACACACACACACACTTGCTGTCTCAGGGCTGAAGCCCGAGCCCAACACTTGTTTAACACAAGGCAGACCACACGACTCTCTGCCAGCATGCAGTGCAGTCGTACTTACTGCAGTTATCATGCACTCAACAAAAATAAGCTGGTTAGTATGTAGCACTGAAAGATATCCAGTCACTTAAAACAGCTGGGAGAGTATTGTGACTGCTGCAAGTGGATAAATATTGACAGTACTGCTGACACTACAGTGACCAGGACCAGCAGAGTGCAGGCTGATCAAAATCTCTGTTTGCTGGGCAGCCACACTATTCGTTTACTTTAAGGGGAGCTGCACATGCTTGATAAAAAGCTCCAGTGATCCAGATAAGATTTTCAGAGATGTACCAATCATGGAATCCTATTTCAGGCTGCACATTTTGGCAGTCAAAGCACTTTGATGTGAGGCTTGTCTTTTGAGGGGGGAGAAGGAAGTGATGAGAGAAGCTTTTAGGAAGCATCAAGTCAAGATGTGCCAAATTTCCTACAACCTCATCTGAAAGCCAGGTAACGAACATGTTGTTGGACCAATACCTTCACAGATATTTCCCATCTCTATCCACTGCACTTCAGCTGAATGTACTCCACGTAGCCTGCAATTGTGCACCCTCAGTGACAGCAGGATACTGGACAGGTATTAGCATCATAGTAGAGCTTAGGGATATGGTTTAGTGGGGACTGTTAGTGTTAGGTCAGAGGTTGGACTCGATGATCTTGAGGTCTCTTCCAACCTAGAAAATTCTGTGATTCTGTGATTCTGTGATAATACAGTACAAGGCCCCTGCTCGATAACCGCATGTGAGTGTGAAAGGGGCTGAGTTAGGGCTGCAGAAGAGAAATCATAGCGACTGTCTGCTTTGCTAATGACACAGCTTTGTCTGTGTCTCTGAATTTTGAAAGGGCCCCAGAATAGCTATTTACCTACCTCCCTTAATCTGATGGCAACCTTTTGATCTCAGCAGGATCTGACCACTCCGTTTACAAAGTGCAATTAAAGACAGATAAAGCCTCTTGAAAACAAATCATTCAAAGCAGAAGACTCTGAAAAAGAAGCCCAAGGATTTACAATCAGAAAACTGCAATTTCGATGCCTAAGATTTTGAATCCCAACATCACCTTTGAAAGAAGGGGCTGAGGCAAGCTACACTTGATATCTGGCTCTAAATATGAATCAGAGCAGTGAGGCAAAGCAAACCAAATGATACAGCTTCCCTCCGAGAAAGAGAAAAGAAAATCCGAATCTATTAGCTTAACAGAATACTCTATCTGCAACAATCCCACAGCTGTAGACTTACAAATCTGACACAGTACTAAGAGATTGCAAATTGCCAGGTATTTCACAGCTGCATTTTACAGTTTGACAGAGCAAGAAGAACACAGATCTCAATTCTCCAGTTAAGGAGATGTCAAAGCATTTAGAAATGCTTTTTGTTGCCAGGATTGGGCACACAATGCAGGTTTTGGGTTACAGTATAAATTGCAAAGCTATTGTTTGACAGCCATAGCCAACAGCAGCCAGCAGAAACACAGACAGTCAGATCTGAATTCCTCTTAGATGCAAGGCCCTCTGGAGGGTGACAAACTCAAGAGCTGCTGTCTCATAACATGACGCATCCAAGCAGGGCCCCAGGTGTCAAGGACAGGAGAGGAAATCGAATTGTGTTGTTTTGCTCTTAGTTCAGTCATTACCTAATTGATGGATGTGATGGTGAGGCTTTGGAATGAGTCCTGAAGGACCGGCACCCATCAGGCACGCTCTTGCCTTTGGTTCAGACCTCCAAAGGACTATTTGAGATGCACAGAAAATAAAGACATTAATTTTCTATTTTCTGTACAGCCTGGAGTGGTATTTCAGGATCTCTTAAGTGTTGCTGGCTCAGTAACAGCTTTATCATTCTAGATGGGTCTGATGTTCTACAGAAGCCAGAGGTATCAGGTTTTGCTTTAGACAACTGCCCCTAAAGAAGCCTTACAAGCAGCTGTCGTGGTTTTATGTGGGTTTCCACGAACTTACAACAGCTGTCCAGTTATAAAGCAGCCTACAAAACATCTGTGAGAGGCCCCAGAGAAGACAGTTGGTTCCTATGTGCCACAGATGCCTAGACAGCAGGCGAGTTAAACACAGCAGGACAATTAGGGGCCAAAGGGAACTTGGGCTTTTCTTTCCTGGAGATGTTTAGGAGAGGGAATGGTCAGAACCAGATACAGTGCAAACTGCAGCTAGCACAATCCCCATCTCCTTTTCCCTTGCTCTGCAGGGGATTTCTCATCTTGATCTGCAGCTACTCCTTTCTTCCAGCCATGCTGGCTTTCTTCTACTGTATTCCAGACTTACTCTCACAAAAAGACATGGGTATCAGGGACCCCTCTCCGAATTCCAGCTAAGAGCAACTAAACAGGACCTGGATGTAGCAGCCAATTATTACCCAGAGGCTGTGACAATTTTTCTTCCCAACCTCTTCCCCAGAAAACCAATTCTCCTCTGCTATTTTCTTTCTTGCTAGAAAGTACAACACTGCTTATCCTACTCCCTCTTACATTTCAGTTGCCAAATTCGTGCTCAAGGCTCTCTGTTGTCCTGCAGTCCCTGCAAACCTTCAGTGTTGCGTGCAACATGCATGGTGTCGAGTGTATCAGCACTTAAATATTCTCCAACAGCCGATATCTTATGCCAAGAATGTAAACACCAAGCAGGGAAAGGAATGACTTGCAGTGATCTATGTGGGTGTAAAACCACACTACAGTGAAAACAAAGTTTAGGTAGAATAGTAAGAATTATTAAACTATGAAAATGCCTCTGAAGGGACATCTATCCCTAACTTCTCTCCTTGTGGAAACACTGATTTTATTTGGAATGGCATATTTCATAACACAGTAAGACATCAATAGACTTTTGAACTAATGTCATTAAATACATATTTTTTAATTAGGAGAAATGACACAAGACAATAGCACCTCCTTGCAAATACCTTAAGTAAAGACAAATTCTGTTACTAAAATAGATTACCAAAATTAACACGTGGAGACAAGGATAACTGGGCAACGTACTACACGTTAAGACAGCCAGATGGAAGAGCAGCAGGACAGAGCCCAGTACAAAAACATGCCAGCAGAGGGTACTCATACTTTGAGCATCCCAGCGTGGGCGTGCACTGAAATGGAGGGACAGCACAAGCAACCTTTAACAGTGAGCAAAGTACTGAAATGAATGAAAGAATGCCCCGAGCTGCTCACCACCTTCCTGCCACTACAGAGCTTCACTAGGAGCAAGAAAAGAACATCAATTAAACTTTGAAAAGGTTGCCAAAGACATTGATTTATAGATTGTTTAAAAAAAAAATAATCAAAAAAATCTTCAACTCTTGGTCTTGTAGGATAAAAGAGAAGGTCCTAACTATTACAAAGCAGCTACCTTGATGAAACTATCATAAACATCTGTTATACCTGGGTAGTTAGATGTTGCAGCTAAGTGAATACAATTTGAAGTGTAAGTAATATTATCAGGGTGTATGTTCTCATAACAATACACATTTTCACATTTTTCCCATATGGGAAAAAAAAAATAGAATAAAAGTACATTTTACATGCATGTGCTTGTATGCTTTGACTGAGAAAAAAAAAAAAAAGATCTCTTTGCAGAAGAGATGACAGTACCATGACACCTGAGTTTTGCTCCCACTTCATTCTCTATGGGACACTAACTTCTGCCACAAGGGTGGGCACTGGTCTAGAAGCAGCCAAAAGCCAGACATTCCCTGGGGGAAGAGGGGAATTAATCACTGAGGTTAGGTTTTTTTTTGCCTTTACAATTAAAAAAAAAAAAAAATTATAAAGGCATAATTTTAGAAGAGCAGAGAGCAAAGAGAAAAGTTTGTGCTTCAACTTTCACATGACCTGTATCTTGAAGACCATCTTGGACTTTTGCTGTCAGATTTAGAGAAATCTTAATGTTGTAGCACAGACTGCACAGGTTGGGAGGGACCCATAAGGATCATCGAGTCCTACTCACAGAAAGTAGCCGGCAGTAGCACAGCCTGACCACACGAGCTAGGAGCTATTGAGGATTCTTTTTTTTCCTTAGCTTGGTGTTTTATTAAGATAGGTCACCTGCCCCTTAACCAGCTACCCAGACTTACTTGCAGTGGTTTTAGTCGAGCAGGGAACATCCTATTGCAGAGGCAGTGCTGTACTGAACAGCTCAGCAAATTCTGAGTGAAGAGTGGCAGAACTTGTTTGAACATCCAGCATTGGAAAGAAGAGCAAGGAAGTGTACTACTATCAGCATTTTTGTTCGCGCATAGACAAAAAAGCGGTAATTAATATATCTGTCCCTTTTTTATTTTACCATCTTACTGGAGCCACAATACTACCAGGATTCCTCCCCCCACCCTCTTTGTTTTTACTTTGGATAGGAAAAAACATATCAGATGCATGCTGCTCCGTGCTAAGGTAACAGAAGCAACATCCTGACGCCACAAATCCCCAGAAAAAATGCAGTTTCCCTGCGATGGCTTTACAAGATAACCTTTTAGGAAGGGAAATTCCATAACCAATATTTAATAATACAAAGTTACTCAGTACCGAGTTGTCTTTTACTTTGTTTTGAACCCTAAACACCAAATTAACTGCTGATATACCACCTGTACTGCAAATTAGAGTAATATCAGAGATAAATACAACATGTCTGCCTTTGACTTGGAGCCTTATCTGGCAAACTCTTCAAAAAATTCTAAACACAAGCTTTCCTCTTCCCCACAGAGATTATATGACTCAGGAAGCCTTCCAGCCTTTTTTTTTTTTTTTTTTTTTTTTTTTTTTTTTTTTTTTTTTTTTTTTTTTTTTTTTGTAGAAAGAAATGTGACTGCTAGACCAATTTTCATAACTATCAAAAGAATAAAGAAATACATAAGCCATTGTAAATAAGAATAGGAGCAGCTCTTTGAGTTCTATTTAACCCTCCATCACAGATGTTCTTCGTGGTGCTAGAGGGATCAAACCTCCGTGTGCCTCACTTTCTAAATCTGTAATGTGAACCTGGAGGACTACCAGGAGGTAAATCTGCAAATTAACATCTACAGACTGTTTTTTGGTGATTAGGTAAAACAAAATGGAGAAGGACCAAGTGTTCTGAGCAAAGAAGGCAAACTTGCTAGTGAACTCGTCAGCAGAGGGGAGCTTTCATGGAAGATGGGGATGAGGAATGTAGTTTGACCAGAAATCTGAAGATGTCATGAGCTGCAAAACTGGAAGAAAAGCATCTTCTGTCACAGGAGAGAACATGCTGCCATATCCATGAGAAGGAGCTGTCAGCTGAAAACATTACTTCTGGTAATTCATTTTCTAAGATATATTTCTGTCCTACAGTTGAAGAAATTCTCCTTAACTAGCTAACCCTTGCTACACAGATAAATAGTTCAGATGTTCCTCACTCAAGCAGGGATGCAGCATTTATTTATTTATTTTTGTCTGTTTTTGTATTTTAATTACTTTGACCATTATACCTTCTGAAAAAAAATGTAAAGAGGACAGTACTAGAAGTAAGGGCTGATTCCTAGTCTTGATAGTTGATTAGATTTAACATCAACTCCCTTCACATCAGAAGACACACTAGAATAAGCTGAACAATATTCCCAGAGTAGCTGGCTCTTAAATACATCTCTGAGGAGAGCCAACCATGTGACTACTGCATTTGTTATGAATTCAGAGTATGTTTCCAGACTTCAAACATAACTGAATGTTAAAACAGACTAAGACCAGAAGAGCAGTTTTAATTTGGGTGCAAGGTATTTACTTAAATTAATACTATATAATGGATCTGTGTTCAGCTTTACCTGGTATCTCCTATGTTTTTTATTAAAACAGTTAAAGGTATTTCTTGAGTACAAACAGTAAGATTTGTCTTACTGTGTGCACTAATATACCTAATTCAGGCGAGAAGGACCGATAGCATCAATTAGCATAGAACAGCCTCCTTTCAGAATTAGGTCCCTCATAGGAACATTGTACTCAAAATACAAGTGGAAGTTTTTCCAGTGAAGGTCCACTTAAAATATCTGACAGCAGTCACAGAGACATTAAACTCCTTAAAGTAACCGGTTCATATCAAAGTCAAATCCCTACACTCTTTTGGTAAAAATATTTTTACTCCTTTCAGTATTTCAAAGCTCCTCCAAGTACACATGACTGAGCTAGAGTCATGCCTTACCCAAAACTGTTTATTATGTTCAGAATAAAGAATCTTAATAACTTGAGCCCAGCAAGCTCAACTGACTTCGTAGCTTTTTTTGCTCTCAATCTATCAAAGATGTGTGTTTTCTCATGTTACCTCAACACTGGAATGTATTTAACAAAGTCCTTCTTCCTAAATCATGCATAGCTTAAGCTCTAACCAGGCTGCTAAAACTGGTCAGAACAGTCTCACAGAGCTGCTACACCGTGCAATCAGATAAGTCTCTGAAATGTTGGTCAGTATTCTTGAGTACAGAAACACAAGAGTTGGTTTCTGCAAGCGATGGGACAGCACGCTCAAAAGGCTGGAAGAGAATTAGCATTAGAATATTGCACGTTAAAGTGAAGAGACCATATTTTTTCTGAACTTATCATCATCTCCCACGTGAGGATTCAGCTTAATGGGAGAGCACAACAGAGGACATCCATCACTCTGCAAAGATTTGTAACTATCATCAAGAAACTCATGTAGTAAATCCATTTTCCTGTCTTCATAATTCTGCATCACGACTTAAAGAAACAGCCAGAGGGTTCAAAATCTTGGTGACCTAAAAGAACATGCAAAAACTCAGAAAATCCAAGGCATCTTGTGCAGAATTTAAGGTAGCAATCCTGCAGAATTACATTCCTCCAGAGAAGAACCTGGAAGTGCATGCTATAGAAGCATGTGGGACTTGACAACTTGGTCTGTTAAAAACCAGCCTGGTAACAGCACCAGATTGTGACAGAACTGTTTTAAAAATTAAGGTATTCCTAGGAAAGGTTCATACTATTTTTTCCAGCTGTATTATCATCAGAATACTTTAAAGCAAACTTTGCAATGGAAATGTAAAGTGATCTACAAGTGCAAAGATTATGGGAAACTGTAGTCAGGTTTGCAGTATCCTTTCTAAGCTATCATCTTGGACACAGCCCCTGAAGTTGTATGTGCTGACCATGAGCTTTCCTCTCACATCATCTCCAGCGGCCCTGCAAGGAGCAGCAAAAAACAGCTGAAGTTGCAGGTCCCCTGCGAGAGCCTGTAGAGTCCCTAACTTTCAGCTAAAAAAAAAAAGTAATAAATGTAACCTCATGATTTGTATATGGAATAGCTTGGTCTAGAAGTGAGAGAGAGAGAACTCGCACCAGCTGCCACAAGGGCATTTTCTGAAAAGTCCATTTAATGGTATAATTGTACTTTAAGTGGCTATGTTGCTTATTTCTCTGATCTTTTTCTAGGCGCTGTGGCAAAATGATTTTTTGTGGATTATCTTGTTAATAGGTAATCCTATTTAGTGGGTATCTTTGCTGCAAGGCAGTCTTGGCTTCCCACCCATTCAGTTAGGAATGTTTATATTTAGCTGCTTTTCTCGAAACAGAGCTACAGCTGCAGCACATACCAATTACTTTTGGATGTATCTTGTTTTTCCCCAGGACATGGCTTTTTCCTGGTGTAGTCAGAACAATCTCGTTAGAAATATGTCACACTGCCTGAACAGAGTTTTGAAGAACAAGTTTGTTTAACTAGTATGGGTCTAGATCTGTGTTAGATCTTGATGAGACTTGCAGCCATCCCACATTCTTCTTTTCAAGCCTTTCAGGTGTATACTGTTGTTATTAAAAATTGATTGCTGTAAATATCAAAGGTATTCTGGGGGCAATTTTGCTAACCGAATGCTTCAGGGAGAAAACAAATTCCAAGGTGTCCCAGTACATTGTGTGTGTCTAACAGCCAGATGTTAAGATGCCTCTCTGCTCTCCTGAAGGATGGTGCTATGTGCTGTTAAACAGAAGGCACCAAGTCTCCTCTTCCATTCCAGAAGTAGGTGCAAGTTGGGCAGCGATGGAGGAATTGCTATGGAGTTATCTTCTACATAAATCCTTACATCGTTTTGCTGTGTTTGCAGTAAGCTCTTGATAGCAAACTGATGAATGTAACCTGCCAGTTTTCATGGGCTTTAGGTCCATAATTTTTGTTCCTTAACATACCTTGCATAGCTATTAAAGTATCACAGTACATCGTCCCACTGATGATGCCTAATTTCACATGTAGGACTTGCAGTAATTTCTTGAATCCAGGTGCAGGCTGCATCTGTACAGCTGCATGAAATACCATCAAAAATAGACTACAAAACACTTGGAGAGGTAATGCTCCCAAAATACATTTTTTGGGGCATGAACCAAGGGGATCTCTGGTTTTCCACATGTAGATGCCTTCATAGCAGAGAACACTGCACGGCCAAGCAGAACACAAGCAGCCTCTGTCCTAGAAATAACCTTGCAGGATGGTGCTGTGGTTATCCAGAGCACACCCACTAGCAGAGAATTCAAAATGAATTGTGATTAAAATCCCCAGAACTCCTATCTAGAGATTATTTCACACTTACTCTGGAGAATTAAAGATGCTCTGTTTTTGGAAATAATTAAAGAGCAAGACCCAAACATGTTCCCAAAATATCACTCTATGCTCCGTACCCCTCAAGTCAGACACTCTCATTCCTGCTACAACCAAACCACGGTGGCGGGGGATTTGCACGCACTTAGGAGCGGTGCTGCAGACTTCCTGCAACTCCTGCTCCTGCAGGAAAACCGCAGCAAGCCACGGCCTCGCCTGGGACTTGGAGGGGAAGAGTTTCCTGTTAGTGGACAGGATAATACCCCTTGACATACACAGCCTTTTCCTCTGACCCAACTGTCCAAGCAGCAAACAGCTTTCATAAACACAGGCAGCAGAAAGTCAGCGGTTGTTTTTAAACAGTTAACAGAACAAAAGTGGCTAGAGGTCAAATTCTAAATTTGACAGAAACACACTTTTTAGTTAATACCAATACTGTATCAGAGAGCAGCAGTACCTCCCAGGCAAGCAATTATGCAGATAATGTTCTTGAATTGCAGCAAGTCTAATTAGTATTTGTTATCAGTTTTAAAAGAACAGTGTCCAAGTTAGGGGCTATGAAGAAAATTCAGCACCGTACTTGCTTTATAAAAATAATTGCTAGAAGCTTGATGGTACCTTATCTCTTTTTCCCCCCCTCCAAGAAGTTAATAAGACAAGGGAGTCAAGACAGGGGGGCTCAGCACTACAAAATATCACATCAGTCGTGTGAAGTAATAATGGAAAATTCAGTGGGACCTGAAAATTGGTGTAATGAAATGTTATTTTACTTGTTGCTACAGTATCTTTCTTGATAAAAGCTACGTTTCTGAAGTATTATTTAAAACGTTGCAAGGGAAACATTGTGATGAAAAAAATACATGTTGGTTAAAAAGCAGACACAACATTTCAACAATATTCTTTAAAGATTATGAAATAGCCATCAACATTATTCAAAACAGTAAATTAGGAAAGCTGTTTGTTTCATGTACGTTGTGCATGTGTTACATTAGCTGTTCCACTGTTAAAAGCTAGCTGGGCTACTCCTGCCCTAAGAAAAGTCAGACATCCTCTTTATATCTGCCAACAGACACTTTTCTGTAAGCGAGGAATCAATCTGCTCACTTGTAGTAAAAACATTTTACAGAATCATCAGATAAAGCAACCTGACAGTGTTAATAACTAGCCACTGTTAATAAAACACCACAAAGTAATATAAAGTAGCCCTAATTTAGTGATAACAAATACAAGATATTTATGCTACATTTCTTAGTACTCCACTTGTTCCCATGTGTAGAGTTCAAACAATGGGACACTAACTACTACCTGGGCATGTACAATGCATATGTAAGGATAGTTTAGAGCAAACAAATAAAAGAGAGCAAAAGGCACTCAGGCACTATAGAATCAGGGGGATGAATGCAAGTAATATGTTCAGCACCTTGGATTTACCAGAATCCACCGTGCCTTCTTGCATGCATACCTCTCTTGGTCTGCTTTCCACAAAAGGGAGATTCCATGCCCTTTAATCATAAATTCCTGGGATGATTCTCTCTCCTTGTTTGTGGGATGTGTGTTGTTTTGTTTTTTTTTTTTTAAATTGTATTTACATTCTTGTGTGTGGGTTGGGAATTTAGGTTTGCTTGTGATGAAACATCAAAGTTGGGTCTCAAATTAATCCTGTGCAGTCATTTATTCTTTGTACCTTCCCACAAGAGGACGATAAAAACACACAAGATTACCAAGCTTTATGCAACAGTAATGGGATTAAACTAACCTTTAAACCTCTGCGTGACAGGATTTTGCTTCTCTGTTCAATTTTCCTACTGTTACTTTTCCTGTTATTAGCATATGGATTTTCTGTCTTCAGACTTGACAAGAAATGCTTTCTAGATCTTGACATGAAACAAATAAATAAAAAAACTAACTAAATATATTTGCATGTTTACAGAGTATATGTAGTTCTGTTCATCAGAAGGTATCATTTCAACCATGATGTATGCATTGCACAGGTACATCATCTTCCTGAACATAGCATCACAGTGGTTACTGTACCAATTATACCATCACAGGCAGGGAATTATCAGCAGTCAGAGCAGATGAAAGCTGGAACTGAGACTGTTGTATTTTTTTCACAGGGAGTCTTCTCAGTTATCAAAAAAAAAAAAAAAAAATCACAAGTAAATTAACAGAACTGCTAATAAAAAAAGCCTTCAAGTTCCCCAGGATGACTTTAGTATTTTAAAAGCAACAGCACTAGAGAGTAGAGATGCCAGGAAAGAGACAGCACATTGACCTTCTCTTCAACGTAAGGTTAAATTAAGTTATAATTTGAGTGTTCCCAGAGAAACTATTTCTCTCCCAATCATTGAGATGTTTTTAATGCAAACTGTTTACATCTGAAACAGCTTGAGCAGCTATTCAGTCACACAACACATTAACTGCTAGCACAACAATCCAGTAAAGCAATCAATTTATGCTTTGCAGAATGAATATTCAGATGTGGTTTGAGGTACAAATCCTTTTTCACTGGGATCAGTTTCGTATTTAGCCACTTTACTCCACTATCGCTTGCTTCTGTACCAGTAGAGAAGAATAAAATTCATCCATAACCTCAAAGTTATAAATTAGATTACTGGAGAACTGATCTATCTGGCTTAAGAAAACAAACATGAATATATTTTAAATATGTTTATATAACTTAAAATACATTTAAATATTTTCACCTGGATTATTGTTCAGATGCATGAGTGTTTTGATCTGGTTCATGGTTCAGCCACACAAAAAGCTGCAGACGCAACTAAGGGATGGTATGCTGCATAGCAAGGGTAGGAACAAGGAGCTGCTAGGAACCAGTAATACTGCAAAGGCTTCATGTCATCAAGCCACAGCATTATTTACAGCGTGGCTGCTTTTGCCTAGACTAGGGAAGAAACTAATTTCAGTTCCTTACATTTGTGTTAGCTCTGCAGCAGAGACCTGCATCCTCCATGAGTCTATTTAGTAACCGTGACTCAGTGATTCCTTTATTGCAAAGCCAAACCAAAATTCCAGCACACTTATACAATAAACTTTCACCATATCTTAATTACATGTGGGCACATTGTCCACTCAGAAAAACAGGTCATCAGACGTGATAAAAATCTCCAGCGAGTGCTAACTAGACAGAGCTCCTAATTTTAAAGGCTTGCACCCATTTGAAATTTCCCTGGGGTTTGCCTTCCCAATACCCCAAGCTCACCCACACATTTCCTGTCCTCACCAACCAAGCTGTAGGCTGCACGAAGGAGAGACTGGTTCTGCACTAAGGCTTAAATCTCAGCTCCACAAAGCACAGCTTAAGCATTTGCCTGTCTGCGTGCAAGCCAGCATTCAATACACATGAGTCCTGGCTTAATGAATGCAGGCTCTGAGAGACTGGCTGACATGCAGGCACAGTCTGATGCCCCTACACCAGGCTCTGGTGCTCCAGAGTGAGCTGGCAAAGCACCCCCAGCAGTTACACAGCTCCAGCCTGCCGCTGGCTGCTGCTCCCTCCCTAACCAGGAGCTTAATTGCATAGTCTCAGAGCAGTCAGACACTACACTGCCAGAGTATTTTTTATTCTGAATGGTCTGAAGATATAACACCTCCCATCCTTCCTAGCCATGTCCGGCTCAGTGCTTCAGAGAAAATCCTAACAAAAAACTAACGTAGCTGAACCAGAGTCTTTGCTAATCTAGATCACAATTCTCAGTCAAACCCTACAAAAAATACCTTTTAGTCTGCATCCCATGGCAAGATGGGTCTCATGGAAAGAGGACACCTTGATGGGGTACCTTGGCTCCACTGGATTCCCAACCTGAATAATAAAATAAATAAATAAATAAAGGGCCTTGTTACATTTTTATTAAATATGGTGCACGTACTATGTGCTCACCTTTGCAAAACAAGTATCCTCTCATAAGATGACATGGCTCACAGCTCCTCCACTGATGACTTCAATATACAAAAAGAGGAAACATTTTCTATGCTGTAAAGCATCTCACAGAAGGGTTGAGGTTGGAAGGGACCTCCAGGGTCCATCTAGTCCAACCCCCTGCTCAAGCAGGGTCACCTAGAGCATGTTCAGCAGGATGGCATCCAGGTAGGTTTCGAACAGGTATTTACGGAGGTTGATAAAATCCCCTCTCAATCTCCTCTTCTCTAGGCTGAACAGGCCCCCCAAAAATAATACAGAAAATTTAAAGCGGGATTAAGAAATTGAGCCAGATTGGTCCATGCCTAAAATAAAAAGCTAACTCTTCTCTCCGGACCAACATCATTCCAATAGTCTTACCCAAACAACAAACTACTAGTGCCTGCTGACACAGAGGAGGTGTTTTCAAGGCCTCAAAAGCACTCACTCCTCTTTTTATTCAGGTTTACTTCAGCAGCTATGGGACAGGCCTAATGACAACGTGGAGACAGGTGTGTGCTAGTTCCACCTGCACTATATATTACATTAATATACAAAGACTTCATTGCTAATAAATCCTCTAAAACTATGGTTTGATGTTCTGCTTTTATTATTATTCACTGAACTGCTTGTTTAAGCAGTCTTCTTTGTTATGTCACTGTACTGCCCTCTCATATGCAATATGAGGATTTCCAAGGCTGAGAGCAATGATAATCCATAAGATATTATGGTTATTATTAATATTATTTGCCTGAAAGGATTCTAGTTCTCTGTGGGGACCTGAATATGTTCTGGAACAGGGAAAGGCGCAGGACATGGCCAGCAACTTCCCTCCCTTTTGGAAGAGTTACTAGCTCGGACATAGTGCTGGGCCAGCACAATCTGGTAACTTTCGGGTCCCTCCTGGTTCCATGTTTTGCTAGTTCAAAGCACATAAATTACAGTAAATGCCCACACCTTAACATGGGAAGGTGGCCAAATTTACAGTTTATAGAAACAGCACAGCAACCAGCACTGCCATCTGCTATCAGCGCCCAGCAGCAGCAGCAGGTACCCTATGGCTCTTGGCTCACTGGGGCTGACAGGGGCTCTCACAATTTGCCTTCCTAACAGATGAAGAACAAGCCAAATACTTTCAGATGGACAGTATTTCTGCCAGAAGGCAAAATGTAAATTTCAAGAACAGTCGTGTCCCCCCCGCCCCATGCTATTTATTATTTTTTCTGCCAGCCGTGTCACTGGCTGAACTGTAATTCATTCCCTGCTCTCCCAACAGCCTCAGACCCACCAGGTTACCCCATCTTACATTTTACAGGGATTTGGGATAAGGCAGTGGCAGGAGGGAAAACCAACACCCCCGCGGTGGGAGCAGCACCAGCGCAGAACCACCTCAGGGAGCCCCCGGGCATACCCCCAAACACAGCCCTCTGCCAAGGGAGCGGGACCTCTCCCCACAGGGTGTCCTGCTGAGGAAAACTGAGGAAAACTCCATATTTTTTTGGGTGAGGAGAGCCCTCACGAAGGGGCTTGGGGTGGCTGAGGAGAGGAGGCGAGGGCGACGGAGCCCTGAGGGGGCGGCGCACAAAATGGTGCCCGCGACGCCGCGGCGCCCTCCGCGGGGCGGGAGCAGCAGGGGCAGGGGCAGGGGCAGGGGCAGGGCTGCCGGCGGGGTGGGCGGCCCGGCTCGGCCCGGCTCGGTTCAGCACGGCCCGGCAGGAGGAGGAGGAGGAGAGCACGGCGGCGGCTAAGGGAGGGCCGTGCCGGGCTGAACCGTGCCGGGCGGGAGACACCTGGGCGGCTGCGCTGCCTCCTCCTCTCACGTAGGTTTCGACTTTCATCCCCGCCCGGAAACTTGGTGGAGGAGCCGCGTTCGCCCCGCCGGCTGCAGGGCCGAGTTGGCGCCGGGCTTCCCTCTCCTCCTTCTCCTCCTCCCTCCCCGGCCCTTGCTCTTCCCGGGGGGCGAGCGAGCCCCGCTGCCGTCCCCTTCCTCCAGGTGAGTGGCGGGGGGCGAGGGGGGGACCCCGCTCCTCGAAGGGCTGCGGCCGCCCTGAGGTGCGAGGAGCGGGGCGAGGGCCGTGCTCCAGCCTCCCCTCAGCTCCTTGTGGGGCCAGGTAGGGCTGGGGGGGCTGAACGAGCGGCTTTTGTCGCCGTCCGGGGCTTGGCGACACGGGGGGGGGGGGCGCCCCGCCGCCCCCGGGGCTCGGCTCCGTGAGGGGACCCCGGAGCTCGGTGCCACAGGACCCTCGAAAGGAGGTCGTGAGGCAAAATTTGTCGGGTCGGAGGGTGTACGGGGGTTAAGTCGGCGAATTTGCGATGCCGCGCTGGTAACTGATGCGGAGAAGCCTATAAATAGGAGGCGAGGTGAGAGGCGAGGAGAGCAGCGTGGTGGCGTGGACGTTTTGGAAGTGCCTCGGAGGTAAGGAATACATGTGATGGCGCAGGTGAGGTAATGTGCTGGAAAGGTTTGTAAAAGGCTCAGAAGGAGGTGTGTGAGGGATGCCATGGGACTGGAACACTGCTGTTTTATTTTAGTTAACAATACGGAGTTAATGAGGGGTTTAAGGCTGTGTAACACCAACAGGGACAGGCACCCTGCGCTTCGTGTCCCAGTTGTGCGCGCTTGACGTCTCTCTAGGTCTACCATTAGCCTCGTTATCTGATGGCAAATTAAGAGCCTGGGCAGCAAGGGGCTGGTGCCAGCCCCAGAGGTGGCCGGGAGAGCAGGGCTGCCCCTTTCGGTGGCACTGCAGGGTCAGCTTGCTGCCAGCTCTGCCCAAAAGGCGCTTCCAGTCCCTTGAGCAGTTTCTTTGGTCCCGTTTTATCTTTGTACAGTAAGGGATGCAAAAAGGAGTACCTCCCTGTTGCTTGCCAAACCAAAAAAACAAGTAAGGTCGTATGTTCACTTTCTGCTCTGGTTTTACCGCCAAGGAGCAGAACAGTGTAAAGGCTCTGTGTGGAAAACACTATTCCAGCCCAAATGCAGACAGTTAGGTGCTGTGAGAGGCCTCTCCTGTGTCAAGGGTAAGCTGGGGCAGGCCGACAGCCCACGAGTCAGCCCAGGGAAGTTTCTGTCGCTGTCATGCAGCCCCAGAAGTGTCCAGCCTAATCCCGTAGCCTCTGGAGGCTCCGGAGTAGCCCAGGGTTTAGGTGGCACGATGTAGTTTAAGGAACTGTAGTTACCCTCCTGCAGCAATGTCAGTTCTGTGCTGTGCCTCTGAGGGACGGCGCTGACGTTTGTCCTTGGTGCTTGAAGGCCAGAGCTCTTTGGCAGGTCTCCAGTAAAGGGAAAGCAGATCGTGCACATGGCTCCTTCAAAACAAAACTTCTTTCTCTTAAGCTGCAAGCTCAAACTGTTACACTCAAACTGTTCATTTACAATATAGCTGAGCAGATGTAGCATGTCTGCTGCTGAAAGGGGTAACTCAGTGGTCATATTTATTCCCTCCCCCAAAGGGATTTGCTGCCTAAGGCAGCTCATGAAGTCAGAAGGGCACCAGTGCTTGTGCGGGGAAAAACAAAGGGGTCCTGTGGCTGGGGGTAGAGCAGAGAAATGATAAACAGGAGGTTGACCTTTTGTGAGGTTAGCTAGCTCTTAGAAAATTGAGCTGTGTTGGAAACTCCCGCCTTCGCTCACCTCCCTTACTGTGCCTGTAATTGTACAAAATCTCAGTGCGCATGTAACTCATTTAAATAATGGCATAAAATCCAAATGAAATGGAGAGAGGAACCTGCGTTGTGCAGCAGAAGGAAAGCTTTTCTTGTTGAAAACCAAGTTTCTTTGAAAGTTTCTTCCCTCACTATTCGTTTGGTAAGTGAGCTAGAGATAATACACAAACCCAACCACTTGGTCTGGGGAACAAGCTGTAAGAAATGGAAGAAAGAGCTCCAGAAGGGACCTGGTGGCTACATGACCTTCCTCTGCTCCAGAAAACCATGAGGTTCAAAGATGCCTGATGGAACAGGTTGAGGGTTGTTCCGGATAGCATTAATGCTAGATGAATGGCGATTCCAGTAACTTCAATTAGCACTTGTAATTAATGGTTTCTTAAACAATGATAACTCCGTGCTTCCCTAAACATAGTTACTGGATGAATTTACCCATGCATGAAATTGTAGAATCCTAGAAATAGGCGGTGAGCAGAGTAAGGTATCTGTGGTCCACGAAGTGCTCCCTGCTGTACTTTTAACTCTTCATTGTGCATTGCCATGCACTTTTTTTTCATTTAAAAAAAAAAAAATCTTGCTGAAACTGCCATATCAATTGCACTCTGAAAATTTAGCTGCATCGTTTCATTCTGACTGTATATATCTTGCTAGAGTGGTTGCAGCTGTTGTCTTACTCACAGGCTCGAGTATGTTTTGCTGATATATTACAAAACCCTCTTGTTTGGCTTTCTCTTCTCAGCTTACTTTAGTGGTGCTGTTCGTACAGTTGTTAGGAATTGTATTTGACAGTCTCTGCTCAGTTTATATTTCCTGATATATAACACACACAATGTTGCTGTAGGCTGAAACTTGCTGTAGAAATTTCTTGAAATGAATTGAGCTTAAACGTATGCAAATACCTGGGAAACCTTTTGATAATTTGGATAAGAAATTGTTCACGAGCCATTTGTGTCATCTAACATCTAAAGTGTTAGAGGGGATTTAGATGAACACAGACAGTAGGAATTGCTAGGCTGGTCCAGGCCTCAAATCTCTTGAGGTTGAAAGGAGGGAAATGGAATGAATCTGGAGGAATTTGGAGAGACAATCAGCAGCTTGCAGATGAGGGCTGGTTTTACGTATATACAATGTTCCCCTGAGCCTAGAGGGTCTCTGTGCAAATTTTTTGAAGACCATATTGCTCCTTATTTGGAATCATCAGTGGAAGGGAAGTACTACAAGGGATTTTGTATTTTTTTTTTTTAAAGTGTCAGTCATTGTCTACTCTTTGCCTGGGCCTTAACTCATGTGAGCTTTGTAAACAGCTGGGGCAGACCTTCTCATTAAAAGCTGATTATACAGCAGTTAAAAAAAGGGTTGAGATAAAACTTAACCCGCTCTTTTCAGAGTTTATGGGGCTCATCTGTGCCATTAGTTATTCTGCAGTTGTTGAAAGTCCAGTAAATCACCATCAGCCCTATTTGTAAAGTTCTCAGACTTATTAACCTCCCACCTCTAGACTAATAAATAAAGATAATTTCTTCTCATCTAGTAAAGCATTACTGCAGGTCTCTAAATAGAAAGGGAAAAAAGAAAACAATCAGTCCCTGCCTTGTGAGCCTTAGAACTGAGGATATCCTCTATTAAATGGTCTCAATTGGTAGTGAACAAAAATTGCCCTATGACTATTTCAAGTAGGATACCTAAAAATAAACATAATGGGTCTTTTGGGCCTTTTTGTGTTATGACTGGAAAAAAAAAAAAAGCTCCCCTGTGAGGTTAACACCTGGCTACTTGGCTGCCCTGCCAGCAATCTCAACGGGCTGAGAACTGAGCAGGGCGAGGAGGTTGCCTCCCTGCTCCTATGTATATCCCAACTCAAGGTCGTCCTGCTGCGTGTTTGCTGGTGAGTAGGGAGGAACAGCGCTGCTGTCTTGCTTGGGGAGCAATGGGAGGACTTTGGTCAGCAGGGCTCTCGTTCTAGCTCTTTTAACTGGTGAGAAGGCCACGCCAGGTTGTTTTTTTTAATTACTTTTTAGAACAAGGGAAAGTACAACATGGAATAACAATTTACTCATACTGTAAATGTATGTGTAATAAGATAACAGTGGTTCTGAAAGACCTGCCTCTGATACCAGCTCAGGCACAGCTTTAAATCAGGTTAAGATCTGGGGGTGGGAAAAAAAAAAGTCTCTCCCTCCTCCCCCAGCTGTGAGAGTTAAGTCTAAAGTCAACCAGATCCACCAGGAGAAATGGTACGACAAAAAGGCATCGTAAATGACATGTGCAGCCATACTTCAGCTCACGCGCCCATCATACAGACGTCCTAAGCAGTGGCCTGTCTGTTTAAAATGAGCTGTAATTCCACTCTGCGAGTCTGTAGAGGGCTGTAATCCTTAACAGAGAGGCTTCAGTTTATTTCCCACTTGTGCTGCCAGCTGTGGGGCAGGCCACTTCAGCTCCTGGCTGCGTTCTGCCTGCCCACGGGCGCTGGCGGGAGTTGGAGCTGACTTCAAACCTCGCTGCACACCCCGAGGAGCTGCAGTTTGAGAACACGTGGGCTAGGGAATTAGTGCGGATTTCTTTATATATTTTTTTTTTAAAGAAGATAACTTGTTTTCTTTCCCCTTTACCATGATCTGAAGAGATACAAAGGGAGTTCCAGATTTAATTATCTTTTAATTCAGCTTTTTTAGTTAGGTGGAACAAGCTTGGGCTAGAAAGTACTTTGCACTGCTTTTGATAAAATGCCCTCGTACGCTGTGAAAGGAAGTCTGGGGTGTTGTGTACTGAGCAGGGCGAAGCACCCTGCTGCTGCTGGTGGTGCTGCTGGCACCAAGCGTGGGCTGGGCAGTCTGGAGCCACCGGGAGAAGAGCCTGGGCCACGGGAAGTTTGATCTCCCTTGCAGAACAACCACCTCATCTGTGCTGCCTGGTTGTCACTGATAACCTGCGTTATTTGGTGGAGTTAGATTCCAAATGCCTGGTGATATAAAGGGATTCTTTCATAGACTGCTCCAAGCTTTTAAAAGTATCATAAAAAAAAAAAAATAAATCAGTGCTAGGTACCTGAACCCAAGATTTGACTTGTGGGTGACTGAAAGCTCTGATACTTTATCCTGCAATAAAGCCCGGGTGTTTCTGATGGCAGCAACTGCGAGTGTGATAGAGATGAATGCTGTGCAGGACTTTCTCATGAGACAGGCAAGGCCTAGGACTACAGAAATACCAAATGCTGTACATCTATACCCAGAGCACCAGTCACTCTCTCCCTGCCCCCTCGCATTACTGTTAATCACATATGGTAGTGATTGCCCTGGTGAGGATATTTAAACACGAATTTTTAAAAACTTGCAGTTGGATAACGCACAGGCTGCTTCTTCCCTTATGGGCCTTGGAAATTGTGATAGCAGATGTTCACTCTTTTCTGATCTGTATGTTAAATATGACACCCAGATCACAAGTGGCTAACAGGTATGGGGTTTTATCAGGCTGCTGCAAAAATAACAGCACCAGAGACAAGCTCCTGCACATTACGTGCTTATTTCATCTGCTGTAAACCATGGTGCTGTTTTCTTTCCATAAACAAGGCATTTACAGGTAGACACAGACAGTGATGTGGTGTGTCTGGTATTCAGATATAGCCAATAGACATGATTTTTACCTCCTGTCCTCAAAATCCAGCGTTTAGGAAAGCGTCTGTTCTACCAGCTATCTAGATAATCCTAAATCTTAACATCAAGTCTCCTTATCCCTCTTTGCTTTGGTTTGGGACTTTTTGCTTCAATTGTGGGAGAAATTTTTGGTTATTAATTACAGATTAAGCCATTTATCCTTAAATTATAGTATTGGATTTCTCCTTTCTTTGCAGAAAACCTCATTCACAACTGTCAGACTGATTTTTAGGGATGGAGTTGCAGGTGGTTGCACATGTCAAAGTGTTGGTGAGCCGGGGGTGGAGGTAGGGGTATTTAACTTCTGAGACAGGTATCGTTAGTTGCAATAGAAAAAAATAAAGAACACAAAGAAAATGCATACATACACGTGCTGCTGGCTGTGATACTTCTATAGGAGTCCAGATCACATTCTGCAAAGAAGCAAATTGATTTAATTGGTAAAACAGAAGAATCTGCATAAGCTTTGTGTTTCTGTGACCATATAACAGGCAACATCATGTACGTTTGTGGAGAAGAAAGGGTATAGAAAGGAAGGTGAAATGCAGTGGAAACATCTAGCAAAGGTGAGAAAGCACGAAGAAATAAATAAAACAGCTTCTCTTGCAGCACTTGGCTTCACTTTTATTTGCTGGCATTCAGTTTATCAGTTTTTCAGAGCAGTGTATTTAAATAGTCACTGTCTAATCCCCTTGGAAGAAAAGTGGAGGTGGAAAACATTTTACACCCCAGTTTAATTCCTTAATAGAAAAGGGAGGAGACGGGAAACTTACTGGTGCTTGTTACCCAGATAATGTTAACTGAATGATAACAGCAGCCTCTCCTGCTCTGTAGGAAGAGTCTCTGAATTACATCTGTGCAGTCCTGCTGGTTCAGAGCCCGCAGGGTCCCTGGTGAGACCGCTGCAGTTGTGCAGTGGGCTGAGAACCAAACGCACGGCACATGGGGTGGTACCAGGAGGGGACCAGAAGGACCAAGTTCTGAGTTTTTTTTGTGGAGCTTCTCGTTCTCATAAAATGAGATGCAAGTTTGCTGCTGATTTCTAGTAAGATTGAAAAAATTAAGTAATATAAAGCTAAGATGTTTTTGTTGAATTTTCCAATACATTAAAAAAAAAAAAAAAAAAGGAAATGGAAATCCACGTACCGTGCTCAGAGCTGATACTGCAAAAGTTGCTGAGGAGAGTATTCCTTGGGGTAGTCTTACTCTTCTCAACCAAGCCTTGTAGCACATAGGGTTTCCTGGGATAATACATCTTTTCTAGTCTAAGATGATAATGATTCTGGTTCAAATTCATGAAAATACAATTGGCTTTCTGTTTTTCTGGTTGAGAAAACAGATACTTGCCCAGAAGCTCAAGCCAATTAAATACAAAATTGTCCAATGAGCACAAAAATGCGAGGGCTTTAGAATAAAACTCGTCTTCAAGTTTGTGGTTAAAGAATGGTCAAAAACGAAGGGGGACAGCAAGATCTAAGTTAGCAGTCTCTGTTTAGACTGAGCACAGTAAATCAGCTCGGATGTCAAGTTTCTCAATCGAAGCATTGCAATAGACACTGAGCGGTGACCCCCCGAGGTGGCTTATTGGAAACTCTTTGGCTTTAAGGCAAAATTAATCATTCAAAGGGCTACTTCTTATAGAGCTGCACAAACAAACATACCATCTACAGGAGCTTTGACTTCACACTCAAACATCCAGTGGCCTAATCTTTAGCAATATCAGAAAGGAAAAAGAAAGGCAATAGGGCACTGAATTGTATCGCCACCTGAAGGTATTCTGGAGCTCAGTGTTGTGGTTTTTGGAAAAACTGACCTGCTGTAAGCATTGCTTATAAAAATACGATGTTTTGACGCTAGTTTCTGTGCCACTACTGTAAACTAAGGACAGTTCAGTCATGGTTGTGAAAGACTACAGCAGCACACTGGAAGTGTTCAGGCAGGACACTGGTGTGTTTTGTACAACACCTGTCCCTTTTCACGTGTGAGAAATCCTCCTTCAACATAGAGCTGAAATTCAGCAAAAAAACCTGTTACAGCACACTTTCGCAATCTTTCTCTCTCATTTAAAAAAAAAAAATCCCTTTCAGTGAAACAGAAGGCTTCTGAACTAAGGGAAAACTATTTGAAGAAAGTTTTTCTTTTTTTTTTGTCAGTTTTTCTCATGGTTCATTGTTAGAGCACTGGGTTTGCTATGTTAGGATCCATCTTGAACTTGTTGCTTTGTTTTTATGTAAGCAGATTGTTTTGGGGTTAGTGCCCTCAGTCATCTTAATCCAGAATGTGCTGGCTTTGTTTTGTCCACCCCAAAAAAAAATTAATTGTGGAGCCTTTACTTGGAATGTTGCATTTCCAGTCTCCCAGGGAAATGTAGTCATAAATATAATAACTAGCATAATTATCGCAGTAAAGTATTACATAGCAGTATACGTGGGGCATGCGCCCTGTAGCCTCAACGCCAGCGTTTATAGCTGGGTTTTCAGTACCATCCATCCATAGCAGCGTGTAAGTGTTAACACGGAAAGCCCTTGTAATCCCAAGATGCTTTCCATGGCACAAATAATTTACTGAGAATTAGCTACCTGACAGATGCCTTTTAAATGTCTAATTATTATTATTTTTTTAACTCTGTCAGTACGAGGCGTTCCTGTAGTGATCCTGATCTGCTGGAAGAATCTTTACACTTCTGTTCCACGTCCTCGCCTTGCAGCAGACTGCCTGCACGCTTCCTTATTTTGCAGCGTGGAATGTGCTCTGGGTCATTTGCCATACTTGTGGTTTTATAAATCAATTAGTTAACAGAAGCAGTCTTTTTGCGGGGAGGGATGGAATATCGTTTTGGATGTGCAGGTTCGGTGTGCTTTGCATTCCTAGGAGGTCCCTCCGTGAGGTGAGGTAAGTCACTTAGAATCAGATGCAGGATCACATAACAGTGTTCAATTCCCACGTGTTGTGGTTCTGCGGGTCTTAATGTAGCCTCTCGTGATGCAAGCTCATAAATTGGAATAGCAAGCTGTAAATTGGAATAGCAGCAAGATCGTACCTCAGAAAGATGTCAGGAAGGTAAACATCTCCGTGCCTGAAAGCAACTCGTGCTGGAGCTGTATGAAGAGACAGGCCTGGGCTGAACGGTGCCTGTTTGTGCTCCCCACTAAGCGGTGGCAGAGTGAAATGCCTGACAGACAAGGAGCGAGGGCTGCGTTTGGAAATGCTGAGCCCTTAAAGCGCCCAGGTTGGAAGCAGGGATGCTGCTCAAGGGGCAGCCAGCTGCGACAGCCACCCTTCCTTTTCAGCCATTCTAGTGCAAGCAGAGCTACAACATTGGAATGATTTTTGTAGGGAACTTTGCTTTTTTTAAAAAAGAGGCCTTTTTGAACATCTGCAGAACTAGTTCACCAGCTCTGTTGCCAGGCTGGGGTGCAGGGGAGGTTCTGGACAGGGTTTGTCCACCCAGCAGGAGCAGTGCCGAGCGGCTGGGTGCCGCATGCTCCCCGCCATGCAGATGTGCAGAGGGGGCTGTGCCCCGGCAGGGCTAAAACAAGAATAGGCAACGTGCTGCTATTGTCAGGAATAGTCTTGCTTGGCAGGGAGATAGATTAGACAACCTGATAAGTCGTCCTTTAAAAAAAAAAAAGCTATTCTTTGAGTTAGTGTTACAGTACAAGAAATCCTCCTTTAAAAAACACTGCTTTTGTTCTTGTTGTGTGGTAAAAATGATCTCAAAGAAATCTTTTCTCTATCTACATGTGGTAAAAAGGGGGAAATGTAGAGAAATTTGTGTAGGCTTATTGTCCTCAGTTCTTTATCAGGTATAGGAGTGGGCTGCATAACTTTTTTGATAACTTTGTCTTGGGATGTATTTGTAGTGTTTCGCTTCTAAAACTGCGGAGCCCGCCAGAGCAGCAGCATAAATGTATGTCGGGCTTCACGTGGTCAGTAAGTAGCGACTTGGGACCAAGTTAGGTCCTTATTTTGTGACCCCCTCTTATTATGTACACTGTGTGCAAGCTCAAATGCACCTCTCCTGGAATTAGTGTACCTGGGGAGAGGCGTGAGTACTAGAGAAGGGGGGAGCGGCGTACCAGCAAGCTGCACCAAAGGGGATTGCTGGGCACGGCCCAGCCTTCAGAGGCTGCAGTGAGTAGCTAAAACTTGATGGAAACTGCCAAAGATGGGGGTGAACCTCAGACTTCACCTCCAGAGCTAGAATCCTGGGGCCTGGCTGCGGCACAGCGCGAGATGGGCTTGTGGAGCTGGGTATGTCTGAGCAGACAGCAGCTGTGCCTGTTGTGCCCAAACAGCGCAGTTTCCAGACGCTTCAAACCTGCCTTGTTGCGCCGAAGTAGTCATCTTTGCTGAATAAGATGTTAGCAATTTTCCTCTTACAGAACATCTGCTTTCTGACTGAATCACCGAACAAGCGGCAGGCTTGTTTGAGCCTGCTGTCCTCCCCGTGCTGCTCACTGACTCCTGCCTTGCCGAAGGCTGTGGGATGGGTTTCGGCACTGAGGTGTCAGGCTTTGGTTCCCCGGTGTCTGCAGGAGTGTCCTCCTCGCTGAAAGGACAGCAGTGTGAAAGAAGAAATTGCTCTGGTGCTTTCGAGTGAAATCTTCACACCTTTTTTTCGAGGGGAACAGAGAGGGCAGAACAGTTACGGGGAAGAAAAACGCTGCAAGGTTGTGGTGATGCTTTTATCTTCCCCGGGTTTTGAAGTGACTCATAAATGGGATTCATCACGTATAACCTATAACAAACACAGAAAGCAGAGAATGAATTTGGTAAATAATGTGGAAACCCCCCCCCCATTCAGAAGTAGTTTATCAGCAAAATTACCAAGGAGCTTGTTTTCGCCGAGAGAGCAGATTTGTTTCATCATCTGCCAAAATTTTATGCAAATGCGACAACCCGAAGCGCAGGTATTTCGTATTGGTAGGGGTTTGCTTTGGTGCTTAACTGCTGGTGCTGAGCTGATTGATTACAATTGGTAGGTGATGGGAAGTGATGGTCTGCTGTCGGGAACGTTTCCTTTTCGCTCGGGAGATAATTTAGGATCAGATGGAGACTTACTGTAAGGAAAAGAGGAGAGGTATCTGACTGTGTCAGACGGAGCTGAGTACCCAAGAGCAGAGGTGTTTCTGAAGGGGCAGGGCACGTCTGCTTTGATGTGCGTGCAAGGGTTAAGGAGTAACTGCAAAGAGAAGAGCTCGGACTGGGCAGTGTAAGTGCCTTCCTCGAGGGGAAGATGCTTCCTGGCCCTGCGGCCACAGGAGAAGCACACAGCACATGCGCTGTGCCCACCTGGAGCTGTGACAGTAATGTTGTCATCTTCCAAACTGAACAGCTTTCTATGGCTAGGAAAATTTGCCCGTAAAGTGGCTTGATTCTGCTGGTGATGTGTTATCCTTGTAATTAACTACCTGGTTTACGCTTGACAGTTAATTGAAGCGGAATGATGTATGGTTTTTATTAGAAACCCATGACTAATTTTTTCTTGCCGTCCTTGCTATCTTATTGTTCTTGCCTACCCTCCTCCAAAGCTCCTGCCGCACGCCAGCCGTGTCCTCCAGGCACCGGTGCAGACCAGCGCTCGCTGTTGGCTCTTGCTTCAGCCTTTACCTGTTCCAGAAAAAGCAACTCTTTTCAGATATTTTCCATGTCTTTCATTTTTTTTTTCCATTTCATCACAGTCCTACTTATTTATTGATTTATTTTTGGGTTTGGCTGTGGGATTTTTAATGAACTTAAACAAAATAATCACCATCACGACCACAAAAAAAACAACAGCAGCATAACAGTGAGTGTTAGCTTCATCTAGCAGCACACTGCCTCTTTCATTAAAGTCACAGCTAGGTTAGCAGGAATCCTTCCTGCAGTGTCTCTGCCTGTAGGTAATCTGCTAGCAAACTCAGGTGAATTTTATATAAAAAAAAAAAATAATGTAATTACAGTAGGCAAGATTGGCAATGAATGTGACTGGAGATACCATTCTTGAAATCAGTAACGCAGCGGCTGCAAAGAACTCAGTTTGTCCCTGACTTGGTTCTTCCCACCTGTAGGAAGCTGAAGCTCAAGCCTTCGGGTCATGTCATGACTAGCTATGACATGGACTGTCTGCTTGGCTTTTCCCCTGTAGAAAGCTTGCCTCTTTCCATAGGAAATATGTTTCAGTGCGCACACAGGCATGGATGAGTAGGGAACAATGCAGTCTTTGTTAACGCTAACATTTTTGGAGGGAGTGGGCTTGAGAGGAAGGAAATGGGTTGATTTTTTTTTCTTTTGAAATTTCTTCCTCTTCTTTTTCCTCATCCCCAACCCCCCAAAAAACCCAGACTATAAAACCAGACAACCAGAAGTGCCTGAAGTGATATTTTGCCATACATATCTTTTAAATTAATAATACTCAGTGTCATCTGGGAAGCTCTACAGAAAATTTGTCAGTTTAAACAGCAGTCAGTCATTTTCTTCCCCTTTCCTCTCTCCCTGTGGTGTTCTCCCTCAAGAACAGACAGTGTTTGTCTCAGCTTTTCCAGTTCCTGGGGTTAGCAATGTTTTACCTATCCTGTGTCACTGTTGCATGCGAAGTAATTGCAACTTAAGCATTTTGCTGACTCAGGTCCCTGTATTCGCTGATCCCAGGGTTGATCATTCACAGGGTCACTCTGGAAGGAAGAACCCTAAGAGGTGGCAGTGAAGATACCAGGGGGAGTTCAAGCAGGAGTGCTATTTAATTTTCAGTTGGCTACGTGGAGAGCTGCAAATCTCTCTCTCTTTTCTTTTCATCAGAGGAACTCTGTCAGACGGCTGCTGCGTGACAAGTTTCCTTCCTGCTGGCCTGAGAGAGCGGCATCCTGGCTATCATGGCTGACCCCGCAGCAGAAGAGCAGGGGTACCAGGCTGGCGAGCTCTGCTGTGAGTGCGGCCAGTTCCACCTCTTGCCGGACAATCACCTCTACAACTTCCAGGACGAGGTGGACGACGAACTCATTTGCCACATCTGCCTTCAGCCCCTGCTGCAGCCCATGGACACCCCCTGCGGCCACACGTACTGTTTCAAGTGCCTCGAAAACTTCATGCAGGAGTACAACTTTTGTCCCATGGATCGGAAAAAACTCTCTTTCCAGCAGTGCCACAAGTCCAGCCTCCTGGTACGAAACCTGCTGGATAAGCTGGTTGTCAGCTGTCCTTTCAAGGCGGAGTGCCAGCAGACGATGCAGCGCTGCGAACTGGAGGCTCACCTGCAGAACAGGTGCATACCCACTTGCAGTGTTTGTGTAATGCCGTCTGCCTCTTGTGCTGCTGACCTGAGAGATCTGTGCTCAGAACAGTCCCTAAACTGGGACAAGGTGGGACAGCAGAGATGGCAGAGGGTGAGGCTGGAGAAATGGGTGGGTGAGGACAGCGTAATTGTGGGGTAGGGAGGGCAGCTCCTGTGTGCTGTGAAGGCTGAGGTCCTTACCTGGCAGGCGAGCTGTCTGCAGACCCATATCCTATTAAACGTCCATAAATTTCTGTGTCCTGAGCTGGGGCAGCTGACTCTGGAAATTAGAACAAACACGGTTATTCCTTCTTTCACTGAGCAGAGGAGAAAAACAGGCACGAAGTCAACACTGTGGAGGCAAGGGATCATGCAGTGTTGCCAGTTTAATTGGTCCAATTAAGATGCGCAATATGTCTTTGATCCAAATAATGTAAGTCCCTCCAAGCTGCACATTATGCAGTTGCTGAATCACCTACTTAGAATTCCATTACCTTCTCTCTTTCTTTTACTGAGAAAGAGACGCAAATGAAAAATACATTTCTTTTTTTCCCCCTGTGCAGAGGAAGGCTTTTTTTTCTCTGCTTCTCAGCAGACATGTTTTGGTGGTTCCACTGCCGGCTGAGCTGGTGGCAGGCAGAATTTTGTAGCTTTAAAAGAAGGGCTGGTGACAAAGAGCTCTTGCCACGGTGCTGGAAGAACATTTGTTCCTAGTTAATGATTGCAGGAAAGGGAGCTAAGTGCAAGCTGTAGTGCAGGCGGAAGCAGACCTTCGTTGGCAAGGTGCATTCTCTCAGTGGGCACTGGAAACGCAACTGGCTTGCTTCCCTTCAGCTGTGCTGTAGCTTTTTGTGGCAGCGCTGTGTTTTATAAACAGGTCACCGAGTGCATGGGGAACGTTAGCACGTGGGACACGTCACGGTTTGGGCCAAGCACGTACCCTTGCGGCTGCCCACCTGTGGTACCCACGAGCTGAGAGGCGGTGTTAGAGCCAGGGGATGTGACGGAAGACGTTCCTTTCCTGAAGGCTCCCGGTGTCCTTGCAGTAATGAGCTTTTTTTTTTTTTTTTTCCTAATTGAGCTTTCTCATTGCCCAGCAGGGCCGAATGCTTAGGCTGTGGGGATGGGGCTGCCCAGCAGCCTCTGTCGTGCAGGGCATGGCCCAGAGCTGGGCTGGGCTACAGAAACAAGCAGGGTCAGAGCCTTCCCCTCCACTCCATAAATCTGTCTGGGTATCAGAAAACTTGTGCCACTTGCTAATCCCTCTGACGCACGAGTTAAACATGGAAGAGGGAGGTGCCCTTAAATGTTTATGTTAAAGACCTGGCTGGAAACTGTATCATTCCTGTATGCCTTTCAGAGTTCTCAGCATCTCCTGTAGGGATGGAGTGCTCTGAAGAGATCAACGATATGCGCCGTGAGCATGGCTAGATTGAAAAATGAGGAAAAAAAAGGGAAAAATTACACTGGGATTTGGGTGTTCTTTTTTTTTTTTTAATGAGATTAACTGATAGTAGGAGACTTAAGGGGTAAGAAGCATCTAGCAACTTGTTTTTTGGGGGGATTCCTCTGCCCTTTGCAAAGTACATTTATTTCTCAGCATCTTAAGAGGGACACGCACAAGTGGATCAACCAGCTTCTGTCTTTAAGTTTTAGGGTCATCTTCTTGCTTGGGGAATAAATGACCAGGAACAACCAGAGGAAGTAATACCAGGATGAGACTTGTTTAGCCAGAATGTAAATAGTCGAGTTTAATTTGGAAAGTGACTCTGGTAAACACCCAGTACTACTCACGTCTCTGAAAGTGATGCTTTTGAATTCATCACCCTCCTTACCTGCTACCTTTTTATAAGTACCCTTGATAAAAGCTTGTTTTTCCTCACCCGTTTTTGCTGAGGCAGGCTAGCTGTGCTGCGGATGCATACAGAGCACATTTTCTTGAATGCAGAATTACTCCTCGAGCCTCCGTCTGGGGAGTGGTCGGCGGGAGCACAAACTGCTCTGAATCCTTCAAGCGGAGCTGTCACCTGCAGGGGCTGGAGGTGCAGAGCTGTCTGACCAGGTCTCATTCAGAGAAAAAGAAGCAAGCAAGCCTTGCTCGCTGCTCTCCCATGTTACCAACTCATTAAAAACAAAGCCTAATTCAGTGCTGAGCTTGAAACTTGAGACACTTCCTTTGCATACAGATACAGTTTGTCGTCATCTCTAGAAGTGCAGAGTGAAGTATTTGCTTACATTTTAAAAGAGGTATTGTCTTCGCTGAGAGTTTGCCAGGTAAATATTTAGCAAGGGAAAGTCCAGTTCCCATTGCATTCTCCTTCTTAAAATATAACGCTTAATAATTTTGAAAGTAAGGGAATAAGAAGCCTGCTCTTCTACACAAGTAGAAGCTGAAAGTAAAATGAGAATGACTTTTAGTGTCTGCGATAGAAGCTCTGCAGGTGATGAGCTCATGAATGTAGTTCTTTGCACGTCTTTGCTGGTCAGAGCCTGTGTATGCTGGGTTAGCTGTGCAGGCAGAGGTGAGCCACTCAGTGTCACTGACAATCTCTCTCCAGGTGTCCTGGCTTCAAGAAATACAAATCTGAACTGCAACGGAAAAAGAATCCCGTTTCCAAAGGGAAGGAGGATCCCCCTGTCAAGGTGGAGACGAACGCGCCCAAGGATCCAGAGGTACCAAGTGCAGGATCATCGCTGGTAGCAGAAAGCTCTGCAGCTGCTGTGGTGTCACTAGGGACTGCAGAGCCTGGGCTGGTTAATCCAGCTTTTGAGGAGACCGAAGAAGGTGAGAGTTTGATAAAGAAGTGTAATTATGTAATTACCTTCTACAATGTAAAAATGAGGTAGCTACTTTGGACACTTTTGAAGATGTCCCCAACATCCTTAGCTATCCTCACTGCTGTTCAGCCGCCAGTAGCTGTAGGAATAATCTCGTTCCCCTGCGTGTCCTTGAGGAGAAGGGAGGTGCATTCGTGCGTGTCAGGCACGGAAAGCTCTGATCACAAGCACAAAACCCATCGGTGCAAAACAATTCAGAGAATCTCAGACTGCAGTGAGTCTGAATCCTATTTCCAGGATTCTTTGCAAAACAAATGCAGTCCTGCTCAGTGGCAACATGCAGCATTTAAAGCATTTGTAGAAGCCAAATAATTAGCAATTAGGAAATGCTCCAGCTTCTTAATCTTGGTAAGAAAGTTAAACATACAGTTGATATCCTGGAGTGGTCAGTACCTCTCTAACAGTACAAAGCAAAGGTGTTTTTATAGCCTAGCCTGGTTTTGGATCAGCAGCTGGCTATGAAAAGCCCTGCAGATAAAGGGAACCACCTCCCTTTCAGTATTGACCCCTTTGTCTCAGTCCCTGTTAGAAGGCAGGAGCGTGAAGTCGGGGTGCCTTGTCTCAAAGTTTGCCGTTTCCAAGCATGCAGAGGCTGGAGCTGAGAACTTGTCTGCTGCTGTGCAGACGCAGAGGTCAGTTTAGTTCTCCGTTGGCCTCTTCCCCAAGTACACTGGGGCAGGTTTTGCACCTCCTGTGTGACAGCAGCGGCTCACCCTCACAGTCTACTTTAGCTCCTTTAGTTGGGCCTGCCTAAATGCTGTGGCGCTGGTAGATTTAAAATGACTTGCTGACAACTTTCATCTTCAAAGTGTCTGAGAAGCATTGCTTAGGCTGCAGGAGGCTGTGAAATAGGTAAACATGACTCCTGGTGTATGGGAGGATGGGAAAAAAAAAAAGGAGGAAAGGAAATTAGAGGAGGGAAATGGCAGTGAGCTGCCTGTGGTAGAGTCACCGCGATGGCAGGCCAGTAATTACAGCTCAGCAATGCCCCTTCCCAATGGGTGTGGTGGAATTGGGGATTAGTTGTGTGTAGTCCAGCTGTCACAGCAGGAAAAATAAATGTCTGAATGCTAAGTGAAACGCTCTGAATGCCCTTTAATAAAATGCAAGAAATAGCAGTCAGTCTAACTTTGCCATAAGCTAGAAGAGGAGAAACACTCTGGAGAAACCAGAAAAATAGGAGCTTTTTAGCTCTCAGTCTGACCTAGCCTGTCCTCTCCTGATAGCTGCTTTCTCTTCCTTTCCATCCAGATGCTACTTTTGAACACAACCTGCCAGTATTACAGATCTTGTGGTATGTGGGTAAGATCCTGCTCATGTGTTGTTTTTTCTCTTCAATTTCCCCAACCAGACCTTCCTCAGAGAGCGAGTCTTGTGGCTGAAACGAGCACAATTGAGATTCACCGAGAAGACCCAGAGGAAGAGCTGGGCATGAGGATAGTTGGGGGTAAGGACACCCCGCTAGGAAACATCGTTGTTCAGGAAGTCTTGCGGGATTCTCTCATTGCTGCAGATGGAAGGATAGCACCTGGGGACCACATTCTGGAGGTACGCAACCCCCCGATCGTCCCATTGCTTCTCTTGGCTTAGGATAAGGGGTCAGCAGGCAGAGTTGCCTAGAAAAACTGGGAAATCTCTACAGATAGGGTTTTTAAAGCACTGATCAGACATTAGTGGTAGCATTGTGTTTCTCCTGGGGCTCAGAAGTAGATTTGCGTGTCCTTCTGTTCCCTTGAGTTTTTGGAATTCAGACCATTTTGGATCAAGGAAAAAGATCTTTACCTGATAAACTTCACCCAGTAGCACCATTTTTCTCCAGTGGACTGTGCTCTAGCTAGGAAGTCTTAGCTACTTGCTCTGCTATGTTGCTTAAGCTGCATTTCCTTAATAACTTGAAGTCAGCATCATGAATAGAAGGTGGATAATGAGGAGCACCAGCCCTGTACCCTGCTGCCCCGCTGAGATTAACCAGACTGTGTTGTGCTGTGTTGTAGCATGCTAACTGAGGCTGCAGCAGCCTGGCTACAAGCAGTGAAAACTGTTAGTGCCTCCCGGCTGTGGCTGCCCAATCATTTGGCGAGCCATAAAGACCTAATTACCCTGCTGGACTGCGGGCATCAGTAATGACTGGCAGCCTCACGCACGAGTGGCCGACGCAATCTCCCAGCTGGTTCCTGTCTCAGCCCAGCAGCGTACCTTGCACGTTGGCCAGTCTACCTGCACGCCTCTCCATCCTGACTGGGCTGTACGCAGGGCAGCTCCCCACACTTGGCAGCCTGACCAATATCCTAAAGGGACCCTACAGAGTCTCATGTGACAACAAAGTGAACGTTAGCTTCTCAGGGTTACCTTGGTAACAGCGTGGTTAGGGTGATGGTTCCAGCTGTTGTGCAGATGGTGGGCCACTCTTCGAGTGAGGATGGGCAGTCTCCCATTTGGCTTTTCTCCTCCAAGTGTGCACTGAATGCTGGAAGTTAGCGGAAAGCAGTTCACAGATACCATCACTTCATATTCTGCAGTTTCAGATTTGTTAGCTGTGTTGTCTGGTCTCACCACTACTCAGCTGTTTGCCATCACCGATGGCCTTATTCCATCTGCTTTCTTCTGCATTCTGTTTTAGAAAGCTCTGCTCTCTAATGTGTGCTCGCAGCAGCTGCTTCAGTTGCGGCACCGCACAGGGAGTTGTACATCCTGCCTCCAGCTCTGTGCTGTTTTGTGCTGCAGAGAGTGCCTAAATTATGGAGCTTCTGATGAGGGACTCTGGTTTGTTTGTCTTTCTAGGTGAATGGTGTCAACATCAGCAGTGTGACTCACTGCCAGGCTGTCTCCTTCCTGCGCCACCCAGGTCCTGTTCTCCACCTTATGGTCCTGCAGGAGAAGGGATTTTCCAATAAGACTGCACAGCAGGATTCCACTTCTGCTACTAACCGGGAAGTGATCCATGTCACCTTGGTCAAGAGAGACCGGTCCGAACCCTTGGGAATCAAACTGATCAGGAAGACGGATGAGGCAGGGATTTTTATTCTAGATTTGTTAGAGGGAGGTTTGGCAGCCAAAAATGGAAAGCTGAGTCGGAATGACAGAGTCCTGTCTATAAATGGCCAGGATTTGAGGCAAGGAACGCCGGAGACTGCAGCACAGATAATCCAGGTAATTGATAACGCGGCTGAAGTTGTGTGGCTAATGACACTGCAGCTGCCTGCATTGATGGCAGGGCTCCTGCTCTGACCCAAGGGCTAACAGAACACGCGGGAGTGACCTGCCTTCCCTGAGATCCCTCTGGGAAAGCGGCTTCCCTGCAGATGTGTGGGAAGCACTGCTTCCAAATGGGATAAACATGAAGAGTAGGAACACACCGTGAGTCACCTCTGATGAGTCTGAAGCGAGGCGGCTGCTTGTGGCACTTCAGCTGAGGCAATGGGATCGCCCCTGTGGCGTGGTGGCGTGGAGCCCTTCTTGCAGAATGGCCGTGTACATCATCTGTAGGGCCCAGCAAAGATCAGGATAGCCTCTTGTCCTTCTAGCAATCCAACTGAAGACGTCTGCTGGGGGATGTGACAGGCTGCCCACACAGGGCAGAACCATTTGATTGATTTGAAATTCTCTGTAGGATTCCCCATTTTACCAGTATTTGGGAAGGGAGTCTAGAAAACAACATGGGGCATCACAGACTAAAAGCCTCCTACAGTACTTAAAATGGCGGCAGAGAGGTGATCTTTTCCTGCACAACAGGAGTTTGTTGTTATTGCAGCATGCCAAATGTTTCGGTGAACAGAGATGGCAAGGAATTTTGGTTCATGAATAGGGACTGCTACGTGTGCAGCCAATGTCAAGTAGGTCAGTTTTTAAATTCTTTATCTTCCTAGGCAGTAACCTCATTTGTTTTTATCTGGAGATCCTGACACAATACATCTGATCCCACACTGTTTATGTCCCGGGAAGGATCTGAGGTCAGCTGAGTAAGGGAGAGCCAGTTCTCTTCCTGGTAGTCAGCAAAGGACAGCACAGTGGAGTGGGAGAATAGAAGAGAAACAGCAGGGTTCCAGTTCTGAGATCCTTTTTTATATTATAGATATGATTCCATACAATGGCCCATGAGAATTTTGCTCGCATCCCAAGTGCTGCTGTATTTCTGTAGTAGTGTGCAAGCATAACTCCTGCATGAGGGACCCTCTTCTGATCCCACTGAAATTAGTAACAAAAGTCCCACAACTGGCTTCAGTGGGCTTGGGGGCTGAATTCCTTTTGAAGTGACGTTCTGTAAAACTGCGAGTCTTCCAAACATTATCTGTTCTGAGAGCTAATTAGAAGTATGGGTTAAACTTCTTTTTAATTTTGATTGCAAACCATTTGGAGAAAAGAGTCCTTCCACCTGTATTGTAAAATACTATTTGCACCTATAATATATATAATATGCACTGTACATAGTCTGGTACTCTGGGGTGAAGGGGAGGGCACATCCCCAGTTCAGGATGCAATATTTACAGTATCTTTCATGGAGACACAGATGTGTGCCAACTTGTCTGGAAGAAATTGCACCCTGAAATGATTTTGGAGAGACTTTTTAAAACTTCATTTCAAAAAACCCTCATCTTTACTCTACAAACACCCCAACCATCCAAAACAACAACAAAACCAGAGCAGCTGATCCAGTGCCTCTTCCCAGGCCAGGGAATTCACTGTTGCGTGGTGCTGTGGCACCAGGGGAGCAGGATCCCACGTGGAAAAGTGGGAGCAGCAACTCCACTTCACTCATCTGCTGCAGGAAACGTCCCAAGCGAGCTCATAGGCTTTACCCCAATGGAGTCCTTCACAATAAGGTTTTGTCAGATTAATTTAGTTCGTTCCTTCAGACAGAGGAGCGGTAACAATAGTGAATGCTTTCCCTGTGGTTCTGCCAAGGCCAGGCGTACAGCTGCTTTAGTGTTTAATTGGCAGCAGTCTTAGACAAAAGGTAATGTCTTCAGGTACTCTGGGGAAAAATGGGTGGGAGATGTTGAACAATAGACATCACGAATAAGCTGGGAGGGGAAGAGCTTTAACAAGTTTCTTTACAGTAAAAGAAAAAGCATCCAGGACTTTTATCATGGTCGTCCATTGTGTGGATCAGTCAGTGTTGTGGCTTTGTTCATTTTGCTCTGCAATGCGCCATTCTGGTTACTTGTACTGAAGTGGAAGAAGTGATGGTCCCTTTCTGCCTCCTCTTTTTTTTGGCATCCGTGGGGAACAGAGGCAGGAATGAAGCCTGACTATGCTCCTTTTCCTTCTAACATTTTCTAATTCCTTTATTCTTTTCACCATAGAATTTTGCAGCTCTTCCCAGTTTTCTATGCATCACATTGCATAGATCTGTTTCAGGCCCTCTGTAGAAAACGATGCCTCTCCTTCTCTTTTCCCAAGAAAATGACAGGGGCTCTCCCTTTGTTTCTGATTTATTTTGAACTTCTTTGAGTTTTGCCTTCATCTGTATTTGTTAGTTAAACTTAATCACCAGCATCGCTTTTTTAAGTAGCTCCTTTTATGGATACGTGTGGACACGTGGTGTTTACTTTTTCACAAAGTGGACGGTTTTCAAAACCAACAGTCACAAAACCAAGGTGCTCCACAAACCATGAGGGGACCTTGCCATCTCATGGTTTCAGACCCTCTCTTTGCTTCTCCTGGCAGACCAGTGAATCAAGAGTGAACTTCGTGGTCCTGAGGCAGCCAGGTGTGCAGCTGCTGGACCCAGGGGAAGATGGCAGCACGTCGAACAACAGCAGCAGCAGCAGCAGCAACGGAGGAAGCCCAGTGCACCATCGGAGGAGACTAGACCAGAATCACTACAGGCGAAAGTCTACCTACCAGAAAGTAAGCTTTGTAAATAACAGCAAAAGCACTGGTTACTCTTGGACTGTAGGCCTGTTGTTTTAGCTCTGTGATAGTTATTTGTCATGTAAGACTGACCAGTAGCTCCTTTTCTTCTTGGGCTGTTGAAAAGCAGCAGGTTTTTGGCTATCAGTACTGGAAAACTGAGTATTTGTCATCTACCAAGAAAAACATGTCAGAATTTCCTCTGAAGTCTCTAATGTTGATGCAGAAAGTGTTTAAACCCTCCTTGTTGGAAAGGGCCACGCGAAATTTACCATCCGTGAGACACTTAACAGTGCCAGCACTGGGCTTCTTGAAATTCATAAAGCACGACATATTTGGAGTACTGCACAATGATACTGAGTTATGCTTCTGGTTAGGAGCTAGACAGCTCTATGCAACAGAAGTAGAAAATACAGGAGCACTACAGTGCAATACATGTATGTGTGACTTCAGCGGTGTGTCTGCCATCCATTTACATGTTATAAGAATACCCCACAGGGGGAGAGTTGCCAGTCTGTTGTCCCAGTGGAGGTTTGCCCCATGTCTAGAGCTACCACTTCAGTGAGAAAACGTTCTGAAACCGCCCAGACTTCTGTGTTTAAACGCCTCTGTTGGAGGTTAGTGAGCAGCTGCCACACATGGCTGGAGTGTGGTGCCTTGGTGTAAACAGCGGTCTGCCATTTACATATTGTATCTACAGCACCTGCTGGAGTGTGCTTTCACTATAACCTGAAAAACAAAGATGCTAGTGTCGTCCAAAAACGCGTGTCCTGAAAAATGTTGATTTGTACCTCCAATTTGCATCTGCAACTATGTGCAAACTAACAGGGAAACAATAAATCCTGGTATTTAAACTTTAAATAATACCATTATAATCACTAGACGTTCTCTCTAAGGATGCTGGCCATCTTCATCAGCATCTTCAAGTTTTGATTTCTGTTTTGTATACTGGATCTGGAAAATATCTCCTCCTTGTCTGTTTTATCCGTCTGTGTCATGCTGGCTTGATGAGCAGAAATCAGGGTATGTGGTTATTCTAATGTAAACACTGTAAACTTGAGTTTACGTGAACCTTTTAAGTCATGCACGAGAAACAAAGTGACTCAGAGTGGATAATACAAGTTACTGATCCCAATCTAGTAGTAGCCAGCGAGGGGCTGATGGCTTGATACACGTGGCCTTGAGAGGCCACCCCTCATTGAGTGCCTCCTTACAGCAAACAGATGTGGGACTGCTGGGAGCGGCTTCGTTTCCCAGACAGTGGCGCCTCAGTCCTGCTGGTAGAACTTTGGAAATACAGGGCAGTGTTTCCACCCAGAGCAAGTACAAGAGAAGCTGCCTTTGCCATCTGGCAACATTGCTGAAATGCTCTGGATTAAAGAGGCAGGATGTTCTGTTATTGTTCTGGATCTGGGCTTCTCACGTTAATTGCATTAACGAATCTGTATATTGTACTGTCATTCCTCTGTAGGATTTACCTCAGGGATATGTAACTCACGAGAAGACAGTTGCAATAAAAAAGGAACCAAAGGAGTCTTTAGGAATAACAATCGGAGGTGGAAGGGATAACAAAAACAAGCTCCCTATATACGTAACGAGCGTGCAGCCCATTGGGTGCCTCTTCAGGGATGGCAAAATCAAGCGAGGTAAGAAGACTCAGATCTTTACACTTGAGGACCTGTTTTTAAGTGAACGTTGGACTTACACCATAAAGTGAAGGTGGAAGCAGGGTTACACATGAGACCTTGAGGTAGGAATGGGCTTCATAGCAAAAGGCTTGCAATAATCCTATCTTATTTACCCAACAGGAGATATACTTCTGAGCATAAATGGCATTGATTTGACTCATCTTAACTACTACGAAGCTGTCTCAGCACTGAAATCTAATGCAGCTTCCCACTCGGTTGTACTGAAAGCTTTGGAAATCCTTGCATCAGACTCAACAGATCCCTCTCTGGACATCAAGGAACGAGGATTCAGCTGGTCTCCCCTCTGGATCACGTGGCTCGGATTGCCTAGGTACGTTTGTTTGGTGACTGTAGAGAGCTATTCAATCACTGAGCTGACTTTGAACTCAAACACTAGGAATTAATTGCTTTGTGGGTTGACTTGGAAGCATTACCAGTATTTTTGTTCACTCTGAGGCAGAGGAAAGCCTCATTCGTCAGTGAAATCACAGTATAATGAATGCACAAGGAAGTTCAACTGTTTTTTCCAGTGTGACCCGTTGTTCTCCCACTTCTCTTGCGCAGTACAGTTTTCAGAGGTTCCTGAATACTTTTTTTTCCCCCTCTCCCCCTAAGAGAATTGACACAAAAAATGAAACACATTTTGGCATTTGAGGCACTGATTGAAACAGTCATCCTAGAAACAATCCCTGCTAAAATCCCACTAACTGAAATCACTGTGGCTCTTTCTGGATTGCATTAGAGGCCAGCAGATATCTGTGCTGCTTTATAGCCTCTAATCTGGTCATCTCATTTAGGGGCATTTTTCAGTCTAATTCTTTTTGGCTGTTGTAATCGTGTGATCTTTAGTGTGAAGCAAAAACAATTCTGAATGGCTGAGTTCTCCTGCACAAAGCTTTGGACCGTGGACTTAGCACAGATTTTAGCAGCAATATGGTATATTCCATGTGACAGGTTTGGGGCATTAGAAGCCTGGATTTCTATCTCCTTTCTGTAGAGGTGAACCTCTAATTTGCTCGCTTTTGCAGTTTCATGAAAGTACATTCATCCACAAAAGATAAGATCTGTTGTCATGTCAGCTGACTGGAGAAGGATCACGCAGGAGATGAACGGCAAAGCCAAACCCTTTTGTGGGAAGCTCAGGTTATTTACAACCTTGTTTCTTAAGGCACCTGGAAGAAGAAAGACTAACCTTCTTCTAAAGACTAAGCCTCTAGTTACGTTACCCTTGTGTTACTTAGCAGCCTGTAAATGCTAAACAAAACAGCCCAAGGAAGGAAGATAGCTTTCTGTCTCAAGCACTTGTAGCTTGGCTCGTACTCAGCACCATCCTCACAGCTTCCTCCACTGTCCCAGGGATCTGCTCTGTGCAGGCCTAGCAGGAACTAGTTCGAGCTGTGCCTGCGTAGCCCAAACCCATGTACAAGTCCTCAGATGCTGGCTGATGTTTGTGCCTCACGGGTGCTTGTGCAGTGAGGTACAGAGAGGCAAAAACTGGCTGCACTTTCTCCCTTATTTCTTCTCCAATTTATTTGGACGTCTGCTGGCTCACAGCTTCAACACACTTTCCGCTGCAGGGACTGGAGTCCACTCTTTGCTTGTTGGTAACCTGCCTTCGTCTCAAGGCTGATGTTACCTGCCATTAAATACCTTGCCCAAGCTCTTTTTGCTGCTGTTATCAACGTTGACTTCCCTTCCTTTGCCTGTCACTATGTCTCACTACTGAAGCAAGGAGCAATTATTTCAGATGCCGTTTCTGCTCTTCAGTCTTCCTTTCTTGTTCTGACCTTTAGGATCTGACAAAATTTTCCTTCCTGTTTCCAGTAATAGAAGTGGCTGTAATTTTTTTCTTGTGTTTCCTCACTCATTTTCCCATGTTCTTATAAGACCTGGTAGCAACTAGCTCGTCCTCCATAGAATGATTTATAAAAGCCCCTACAAATGAACTGTTTTTTTAATCTAAGCAAGTTATTGATACCATTTGACATCATGTGACTGGCAAAATCATTTTTTTGTGTTTTTGAATTGTTACTTGAGAATGCTGGAACTGAAGTGGCACCCTTGTTTGCCAGCTGGAAATGTTCGGGGTGCCCCTGCACTAGCATTTTAGGTTGGCCCAGGTCTCAACCCACTCAAACTGGGTTCATTTTGGATGGGACTAAACCAGAAGAGCTTCAGAGGAATTCCTATTCCTCTGTTGGTGGCTGGCACTCTGGCACTAACAGAGCCTTTACCTCGTGTACATTAACACTAGATTACAGAAAATCCCAAGTGTTACAGAAGTGGACCTTGAAATGCACCAGTTGTTTCACTCAGATCTGTCCATGTTGGGCTGCCCTGCTAAAGTAGACATGGCCTCAGTGTGCTAAAACATTTTGCTAAAACAGTGTGAAAGCTTAAAGCTTGTTGCTGATGGCATGTGGGATTTTGTTTTTCGTTCAGCATTTTTTTTTTTTTGCAGCTGCTGCTCTGATCCAGCAGAAAAATCCTTTCATCCTCCTTAGAAGAAACTCATGCTGAAAGGCTGGAGTCAAAGTTGGTGCTCAAGGCTAGAGAAATGCGTTTGGTTGTTGCAATGCTTGAGCCTATGGTGCTGAATCCTAGCCTTGATTCTTGGATCTGGGTGGTTGGGTTTTGTTTGCATCAAATGCTGTCTGTGATGCCAGCTCGCCAGGGGACATGCTGTCACTGAGCTGCAGTCCCCGTAGCCCGTTCTGCAGAACCTGGCTTACGTGACAGACTGCTGGTGCCAAAGGGATTTAGGAGAGATTACAGCCCTGGTCCTGCACCCTTCTTGGGACCCTGAATAACAGAGGGAATACACAAGTATCTTGGTCACGCTGCTCCTAAAGGAAAAACTCTTTGGTACCAGAGCATTTGGTGTGTAAGCTTCCATCTCTGCCCATGGCCGCACACCTGGGGAAGATACAAACATCCCCTGCTGTAAGAGGGCAGTGTAGTAATTCTCCCTCTAGCCCCAGGCAACAAGTACTGGCTCTACCAAATCAGGTGGCTGGTGTGTTTCTGGCTTTTTTTCTCTTGTATTACAACTGTGGGCAGCCCTACTGTCCCTATAAACTTTTACTCTTTCTCCATTCTTTGCTTTGTTTGTAATTGGTGGTGGTGAGCGTTTCAAGTTAATTACACGCTACTAATTATTGCTGTGGAATGTTTATCATGAGCACTGTATGTGTCACAGAAGACAGCGTAGGGACTTTACTCGATTTCTTCATGGTGTTACGTTAAACACCAAATACTCACTGCATAAAATACTATCTCAAAGCATTGTTTGGGGGGTGGTGGCATAACTCGCTGCACGCTGAATCCTGAAGGTTGAGTTGTCCGCTCTCGGTAAAAGCTTTGGCTCTTGAAACAGCCACAACCACTGCGCATGGCTTAATTCCCAAGGGGGTGGAAAAGCAGTATTCCCCTCGCCCTCTCCCTCGAGGTTTATCTGAAGCCAGTCTCCCCGAAGCCTCAGATCTCCCTGTAATGACCTTCAGGTGCTCCCTGCTGTGGCCCCGCTGGAGCAGCGCATTCCATAAGCTCTGGAAGGGATGCAGATCCAGCAGGGAGATTGCCAGGATAAAATCTGCACCTTTACTTTCTGTAAAGTCTAAATTTTTTTTTCCCACAGTCATTTTCCACTATGGTGAATTAATGTTTCTCTTCTTAAAAGCCCTTTTATATGGAAAGTGGATTTTGAGCAAAGCCTTGTTCAGCTCTTGGTGAATGTATCCAATGTTCATTTATGTTTCATGCTGAAGTAGCACTTTTATTCTCTGGGCTATTTATTTGCACTAGATGCCGTGTGTATTTGTCATAGCTGTACAATACTACAGTTGTACGATACCAGTAGAAGAAAACTGGAGGTAGCAGTATGCTGCAGCTGGGTCGTCCCGTGTTTGTGTGTGAAGAACTTGTACAAAAGTAAATTACAGTTTGAAAGTAGATAATTGGATCTTTCTCTCAGTGAGAAGTTAACTGTGAGAAGGCTTTTGAAATCTGAAACTCACCTGCGAACTGCTCAAGCAAAACCCTTGAGGCAAAAACGTTTATTAGGAAAAGTTTAGCTGCTGGAATACCTCAGTGGGGTGATCCACAGCAGTTTCACACAGTGTGGCAGCACGTTGGTGCCAGAACTTAACCTGACTGCGAGCCAGAGCACCGGAGCTGTTTGCCTGTGCTCCTGACACACCTTTTCAGGCGCCTCATGAAGGCTTTGTGTGCGTTTGTGCTGCAAACTCAGGGAATGAGCGCTGTTAGCTCTTATTCAACGCATCCTGCAAGGTGGTCTCAGCACTGCAGCCTACTCCAGGCTCACTGAGAAGACTGAGGTCAGGGGCTGGGGTTAGCATACAGTGATCTGCAGTTGCTCCCCAAGGAGCCTGGTACTGTACACAGGAGTCCTGCAGGAAAGACCTTTCATATTCTGATTGGTAGGCAGTAGCAGAAAGGCTGCCTCACCCCATTTTGTTTGCTTTCCATCAGTGATATATAGCTGCTGACTGCCTTTGTTGTACCAGGCGCGTAGCATGCATGTGGAATAAAAAGCTCAATTCCCATCAACTGAATGGGGTCTAGCAGTGCTGTTTACAGTTCATTTGCTTTTGTCTACTGATTCTGTTCATGTTCATGAAAAATGATGTTCATGATGTTATTCTAAAGTGAATTCACGAATTTTTCAGGTCACAAACCCTTTGAGAGCATTGCTGTTTTCTGTTAACTCTTGAACTAGCACTGGCAGGACTGAGAAAAGACCTCTAAAAGATTGGCATCTTCAGATTTGAGTTACCCCATAAAGCACTTTGCAGAGGGGTTGCCTGTAGTCCATAAAACAAAAAAAAAAAAAAGATGAGGCTGTTCCTTAGCTGCACCTTGTGCAAGGGAAAACATAAGCCTGCTTTCTCTGAAACACACACCATCTATCTCTGGTTTTGACTGTTCTTATCTTTGCAGCTACCTTCACTGCTGTCAAGATATTGTCCTTAGCAAAGGTAACCTGGAAAGCTGGGGCTTCAGCATTGTTGGAGGCTTTGAGGAGAGCAAAGGAAACCAGCCATTCTTCATCAAAACCATAGTGCCTGGGACTCCCGCCTTCCGAGACAGGAGACTGAAGTACGTATGGGCCATCCTCTGGGTCTCTGGTGTTTAAGTCAGAAACGCTCTGGTGCTTGTGGCAGCATGCACTGTTTTCCTGAGGGGCTTTCACCCTTTCAGCTGGCTGAACTAAAAGTTAATGACCTCAAGTTCTTAGACATTCACTTGTGCAGTTAATTCTGTCACCAGAGTTGTAACAGAGTCCTGTTTTAATGAGCATTTGGGTTTTTCTATAAAAGTGCAACTACCAACTAAAAGGAATTAACTTGTATTTTAAAAGACTGTAAAGGTTTTAACTGAGTAATTAAATAAAGCTAGAAGGGGGATGTTCAAGCTTAATGTTAGAGGCTTCTGAGTATAAAATCTTTTGGGCTATGAAGATATGATCTCAATGCAAGCACCAAAAGCCCTCCAAGTGTAGAGAAAATTAAAACTAGCCTTGCTGACCTGTTAGTGATCACAGTGAGCAGAGCTGTAAGTAGCGGAGCTGGAGGCCCCCAGAGAACTCGACTGCAGCATTATCTCCAGGAACCAGCTCCTCTGCAAGCATGCAGCAAACGCCATACTGTTAAATAAGTAAATAAAGTACAGTTAAAGAAAAGAGGCTCTTTTAGGGGTCAGAGCTTTAGGGTTGTGAGTCAGGCTTTTCTCCCCTGAGGAGTATGGAAGAACAGAGCTGGCTCAGAGCCTTGGTGGAGGACTGGGTGTGCTGTTTGAGTGCTAGGGGAGCAAGGCTCTTTCCCTCTGACACTTGAAGGTACCAGGCTAGCTTTGGCACCTCACATCCTTGCAGCTGAACTGCACAACCCGGTGGGAGATAGCTGGGTGTGCTGCAGAGCTGGGCAAAGCAGGCAGACTTGGAAGCCTCTCCTGTCCTGAGCTGGAGTGTGACAATGCCTTGGCCTTGTCAGCACTTCACCTTAGCACGGGGTGGTCAGGTAGCTGGAAGAGACCCTGGTGTTCAATGCGTTTATCAGCACAAATTTTTGTTTTAACTTTTCCCTCTGCTGCCAGGCCAGCCAGTTGTGCTCCTGACGCCCTTCAGTGCTGTGCCACTCAAGTACCAATACTGCCCTCCTTTTCTCTTGCCCTCTGACTCAAAATTGAGCCTCTGTCTGCAGCCGCTCACTGTGCTTGCATCCATTCTCTTCCTGCCCCTAACCTTTTATCTTTATAATTAAGAAGTCACTTCAACAAGTTTATGATCTTGGTACAAGGTAGGACAGATGATCTTGGGGTCCCGGGGTGTAATGTTAATAAATTAAGTCTTGACAAGCATATTTCCTGTCTTCTGATTAGGTGTGGAGATGAAATAGTGGCAGTAAATGGAGTACCAGCAATTGGAATGAGCAACTCGGAACTAATCCCAATGCTGAAGGAGCAAAGGAATAAAGTTACGCTTACTGTGGTATCCTGGCCAGGAAGCCTCGTGTGAAAGCTCAAACCATGCAGCAGCTTCAAAGATCATCTTTGGTACCAGATTATTTGTTGACCATCATGCTAAACTCAACGTGACAGGGAGGGAATGCTGAACTCTTGCTATACTGTGTATTGCCAGGGGAGACTTCACTTCGTTATTGGAGAAAACATTTCTTTACTGTGCTGAGGTTACCACCAACTCTGAGCGTTAGATTCAAAGTTACGGTAAATCAGAACAGTTGTAGCTTCCTGGACTTGTTAGAGCCTCTCAGTGCTGGTGCTGCAGAGAGAGACATTTTTTTGGTGTTTCTCTACAAAGTAGCCATCTTTACTTTGAGGCATTTTCTTCAGTTTTAGTGATCTGCTTTTTATTTAATGTTTTGAACAGGTTGAAACAGATGTGACTGTCCTATTTCCCTTGCTAGTTTAAGAATACACTTTGACTACTGGTCTCTCTTTCCCTAACTGCCCTATTGGACATAGATTTCAGACATTTTTAAAAGCCACTAATAAAGTTTTAAGGATCCTACTGCCCCCAGTCCTAATGGTGTTAGGTTACTGGAATTTAATGGACGTTTTTATCCATCAAAAAAAAAATCATAACTCAGCTGGTAGCTGAAGAGCTGCCAAATTAGCACAGTAGAGCTGTGTTGACTTGTATGAAGGTCCTATCACCAGGTATCAGAGATGAGGAATTTGATTTTCATCCCCTTTCTCAGCTCAGCTTCCCTGGTTTTAAGACCTGATAAAATGACCAGCTTTTCTCACAGAAGGCAGGTGACTAAGTAAACAGGTCTGCTTGTGAGAAACCTCTGTCCCAGGAAGCCATTTATTTTAATCGGAGTTTCCCAGTGGTCAGAGGCAGAGTTGAGGCAGCAGGGAAGAGGCTGCCTCAGCCTCGTTGTACCAACTGTATGAAATAAGCTACCTCCAGGACAGTGTGCCCAGTTTGGCTTCAGCTTAAATGCACTGTATAGTTAAAATTTAGAATGCAAGAAATGAAGCCATGTTGCTAACTTCCTACCTGGAAACTGTACATGAAGCGATTCCCTTTATTTTTTTAAGAAGGTTGTTAATCAGCAGTAGAAACGACAGATCTTTCTCAAATCAGGTTGAATTAAGAGAGATCTTTCCTCGGATGCTCTTTCTGCTGTACCTTTTATGGGGCCAGCTCAGATTGTAAGAATCAAAGGAGCTTCTCCCCCCTGTAAGATGCTATCTAGAATGAATAATTCCTTCTTGTAGTGAATTGACTGCCGATACGTGCCCATCATTGTCTTAAGCAATGCTTTTTGTAGGGCTGGCAACTTCGTAATTAGCTATTACAGCAGAGTAGAGCTGTTCCTTGCTAGATGATTTAGCTGTTTACATTCAGAGTGACTTCGCTTCCTCTGGCTGTTAGCTGAAGGCAGTATATAGCAGGGCCTGTTATCAGGGCCTATTATACAGAAATAGCTTAGAATCCAATTGTTACAAAGGCTTCCCTGGCACACAGTGTGGCCTCTTTGTTTGGTTGATAAATACTGCTGTGGACTTTGACAGCAGAAACAGTGTGTGGCCAGCTGGGCTCTGGGGTCTTTTTTCCTGTTGTTCCTAGTGAATGGTGAGAGTGAAATAATTCAGAAGTCAGAAATGCGCCTGTGGAAAACCAGTCACTCGACCTGCGTCTGACACAAGGGAACATGAAGCAGGTTTTGTCTCTTTCCTACCATGGTACAAAATCTGTGCCTGGTAGGGAACAGTAAATATGTAGATAGAAAGAGGGCCATTCCTACTGAGTAGTACCAGATGTCACTTGTATAAAGTACAGTAGGAAAAAGCCCTGTGGAAGGTGGTCAGACAGTTTAAATGAAGGGGATGCTGCGGGAGGGCAGCATGATTTTTACTATTATTCCATCTCGTTTCAAGGTGCCTTCAACTTCACCAAAATGTCCTAGTAATTAAGTACTGTTTCCAAGATCAATTTGTTAATAAATGTTGGATTTGTTTTAATGCCTTTATAAATTATTCTAATATTACTGAAAACCAACAGTGGATTATGTGTGTGTGTGTGTGTTGTATTTTTTTTTTTTTTTAAACTTTTTTTCCTTATCAGCTAATGTCCCAGAATAGGTCACTTCAGCAAGAGGCCTCAAGAAACTGACCTTGCCAGGCAGGAAGCAGTGCAATTGTCTTCTGCTTCTCCCAGGACAGGAGCTTGACTATCCAGAAATATGCTGTGACTGGAGAAAAACAAAACAACAAAAAAGAACAAAACCAACTCCCACATACCCATTTCCCTCAGCTGTGTCACTGTTGCCTGTGGGGCTCAGAATCGCCTGGACTGAAAAGCTAACCCAGGGAATAAATAAAGCTTTATTTAATGAGGCTTAACTCCCTGATCCAGCTTGCTGCACAGCTCAGCAGCTACAGGGCTGCTGCTGGTGCTCCTGGAGGGGCTGCGTGCCTGGGCCAGGGGCAGCGGTTAGCTTTGTCATGATTTCCACTGCTGCAGTGCAAAACATCCCTGATTTGAAGGGCAGAAAGATGCCAGTGCCATTAAGGAGGAGCTGCACAACAGAACTGAGGTTGCCCTCTCTCCTCCTTAATGTTGTGCCCACTGTGCACTGCCAGGCTGAACACCTCACTGGCATTCCCTGAGCTGCCTTCTCACCACGGTAAGCTGGCTGAGGCTTGGGGTGACAAGACTCATGCAAGTGTCCCTCTCTGACCCAAGTTTACCTTCTCAGCAATGTACCTTCTGCACGCGGTATGGCAGAGGCCTGTTTTCCATCTCACTATTTGGTCCCCCCCAAATTCTGATGTCACCAGCCCAAGAACTGGCCTCATTTGTGAAAATTACTGGAGTCACTTCTCAGTATCCCTGGGAAACACCATCATGAAGTCTGCAATAATTACCTGATCTAACTGAAGATTTCCAGAGCCCCGCCTTTATATATCTCTAATACCCCGAAGGCAATAATTTCAGCCGTTTATTTCATCAGAATAAGGCCATTTCCCTTAAACTTACAGCCCTGCTAACATCAGTGAAAGGCTTGTGCCCAGTTCTGGGAAACCATTCCCAAACAGATGGAAGGAACTTGAAGCAGTGACTCTTCAGTCGAGATCCTGTCCCCTCTCTCATGCAGAGGGCTGCAGGCTGGATGTGGTGACTTTATTAATTATGCTTATTTAGGGGATGAGTAGCTTCTGTCCCCTCCACACACACCCCAAGAGAGAAGGGGACTGGATGCAGGGTGGCTCTATCCACCCCTGGAGAGGCACCACACAGACCTCAAGTAGCTGGGGGGCCAAACCCTACACTTACCTTAGCATCAAATTCTACTGACAAGTATTTTCCCCTGATTCAAGACAGGCAAAAAAACAGCTCAGACTGGGCTGGGGGTCACTGCCTGGCACTTCCTTTGCTGCTAGCTGCCCTAGCGATCTCAGAGATCGTGTTCTGGAAAAAAAAAATAATCAAATGTCATAATTACAGAATACACGGAGGCAAGGGAAGGATTCCTGGCCCCTCTCCCTCCTGACAGTCCCCAGCAGTGCAAAGGGGTGGGGGCACGCTCAGCAGCACAGTGCTGGGGTGGCAGCAGCAGGGCTGGCTCGTGCTCCCTGTCACTTATTCCCCATCACTCCTCTGCATGGGCCAGCACAAGTGTTCATGCAGCTGCAAATCGAACCAAGGAAACGACCCTGCTGAACCACAGCCGTGTGCTCCCAGCACGACTTTCAGCCAAATCCTGCTTCTGTATCACCACACGGTGCTGGCACGGGACAGGGGGCAAGGCAGAAACTGCCTCAACCAGCCCAAAACACAGGTGGAACTGTGGCCTGAGCCAGCACTGACACACAAGTGATGTGAGACACCAGTGTGTTGCCAGTCTGCATGCACCAAGCATTTTGAATCCTTCCACCACTTTCATTTTGATTTCTCCTCCACACGCCCCATCCCGAGCTCCTGAGAGCCATGGGGTGGCCACAACGCAGCCCCCGGCCCTGGCCCGAGGAGGGGCATTAGCAGGATGCGTCCCCTCACGCCACCTGCTTGAGGCCACGAGCTGGGGTTCCTGCAGCTCCCCCAGCTCTCAGCAAACCTCCTGCAGTGCCTGGAGCCGCTGCAATTCCTAACTCACGGTGCTCTGCCAGACTGCTGACCTGGCTGCGGAGGGCTGAACGCTTTGAAGCCTGTTTGTGGGCCCTGCCCTTTAATTCTGGTTCACTGCACACACCTCCCCACCGCACGTGCATTTCCCAGGACCTCAAAGCATATTAAAAAAAAACCTACATTAAAAATAAACAAAACAAACAAAAAAAACAACCCCACACTTTATTCTTCTCCCCATAGGTTTTGGGGTTAATGACCCACCAAACGCACCGTCATAGCATATTAGCTGTTATCATAGTGCTGTACCAGCTCGAGTCTCTACAATTTTAAGCTTCACGTGATACTCACTTGCAAAGTTACAATACAAAAAATATGTAAAGTTTCAGAACCACGTTATTTTAGGGCAAGGATTTAAGACAGTTTGAAATATCAAGTCAAAATAGTGGAAGATACTTAAAACGGGACACTTGTGGACTCACAAAAACAGCATTCTGTAGTCTGCAGCATTCTGTTTAAGTACTAGACATGCCAAAACCCCTCAAAATTACTTTGTTCTTCCCACCCAGAAATACCTGCTTCCACCCTGCTCAACCAATACTAAGTCCAAGCAAACTCTGGAATTTGACTGAATTTATTCAGAGATCTATGGGGGAAGGAATGCATTGCACAGGAGTGTTGGTGACATCCAAATAGAAATAAGCCAACCCCATCAGGGCAAAATGCTAGATGGAACTTCACGTTCTCTAGTGTGCTAGGTTATTCAGCTCAACCCTTAGTTGGGAAAAAAAAAACAAAAACAAAACAAACAAAAAAGTTAGTCAGAACTAATTAAAGAGAAACTCGTGCTCTTACTATGGGTCCTCCATTGATTTTCCACTTAGGAGTGTAACACATGGCAGAACTACATTTGTAACAGATTAAAACAAAAACAAAAAAAAACACCCTAGGTTCAGTCTTTATGTAGCCGGTGTAAACACACCTAACAGCTTCTCAAAGCCATCAGACCAAAGCAAGATCTCGTGACCCACCAGTAAAAGCAGTTTTCTCACATGCTGCCCACCTGGCCATGGAGAAATGAGAAGATATTTTTGTAACTCTAAAGAAATGTATTTGGGGATGAGACTTTTCACTACTAGGAACCAGGCTCTAAGCTGGCTCTCAGGATCTAACTCACGCTTTTCTTTGGACAATAAATTTCAAGTTGCAGTTACTGTCCTATTTTTTCAAAAAAAAAAAAAGGAATGATGGTCACAAAAGAAACAAAAACAAAACAAAAAACAACAACAACCTATTACCTAAATGCGTTAGTTTCAGCTGAAGCCATCTTCCATCAGAAACCATAGGATCTGATACAACAAAGTTCTCCCTAAGGATGTTTATGAGTAGAGTAGCTCAGTGCTTTATATACTAGTACTGCTGTATTTTGTCTTGTATCAAAAAAACACAAAAAAAATAAAAAAAAACAATGTAAGTTTAAGTTTAACTGCACATGCAGCTTCAACTCTCAAACCACTGTGACATGCTTCACTGCTCACCCAGAGTCAGCCTCTCTTCCCTTGGAAAAAAAAAAAAGGAACCAAAAAAAAAAACAGAACAAAAATCACCAATGCCACGCTGGTTCAAAAGGAGCAAATCCCTCCCGAGGGCTGTTACTCCTTGGCATCCTGCTCCTCTCCCTCCTGGGCACCGTCTTCGCTGGCCTCCTTCTCCTCCTTGCTACGCTTGTTCTTTTTGTGCTTGTGACGCCGGTGACTCTCCCCCTCCTCGCTCTCATGTTGCTTGCTGTGGTAGGGAGGAAAGGGGAGAGGAAAGAGCTGTCAGAGCCTGCATCAGCACTGCTCCGCCGCAGAACAGACCCGAGCACACCAACTCCACAGCACGGACACGGACAGAGGGCTTTGATCTAGAAGAAACATCAGCATCAGAAAGGCTGAGGGCACCACGGTGCCAGGGAAAGGCTTTCTGGTTTCTCTGGGGCGATCTGATACCGCGTGCAGCTGAACCGAGGGCAGGGAATGCAAAGTGCTTGAGGTGGCTGCTTTCCACCACATGCTGCATCAGCACATGATGCAGGCAGGCAGCGCACTGGACAGACTGCTGTCAGTATCATTTCTGGGGAGTGTTTATTTATTTATTTAACATAAAAAACATCTTGGTGCCCTTCCCAATCCTAAGGGAGCTCTAATAACCTGGCCACATCACAAGCTTCACTATAAAGCACTGACGCTGCTCTGAGAAGGAAGAGTCCTAGGCCTGAGAGGTGTTTGGAAGCTTTCACTCTGAGCGTCCGGGGGAAATCCCTGGACCAGAAGCAAGAAGTGGATCAGTGTGGCTGGAGACACGTGGATATCCTAATGGGGGGGCAGATCCTGCTTCCACTTCTGCTTACTCATAAATGACCTTGCACTTCACTACTGTGACACTTTAAAACTCCTCAACCAGCACTGTTTGCTGGGTAACTACAGACATTTACACAGGATTTATGGGAGAAATCCCAGCCAGAAGCTACTCTGACTCGGCCACACGTGCCTGTGAGCCTCAGCCCAGTGACCACGGCCAGGTGCTCCGTAGGTACAGCACACCTGACACAACCCACACGTGCACAGACCTGTGGGAGACCCCTGGAACTGGACAGGTGGAAGCTCCTGCTCTGGTTCTTGGTCCCTCAAGGGAGGAGATTGCTGCTGTTTTGCAAGCATGCAACTATTTCTGCTCACAGGTTGAAAACCAAGTGAGCCCTCCAGAGTTGGTGTGAAGGTTGCAGAATTAAAACAGAGGACAGAGTACAAGAAAAAGCAAATTAAATTCGTCCCAGGAAGACAGACTGTCATAGAGTATGGACACAGCTCCATGAGTGGGGACAGAGCCAAGTGCAGAGACACATCCTTACTGCAGCTGGGATACCAGGTCAGTAGCAGAGACACCTAACTGGCTGAACCACTGAAGCTCTGGCTGAAAAGCTTCTGGCTGCAAGTGATTTTCTGACTTGTTCAATAAGTGGTTTTACAGTCATTAAAAAAACAAGAGGCTGTTGCCCCTTCTCCAACACATCCTCAGCCACCTCGCGGAGAGCAATGTGGCAGTGGTTTATGCTTGAACAATGTGACTGCCCTTTAATATGTAAACAAGCGTCAGTGGTTTCCTTCAGACTCTTCAATCTGCAGTAAGCTGGAAACTAGACTGTAACCCTTCCATCCACCTGCAAACGTCTTAAACAGACTCAAATCACCTTGGAGTGTCTCAAACAGGGACTCTGACATGCACTAGGAGTGGGCTTAAGCAAAAAGTATTCCTCCATTTGCTTTGGCAAAAAAACACTTCTCATCCTACCACTTTGAATGAGACAGAAAGCGTCTGCACGGGTTTAAGAAGCAAAGGAAAAGTCACCTCATTTCCAATTTAGTGCAGCAGCCCAGTTCTGCAAATCAAACTCTCAGATTCTGACACCACTTTGGTGAATTCCATTCTGCTTATGCAGTCAGATAACACCAGATTTTAATTCTGAGTACAGGAAGCTGAGAAATAACCCCTAAAGCTATTGCCCTGTTCGGCTGGTATCAGCTCAGCTTCCATTTGTTTTCTGTTTAATTTTAATTATACTCCTGGCCTTTCTTTCCATCGCTGTTTCCAACTTTTTAGCAATCTGTCTCTTCTTGAAAACCTATGCATCTCCTTAAGGATGAGAACAGCCTTTTGCCTCCAGTCACCGTGTAGCAGTTTTTCTGATATTAATTTTGAAAAAAGGTAATTACTTACAGAGCTGACATAAATTTCTTCTAGAAGAAGAAAGTTGAAGCACCAAAAAAAATGAGCAAGCCTGCTCAAGTCGCTACCAGGACATAAACTGACATAGCAACAGAGCATCGCCTCAGACTGGAGCCCAGACCTTTTCTCTTCAGCAAAAGAACGTGTAATACCAAAATCTGATGCTTCTGCTGGGCCTTTGCACTTCACTTTGTATACATGTTCTTAACACTGGGAAGAACGAAGCAGTTGATGTGATGTCTAGCACAGACTAACTTCTCCTTTGTGACACACTGCTGCATTTTGTTGGCAGTGATTTGACATCCTGCCAGCTGCCTTACTGAAAACACCAAGAGATCCTCTCCCTACACTGGGCAGCTCTGCTTTCTGCTCAGGTACACGCCCGAGAGCAGTTCCTCTGCCTGGGCACCACGTCTCAGGGCTTTAGCAGGTCGCAGTTCACTCCAAGCACATCAAGCTGCTTGTCTGCAGCCCATGTGTGCTCCCATTAACGGCCCGATTCTCCCAAGGTGTCTCTTACCGCCTCGAAGACTTATGCTTGCTGCTCTCTTCTTTGTCCCTGTGCCTGCGCTCCCGGTGCCGATCCTCCCGCTCCCGGCTGCGATCTCGACTCCGGCGGTAGTCGCGCTCGAAGTCGTAGCTGCGCTCCCGGCTGTAGTAGCGGTATCGTTCGTCGTCACTTCGGGAGAAGAAGAAGTGAGGCAGGGGAACAAGCAGAACCCTCCCTGACAGCATCTGTCACTTCTTAGTCTATCAACAGGCAGAGGTGTTTGTGATGCTCCTGAACAAAGCTGCAGTGCTAACCCTCTGCTGCTTATCGATCCCAAGCTAAACCCAGCCCCGATTTCCAGCCCTGGTAAAGCAACGTGGCTCAGTGTGCTCTGGGTGCCTGTTACACAGCCCATACGCCCAAACACCCGCATGGCGTGGATTTCTTCTAGCCTCTGAAGGCTGACAGTTTACAAAGTGTGCTCTCTGGGTTTGCCAAGGGAGTACCTCAGCAGCAGGCATGCAGCCAACGTCTCGGGATTTTGCCCTAGCAATCCTGCTGGAATATGTCCAAGGCAGCCAGCTACCTCATTCAAAACCAACAGGAACATGTTCCTCTTATCATTCTGCCTCCCCTGGTGCTGGATTTTACCTCACAGCACTATTGTTCCGGATAGTCTAACTCACACAAAGGAATTACATGTTAGGAGACTATTTTTTTTGTCCCCCCCATGAGTTTAAAAGCTCAAATTGCACATACTGCAATTGTGAACGTCACCGACACAGTCCTTCTGCCTACACCTTTCTGCTCAAGGCACCTCATTCCATCATCGGTGGGCATGATGCAGCCCAAATTCAGATACATCCCACGCTCCCTTTTCCCCTACAATTCACTGCCCCTTTTCCCTATTCAAATTTTGAAAGCTGAAATCTGAATTGTTAACAGGTCCCACTCTGTGAAATAATATTCAGACTCCGAGGGAAAGGAAGTCTGAAGCATCATTCTCAGACTCGTGGAAACAAGCCAGACAAATAAATGTCCACTACAATCATCTGAGAATCCAAATTACTCTACTGAGCACAGCTATTTGCCCTGCTTGGCAGGCGTGATCTCGGAGGTCAGCGTGCTCGAAAGCAGCCAGCAATGCTAACAATGTGCTCAGGAGTGCTGATCGCAGGGCTTGGCTGCAGCAGGAACCCACTCAGGAAGTGTAGGAGTCTGAGCTCCTCCAACTGCCCTAAGTTTGTCTTCAGCTCTGTTCCTCCCCGCTTCCTCCCACAGTGCCCACCAGCTTAAAAGAAAGGAAAAAGTTAGGAAAACGTTGCCCTGTTTGCTCACCCCAGGGGCCTGGGAGTTCCCTGAGCAGACAGCGCCCTTTTGCCAGGAATGCACATTCTGATCATGTTTTGAATGACTATTGGCATTTCTGAGCCCCGAGCCTGCAAAGCACCGACGCTGCTTGTGACAGAGCTACCATGAGCAGCCCGGGGCAGAGCACACAAAGTGAGGGGTTTAGGAAGTGTTGTCGCAGTCCAGCCTTCACATTAGCTCTCTAGATCAACACCGGGAGGCTGAAAGCCTCCGCTCCCAAGCGCTCGCAGCGCTGCTGCCGCCTGGGATCCCAGCAAGAAGGCTGTCTCCTGCGCTCTGCTCAGAAGTGCCTGGTCTCCTGAAGGATTTACGTTTTCTGGCTGACTCCTGGTGAACGGCACTCCTTGCCCTGAAAGCCTCCACAGGAGAGCTGAGCAAAGCATGGCTGCTTTCCCCTTTGATCTGACAGTTATAGTTAGGAGACAAGAAGCAGCAGCTTCTATGGCCAATGTTTCACACCAAGCTGCGAAATACCAAGTAAACAGAGGGGCTATTTCATTCACTGCACTCACATTACAGGAGGGAGAGCGAGCACAACTGGTTCTGCTGGGTTAAACAACAACAACAACTGACAGGAGATCAGACAGTGACACTGGCTCCTAGTTCTGGCCTCGAGTTATTGATCCGAAGCATCTCTTTGCCAGATGACTCAGAAAATTGAGCATACAGTCCTACTCCTTGACCAAACACCGCTTTGTGCTGCAGTGCAAGGCCAGAGCTCCCCATGGGGCTGCTGTGAGCAGAGGGCTGCTGAAAGCCAGCACTCACTTGTTGTATTCACTAGTGGTCGGCGTGCGGTCTCTGTCTCTCTCCCGTTCCCTCTCCCGCTCGCGTTCCCTCTCTCTCTCGCGCCTGGAGCCCGAGTACTCCCAGTGGCTGCTGCTGGAGCTGCTTGTGCCTTTGTCCACCGTCGTCACCCAGGGCGTGTGGGACGTGGAGATGGGCGGGTAGCTGATGAAACCTGAATCTGCAGCGAGAGAGCAGAATCCTTGTTTGCCTGAAGCATTAACAGCGCCCTCCCCTTGCCTCCCTCTCCACAGAGGCCCCCTGGATGTAGAGCTGAACCCAAGCGATGCCCCCTTCTTGGAGACAGCAACAGCCCAGCTCCCTCCAGCTCTCACGTCTCCTTTTTTTACCGTCACCGATTTGCTAAGAACACGTGAAAGCCTGAGGAAGCAAGACCAGGTATTTAGAGATGTTGCTGTAAAACCTCCCGTCCCTCACACAGCGCATGAACTCGGGGCCTATGCGTCCCCATCTCTTGCTCTCTGTAGGCCCTGCTGTATAGGGCATGCTATGGGGTCTCCACCAAGAAAAACCCCAGGCCACCCCTCCCAGACACCCTGGCTTGGAGGACAAAGGTGCTGGGCATCCCTCTCCTGCAGGCCAGCAGCTGAGTTTGGTTGGCCCGAGGCTCCTGGCCACCCTTCCAAGGTCCTGCTTCTCAGCAGCTATCTAGGGCCAAGGCTGGGGACAGCAGCTGTGGATGAAGGATGCCACCTGACGAGCCCAGAGCCACCAGCACGTCCCCATCCACACGCTGGCCTGCTTGGCTGCACCAGGGAGGTGACAGCCCAAAGCAGCACTGGCTGACAAAAAGCTGAGCCCGTGACACACTTGAGGGCACTGTTTCTCAGGAAGCCCTCGCACTGCCCACTCTTCAAACCTCCCATGGAGGAGACAGGGCGGGGAAAATGGGAAAATGAGAGAGGACACAGACATTGCTGGCAGGGCTGGGCACTGCTGGCAGCGCTGTGACAGGGAAGGAAACGTGCTCAAAGCCTGGCACTGCCTCTGCCTTACAAAACAAAAGGAGACAGATGCTTGCGAGTGTGTGTAGGCAGGGTGCCTGCGTGTGCCTGTAGGCAAGGAAGAAGATAAAGTGGAGGAGGAGGGCATTCAAAAGCTCAGGGAGGAGATGTAAAGCTGATGGCTCTGCTTGTCCCTGAGGCCTGGGGGAAAAGGCAGAGAACATGAGTAAGCGTGAGCAAGAATGTGTGCAAACAAGTACAAGAAAATGGTGCTGAGGCACGTGGGGAAGCTGCTCTGATGCTGGGGACCTGCACTGAAAGCAGCGAGCTTACGCTTCGCATTCAACTAACAAATTGCATTCATCACGGCTGCAATAAGGCAAACACTCAGCTTTCTGAACACTTCATGGTGTAGGCAGACTCTCTGAGACTTTCTAGGGACTGGGACAGTTTGGGGCACAGGCAGTTCTCCAATCAACAAAAGCACGATGTCCACAAGACTAGGTAAAGCCTCAACTACCAAACACCAGTGAACAGAGAGAGAAGCAGTGTGACTCTTCATTGTCTTGGGTGCTCACCTGCAGAGTTGTAGCCAAATGGAGGAGGCTGCCTGTTGTTGTAGCTGGCTGGCTGCCTTTGGAGAGAAAGCGATGCAAGTTACTCCCATCAGCAACCCCTTGGCTAAACTGCCCGCAGGTATGCCTGTGCTGCAAGCTCACCCCATTTTTTGTGAAGCCCTGTGGAACATCCTCATGGGAAGCGGATGGCTCAGTGAAACTGTTTCACTTTGCATTGTAAATTCTCAGCAACACATACAGGCACAGTGCTTTGTCACAGCTTCTGAAACTGTTTTAAGTCAACTGCTTGTGCTGCTTCACCCCTCCCTTCTGTCATCAGGCACAGAAGGAATAACCAGGGAATAACCAGGGCCAACAAAGTACCTGGAGACTCTTTTACAGAAGACATCTGGGCAAACATAGCACGTTACCAACTCCTCTGCACCACCCTACATTTTACTGACTCCTTCCCGTGTCCTTACCATGACAGATCAGGGCAAGCTAGCAGAATCCATCAGCACCTTGCACAGAGGTTCCCCACGGTCTCTGCTCTCATTTCCTACCCCAGCCCAAGACTAGGCTAAGGATTACCAGCAGGGAGTTTAGATCTATCCCTCATCGCTGCTCACTACGGAGGTGCTGTACCAACGGCTCACCCCAGGTGTGGTCTTACCCATCCAGCGTCGGAATGAGGAGAGCTGGTGGTGGCGCCAGAGGAGGCGGGAACAGCCCTGGACATGGCACAGAAACGTAAGTCATCACAGAGAGCCCTCACAGCTTTACTTCAGGGAACAAAACTACACTGCTGTTTACGCTTAAATGCAGTTAAAGCACTTTTTTTTTTTTAAACTTCAAACATTTCAAACAGGGCTTTGTAGGATTTTTCCTTCAGGGTCATATCTCCTACCAAAATTAAAGCTCTGCAGCTGTGCTCGTTCTGTAGGGCTACCAAAAGAAACACAGACAAAAACCTACCTTCTATTTTGGCTTATTCATCATAAACATAAGATTAATTAAGGCATAAAATCAACCCCTACAGTCCTGTTGGAAACAGGAAAATGTGTTTTTGGGGGATGCGGACATGTTGCAACGACAGCAAAATTTTATTGCTCAATTGATTAAAATGAATGAAATGTTGTAAAAGACAAAATAACACAGAAATCACCCATTTTTGATTTTAAAGAAAGCCAAATTCCTAAGAACATACATACTTAAAAGTCATAAGACGACAGCACCAACAAGGCAGAGATTGTTGGCTAAAAGGTCTGACACTTAAAAACTGGCCCAGTTTCAAACACATGAGGATTTTAAATTCAGACTCATTAGACAGTTTCTTCAGAAAGGAGAGTTAAGCACAAGTCTACAGAGGTCACTTGCAGAAGTGACATAAGCCTCCGAAGCCAGACTCCTATCCTTCAGACTGACTTGAAAGTCAGAAGGACATGCTGAGTGCTCCTAAGGGAACTTCTTCAACTTCTGTCCATAACTGGGAGCAACCATGATTTTCATGGGCAGTTACCAGTGCCAACAGAAGTAGGCTAACCCACCCAGAGGCCTGATTTTGCATAAAAATTCCTGTTTACCATTAAACAACAACAACAAAAGAGCACACTGTACTGATGTAAAAGATAGGAGTCATCTGACTAACTGCAGCCCTTTAGTTAAAGCGAGCAGCCCCAGGCTCCTTTTCAAGTCAACAGAGCCAGCACACCTGATGAAACTTTGGGACAATTCGTCACCTTTTTCTGTAAGCCCCTAAAATGGGTGAGGAGAACCCCTCTCTAGAAGAGGGTCTCACTGCCAGCAGAAGCAGCCTGAAGTCTCGAATTCATCTAGTGGGTATGGATGCTGCAAACACACCGAAGGACTCATCTTGCCCTTAGATACTTGTTTTTTTTCTTTTTTAAAGAAAGATCTTCCAGTAAAATACAATGCCTAAAGCATTTCAATCACACTTGCTCACCAAGCACAAGTACTTCAAAGTGCTACTGTTATAATAGCTGGCTGTAATGGTGGTGGATCACCATCATTATAATAATTAGCAGGTACTCTCTCTCTTCTCCCTTTCCAACCCAGTTACCTGAATTGTCAGTTCTTTGCAGCAGCCTAGTCATTTCTTCTGTCTTTCTCCTCCCAAACAACTTCAATCCAAATACACTTGACTAGCAAGTGGATGTTGCAGTGTCTAGAATCAAGACCAGGATTTGCATCCAGTTTCACTGCAATAAAGCTTTCTAAATCCAGATTTACCATAGGCAGGTTCCTTTAAGTACTACGAGGAGAACCAGCTCAGAAATACTATTGTACATTGGGAGGAGCGTGAAGAGTGATGTTTTTAACAGAAATTTTCTCAGCCTGAGCAATAGCCCAGCTGCTACAGGTTTTCCAGATCTCTACCTGGGATGCCCTGGGCAGAGCACGGACACAAAAACACGAACACAGAAGCTGTGCAACGAGTCCAACATGTCTGACACACAGTGAGGACAAGAACATTATGTCCAAAAATGCTTTGGGTGCAGACCTCTTGCAAGTAAATGAAGCAAGTGTACAGTATAACACAGAAGCAGTGGCCTGTGGTGGCCACCAGCATGGTCTGGCACCTGGTCAGAACTACTGGAACAAATAGTTTGATACACAAGTTGCTACTTTTTTTTTTTACCCTGGACTAGGCAAAACTTCTAGGAGAAAAACAGTAGTTATAATCAGAGGAATCTCAGTTTTGTGGTAGCCTTGAATTAGCAGGGTTCCCAATTTATGTATGAGACTGGTTGTTGCATTTCTCTATTAGCATTCATTTGCTCTACTGCACACCAGGGAGCAAAGGCTTCTGACAGAAATGGCAATTCTTCCATTCTGCTCAGCTTCACACTCCAAATTCCTATACAAAGCATCAATTTATGGCATCTTGCACAGCAAAAGTCTGTGATAACAAGAACTAAACTACTTCAAATCTAATTAGGTGGTCTTTGCCACCCAAAGTTCTCCGTGTCACTTTCTGGATTGGTCTTGAGTTAAAAAAAAAAAAAAAAAAAAAGGATTAAGAAACCCTACAGATTATTATTTTATTTTCGTCCAGAAGACAAGATAAGCAGCTGGAGTTCAGTACTGCATTGGAATTTATTGGCCTTAGATTAATTGTGCTCTAAAATGGGTCTTGGTGTCATCCTATTTCATGTTACTTAATCCAACTGCTCAGCTAGGGCCATCTGTGCATGCAGAATCACGGCTGTTACTGGAGCAAGTTAACACCTACCTGGAATAGGACCGGGTGGTGGCAGACCTGTGGAAATAAACAAGCAAGCAAAGCCAGTGAGTACAGCAGGAAACGCCTGTCACCTGTGTATCTCATGCTAAAGCTGAAAGCACTTTTGAACAAGTTTCACACATTTGACCAAACAGACCGGCCAAAAAATTGGTGCAATTAAGCAGTAACTGGGTTACAAACTGTCATTTTCCCAAATGACAATCTGTTTACCTTCATGTTATAGTTTTAAACGCTGCTGCCTTCATACACTGAAGAGTTCCTTTTTCTAAATGTCAGCACACAAACAACTGATTTGACCTTCAGAACAAACACAGGAGCAGGGACGAGAACACTCTGCAGGTCCTTTTGCTTCTTTTTGTGTGCTTGTCTTTTTGCCATTTTTTAAAAAAATAAAACCCATTTCTTATATGTCAATCATCTCTACATAGTGAAATCACACACCAGTGAACAACCAAAAGAACAAGTGAGCAATTTATCCACCTCCTGATTTCAACAATCATTCTAATGAAAGGCAGCAGGAGAAGCCACTGAAGTCCACAAGCACCTACTGCACTACCAAGCCTCAGATTAAAGGCTTTAACTCTTACGCCGTATTCCGTATTTTCTGCATGCAGAGGCAGTGCAGAATGTAGAAGTTACTGTGGGATGTGCTCCTGGTGACTTCTCAATAGACTGGCTGCTGCCTACAGGACCAGAGAAAGCACAGACTGTGGTCTCTGCTTCATCTTTGATGCACCACCTAACCCAGAAGCAAATCTGAGTTATTAACATGTACAGAAAAAGAGGCAGTGAAACTGTTCTATAACTTGGTGCTCAAGACAAGAAAATAAGAAAAAAAAAGCATAGAAATGTTACCTCAGCTATCTCTACAGGTTTTAGCACTCAGACTGTAACTGCAGGGGCACAGGACTTACCTTCAGTGTCTCCTCAAGCTCTTAGTTTAACACAAGCCCATCTGGTTATTGGTAAGGCCTTGCAAACCTGCGGCCTCAGACTGCTGCAAACTGCTGCGTGAACACGTACCTGGGGGATGCAGTGGAGGTGGAACAGAAGTAACTGGTGGAGGAGGGTGGAGGAAGTGTGGTGGAGGTGGCCCGGCGAGTGGGGGCGGCGGTGGGCCTGCTGGTGGTGCAAATGGCTGCTGTTGCGGGGGCTGCTGGGGCTGCGATGGCTGCTGGGGCTGCTGTGGGGGCTGTGGCTTGCTTCCATGATCTCCTAGAACCTTGGAAGGCAGAAGAAAGAGAAGACAGCATTTTAATCTCTTTGCTCCCACAGCTAGGGCCTCACTGTGCTGGCATAAAGGGAGCTTTTCAGCAAAACAGGCATCGTGATACCTAACAAGGTCAGGCTATGCTAGACCCAGGGGTAACACCCTCTGGGGAGGAAGGAAGGTTGATCAAAGCAAGAAATATGCTTCAAAAAGTATCTTAAGCAGAACAGCAACAAGACTAGATTCAAGCTGCATGCATAACATAACTGCAAGATGGTTGCACATTTCAGTGTTACAAACACCTTTTGTTCCCCTGTTAGTGGCTGAATTAATCCTCAAATGGACTTCAGCCCTGCCCAGGCTTCAACTTAAGAGCAGGCAGCTTTCACAGTGACATTGTAGTGCTCCCTATTGGTCATCTTTTTGTTCTTTTTGTAAATCCAGTTTGTCTTTCACAAGGGCAACAAGAGGCCACATTCTGCTCAAGATTGTGTCCATGTAGGTGAGAGGAAACATGGATTCACATCTCTGACACAAGTAGGTGACACATGAGCTACGGTTGAGGGAATGATCGATATGCAGAGATACCAGAATGCCTCGGACATGCAGGTATTAATACTTGTAGGTGAGAGCAACAACAACCATTTCCTAGCAAACTTTCTTTTAACAAACTCTTTATTGGGCCACTGTTGGTAGAAGTTAGAGCACTGACCACTAAAAGTAATCTGAGCGTAAAAACACATGTAAAAACAGGAACAGGAATTGTGTCTAGACAGAGGAAAGGTTCTGAGAGATAGAGAAAATGAATTAGGGATGGTTAGTAGGAGAAAGGTGGGTAAGAGACAAGTTCTTGCTAAAGAAGCCTACCAGAACATGATGGACACACACTGGACATACAAGATTGGATCCAGTCTGAAGCCCCAGGCTTTTATTTCTTTTAAGATCCAGTAACACTGGCCCACCCCACATCTGAAGTGTGGGCTGTGTCTCACGGTGCTTACTCTGAACCTTACTTCAAAGTACAAAGAAATGCAAGCCCCATGTAGTTCTCCACTGCAGAACTGGAAATTCCAACCCAACAGCGGTGGGGCAGCAGAGCGGAAGAGGATAATCCACAAAAGAGCCTCCCAGCAACGCACCCTGAGGATGAGAAAGGGAACTCGGCCCTTACCGAGGGGGAAGGCTAGTGCTTGAAAGGACAAACCCTAGCCCCTAGCAAGGTAAAGCTTTTAACAAAGAAGTTAAATCAACCCGCAGAACGAAGCAGTACACGCAATAGGGGTATACTATAGTAATAGGAACACACTACCTACTGCTTTCTAGATGGAAACAGTGACAGGGGAGGCCAGGAATACACAGACATTTGCTCAGGGTTCATCAAAAGTGCGGTAAAAATCAGAAATTTGTCAAGACAGCTCAAAACATTTACCTGAATTGGGTTTTCCTCAGAGGCATGCTTATCACGACGTCTTCCTTCTACTCTCCTAATTGTGCCTGCCTGGCCACCGATCACATCAATTGTCCCACCCAGCTTCCTGGTACAAAGCAGATGCATCTTTTTAGGCTCAAAGACATTACAAGACCAAAGGCTCTACTAACCTTGTGTCAGTACTTTCTGCTAGTTGAAATGGACAAAAATGCTGTCTAGTTCGAATAGCATCAGCTTCTTTACAGCGGTGTGGATTTTTGAAAGTCTAGGAGAGATGCACAACAACTGGAAAAAAACCTGGCCAATTTGATGACACTACGAACAGCAACAGAAATGCTAGCTAAGTGCTTATATGCAAACAGAATAGGTAAAGCTTTGAAGCTTATACTCAAAGCATTTAGTTGGTTGTCTGTCAGGCAAAGCTTTATTTGGAAAAAGCTGGGATGCAAGACTGATTTCTGCAAGATAAGTTTGCAAAAGACATAACGTGAATAAAACAACAGAAACAGAGACCTCAAAGCCATTGTCTTCCTGGTTTCACATAAAAACAACTTCCTGGTTGTTTTTCTGAAGTTTTTGATTAAAAAAACAAAAACAAAAACAAAACAACCACCACACAAGGTCGAAGTGATTTTCCCTGCAGAGGCTGCCAATCAAAATGACTCAATCATTTTGCTTTGTCCAGCCTTGTGGATCTTCTCATTATAGGAAGAGACAAATTAGCACGCATCTAGCAGTGCAGTGCACAGGTTCAGAAACCAATAGCTCCTCTCATCAGCTGCCAAACATGCAAATTCACTTCCACTTAAAGGCAAAGATTAACATCGTGGGAGTAAGAATAAGCCAACTAAGCACAAGCAGCACGCAAGGTATGCCCTCAAAGCTGATGGATTTGCCTTGTTTTTTTTCTATCCCAGAGATGTGCCTCTTCAGCTGGAATACAGGTGTCCCTCCCCATATAACTCCAAAGTGGGGATAACATGGGTATCTTTACTCATAGGTGGGAGGAGCAACTCTGTGAAGAACACAGTGCACCCAGGCTTTATGTCTGCATCATCTCTTACCTATTAGGAGGAGGCCCAGCTTTCATGCGTCCTCCCACCAGAGCCAAGAAGTCTGTTTTGAATTCTGTTTTGATGATATTGTTTTCCACTTCTTTTTCAGCATTTCCTGTTCTTCCTTGCTGGACCTAAGGAAGGAAAGAAAAAACACACAGGTTAATACCTTTACTTTCAACCCAACAGAGCATCAGAGGTGAAGTCTCACTGAAGATCTCCACCAAGAAACAACTACAGGGCTCTTGCAAACAAGAAACCTATTCTACAGTCAAAGAGGCAGACATTTCTGTAAGCTAGTTGGCTGTGACAACCTTTTGTCTTCTTTTTCCCATTAGAAGTCCAGAAGTTTAATAATCTCATGTTCTGTTTCTCGTAGTCCTCAAGTCAGAACTGAAAATACTAATACTTGCTCAGCTCACTGGTTCAAGTTCAGATTAACAACTCCTGGCCTTCTGCAAAGGCTGGTGTCCCAGGCAGCCACCAAACATGAAATGCAGAACTGCAACAATCTGTACAACTGCAACAGTCAATAGCAAAACAGCCATGGATACCCAAGCAGGAATTCACTCCAGATCTGCTGCTCTGGTGGTTCAAACCTGCCAGGCTGCTGGAGCTGTTTGTTCCACAGAGGAAAGATTTTTAGCAGAGAAAACTAATCTTTAAAGATATATGTTTGTATTTCTCATTGCTGAAAGAAATGGTGAACAGTTCAGTGTTAAGCTGCCTTGTGTTGTTATACTCTCACCTCTGTGATTATAAAAACTCAAGCCCAGTTTTATGGTAGCCATGTGCAGGAATAAATACATCAATCACCTACCGTGATCTTATTTTCAGTGCTGATGGGAGGAGCAGGATCCAGCCCAAGCTGAAGCCGTCGCTGCTTCTCACAATAAGCTTTCCATGTTTCTTCATTGAATCCGTAATTAAAGTAATCAGAGAGATCAGCCCCTGACAAAGGCAGCAGAGGTTAATATTGGGATTCTGGCAGGCTCACATTCCCAAATTGTCCTTTAACATCTCAAACAAAATTAAGAAAACACATCTTTATTTACAGGCTACAGCTTACCCTTCATTTCATTCTGTCAGAAAGCTGCTGTGCCACAGCTGAGACTGCTGCATCTTGGGGCGTGAGGGGGACTACAGCCAAAACAGCAGTGGGACTAATTGGGACATAGAATACAGCATGTATGCGGGCTATTAAAAGATGCTTATGACCAGTTATTCATCAACTGGATTTTTTCAGACTGGTTTCCTGCAATTTCTCAATGAGCTGAGTCTTAGGAGAGCACAGGAACAACAATTCCAGCTACCCCCATGAACACGGGATGGTGCCGCAGAACCTTTTCTTGGTGAGGCTCAGCCAGCACGTTTTGCTCCTGACCAGCACTGTCCTTGGTGATCTGAGCAGACTGTGGGGCTCAGCCATTTGATGAAACGGGACTAAAGTTTTATTATTATTATTATTATCCATAGAGCTCATACTACACATGTAATTACAGTTCAGTCGCAATCCTAACTATGGCTTTCCAAGACTGTTATCTTACTTTGATACTCAGTCCCCTGTAAAATGTACCATTTCAGCATCAATACTTCTGAGCAAGAGAAGTGGCCACAAACTGCGTGCCAGGAAAAGGTAGATGTAGAGGGACAAACACAGCCGCGACTGTAAGGCAGCCCTCACAGCAGGAAGCGTTACGCAGCACCTCCTAGCCCTGTTGGAGTGTCCTTCACACATCCTCCTTGCAAAACTCCTAGCCAGACTGATTTTAAAACAAGCAGCCAATCCAGGAGGGCTAAGCAAAACACTCTGGGCAAGCAAAGGTTGGATCTATCCAGTGAGGTTTAAGTTTATCTTCTCAGTAGGCCACTCTTCCTGGAGTGCCACCCAAACATGCAAATTTCACCACCACAGACTCAGCAGCGTGACATTTACATATCTATTTTATCAGCCTTTATTTCAGCCCTCTATCAGTTTTTTCACGCCGTGTTTCTTCCTCTCCCTCACGTACAGATCCCAACCTGCTGAACAATTCACTGTAAAGGATATAAACCTGAAAGGCTGTTGAGTAACAAGCTACTTACTTGCCATCTAAAATAAACTTACGGGCCACACCTCTGCAGACATCGTCCCTCTATTCACACTTCAATACTGTTTTAAGGCTAGCTGGCTCCGTTTTGGTCCAGGGATGTCAGCATGATCACAACCATTTCCATGCTTTATCTCTGAACTTCACTTCCTTGTTTTCCTTCTAACTTCTTTTCTTCCTAGCCCCCTCTTTCTCACATCACAATCAATGGGATATCCCCTGCAGAAGAAAGGCTACGTTTTCTATTATGTCTGTACTAGCTACTATTCATCACAGAGCGCTTACTGCTGGTTTGATACCGTGACACATCAACGTAGGTAATTGCACTGCTATGCTCTGATGCCCTTCATTCAGGTCGGCAAGAAATATCAAAAACATGCCACAGACAACTTTATAAAAGTACTACTTACTAACCATAGTTGTATTTCTGAAAGACAAATAATGTAGAGGGGCTGGTGGGGAAAAGGATCATTTCTGAGCAGAGGCGAGTGGATTTTATGCTTTGGCTAACATTTTGTTAAACATTTTATTAGATTAGCATAGCAAAAATTCAGATCTCTTTATTTTTTTTTCTTCTGAATTTGATACAAGAGATTATTTGTAGTATCTTACAGCTGTCATACAAGAGGAGAAATCTCCCTAACACAAATGAGGAAGACAAAAGAGACCGTGTATGTAAGAGACCGGCCTGTATGCTGCCTAGATGATGCTGTAGACAGGAGAAGTGGTGACTGCTTGCTAACAGTCATACACCTGGGGGTAAAGAATTAGGCACTGCTGCTTTTCTGAAAGAAAAATCCTAGCCTTGTCAGAGTAGAAAGTGTTTTCTTCTCCTTCAGTTAACGGTCTGGAGCAGGAAAATTCAATAGCAAAAGCCTGCTTCCCATTATCTGTGTCTGTGTGGCGATTCCCACCACTGCCCTCTTCTTGGGGTACTTTCCCCAGGGCCCAAGTGAGAAGGTTGCACGGGGGTGGCTGTGAGCTTGGCCGTGGTATGACAGAATAAGCAAGCTGCTGCATGCGAAGAGGTGACCACATATAACCAACAGCCAAATCTTCACCCCACTTTAAGGCCAACAAACTCTACTGCATTGGTATCAGCACAATGTTTTCTGCAACTAGTGAATTAATGAAATTGAGCAATAAAAAAAAATAATTGTTCCCTTTAGGAATGGAAATTAATAGAGTAAATGTAACCCAATTGTAGGTAAAAGCATGGCCTGATCTATCAGTAAATGTCACCAGTTGTCTAGACAGGCATCAGAGGCTGAGCAAAGTAAGTTCTTCAGGCTTCCCCCTTCCTTGGCAGCAATAAATGAACAGGAATTACACGTACAATTACAAAGACAACTAAAACTGCAGAAAATATTTACCACAAGAACTGTGAGGCCCCACCTGGTTTCCTCCATGGTTTGTCTTCAAATGAATCTAAATCCACTTCTATAACAGGCAATCCATTTATATTCCCTGCGGCATCTAAATCAATACCTTTGGGCTGCAACTTGGCTTTGGAGAGAGAGAAACTGTTACTACCTTTAATGCAATGCCTTTAATCCACTAATTTGCTGAACAAATTACTCCAGTTAAGAAAAAGCACTACTCTGAATTCAGTGCTGGCTTTACAACACTTAGGTAACTGCAATCAGGTTTTTAATAAAAAGTATTTTAGTTACTCTAAAAATAAACAGTCAGGGTATACTGACTGCACTTGCAGTTGCACAGCAGAGAGGCAAATTCAACACAGACTGGTACAGCAGACAAATGGAATAAATTATTACAGCATGCATGCTATTTACTCTGAATGAATGAAAAAACTATTCTTCTCCCCAGGCAAAATATTTATTTTTCCCTCCCAAGACATGCACATTTTCTTAAAACAAAAGACTTTTTCAAGACCAGTCTTAAGACGACAATGTATTCACTGGAGTCAGCAATAACCCAGTGGGTTCAGAATCTCCAAGGGGAATTTGTGCTCATCTCCTCAGTCAGATGTGTCATTTGAACAAAGAAATTAATGGAAGAAAGTTTATGAAGCCCACAGAAGGACAGTCTTACACACGAGGAAGGACAGAATCCAGGTCCCAATATACTGTACAAATTAAACTGAATAGTAAGGAAAATTCCATTCATGGAGTGTTCCAGGTAACACTCAAGGCCAGAGTCTGTTTTTGTATTTTAATATCTTATGCTACGGGCAGCATGGTATGTTGACCATAAAGTTAAAGTTCTTCTTCAGGCAACATAGCACATTTGGCCTCAGTGCAACAACATAGCTTAGAAATATTCTGGTTTTTGACAACAGAAGTAGTAATCAATGTAGATTATTCCAGTTTAAACAGAATTGTAGTCAGCTGGTTCAGCGATCACTAATCAAATCAATCCATTGCACCCTTGGACACCCAGGCTGCCCCAGGAATCCTTAGCTTTAGGGAAAGCTATTTATTATTCCTACTTTACATCAGATTCACTAATTTCATATCCTTCTGAACAGAGAACATGTCACTGCCAGAGAAGTGAAATACTGAAAAAACGTGTAGGATAAAAATGAGCAATACCTGAAGCTGATGCTCCATAGCCTCTACCCGTTTTTAAGTTTAGATTCATAGGAGTTCCCCTATATGGAAAAGAATCACTAGATTGGTATTCAAACAAATTATTTAGAGGTTCTCACAGAAAATACATTCAAGTCCTGACATCCTTCAGAAGACACTTTGTTCACTTGGGTTTATTCATGCCTCTGTGATTTTTAATACTAAGTTAGAACACCTTTGGAAATGGCCTCAAGTTGCACCAGGAGACATTTACGTTGGATATTAGGAAACATTTCTTCACTGAAAGGGTTGTGAGGCATTGGAACAGGCTGCACAGGGAAACGGTTGAGTCACCACCCCTGGAGGTATTCAAAAGACTGTAGACGTAGTGCTTAGGGACACGGTCTAGTGGTTGACTTGGCAGTGCTAGGTTAATAGTTGGACTTGATGATCTTAGAGGTCTTTTCCAACCTACATGATTCCGTGATTTACCATGATTCTCCCTAATGCTAACACTTGAAACCCAGGAAACCTGCCTAGTGACTAACATCATAATACACGCAGGTTTTCTTTATCAAGAACAAAAAGGTATTTCACAGAATGGTTGTTAACCTTCTGCTCAGGAACTTGCCTAGAATTATTCAAATGGAACAGAACAACACGGAAATTGAAGCTGCACCTTTTATCACGGAATGAGGAAAGAAAGGTAGACGAATCAGATTTCAGAAAGGCTGTCTGCAAAAACCTAGTGAACTTCTGCCAGAATGGATGGAGCATTACTATTCAGGTAATCCACCAGGCTCATAGCACCTCTACCACAAGAGAAGGAAATTATCCATGAAATAAAAAAATAGAACATGCTGCAAAGCATGTGCAAGTCATTTCTTTAAGAAGAAGGCTGCTAACAGCAAGCAAAAATGCTGTATTATTATTTTTATTGAGTGCAAATTAGATATAATTTTAAGTCAGTGACAGCATTTCCTGGTTTGCAAATTCAGCCTCACCATTTCTGAATCATGAAAAACCAGAGAACTGAAATCAGTCAGTTCACAGCTTTTGCGAAGTCTTAACAACAGACTTTCCTTCTTGAAGTTTTCACAGATGATAAGTTAAATGTAACTTTCCAACTTTGACTTTGCTTGATCAAGCAATAATAATTACTTAGCTCATTTTCCAACAACAGCTCTACTGTTATCATTCTGATTTTATGGGCTGATTTTCCAACAAGCAATTCCAGGACAGAACTGCCTGTCAGCTTCTAACCCCAGTCCTGCATTCTGGCCATTATTCCCATGTCTCCCATAAGACAGATTAGTTCTCATCCCTACTTTCAATCCCAATCAACGCACTAGACCTACTTTGGATCAAAAATTGTCAGGATAATCGCAATACATACATGTACGATGGTGCTCCCGTTTTAATATTGCCAATAGTAACCTTCACGTCATCATCATCGCTGTCGCTATCACTGTCTTCTTCATCATCTTCACCACTTGGAAGGGCCTTGCAATAATAAAAACACACAGGAACTTATTAATATATGAAACTGAGAAGCTTCCCTGGACATTAATTCAAATCTTACAATGCTCATCTGATGATGTTATAAAGAATGATTCTGATATAAAGACATCATTTCCTATTGCACTCCAAGGCTTTTTAAAGTTGCTGATGGACACAAAAAGCATGGAAGTAACCAGCCTTCAATATAAATAGACAGGTGGCCATGAAAAAACTGCTGTCCTTTGAAGAAGTGACCCTCGATGAGAACCAAATTAAGATTTCTCAAGGTGGCACCAGTTTAACCTCAGTTCAAAGAACTGCAACACATCCCACAGCTCCCTTCCCCTACTTTCTTCAGAACAGCTAGCAGTGTCCTGACACACCTCCTTCACCGGTCCACGGTCAAAGCATAAAATTGCAAACAAAGTCACCAAAATATATTCACCAGCCTTCTCCTAAGCACCTTGGACCAAATATTCCCTCACTAAAACCTTTGCAGCAGGAAGCCGTTGAAGAGCTCTGCTTGGCTTATTCAGCACATTGAGTTCCTTAACTTTACACAAGATCTCTGCAGTTGCTGGTTTGACTCCAGTGCAGCTCCCACTGCAATCAAGGAAACACCCTTACTGCTGGGGCACAAGAGCAACGCAAGTCTTCCAGATACCCAGCAGTGCAGTTTTGTAAGCTTTGCGAGCTGAATTAACACTTTATCACTACAAAATGGTTATGAGAAAGGTGTTCTCAACACTCCCTCCTTTTCTGTGGCACACAGGGTTGTCAGAACTCTCCGTAAGCCCCCTCAACACACCACAGTGGCAGAAAATGAACCCACCAAAAAGACTGAAGGGAGTGGAGGAACAAGACTCCTCCTACACGTTCAGCAATGAGCCGAGGTCTAAGGAAGAATGAAGTCTAGACCCCCAGCAATCCTAGGACTTCGGGCCTTCTATGCCTGTGTTTTCTCTATTTTACTCACCCCAAAGTCATATTAAATATTGGGCTGGAGCCAACACCATGCTCTGCTTTTCCTTTCAGACTGCAGCATCAGAAGCCTTCCTTTGCAGCTTCAGGGGGCATAAGCAATGCTTAGACCAAGTACTGCTGCGCAATATTGCTTCTCGTATGCAAGAAGCCTGCTGCTGTAGTCACCTGGGAGAATCTACTGTCAGGACACTCCAACAGTACAACTGCCACGCGTCAGGCAGCAGCATCTTCACACACACGGCTTTTCACCCGTGAGTATTTACAAGCAGAATAAGTACGTCTACAGTTTGCAGCGGAACACTTACATGTTGTGACATCTCTCGGTCTTCATTGCTGACAGGCCGGTTCTCCTGAGGAGCATCTTGCAAAGGATGAGAAGATTCTGCGTGTCTAGTAAATGCAACAGATACAGAAAAGTAAGTGCACGAGCCTGATCTTGAGGTTTAACTACAAACATTTCTAATGCATTTGTCCCAGTGACTTTCATACAATGGCTTTATTCATGTAGTGTGTTTATTCTGCTGGCAGTTAGCTCAAAAACATGACAAAAAATTAATCATCCTTGCTTGGCTTTGCTTTGGTTGGGAAGAGTAAGTTTAGTGCTTCCAAAGAAGGCCAGACAGGCAGCAAGCCCGCCTAACCCAACACAACTCAACAGCTAATACATGTGGCAGCTGTAGTACCTTTCAGTTTTGGTTCAGCACAATCACAACTGAGAGGAGTGAGACCATAACTAAGTGTCCACAGCACAAACAAAACCTCATCTTGTCCTAAGGCTGCTAATAATTATACGCGTCTAGTAAGGAATAAGGATGTTTACCCAGTAGAAATTAGAGAGAAAATGGTTTTAGCCTTCCAACAAATTGCTTACATTGCATTGTAACCACTCATTACTGAAGGAACGATGGACAAGTTTGCACCCAACCTCCTCATTCCTTACAGGTTTGTCCTAATGCAACAGCCAGTTTCAGATTTGCCTCCGATTAAAGAGCTGGTACCGACGTTAACATTGTTTACCACATTTGCCAAGCAAGAAAGTCAAACTGGCATACACATGCTAGAAAAGAGTATGCTGAATGCTACAAAATCAGAATGCGAAGAGGGGTCGTTCTCTCATGTCATCAGTAAAACCCAGCAGAAATTCAAAATAGTTCTGGCTTTTCATGAGCCTATTCCAATAGCCCAAGCCCAGGAAACTCAGTTCTGCCACCAGTGCTTTGTGGGGAAAAAACACTTTGCTATTAATTTTAAAGCCCATGTTGGATAATAAAGATACACAAGGTTATCTTCAATAAGAAACACGTCACACCTAACAGAATCCAAACACTGGTCAGATTAAAGCCATTTCAGAGGCTGCAGGAAAGGAGACACCAAACAGGTAAGCCAAAGATCACAGTAACACAACTCAGACAGCAGTTATTGACCGTAAAAAAGGACAACAACAACAGACAAGAACAATGTGAGCAATCACTGAAGCTCCCAAACCACAAAAGCCCCATGCACAGAGAACTGCAACAATCAAGCCAAGATCAAAGACGATGGATGAAGGTTCAGCAGCTGACCGAGGAAACACAGGTCCCATTTTTGCCATGTTCCTGAGGTGATAGTCGAAGACACGTTCGGTTATAAAAATTAGCAAAGATGTCTAAGAGAAAAATCAGCTTCTAAGGGTATTTCAAAGATACAGGCTATTGCACAAGGACCAGAAGATGTACCGCTGCAGGAAATTTCACAGATGGTTCCAAAAACTTTTGCATTTTGTTTGCCACATCCAAGCGACTTGTAACATTGACCTCAACCCCAGAATTTTGTTAAGAATCCAAGATGACTGAATTAAGGAAGAGTGACAAGTATTACCTTCAGCTTCGAGTCACATGAAGTATCTGTGGGTGTGCATTAAAATTTATGAATCGGAGTTCAAATAAACATTTGCTAAGTAACAGTCGTTCCCTAACCTGCTTGCTTCCTAGGAATGAACAACCTGACAGGACCACAGCCATAAGCTGCATGCAAAGAAATGCCACAGCTGTTTAATTTCCTTGGGATGCCAACACAAACCCCGTGCACTGCTGCCATAACAGCATCCTGCACAGGCTGCTGGTATTCAGAGCATCTTTTAGACTAAGGACTGTTCATGGGTAATGGGTCCTGCCCTACACTAATTTCTGCCTCATGGGTAGAGATGTGAATGATAGCTGCTAGCAGCGCAGCGAACTGTTATTTTCTTAAAGCATCCCAAATCTCTTCGTTTAGGAAGATTTGCATTGTGTGACAGGGTAGGGAGAGCGTGCTGCTGTGACCACCAGTTCTTTGCTTTTGCATGTTTTGCAGTGTTACTGTAGGTGTAGTGCTTGGGGTTGCTGGAAACACAGATTGTAAATCCTCTTTTTAAGATAAAATGATATGCAGAAGAAAGGGACAAGGAACAATAGTTTCAAGCAAGCTAGCAGCAAATTTCTAAACTTAGGGTTGTTCCTTCTCACGAAGCTCATTTCGATGTTTTTGGCAAACATTTACTGCATCTGCCTAAAATTTATTTTTGGACAATTTGTCATATTCTGTAGGCACAGGATTCTTACTCCAGAAGTGGGATAGCACCTGTAACAATCTCAGAAATTCCAGATATGGGATTTACAATGACCTTAAAGGACAGTAAACGTGACACTGAACTTGTGAAGGTACTGAGCACACAGAAGCTCAGTGGACATCTACTCCTCTGAAAACCACTTTGTATTTAAAAACAGCAAACAGAGCATCTCTGATGAGAGAAAACTCTGCTGGCGCAGAACACGCTGCCACAACTACAGGGGAGTCATGGTCGAGAAAAGCAGGCAATAAATAGCTCCATACACAGAAAGCAATGCTGATTGTTCAGTTATCCCCAGAGCTTTCATTTTTTTTCATGGCTTGGTCCCAAACCACGTACTTCAGAGACTTCAAATAATTTATTGATTTGATCGCAAAAATTTTAACCTAAGGCTCAAGGCTTTTAGCTTTTCCAGGTTAAAGCACATGCCACAGTTTTAACACCACCAGGCCAGCACGAAGTCCCACCCCCAAGCCACCCTCTTTTTCCTGAGAATTAAACTGGAAAATAGATCTGATTTAAACCTAATTTTGGGGAAAAAAGGGGGAGAAAGAATTAGTTTTAGCTTAAGTCAGTAGACTAACCCAGATTGTCTTCCAGACATGTAAATGCTGCCCCGGGCCAAGGCTGGCAGCTGGGGATGACCCCGTGGGATGGGGAAGGGATGCTGCTTCTGGCAACCGCTCTGCTCTGAGGCGCTCATCACGCTACGCTGAGCACAACGCGACCTTCTGTGTAACACACAGGGCTACGATGAGCAAACAGCCTCTGCACTTACCCCGAAATTGGTCCATCTTCTTGCTTGCCAGTGGTGTCGTCTGCGGAAACAACAACAATAACGAGAAGCAAAGTTAGCGGCGCGGAGGGAAGGAGGCTGAGCTGAGGCACGAAACGCGTCACGGAGTGACAGGGCGGCGAAACCCCCAGGCTCTCCCCGGGATAAATTTCAGCCAGAAGGAAACAAAGCCCGGCTGCACGGCTGCCGTGTGAGGCACGCACCCCAGGCCCGGGCACCAACACGGGGAAGCATCGCCCGAGGAGCTTCAGACGGGTCTTTAGGGAGCTGTAAGGCGCCGGGGGGGCGAAATAAAGGGATGAAGCGGGGAAGCTGCCCGCAGCCCGGCGGTACCTACCCCCGTACAGCCAGTGCTCCTCATCCTCCTCCGCCTCCAGCGGCGCCGCGCCCTGCACCGCGCCGGCCGCCGGCGGCTCCAGCTCGGTGGCCATGGCCGCCGGGGGGCTGAGGGGAACGGGACGACGACGACGACGAGGAGGAGGAGGAGGAGGGCGGCGAGCAGCGGCCTCCCCCGGGCCCCGCTACGCTCCCGCCGCGGCCCGAGGCGAGGCCGCGCATCCGCTGCGCCCGCTGCGGGGCGGGGAGGGCCGCGGGCGGCGGGGCTACGGCGCCGCCATGGCTCCTGCCGCGGGAGGAGGCCGGCGGGCCCCGGCCCTGGCGCCGCCCGCCCGCCGCCACAAAAGCGGGGTCCGGCGCTGAGGGGAAGGGGAACGGGGGGGACGCATGCGCGGGGCGGGGGGCGCATGCGCTGAGAGAAGATGGCGGGCAGCCGCCAGCCCGCCCCCCCACCTCCCCTCCTCCCGTCGCCGCGCCTCAGGCACGGGCGGGCCGGGGATGGCGCTGAGGGGGCAGCGCACGGGGGCTGTGGGGGGGCCGTGGTGGGGTTGTGGGGTGTCCATGAAGCGCCCCAGGGGCTGCGGAGCATCTCCCTGTGTGGTGCTGGGATTCACGTGCTCCGTTTTTTGGCTTTGCGCCTCACAGCCGAGGGCTCAATTATTATCATTATGGGCTCAAGCCACAGCTCCCCAAAATTGTTCTTCTGTAGCCCTGAGCTCTTGGGTAGCTTCTGACAGAATCACACAATTCAGGTGTAGGCTGCACATCGGCCGCCCTCAGAGCTCTTAATTCCACCACAGCTACACAGAAACTTAGAGCGATGAGATTTCCAGCGTTAACCGATGCTACCAAAAACAACCATACTCGAATGATATTCCAAGAGTGATAAAGTTGCCTTTATCCTTTCATCATAATCCAAGGCTGATAAAGTTGCCTGTTCCATGCACTGAAAAACAACAAAATATTACATCAAAAAAGTACCTGAGGAGCATCTCTTCTCCTAGCGGTCTGAGCCCTTCTTCCTCCTTGCTCCATTTTCTGCTACGGGCAGAAAGAAACACTGCTGTACGCTCACCACAGCAATGGGGCTGGAAATCAGGCAACAATTCCACAGGAAAACACGGAGCCTGAGAGCAGCCCCGAGGCCCCTTGGTGATACACGGCCAGGGGTAATGAAAAATGTTCTGGCAGAAAATTGCCACTCACACAAAGAGCCTGTGCAGTGGCCAACAACTCTTGTTGCCTATTAACAGAGTTTAGGGTATTTTTTTTTCCCTCCCAGACAGTCCCAAAACAGCACTTGAGCTAAAAAATAAAAATAAAACTCAAGAGAAATTAAATTTGATTTGAAAAGAACTAATTTTTACTTTGATGGAAAGAGCAACTGACTCCTCGGTTTCCAATTTACACCTTTGCACTTCATAAACTTGCTCAGATTAAGATTTGGAGTGACACTCTGTGGCTACTGATTTCACGGTCCAATGGCAGTCATTTTAGGGTCAAGCTAAATTTGTCTTTGACAAAGGATGAAGCGTTCAGCTATGTAGACCAGCATGGAATTAAGCTCATGAGCTGCCCTGCTGAAGTGTCCCACATCGCTGCAGTCTCTCTGAGCCATGCCCATATCTGATTTGGGTTCTCTCAGCCACTTTATGCACTCAACTTTAGGAATGTTAAAAAGGCTATTGTTTGCAGAAAGTCCTAATAGCCTATATTCTACAAGTGGAATGGCTTCAAAGCATCTCAAATTGGGCATTCAACACAACCGCTGGGCTGGGCATCCTAGTGCCACAACAAAAGCTCCCACCAGACTGCGAGGGCTGGTGTAAAACAAGCATCATCACAAAATTCAACAGTAGAGAAATATCACACGACGAGTCTGAAACGATGGGACTAGTGACAAGAGTGTCTGTTGGGAGCTCCTAACTGGAATTGACTGAAGAAACTCCCAAATTTATCAGACTGGTTATAAATCAGAAATACAATAGAGCCATTAAGGAAACAAATGTGATCCTTTAAGTTTAATGAGTCACATTATTCTCACAGAAGAGAAAACTATTACATTGCTATACCTGGTGCCATTAGCCATGCTATAGACATTAGCCATTTTCTGGAACACCAGATCCTTTTTAGTCACCCATATTGAAAGAAAATTAATTCGAACTGGAATAAATGCAAGCAAATGGAAAGAAAGCAGGATGATCAGAAACAGAATTTTGCTTTTGAAAGCAGATTAGCATTTTGTCTAGCAAGTGAGGACTAAGAAGATTTAAGGGTCTCTATAAAAGCTTAACTAGAAAAATGAACTCAGCTGGAACATTTCAACAGTTTGTGATGAACAATACTGATAGGAAGGACGCATAACATTCTAAATGAATTGGCATGGACATTATAAGCTTCATTACTGAAAAGTACTGAAACTACCTTCCAATAGTAGAAGTGGGAGCCAAATCCCAAATGTTCTTAAGATGGACCTTTGCAGTAGTCTAAGCAAGCACATCTCCTAAGTCCTAATTGGATCAACTCCATGGTTCAACAAAACGTTCCTATATTTGGCACAGCAACAAAGGAACATTCTCTAAATTTCTCAAATAATATTCAATAACAGTTACATGCCTAAACAGCACGTAAACCCAGGTGCTCCTGTATTTGTCCAAAACAGCCGAGGACACCAATTTTCAACATCAAGTGTTGCACGTGCCTATTTTGGGAATGCAACATTTCCCCTCAGGGATGAACCTAGGGCTTTAATTTTAAGTCCTGCTTTCACAGCTACAAAGTTCGCCTGTTAACACACACAAAAGGCTGCATTGTCCTGCATTCACGATCCTCTCCATAAACCAGTGATTTGTTTCCTGAACACACTACCCGTGCTCAGGTTAGGCTCCCTTTGCAGTGCTACTGCAGTAGCAAAAACCTGTGCTCTTCTCAGTTCTCTGAGCTCAGCATCACCACACTGCAGCGGTGTATCACGGATGCTCCGGGTATCAAAGGAAGGCGGCAGCAAGAGACTCCTGCAAGAAATCTTTACAACAGAAAGTTTGTTCAGTTGGCTTACAGACTACGTGGAAGACCAAGTGTCACGATCATTCTACTGTTTTATTTTTGGGAAAACCTTCATAAGTTTTCCGAGTCTTGTCATTTAAACCAGCCAAACCATACCGGGAGCCCCAATGCAAGCACTCGATCTGGCCAAGTCAGAAACACCTCATTTAAACAAACCCCACCAACTGCCATTCCGCTCACACCCGATCAGCATACTCCTACAGGGAGAGACGCAAAAGATTTTGTTTCCATAAACACATTGCACTACTCAGAGGTTTTCATCTTTAAATTTAATTACAGAAAAATGTTTCAAAGTGATTAAGCATGTCTGACTTCCAGCTTCTTTTAATGGCACAAGCCAATGCAGTAAAATGTAGAAATATAGCTCAGAATTTTATTTAAAAAAAAAAAAAAAAAGGAAAAGAAAAAAGTCTCAAGGTGTGAGGTCCTATTAAAAAAGTGGCTGTTCACTTGTAAACAGAATAAAAATGTTAAGAACAATTAAAAAAGTTTCATACAGCTTAAACAAAACCACTTTCCTTAAGCAATACAAGTAATGTTACAACATCGTAAGAACAGCAAGAGCAGAAAACAAGAAAAGGCAGAGGAATCACGTAACATTACTTAAAATGATAACTTATTTTCAGTGAGAATAGCTTAACATTTTTATTGCTCTGAGGGTAGTGTGTTGACAAGTAAATGTAGTAAATTGTCATAGTGGGACACTAATATGCATATATCTATGTTTTTGCATACAGAGTTTTGTACCTATCAAGAAAAGCATAGGGTCTTTTTTTTTTTTTCTAATTTATCAAGAACACACAAGATTTTGGCAAAGATGTTTTCTGTTTTAAAGTTATGCGCATCTACAACTGAGTCCACGCTTCCTAGACACGTCTGTGCATGTCTTAAAACACATCTTTCCTCCTTCTGTGGTAAAACAACTTCACAGATGCAGGTGGGGAATCATAGGTAAGAACTTTGATTCTTTATCAGTATTCTTTAATACTCCTTACATACAAAAACTTCTTAGATACAAAACCAAGTGCTTCCTACATACAAGCTAGAAACAAAAGCAAGTGTCAACATGTTGATATGAAAAATTGAACACTGATTAGGTAGACAGTATTTCTGTAATGACTTCTAAAAATTTGCTGCAAACTCACACTCTATACTGTTACCAGTTCCCTTTCTCCTTTTTCACTGCACAATATTTTCCCTTTTTTAAAAACAAGTCAAGACACTTTCTTTACCATTTCCATTACACTTTGCTAACATCAATCTCATATTGCTAAGCATTTTCTCCAATTAACATTTGTCCTCCATACATACATCTACCAAAAAATGCTGACTTCTTATTGTCAAAAATGAGTTTTTCAGTCTTATGAGATATAATTACCTGCTGAATGTTTTTATATTAAAGAAAAGGACAGCCTAGGAAAAAAGAGAACCTGTAGGCAGAACAGAAGTGCACAGAGTTCACAGCAGTATTTACAGCTGCCTTCATCTTTAAATGAGCTATTGAACCTGTGTCTTTCAGATGCAAATATAATACTGCGTGCTGTTTTTGCATTTTAATGCAAATTTATCTTATTAAAACATGGAGCTTGTGTTATTTGCTGTTTTGGCTCTCACACCCCTTTACTAGTTGCTCTATGGCCACATATTTAAATGTCTATTAAAACACAAAAGGAAAAGACCCTTTCATGGTTTGAAGATTATATAATTAACAGTTCAGGACAAAGTAACGTGTACAGAATTAATGTACTTGAAATGTAAACTTTAAAAATTAGTATTATGCGCTTAAGTGGGAAAACTCACAGTATTCTCTCCGCTTGGCACAGCATTTCACTGAAACGAGACAAATCAGTTTGAGAAATTTTGAACTGAATATGATGAAGTCTGCACAGACTCTAAAGAGGATTTCTGAAGGCTGTTCAGCATTCACCACTGGCAATTACTAGAACTCTCATTTGGCTTGCCTCTTCTCTCAGTTGGAAAAGAGCATTTTGAAAAATATAGTCACATAAAAGAAAAAATTAAGGACCTGCTGTGATTTCTTGAGTTTCTTACATAAAAAGGAAATTAATAAAGTTCTGGTATAACAGTAAGCAACTTCCATTGGTCCATCGAGCTAAGCTCCCTTCATTTACAGAACAAAAACTCATTAGAAAGGGAAATGCATGTAGAATCGGGTGTGTTACAATACTGTTTTCTGCCATTAAATATTTTCTACGCTTCCAGTTAACACTCATCCTAAAAAAATAAAGTAGAGAGAATACTTCGTATGGTTCTGTGATAGAAATCTGAGTTGCAAGGTGCAGCTTGAGTTAAATTCACACAACACAGTAGTTTATTCATTAAATTATATTACAAATGCAATTAAACAGTTTGTCATCAATCTGCCAGTCCAATGAAACCTCTGCACTAAGTATACAGATTACAGAGTCTGAAGCATCAGCCTGCAACTGGAAACTACTGCAAGCACTGGAGTCTGATACTCCCTGGCTGTACAGTAAGAATAGCAAGAAATTTGATTTGAAGTAGCAACTTGTATAAAACTGGCCTTTTGTAAACACTGTGTACTAGGACTTTGTCCTACTACAGCTATTAGAATGTGATGGTTTTACAAATACTATATTTTAATACAATATTGCATACTGAAGAGATGCAAATACATTCAGAGGAAATCCTAAGTCAGCCTGAAACTAAAAAGAAACCTGGGATGATGTTGCAAGGAATCAAGTTGCTGCAAAGAAATGCGTGGACATTTATGATATTTGTCGCAACTTGCAGATAAACAGTTGCTTTTCCTCTTATTTCTCATTTCTATCTAGGAAAGGGGTGATATTGCATTTTCCTTTGCTGTTAACAAATGGTCATGCTTAGGCCAGGCATCACAGGAAGTTTTTCTATGTTTACGTCCTTTCCTGAGATCAGACAAACAGGGAAGAGTCCAAAAATCCTCGTGAAAGCATTTGTGGCTCTTCAGACCGTGCTTGAATGCAATATGCATGAACCCATTCAACTGATCCACTTCCTCTCATCAGCACATTTTGAAGCACTACTCTGATTTAGATAAAATTTATTTCCACTAGAAAGGATGCCATATCATTTAAACCTTAAAACACTGAAAGGACTATCACACTACAAAAATAACCAGTGTCACTTCATCTTCAATTTGGCTGTTCCAAATTTTTTCTCCACGGTAATGACCATCTCCAATTATGAAACACTCTTTTCCCTGCTTAGAAAAAAATAAAAAAACTCACGAGAATTGATGGATTCCAGGTATTCTGAATTTAAGAACAGGCTTTAGGATATTTTGCTATTAGCAGCTGCCATCTACCTCACAAATGCAACTTTTTTTTTTTTTTTAAAGATAAACAGTATTTAAGGTTCTAATTTCAGATGCTACAAATAACACCCGAAATACTTTCAAAAAAAAAAGTCAGAACAGAAATGCTATGCATTTTTCATCTGTTTACTAAACAAAGTGCAACTGAGCCCTACACATCTGATAGTATGTACAAACTCATTATGGCTTTACCATAAAAACAGCACGCACATGGGTCTGTACAATCAGAGGAATGAGAAATGTAACGAATAAAACTATGTCAAACTGTTGGCAATAGAATAGTAAGAGCTATATTACATTCTGTAAACCTTGGCATACCACACTTTACATTATGCAAAGAGTCAATATTTACAAATCCATAGTGGGTGAAATAATTAACCCCCTAATGTAAATGATGATTTTGCAAAGTGCAGGACAAAACCAGTGCTGTTAATTGCAAGTCCTATGCAAGCAAGTTATACTAAAGTCTTTACTACTAGACGCTTACCTGGACATTTCTACTGAGGATTTATAGGATTGTGATGTTTAGAATGAAATATAGTATGACACGGCATTAGGGTGCATTTTTGAGGACAGCAATATAGAAATTAATAAGGCAGCATGCTCAGAACAAGTTTAAGCAGCACTGATGTTAGATCCCTAGTGGCAACTATATCAGATATTGTTAATGTTAAAAATTCAGAGTGCAACATAGAAGCCTCTTTTAACATAAAAAATGTGCAAATTTTTCTCAAACAAAACAAAGTAACGTAGCAAGGAAGATATTCTACTGAAGAACAGTTTTTAAATCACAGCAAAGTAGACCATCTTCTTTCCAAAACCATCTACAAGGCACTAAGGGTAGAAAATGACAGGTAACATGAAAGACCAAATGTCGTTCCTCAGTCAGGTCGAAATATGGGATATTTTGGTAAGAATTCTATTAATATTACCTGTTGAAGGAGGAAAAAAAGACAAGAACAAAACAGTAATCAACAAGGTCAGACCTTCAGAACAACCTTCCATGCAACATTAGCTAGTATATAAAACTAAACTTGTAAGAGAATGTTACTCAGCGTAACAAAGCTGTAGGTTCAGTCACTTTGACATACAGAGCTTACAGATGCTTGACTTTTTGGGGACAGCCATCCCTTTTCTTTAGGCTAGGCTATCTCTGTGGTTACACAAGAAAGCAGATGACGGAATAGTACGATCACTAAATATTTGAAATTCTCCTCTCTTAAATGGACTTTCTTGGTTAAGCCTTTACAAGACTAAGAGCCAGAAAAAAAATTAAGAAAACAATGGTCCAGACAGAAGTCACACTACTGTAAAAATGCTGCATGTCTGCACCCAAATGCTGAATCAAAGTAATCATAAGTAGTGATAGAAAAGGTGCTGAATTATGCAATGGTGTGGGAATCACACCAATGTGTGTAGTCCCAGTGGGTCTCCCTTGTTACAAACCACAGATCTAAGTAAGTGTACCTGCAGCACACAGGTAGAATTGTTATCGAGAGAAAAAGTTAGCAGTGACAATTTCTAATTTTCATTTATGCTATGGCTAGTCTTTAAAAGTGGCCTTCACAAATGTCAAACAGCTGCAGATTTTCTGAGATCACTCAGGTGATAGCCTAGTAACTTCAGTTTCTCTATAAAATCCAGGTAACATTGAATACCAAATCAGTAACAGAAATAATACTTACATACTCCATCATATTGCTAGTTTCGCATTTCCTTTTACTCAGCTTCCAGTGCAAACCAAGCTGAGAAAATAATTATTAGAGGATTAACATGTACCACAGCATTATTTTCATATTAATGTAACACGAATTAGTGATATCAAATTACTAGGATCTGAAACATTTCAGACACTGACAAGATCGGTATAAAGTATGGAATTATAATAAGATGGTAAAATTCCTACATGTCAATCATGCAAAAAAACATACTCTACTTTAACATGAAGAAAACAAGCACTCTAACTTTTCTTACCTTATGATATAGTCTGTTATTTTCCCATTCTAATAACTTCTGAATTGATCTTCTAGTCTAAAAAGTAAGTCAGAACTGTATTATGAATGGTTCAGTAGCCAGCCTCATCCAGAAGAATCTTACTATGGAATTTCTTGCTTAAGAATTGTTTAAAGTAAGTTAGTTTCATAGAAGCAGAACCAAGCAAAAGAAAAATTGTAAATGGAAGCCCTTTCACTTCAAGTCCCCATTCCAGAACATCAGATGATCTTCAGAAAAAAGAAAAAAATATTTTTTTTTTCATGTTAACTTAGCACTACAACTTTGCCAAAACACTTAGTTATTAAGAGATCCTTTTGAACGTAATATTTTTTTCCACCATAGCCAACAAAACAATATCTCCCATCTTCTCTTGGCCGAATACCGCACTCTCTGCAGGTCAATTACCGACAATACAGTTTACAGACACGTAGTTTCCAGGTTTTGTTAATGAAATTGTTACCTGAATACTGAAAAATTTCAACATCACAGAACTCCAGCTCATAATAGAGCCTGTATTTTCCAATTCCTAGACACCGAAGCGCATACAACCTTCACGTTCTGCTCTTTAAACTTTCTTACACTATGGTCCAATTACAGGCTTGACTCTAATATTAAAACCAGTTTACAGTGAGGCTTATAGCTACGAAGACTGTAAGCCTTCTTATATACCTCTATTTAGAGCTTCCACAATACTTACAGTAGTCCATAAGATCATGGCAACCATCGACACATGAAGGGGAAACCCTGGATAGAAAAATCTGCTTCCTCGGTCTGTATCTACACTAACGACCTCATTCAAGCAGAGCAACACATTTCTAGACATAACAAGGCATTTCACTTACTGGGGGAGAAGGGAACATTTGGGGAGTTTCAGTGATTTTTAAGGTCACAGAAAGATCACTGTGACAACCTACTGCAGTTCCTGCATGGTATTCCATTCACTGATTTCACTGATAAACCTAACAATGGATGCGAACCACACCACCTCCTTAAAAGAGATAGAGATACCCATCCAATCCTAAGTCAAGGACATAATGGTGGAGAATCCACCGCCTCTTTGCAAATTATTCCAGTGATGAAGCTATCCTCATAATTAAGAAGTACATGCTGTGTCTTGTTCCAATTGTTTTGAGTTTCACTTTTTTTTTTTTTCCATTTTGCTGAATGGGTATACATAGACTGGCTGCGATGGAGTTAATTTTCTTCACAGCAGTCTGTATGGTGTTGAGTTTTAGATCTCTGACTAAAATAATGTTGATAACACACCAGTATGTGTTCTGCTCTTGCTGAACAGTGCTTGCAGATCGAGGACTTCTCTTTCTCCCTCTGCCTGCCCAGCATGTAGGGCAGGAGTGGGCAAGAGGCTGGAACAGCTGACCTGAGCTGACCTGTTCCGCACCAGGTAACAGGTAACTCAGCAATAAAACTGGAATCATCATTGCCAAGAGACTGACTGAATGAATGGGCATCGGTCTGCTAGTGGGAGGTGAAAAGAGATTTGCCTTGGTATCTTCTGGGTTTTCTTCCCTTTGTTTCTCTACTCACTTATTAAATTGTCTTTATCTTGACCCATGATGCTTTTGCTCTTCAGATTCTGTCCCCCATCATTCTGGAGGGGTGAGCGAGTGAGTGGCTGGTGCATGCTCTGTTACTGGTTCAACCACCACAAAAGAAAACTGAGAACCACCTTATCCTTTTGATTCTTAGTGATGTAATTTGATCATATATACTTATGCATATTTATACTCTTGAGAAATATTTTAATGCTACAATATCACATAGGCATTTATTTAGATTTTTTAATAGCACGGAGATATTTAACATGTTTTAAAAACTACAAATATTCCATCTCTATTTCTCAAGCACACATCTTTATAATGTAGAAAAAAGCAGTTTAAGTAAGTTAAATTAAGTCCTGTAACCTTTCAGTGATACAGGATTCAATAACGAGCAGTTTACTGAGTGAAGATATTATGCCTTCAGTGACAAGATTTCATTTTTTGATGCCAAAAAGCGTTTCTTCTTAAGCCCTTGTAAAATTTTGGTGTCCACTTACAAAGAAAAAGTTACCTCCACCAGTTCTCACCACTCAGAAGGGCTATAGGACATAAAAGGATCCTACAAAATCCAACCTGAATGTTTTACATGGGATTTATTACATTTTGCTTATACAGGTATGCTTCACCTCAGCCAGTCAACGCTACTGTTATTTTCTTAACCAAAATTGGAAAGTTTGGCAGAACGCTTCTGAAAAGCAATACCCAGTCCTTGTTTTTGCTTTGCATTTGTATCAAAAGCATTAAGTACTACTTTTTAACAGTTATTTAAACAGTTAAAAATTTAAACTGTTTAAAAAGTATTTAAACTGTTAAAATATCTATTTTAACAGATATTTTCCTATATTTAAATTGACTAGTGCGCAGTTGTGCTTTTTTTTTTCCCCTCACAGTGCACCCACATACTATCACAATTCACATTTGTGGACAATAAAGTTTTATGGCTTACAAGTCTTACGAAGTATACAACTACAGAGAATATCATTACACTATACCTATTTATGTATTTCCAAAACATTTATTGCTGTGATAAAGCTATTCTAAATGTAAACCACAGAAGCAATTAGGATCATGCTTGCTTGATACTGACACAGTGCTTTTGAGAAGCATCATTACTTTGGTGTATTACTTTGGAGCTGTTCTGCTAAAGGAAAAAAAGGAACTCTTTAAACTTCCAGAACGGAAAACAAATTTCTGTTTATTCTTAACAGAAAGAGCACAATAAAGTAAGTTAAAAAAGCCACAGCTCAGAAATGTTATGGTATTTATTACAAATAAAAAAGTTAGTTTGATTGTAAAGATAACTATCTGGAAGAGGGGAGGGAAGAGAAAATAAGTTTTCATTCCAGTTCATGCAACCTTTGAGGGTCAATATCTAGTTTTGCACCCAATTCAATTTTTAGAGCTTTAAAAATCATGAAAGTTTAGGTTACCATATAGTACACACTGTTCTTTTAAGTGAGTTTGAATGTGGTAATCTAAGGTGTAGCTAATCCTATCAGCAATTTGGTATCATTTACTTCATTAACAAATGTATTTTTTCTATTTTCTAAGGCATGGAAAATGGAATAAGCTTTGAATGCCAGTGAGATAAAAGGAGTTTGGAACAGAGATGATACTATTAAACATGATTTAATGTTATCAGTAATTGCAAAATAAAGAGAATAGGACAAATGAAAGATGTACTTACTCTTTTGTTAAGACAGACTACAGGCCACAGGCTACAGCCCAGTGTGCAGCAGCAGCACAGACAGCCACAGAGCAGCCATTTTACATTGACAGGGAGATTTTTTCTTAAACAAGCGTTTACACGACTGATGCTGGTCTTGAATTCTTCTGGAGCAACCTGCAACAGAAGCACTAAACTTCAGAGGAAAGCCACTACTATTTTCTCAAGAACTATCTGTACAGATTAAAATGTAAATGAAACGTAACGCCGTTATGCAGTATGACCCCATCTTCTAAAACACTGGTCACACAGGGGGTATGGAAAGTCACTTTCCAAAACCAAATTCATTTACAATGCATGCTTTGCAAAACCTTACATTAAAAAAAGCTCAGCATAGCTTAGATGAGCAGCCTCACCCATATTGGTTGTACCATTAATAAATCAGTTGGCCCCGAAGAAAAGCGTGCAACATATGCACTGGCTACGCTGACCACAAAAGGAAAAAAAGAGGAAGAATGAAGGATATCTGGTTTCCAAGGGAACAAGTAGTAATATGTAGTTGCTTTGTAGTAAAAACACTGTTGTTTGAAACAGGAAAAAAGGCTGATATTGTCCAAAATACTTTCACACCAATGCAAGTCTACACTGTGCCTGGGTGAAGGTGGAACACAAATTTCTGATGATGTCCACACAGACACGGGCCTGCAACTTTACTTGTGGTTTCTCCCTGAGAAGGAAAGCCCAGAACATCACATAGCCTATTACATTCAACGATAAAAAGTGCATTTTGTATGTGATTATGAATAAAGCCTAGCTGTTGAAAAAACAACTTAAGAAATATTCAGCCGAGTCTACTCAGAGGAATATTTTCTGTATGTTGCCACTGCAGAGCCACAGTGGAAAACTGCATCAACTATCAAAAATAAGCTTTCTCTGATGGTAGCATGTCTTAAAAGTGAGAACACTCGCCTACCCACATGCCCCGCATCTGTCATCTCTCTACCTTACCTAAATAACTTCAATCTGACAAGTCAAACGTGGATCATGGTATTAGACCAAACTTGACTCCAAGATGGCACTCTTAACCAGAACACAATCCAGGGTTTGTCTGCTCGAAGCAGAATAATCAGATCCAACTTCAACAAACTTGAACAGTCAGGCACAACAACTCCAAAAGAAAACTTCTTTCCTAACTACTTGCCATGCTGAAGAACCCTCTCCCTGGGATTAGCCTGTATACAAAGCTGTGCAACTTCTGCATAATCCTTCCAACCACCAAGCCCAACTCCACTCAATTTAATTCTGCGAGCAGGGAGGATAAAAAAAAAAAAAAGCTTTTATGACAATGACTCCTTTCACTAAAGAAGCAAAACCAGCAGACAGGAAGTGGCGAGGATCTGATTCTGCTACCTCCGCCTATTCACAAGAGCTAAATTTATTAAAGCATTGAAGGAAAGGGAGTAAGTAAATACAACATCTGTTTCCTAGCCATTCAGATCACCATGCAGCATAGAGTCAGAGGTCTTCTGGGTTTGTACGCTAGCCAGGCCTACAGCTAGTACCATACAAACATCATTTAACATTGTGATCATTTTATAGCAGGAATAAATACGCAGCAACTATTTCTTATGCAATTATACGGACTTAATTCCTTTCCTCAGTATTGAAAAGACTTTCTTTTATTTCTTTTTACACAAACAAATGGAGCAAGTCCAAAAATTTTCTTTAGCCTAAAAGAAACATCAATATTTAAATACATTTGCAAAAAAAAGTACTAGTTTGAAAAAATAATAGCGAAACAAGCAGTGATCCCATACATTGGGACATTTTCAATGAACAGGAAAAAAATCATATTGTGATGTAAAAACCTAACTTGTAGCTTGAAGCATCTGAAACAAAAGGTTTTGCAGCTCTCTGCCAATGGCAGCTCTTATATTCAGGATGCCACAAACATCCAACGGGTGTGGGTACATGTGAGTAAGACCATTTCACCTTCAAGGCGGGAGCAAGTTTTGTAGCACAGTCCGATCGGGTTGGTTGTATGCTGCACAAGTAACATTGCACAGCTCCTGCAGTCAGACTTGCTTCCAAGTAAACTGAGATGATGCATGTGAACAAATTGGTATCCTTGATTATTAAGGAAATTTACATGTAACTATGATCCTAACATATACACCTTTAGTAAATCTTGAAATTTGTACATGTGTCATCCTATCTATTTATTTGAAAGATAACTTTTTTCTTGACTCTATTAACACTTGTGCAGTGAGTTCTACTACAAAAAGAGAACGTTCCCTTTTCTTGCAGTCACAAAGTTGACTGGACCTTGACAACACCGCATTTCACCCCCAAATACAGCTGTACAAACCTACTGAAGAGAATGCATTTGTACAATCCAAAGTTCAGTTTATCAGCATGAAACCTTATCATCAGTGATAACATCCAACATGAAATGAAGACAACCAGATTCTTAGATCACAGCTGGCAGAAAAATTAAGAACCTAACAGGAAAACACTGCCACAGTGAGGTTCCCTACTTCTCTGCCACTTCTAAGGCACTGGTCATATCAGTGTAACAGCCTGATGCTGCTAAATACGAACATTACTGATGTATTCTTGTTCTAGTAGAACCCAGCACTGCAAATGGCTAAACTAGAAACCAATTTTAGATGCCTCCAAGAAATATAGATATCTACTTCAGATACTTCGGTATGCTGCTTACTTAAAACAGTATTATCAAAGCACCACTACCTGCTAACGCGCCAATTACTCTCTTAGCTGCATCATGAGATGGAATTAATAAAGACTGCTTCAGCTAACCTAATCTACAGGATTTATTACTTCCTTTAAGAAGCTTAATCACAAAATATATTTGTCAATTTGTCAATGCATCTTCATTTGAAGCTAAAGGAAGCAGTGACCATAAGTTTCATTCTGTGATAAACAAAAGCAAAACAGTTTTGTTCCTCTGGGCTTCCAGCTCAGTAACCATTAAGCATTGTTATGCAGTGACGAAGAGTAAAATATCTGTAAATAAAATAACATTGTATTAATTTAATAAGAAAATGTTTTTCAGATGAAACTGTCACAGAAGAATTTTGTTGATTTTTGGACATAATTTTAAATCTTGTCTTTCTTGCAAATATAGGTTAATATGAAATGACTAAACTACTTCAAACAGAATGAACAGTGCCTCTTGTGCAAAGAAAGCCCACTAAAAGTCCAGTTTTGAGTATTTTTGGGAAGTCCCTTGGAAAGTTTCTGTTTGAGTCTTGAAAAGAACGAGATAAGTACATAGCTCCTGGCTGTGCAGTACACCTTGTAAAGAGACATTAGCTCCTTTTAGGTCTTTAGAGGGGGGAAAAAAAAACATAAAAGGGAAGGAGAGGGTGTCATAATATTTTACAACAGGATGCAAGAGAATCTACAAACACAGGAAGAAAGCAAAGCCCAGCAGGCCTGATCTTTCTCCTTCAATCACCATGATCACAAACCCTATCAATCACATGTTGCAATGGGATCACAATACCAAGAGCACATTTTATGGCTTACATTTCCCTGCATTGCACAGTTACCTCTGTATAGGACCCTTATTGTTTTAAGATCAGGGCAGGAAGCTCCACTTGCTTTCTTAAGGTTCGCTGGCTCCATCATTTTCTTGTCACCTGGAGCATTGTTCACTAACGCACCATATATCACGAAGAATTTTTTTTAAAGCTAGGTTTAAAATTCTTGGCAGCAAAGGAACCATCTAAACTTTAAGAACTAGAAAGTATGCTTTGTTTTGGAACAGCTACTAATCAAGCTGCTCTGAAGGCATAACTTAAAAGTCTGTTTTAAAAGAATTTGCAACTCTATAAAATCATAGCACACTGAATTTGAATTTAGCCAGAATTTAAATTTAGGCCAAAGTCCAACCACATTATTACAAGTTAAATATTACCTCTGTATTGTGTAAATTAGAACTTTTCTTACAAGATTTTGTTAAAAAGAATGCACTCTCTGAAAGCCCAGCTCTGTATTTATAAACCAATACATATTTATTTAACAGGATAAGAAGCAAGTCATTCAAGTTGAATTAGCAAGATCCAATATATGACCTACTTGGTATTTTCTTTATTGTTTAACTTTCCAGGTATATTTTCCTCAAATATATACATCTACTCAAACACTCAGGATGTACTTGCATAAATCTTAGTTCTAGGCTAATTTACAACTATCCAAAATTTGCAAAAAATGAGAAGGAGTAAGAAGGGAAGATGGGTGAAGAAGAAGAGGTATTTCATATTTAAAAAAAAAAAAAAAAACACTAAAAAATAGTGTGAGGTTTACTATCATCATTACATTAAAGGGCAAACTGCGAGTCATGAAACTTAAGTAAATTCTTAAGACTACACAGTGGCGTAAATCTAAGCAGCGTTTCTGGAAAAAAGTTTAGCCAGGCAGTTTTATCTATTTAGGATTTTTAACCTGTATAGGATAAAATTTCCATCCCTTGTTTAAAAATCTGTTAAATACAAGATGAAAATCTACAAGGAAAACAGCATCATAGGGAAGTCTATCAACTGTGTCTAATGGCTCCACATACACGTCATTAGCAGCTAGGGGTATATTATTAGTATCAATTCACAGTGGACAACAAAGTCATTAAATTGAATGTTACATGGACATTCTGAATACAGTAGGACATAACCTTATATTAGCTATGTACTAATGTGGGCTTACCAGAAACATTTTATGAAAAAATTGTTAATATAAACAGCCACTATGTTATTCATAAATTGTTATTTCATAAAAAGTAAACATCTGTACTTTAAGAAAAATAAAAGACATTAAAGTGACACATCAGTTGACCGCAATGCTTATTACTATGAATTATTAATCAGGGTATTTGAAGAACACTTACTGGAAAAATCTGAGTTTTCATTTCCAGTAGTGGTAAAGGTGATTGACTGCCATAACCAGAGGAAGAAGCAATTATTCATTTTTTTGCAATTTATGAAAGTATTAAAAACCAAGCAACCCACAGCTGTGGTTTTTATTATCTTTCACAAGAGCGTGTGGCAAGCCCTAAGGAAAAAAAAATTGTTTACTACCTCATTTGATTGGTGCTTTCCCCTTGCAAAATGGAAACAAATTATTTTCAAAGTCATCTTTCTCAAGAAGCCCCTCAAATCCACATATAAAAAGAGGTATCAGGATATCTCAACAGAAGAAGCATCTCTACACACCAAGTGATCTCCATACACCAAGCTCACGTGATTTCTGCTGTCACTGATTAGACCTATAGAACAAGAAGGGTAAACCCAGGTAAGCCCAGAAAAGAACATCCTCTTTTCTCTTTGCTAAATTAAGTTCATGCAGCCAGCTGAACTTTAATTTAAACTTTCGCTATAGATCCTGTAGTAAAGTCAATTGTTCACTGTTTATTTAACAGGAAGACAACAAAGTGGAAGATGTGGCAGGCATTGAGGCTTGTGTTGGAAAGCAGAGGGTCTTATGTCCCCCCCCCCTTTTTTTTTCTTTTTAAATACACACACATTTTAAGAGAGAAACAGACATAAAAAGATGAAATAATCATCCAATCTAATTCTGACATTTCCTGCTGTGCTTACTTAAGGAAAACTACCACATGATTAAAAGAACATGAAAACTGTTATTTCCAGAGTATTCCATGGTTTTTCAGTGACCTGAAAGTGCTTTCTGGAAAATAAACCTTAGAAATGCCAAGTATCGAGATGGAGATGGTGTTATCAGTGACCTTCACACTAGGCACTATTAAGTCAGGAATATGCACCCTTTTGAGCCCAGTGAGGTTCTGAAACACGGCCAGGGTTCCCAGGTTGTCTTTTTAACAACCTTTTCAAACAACAGTTGGACTGCTGTCAAAAGTGTTGGACAAATTGAACACCAGTATTTTACTTGTTAGGCTCAGGGGTGAAAACAAGGGAGGAACCCCCCAGATGGATTTGGCAGCACCAGGAGATGCCAACGAAGGAGGGAAGATGCCACAGCCTCCGGCTGCATTTCAACATACTGTGACTCAACAGCTACTGCAAGTTAGGCTACAGGGACTGTGAAGCTGCAGCTGTATGGTACGTCATTGGAGGAAGCAGTAAGAGTATCTTTTTCTCACAAATTCTGGAAAAAATGCACAAGGGGACCACAAAACAAAGCACTAGAGACTAAACAGTCAAAAGGAAAAATATTCCAAAATTAAAAAGCCTCAAAAATATACAATTATGAAAATAAAACAGCAGAGAATTTTGTTAAAAGATTTCATTAATAGCTACAAATGAGTATCTATTAAACTTGCATTTAGAAACAGAACAAAACTGCAGAGAAATCGAGACTTGTCACCACCAATTTTCAGAATGAAATAATAATTACTGTATTTTTGAAAATGTCCTAAAAAACCTACTCAACTTGTACCTTTAACGCTTAACACCATAATGTTTTGTTCCTTTATGCTTCAGATAAAACAAATTCTCTTCCAGAGATCTCTCTAAAAATGAACTCAAGGCTTGACAGACACATTGTAAAAAGGTCTAGTTTAACTTGCCAGAAGCAGCACAAACTCCAGGCACCTATAAAACAAGGGTAACAGTCTTGCTTTCACGCAGACTGCCTGCATGAAAGCAGTATGATGCCATATTTAGATCATCAATGAAGACAACAATCATTGCAAGTTATTTTTTTCTGTAGGGACTGGTCATTGACCAGCTATTCCATACAAGACAAAGTTAAATTTAACAGTCCTCAGCGCAGTGCTGGCCTGCCACCAGTTTTGTCTGGGTTCAGGAGCATGTTATTTGTAACACAGAAACCACTGGAGGCACTGCATCTTTCCATTTAAAAGAACAGTTTAATCTCACACTTACCTTCCCTGTCAGAACAGAAGGAAATTCTGTATCAAACTTGTTGCTCAAGCCAAACCTTGAAAACAAAAGAGACAAACAAAATATATTCCACCTAACTTATTTTGGTTCCCTTAATAAAAAATGTAATAGATGTTGCATTTTAAAAAGAAAAACTAATTCTTTTGCCCTTACATTTACTTTATTTCACGAGCTTTCAATCTATGTTTATATCAGATCTTCTGTATCATTCATAAGACAAAGAAATACAGCTCGGTGCTTTACTTTAAAACCTTCAAGCCACTAAAAGCAGGAATGTTCTTTTACAATTGATGGCAGTAAGTTCCCATTTTTGCTTCCTTAAAGAAAGGAAGCAAAAACCTCCACCTATTAAATTCCAGTTTCACTAGGTTTGATAATCCTTCTACTGCTGTTTTTTAATTCATGCAATTTATTCACATGCAACAGATAAAGCTAGTTATAAAGGAACCCATTCATCTTCTTAGAAAGTTTACAATTATACAATTAAGAAAAAGGGTTTGCTCCGAGTTAAATTCTCATGCAAAATATGCAAGGGTCTACACATCGAGCAGTTTAAAACCAACTATGAACTTCAAGAAAATTAAACCTTAGGCAACACTGTTAATGGTGGCTGTTCTCCAGTGAAGCGCTGTTACTGAGCATGAGGTAAGGCTTCCTGGTGACGAGTGACAGGCAGCTAGACCAAAGTTTTCCAGAGTTTAGGAACTTTTTTCCAGAGTTTAGGAACTTCACACACCTACCAAACCATCTGAAATTTCCAAAAGCTCCTTTTGTAGGTCAGCAGGATACTGATGGCTGACCTGGCTTTTTTTACTGTATTTGAAGCATGCATGGAAGCAAGAAATTAACTAAGCTCCGATGCCATACCTGCTAGCTGCTCCTGAACGAAAACCTCATCACCCATTCTCTCCATCTCCTTGGAAGTTTTTAACCTTTGCAATTCAGAAGTTTAACAGAATAACAACAACTAGCCTCTCAGCTATCACTGTATTTGAGCAAAGCTTACTGTCAAGTCCATAAAGTTAAATACATTGTACACCAAGTTCTGTCAACCTTGCTAAACCGTTTCATGAAAAAAAAAAAAAAAAAAAAGGATCACAGCCAAAAAGAAAAGCATGAATATGTTTGGTACTGTAGTAATTACTGTAGAACCAAACCTTCTGGGGGGAGTGTTTAGAGGCAAACTGACACCTGAATTGCTTTTTACTGGTCACCAGTAAGGATGCCAAACATCAGTCCTCTGCCATTACCTGATACATACATACTCATGCGCACCCAGAAATAATTCAGATACCTAGGCCTGGCAGTGTAACTTGCTTTGCAATGACGTGAAAAATAAACCTTCAAGAAGAGAGAAGCACGGTAAGTTGTGCTGTCTATAGAAACCCAGTAAAGCTAACTAAAACGTTCATCAATGATGCCGGTGACATCTAATAGAGATCTTCAATGGCTAATTTAAGCTAGAGCCTTGACACTTGGAAAAAACAGCACATTGGAGCACTATTTGTGGAAACATTAAAAAAACACAAAGCTGAGACCTTCACTAAAGCATTCATCAGCCTTTGTCTCCTAAGCTATCCCAAACGCTACAACCAATCACCATCCATTTGTGTTGCTTTTATTCAATGTCTTCATCACAAATTTTCTAGAAGTCAACGTGCCTGAACTGAACACCAGCACAGCACATCCAAGCAAACGCTAAAGCCATGATTTTAAACTAGTGCTACAAATGCAAGCAGTAAAAACACAAAGGTTTTAGGCATGCACAAAGGTTACTAGTATAAGCACATTTCCATTTTCTGTCAATATCATCTGCAGGTTGGCTTCCACATTTTGTAGTTTTTTTTTTTTTTTTTTTTTTTTAGGATGAAATCTTCTGAGTTAATCTAGTAAGGAAGTCTTTTCAGTTTTAAAAAATACAGAAAACACTAACAACTGTATGAAGCATATACATGAGCTTCTTCTTGAGGAATACTGACTTTTCTGTTTATTGGCAGTGAAACTATCTGAAATGATGAAGTTTTAGCAATTAGCAATGGAGTAACTATATAATAAATGAACTACTGGAAAGTTCAGGTAAGACTGCAGAATTATTTACCCACATAGCAGGCTAATTCCACAAGATCATGCCAAAGGTCCACCATGCCATTTCCCCAGAACAGCCTTCAGACCTTCAAACGGTTCAAAAACTTTCCGAGCCATAGGCAGCATCTTTCATCTCACTGTCACAGATACACTCAATAAGATTGCCACTGCACTACCGATTTCCCCCTAGAATAAAATACGCTAGTGCTTTCTGGTTTAGATCTATTAAGGACATAATAGCACAGAGGATTTTATTGGGTTAAATTTGAAGGCTGATAATGTCCTGAACCATATAAAAACAGCAACCCTTTTATCAGTTGCAAAATATTCCATTTAGTTATAACACAACCAAGAAACCTCAGTTACAGAAATGCATCTATTTTACACTGACTCCCGCAAGTGGCTAGAAGAGTATCAAAGGCCTGGAGCATACTGAAGACAGAATTATGCTACCCTATATCACATTTAGGCAGCATCACTGACGGCTTTAACACAGATTTACTGAAGTATTTCCAGAGGTTTTACAAGCTAAGCGTCTTGATGATTTACCACATAGTTGAGAAGGATTAAACTCATATTAGACGGGGGGCAAAGACTCAAGAGCCAAATAAAAAATAGCTTTTCTTAGAGCAATGGTAAAAGCAGAATATTACATAGTTCTAGAGCTTTGTGAGCATCTATGAAAAGGTACTAAAGTTTTATTAAACATTAATGTGAAAAAAAGTTAAGAAAAAGTCTTGATTAAGAGATAACGTAGACGTTTTACAACAGATTAATGCACAGCAAAAATTGATCTAGCAGGACTTTGCCTATATGTCTTCTAAAATTCAGTATGTTTACAAATTACTATGCAAAATGAAGGGCAGTACCTGCCCTTTCAAGTATTTAAGGCATCATATTTATTCCTGGGTACGCTCTCTTGAGTTCTTGATTTAAGCTGCACAAACAAGACCCAATGTTTAGAAATTCACCTAAGTCACCCAGATACTTCAGTTGCAGTTTGGCATCACCGCTGGAACAGAACCAGGATGACATCAGTTTCTGCTGTCGCATGCTCTCTCTCTCTTTCCCTGTTTAAAAGTATCACCTGAGAAAAGCCCCATCACATCATTTTCCCCATTTGCAAAGTGGAGGGAACACAGCTTCTCCTAGGCAGCTGCCCTAAGTCCCTCACAAAAATTAAAGTCGGAAAGGAACACCCTGAATCATCACTTGCAAGCCCCAGCTGCAACAGGTATCCCATTAGAGCTCCTCACAAAGCATTATCAGGAAGCGAGGTCTTCAGTCCCCAGAACTGCAACTGAAATATTCGGGAAAGCACTTTCTTTTATTTAGACTAGACATACTTACAAATGTTTTACTTTTTTTTTTTTGGTCATTTTGATAGAAATGGCCCTTCATTCTTGTTTATCCCACTCCTTACTTACAGATGGTTACCAGTCTTACTAGACTACGCACGCTAAACCCATTTAATCAACTCTCCTAGGATAGGCTCTGCAGTCTCCTTTCACCATGGGTCCTTTCCCCACACCTAATTCAGTTTAAGATTAACTTATCTTGAACAGATGAACTCAGATCACATGCACAACTCCATGCAAGTAAAGATGACATTCATCAACAGCCCTCAGCTGAAATTTTTCTTTCTCGTCTACGGCCCTGCCCTATGAAGCCAAAAAAACACCAACCCAACAACTGAAAGGTGTCTTTTCTCAGGGATGATACTCTGGAGAACTAACTTGTAACTACTGGTAGGCTGAGGTCATTTGCTATTTAAAATATGTGGAAGGTGTGTAGCTTGGGAGTAAGCGAAGACAACAACCAAATGTCTTATCACAACTAAATGCACTTGGCTCTTCCCTAATTCGCGACAACACACTTTTCATCAGCGCCTTGACTGTGGATCCCTGGCGCACTCCTATAGGAAACATAATGGAAGAATAAAACTTAACTCGTATCCAACAATAGAAAGTTTGCAGACTTAAGCAGGAATCACAAGCTGAATGCTAAGGGCAAAAAGATGTTTAATGGCTGTTTCATTACCTCATTACTATCCTTCCCCATATGCTTAATGATGTGGAAAAACAGTATGTCAGAAAAAATAAAACTCATAACTAAGTTGGCATTTGTTTACTGCTATGTTTTTGGAAGTTACTGCTGCTGCTTTGGTGGGCATATGACTCAGTCTTCACTAAAAACGTTTATGCTGAGATATTCTGACACGCCATCAAAGCAACACTGCTATGCAAGAAACAACAAACTTGCACGGAATTTCAGTGGCAAAGAAAAGACATTCACTACGTCACAGTGGTTTCTCTGTGCTAAAATTCAAAAGCTTGCTGAAAACAGTAACTATGATGCCTAGTTTGTTTTTAAAGCTAGAATCTTCCAGAGTGAAAGAGCACTGAACAAGATGAGCATAAGTTTTGCTACCTGCTTTCACAAACACTGTGAGAAAAACAAAACAAATACATTTTACACAGTCACTCTTACCATGCACAGAGGTGAAGGGTTAGCAAAACAGTCAGTGGAAAAAGCAAGATCTTACTAAAGCGATTCCTGGAATTTATATTTTGAATAGCTGGATACTGCAGCGTAACTGTGTTAGGGTTAGAAGCTCACTGACAAGGCTACAGGAATAAAAACTCTCATGCAACAAACTAATACATAGTTTGAATCTAGTACTTTGGAAGTATTTAAGAGGAATGCCCATGGAAAGCTGGACCAGAAGATGACCCTGGAATCAGAGAACATCCCTTCTACGTAGAACAAGGGTATCCAAGCAGGCCAATGTCAGATGAGGAACAGAAGGCATCTGAAACAAAACAACGGCATTGTCTTCTCTTTAAGTAACTGCTTTTCTTTCTTTCTCCCTTTTTTCCCTTTATTTAAAAAGAGTGTCTGACTTCTGTCAGGACAGAATTTTTTATTAGCAATATTCTAGACAGGCTCAGAAAACAAACACAAGTTTTACTGAACGACATGTCTCTCACTTCAGCAAGCAGAGCAGGTTGCTTCTGAAGCCAACTGATTTCAAAAGCAGCAGCATCTGTGTGATCGGACAGTGACAGAATTTCAGAGCGGGTACACACTAATAACCAGAAACTCTTTAGGAAGCCAAATATTCCCCATTTATTAAGGAGGTTAGGATTATATACTATAGTGTCCAGGGTTTTTTTTTTTTTTTTTTTTCATTTTAACTGATAACATCCACTAACTGTTTTTACTAGTTCAAGGAGATTTTTTTTTTAAAAAAAAAAATGATGCCATGATGCCATGAACTGATGAAAGAAAAGCTGCCTTCTACCAGCAGGCAGGTATATCTGTTACAAGGAACCTAGGAGGAGTAGAAGAAAGGGAAAGTAAGGTGCATGAGAATTCAGGGCACACATTCTAGCTCATGTCTCCCCCATTGCTTAAAATTATTACTTTCTTTTGATGTAGATATCGCTAGTTGACAGCTCTTGGAGATGCTCCTGCCCATTCCCAAAAGATGCTGGAGCCCCAGAGGAGCTTTAAGTACCATCACTAATACACAAAAAGCATCACAGAAGACAAAGCAAAGAGGTGTGTAATGTTTTTCTGTTTAGTGCTCAAAGACAGAGAGCTAATAAATGGGTAGGTGCTATTCTGAGCATTTTGCTTGTTACATCCCTCCTTTAGTTAGGCCGCATGCTCTGTGGGGTCAGGTCTGAATGAAAACTCCATCAACACAAGCAAGCACACTGCGGTGCAGCACAGCAGCTACCCACTGGCACTAGCTCAATGCAAACCTGATTTAGACTTACATGACAGACACCGTACCAAATCCAACATTAGTTCTCTTAGGATGAGAGAGCCTTCCCCACCTAGAGCTTTGCTGCAGAAAGCTAGATCACACTGCACCTATTCACAGAGAGAAATGTGCATTCTTTTATGCAGTCCAAAGGCAGACCCAAAGCAACACAAGCTTGATGGATGTCTGCGATACAAGTTCTGATAGCTCCCTCCTTGTCATGTAAAGGAACATAGCTACCACTGAGCTGTTGTGGCTGTATTTTGTTATACTAATTCCTCCACTTGTTGGAGTAGGAATAGCGAGAAAAACAAAACCAAAATTAAGCAAACTTTGCATCTTTATATCAGTTTGTTCATCCTGCGTCCCACCACTTTCTGTGAGCAGAACACAGTGCAGCTCACGTTACATCCCAATGACAAAAACTGCTTAAACCCAACAAAACGCGCAACTAACTTTGGAGATAAATTACAACGCAGCCACGTGCCTCCTCTGCAGTGCAGCACGGGGACTCCGTGGCTCCGCTGTGACAGAGAAGGGTTACGGTACAATCCCTCCAACAGCGCCCAAACCTTCGGGCTGGGCCCAGCACCGTGCGGGTTTCCCTTGGTTCTGACAGAAAACAGAGGAGGGAGCCCCAGGATCACCACGGCTGGGCCCAACGGGGCGGGGGGCAGCGGCCCCTCACAGCTCCCCCCTCACAGCTCCCCCCTCACACAGCCAGGGGGGTGCATGGCTGGGGCCCGGCTCCTCCTCACCCCCTGCCCCCCCAGGCTGGCTCCTGCCCTCTCAGGCTTGCCCCTATCCCCTCAGGCAGCCCCCATCCCCTCACAGCCCCCACAGGCAGTCCCCTGCCCCTCACACCACCCGTGTCCCCTCACAGCCCCCTCAGGCAGTCCCATGCCCCTCACACCGCCCCTGTCCCCTCACAGCCCGCTCAAGCTGCCCCCATCCCCTCAGGCCGCCCCCCCTCCTTACACGGTGATGTGCCCGGCGCCCCGTACCGCCACGGGATCCGGCGCATCGCGGGGCCGGGGCAACTCCTGGCTGCGCACCACGGGCCCGGACTCCTCCTCCCCTTCCTCCCCTTCCTCCTCCTCCTCCTCCTCCAGCTCGTAGATGGTGTCGAAGTCCGCCATGTTGGGCAGCAGCACGCTCATCGCCAGCCCACCCCCGGCGCGGACCGGCCGCGCGCATGCGCAGTGCTCCTCCGGGCGGGAGGGGGACCGGGCGGGAGAGGCGGCCGCGCATGCGCACTGGTGCCGAGCCCGGCGCCTCAGGTGTGGTGCCGGCCGTGGGGCGGCGCGCGCCCTTCCCGCCTTTTCGCAGCGGGGCGCGAGGTGAGGCTGAGGGGGAGGCGGAGCGACGGAGGCGTTTCAGCGGGTTGCTGACGAAAATATTGTTTTCAAATATTATTTTCAAACGATTCTCTTTCTCTCTCTTTTTTTTTTTTTTTTTAATTTTTGTTGAGAAGCGAGTCCAGAATAAAGGGGGGTGTTGTGTTGAGAGGGAAGCACAGCCCCATAGGAGGAGTTCCACTGCTGGAAAAGGAAAAAAAGCAAAAAACAAAACACCTTAGAGTGTTCTCACCTGTGTGCAGGTGATTATTGTTAAGTCTAAAATTCTAAAATTTAAGCGTTTAATTTTAAAGTTTAATCCCTTAAATTAGTCCCATACTGCAAGTCAAAAGTGAGCCAAAGAGAAGTATTGGTGTCTTGAATGGCAAGCTAGAAATTGGAAATAAAGTTCTTTTTTTTTTTTTTTTAAGTTTTAGTGTGTTAGTGTAGGTACTTTAAAGTGATTTATTTAGTTTAGAGTGTGGCCAAATCTGAATTTCTGTCTTAGAGTGTCTCTGAGGAAGGGAGCTCACCTATCCCCAACCCGAGGGAAGAATGGGTTTCTGCACCTGTCTGCTATTCTTGAGAAAGAATTTTCCTCATAAATTCTCTTTGCTGTTTTTCAGGGCTTGCTACAAAGTAGCAAAAAGCAGCTGATTTGGTTTTGAAACTCTTTGCTGATTCCGAAATCAAAATTGTATGAGCTACATATGAGCTTTATCTGTTCCACACACTTCTATTTCAACATTCTGCACAACTTACATGGAGTTACAGGTAAATCACATTCTGATGCTTGAGGAAAATAGAAAAACATAACTGAGGTAGAAGGGTTTTTTTGTTTGTTTGTTTTTTCCTCAGTGAAATTACATGTTCCGTTTTGATTTCATTAAGTAGTATGAGTAAAAAAGTAATATGAGTTAAAGTAAATTTATTAGTGATTAATATTGCGGATGAATCGCAGAAGAAGTAAGTGTGGGGCAGAAGGTATTTTGCTGTCATTAATCAAGTGTTAAAAAGTTGTCCTGTTTAGAAACAAGTTGAAAAGGTGAAAGTAATGCTTTAACTGATGATCTAAACTTTTTTCTACTCAGCTGCCATTCTATACTTGAGATTACCATTCATAATCTATGGAACGAAAGTCTTGAAACTGCTGAAATAAAGATTTGTACGGGTTACTAATAATGTGCGGGCTTTTATTTTATTCTCAGTTAAATTTGGGATGTCTACTCTTAACTGATCTGAAAGTCAAAAACAACTTTTAATCATAGCTGAGCACACTGTAAGAAATTACATGTTTGATGCAGTGCATTGGTATTACACGTTTTTCATACTTAGCTATTATCTTTGTTCTTGTCATCTTTGGCAAACTGTCCAGGAGAAAGGTAACGCAGTTTAAAATATAACTGCAGGGAATGTAGCCCACTGTCGTTTTGTCCAGTATTTCCTGTGAGAGCAAGCTAAATGTAGGATCTTGGGTTCAAGGTTGTATGCTGTTGCTGAGCAGAAGTCAGACAGTCCTGGAAGCATTTCAGAGCAATCTGTGAAACAGTTAGAAATGCTGTCGTTATTACGGGAACATTTTCCAGCACTATACCTACTGGATCTTTAAAACAAATAAAAGGGAAAACAGTTGCTTTATTTTCTTCACGGTGATGCAACACTTAATTTGTCAAGGGTTTGTATGAGTATTTACACTGATTTTATATATCAGCAGAAATATATCTATTTTTTAGAATATTTTCAACTGACAAGTTTAAAGTGAAGAGTTCTTACAGGTGCTTCCCTGCTCAAAGTAATAATTTGAATAGAGTGCAACAGGTCACAAGTTGGGTTTCAAACTCTTACCCAGATGGATATCACATGTCATCACCTTAATTAGATTAAGGCATGGTTGTAAGGATAGTTGCTGTGCTTCTTGATATAATTATTTCATCTGGACTGTGGCTTTGCAATGCTCCCATTAATGGAATTGTGAGTATATCAGCAGTAAGAATTTCTTGCATTTGAAATACATATGTTGATTTTCACAAGGAACAGCCTCTCGGTAACCTTATGAATTGAAAGATCCTGTCCCGATTTGCTAAATCACGTGTGCTTTTGAGTGTGTATTTTTTAAAAAAACTAGTAGAACTCTGGCAGTGATTTTACTGATATTAGGTACTTGGATTTCAGAATAGTGTTCTATAAAAAGTCTTGCTGCTGAAAGTGAGATGAGGGCGGTCTGCTAGCTTAATGACCAGTTAGAAAACAGAAAAGAAAACGTAGTAATAAGGACAGTCCTCACAGCAAGGAAAGATTTGTAACGGAGTCCAATAGCCACAAATGCTGTCAATGTATAATTAGGAAAGGGAGTAGGAGGGTGTCAAAGTTTACCACTGATGTGTCTTGCTGGGTGGATCTAAGGAGGGTGAGGGAGTTAAACCAATTTCAGCCTCGTTTTGTAAATTTATGCCCATTGCTCTGTATAATACCAGATAATGTTAGGGACAAAAGTAAACCATGAGCACGGGCAATTCAAAGTGGCTGGAGTAGTGCACAGCCTTCTGGTGTGAATAACTGAGAGTAGAAGGGTCAACCTGTGAGAGTTGTAGGCAGGGGCTGCACATGGTCATGATACTGCCCTACTGGCGTGAGTCTCAGCATAAAATACTATGCGACCTCTTTATAATGAGTGTCTGAGGTGTTAGCAAACCAAGAAAGGAAGTCTCTTTAATTGCAAAAGATACTTTGCTATACTAACTTCATATTTAACTACTTTATACTTCTTAATTAATAGGTTAATGTCAAAGTTCAGCTGAAGCTTCTGTAGATTTTTTTTGTGGGGGTACTCCTAGCAGGAATAATGACTATCTGGAGTAAAAACAGATCACTTTAGAAAAACGTGTTTTGTAGCTGTACTTTGTATTTAGAGGATGCATGCTTAATATTGGACTTCAGATGTAAGTACTCTAGGGAATGTTTTCAGTATGATTTATCAAGAATTAGGGCTTCTCAGGATGAAGTATTTAGATGCTTTACTTTCACTACTTTTTTTGGAAGCCATTTATTAGATGAAATAATTTTGCTGCAAAAACTCAATTTGTGGACAGATGACTGTCTCTGGCAACGTTTATCCAAATCACTCCCCTGTTTTGGAAGAAAAAGTGTTCTTAGGTCTGGCATGAAGCACTAAAAGAGTGCAGGAATGGTAAGAGTTAAACCAAAGCACAATATTAAATAAAAGTGCTGTGGAGAGGACATGGAAAGTGAATGCTAGTATGGACCTGAGAGTTACTGAGTCTTCTTTCAATATATATTTTCATTGTTTATTTCATAAAACTTCATCATAATCATTCAGAAGGAAGAATGTGCCACAGGTGATCTCATACTGACTGTCATAATTCATTCATTTCAGAGACTGTGCTTCAGCCAAGGAGGAGGTTGTTGGAGAATAGGAAATACTCTTGCAATTTTGAGAATGTATTTAGGACTTGAGGACCTGACTGGGGTTTAGAATGCCCCGGTTCTGCTACAGCAGAAATACTCTTTTTAAAAAGAGTGAACAGAATAAACACTATTAGACCTCACCCATAAGGCACCCCATTTCCTAGTCAGTTAACGCATCTGACATTGAAATTAGATTCCTCTTTTTTTCTGAGAGGGAGAACAAGTTCAAAGTACAGGCTTTTGAAAGCTGTGTGTGTGTTGGCTTTATTTTATTTCTTTGCTTGCCTAGCATGTTTTTTCAGTCTCTATATGAAAAGTTATGGAAAAACTGAAATAGACTTGTAGAAGAAATCAACTGGTAGGATGTGGTGGTTAGAAATGAGGTGTTTCTTAGTACAAACTATTTCTGTTAATGTAAGCCTTATTGTTTGATGTAAAAAGAGCAGTTTTCCTAAGAATGGTTTCCATTTCAGTGACACTTGAGTTGCTGTGGAGAATTTACCCTGGCTGGAGTCAGGATTAACTTGACACAGGAGCAAGCTAAGCTATGGTAATGTCAGAACATCGGTGTTTATGCTTTGTAGTGCTTGGCAAACAACGGCTTTCTTGCAGTGCTGTTTTCAAACCTGTTCCAGCTAAGTTGTTTTCATGACTTCCCTGCATGTGCTGGGCTGCTGATGGTTTTTGTCACCTTCCAAAGGGATTTTTGCACTTTCTCTTGTACCAAGAGGGGAAGATGCAGTAAATGGTCCCATCTGAGTGCATTATTCACATCACATTTAAAGAATTTGCCATGGAAGTAAACAGTAAATCTGTATTGGAATGCACATAGAACTGCCCACGGACAAAGGCTGAAAGTGATCTGCAAATATGTTAAATATGAAAGCTGCAGTCTATCTGTGCTGCAGCTGTCTGGCCAGGTTTTATACAGAACAGAATATCAAGGGGTGCTTGTGCTGGACGTGGTGATGAGCTAGATATCAAGAGGACAAAGGTCAGTGACTACACACAGCTATGTGCTAAAGAACGAGAGTCTGTTCTCTTTTGCTAGAGAGGCTGAGAGCCCTTAAAACTGAACTGACCACTGTAGGAAGAGTGTCACCTTATCAGGCAGCCTTCTGCCCCCTTCATGTCTTGAACCTGCCAGCTGCCCCATGGTGCTGGTGCCTTCAGTACAGAGTCATACTCGAAGCCTGCCCATGGCAGTCTTGTGTTTCTCTGTCCAGATCACTTGTATCCAGGTACTTGTAATCAAGTTCTGACTTTTCTTCTGTGTGTTGGCTTTTCCTTGTACACGCCATTTCCTCTTTCATATCCACACTTCTAATTCCTCTGGCAGTACACGGTGCATAAACCTTGCTATAAACCACAAATTTGCTTTCCTACCCTTTTACTTAAGACTTAGGCCAGGTTTCTTCAACATATTGATATATGCCTAACTGTTGAGTTTTTAGCATGGAAACGAGCTTATTAGTAACTGGGCTTGGGATGGTTCTATTACATGCTGAATTTTAACACACAAAGTGACTGCAAGCATGTGTTTATGATCTTTATCATTAAAAACTCACAATACCATTTTTAAATGGCTTTTGAACAAGATGATAGCTCATATACCACAGAGGTTTACTTTCTTTTTGTGTATTGATTCTGAGCCTTGGCACAGGAGAGAGATGATTCCACAAATTTCACTAATGCAGTTGTGAGACCTGTGCTTCTGCACTGAGGAAGTTTTATTCATGTTGATGAACCAGCTCTGCAGTACAAGAGGGCTCTGCCCAGCTTTCCCTGAAAACGTCTTTAGCTATTTTGGAGTTCTAAAATACTGCTGAAGAATTTTCTCACTAGTACAAGTTCATTTCCCAAGTGGAGAAAGGAACCTGATTCATGTTATTCCATGAAAAAAAGAGATACGGGTTTAGTGGGAAGAAGCCTTAAGAAGCTGGGCTGTTCCCATTGAGAACCATGAGATACACAATGATATTTGGGAGTCCTGCATGGCTGCATCACTCAGATTGGGATTGTCAAACACCAAATGTTCAAGAGTATTTTGTGAAACACGTGTCTGAATCTGTTCTTTGTCCTTCTCATCCTTACTACATTGTTGTTCCCTCTTGGTTTAGCCATGCGCTGAGATGGGGAAGACGTTTGCTGCTGTCTCCATTACCGTAGCCAGCCCTGTTAGATGCTGCGATGTTCGGCTTCCCGAGCTGCAGCTATGAGATGGCAGCACGTAAAAAGCATGCTGCTAAAACCCTGTGTGCTCTTCCCAGTGTCTTGAGGCAGAACTGTATAATTCAGAGAACGTTGCGCTGGTTGCCTGAGAGCTGGTAATAGGGCTTCAGAGAAGATTCCTGCAGAGAAACACCATATGAAATGTTCATATTTTTACTGGTCTGCTGTTCTATATATGCCCCTGTATGAGGTACCCATGGGTAGTATTCTAAATTTTCCCTAAGATTAGGTGTTTTGTGTTTTATTTGCACCTCTTCTGATATCTGGGACGTTAGGGAAGGTATCAGGTTTTAGGGAGTTTCAGTTCAGGAATCAAAGTGTGAAGTTGATAGGCATTTGAGACATTTTTAATCTCAATTGCACAGGAGAAGCAGTGGCTAGTAATGGGTTTCAGATCCAAGTTTACAACTTGGTCATCTGCGGATTATACTGAAGATGTCTAATGTAGAGGTAGGGCAATTTGCACAAGTAATCTTAGTTTCAGGAAGTTGTCAAGTTACTGATCCAGAGTTTTATCACCTGTATTATTACTGCTACTACTAGTAGCCAAATTATTTTTTGAATTATGCTCTTGACTATAAATTACTTTTTTTAAAAGTATATTTTAATAGTGTCCTTTCTGATTTCTATTATAAACTCAGTGTCATTACAGGAATGAGATAAATCTGTGTATCTTCCTCTCCTGGACCACTCTTTAGGACTTAGTTAATGTAGCCAGCTCACTATGGTGCTTCGTACAGTCTCAGCATGAACAGTTTGAGGGAAAATCTTGCCGCTTGATTAAGTATTTATAGGCAGTTTGGCTGAGAAAGGCAGTTGTTCCCAAAGGTTTGGCATCTCTACAGTATTCTCATAAGAGTAAAGATGATTCAAGTAAATGTCAGAAGGGATTTGCTGGCTGCTAGAATTAGTTGTGTGATGCAGAATTTTCTTTTGATACCAGCATGGTGTTAAAGTGGCTCACTACTTTGCAAACTCAAAATACCACTCAAACAGCTGACTTGAAAACAGTGTGGTGGTTTTCTATTTACTTGAAGGGAAAAAGGCAGGAAACAGTTTGGGGAAAATGCCCACTGGGTGAGAAGGATTGTGTTTGATTTATTATTTTAATTGCCTAATGGTGCTAAGGGAGTGTCTAATTAAAGTCCCTGGAGAAGTCTTTAAAGGTGGAAAGATAATTATTGGAAAACATTATATATAGCCTTTAGTGTTTCTTCTCACCCACAAAAATACAAAAATTAAACTGAAGGACTGGATGATGTCTTCTGAAGCTTTTCCTTTATGTAAGCAATGTACAAGAGTCAAGCATAGCTCTCCAGAAAATAATAGTGATGTAGGAACTCTGTAATGGTTTTGTTGCCTCTGCCCATGTATGTTCCAGTACTCTGATCCCTGTGTCCCCATGTTGGTATTGGCAGAACAAGAATATAGGATGGACTTCTGGCAGACTATCCTGTAGTCTGTAACAGACCATTAGAACTGCATGCTGGCACATTTTGAACTGTATTTTGACTTAGGATCACATTTTCTGGCAAAAAAATGGCACAGGCTGCCCTGTCAGAGATGAAGTAAGAAGTTTCTTCTTTTGTTTGCTTGCAGTTCTTCCCTCTTTATTGCTTGCTGTCCTCGTCTGGTAATAGGACTGCATATTAATTGCTTTCTCATCTGGTTTAGTGAAAATGATTCGGGTTAGTCTAAAAGGGTTTAATTTTTTTTCTGGATTGTTTTGAGAAATGGCTGTGCACTGCACTTGGTTAAAGGGACACTATGATCTAGATGGAGGTAGTTCTGCACAGTGCAAGAGAGGGGGAACAAGTTTTTACTTGACTAAGCAGTAGCCAGGAAATATCATCTAATACAGTTTTTAGGCATAGAGATCATTATCTAGAGCATGAAAGACTGTCTCCACCAAATATTTATTGACATGCTTTGAAGCCATTTAAAGTAGATGTGTTGGAAAAAAATACTGGGGTTTATGAAAAAGAACACTTTTTTTGACAAGGCTAATTTTAAACATCTTACAGGAAATGCTTTGTATCCCATTCAGAAACTCTCATTTGAAGTCTAAAATAAAATCTTACATAAGGTGTTTCCTTTATCAACAGTGGTGGTTCTGAAGTTCTGCCTTCAACAGCTCTTCTGCCCACTTTGCCAGAACAGCTTGGTGTTTCCTTGCTGCCTGGCAAGTCTGAAAGATAGACTGGAACTTGCTTAAAAATTGCAAGGTGATAATTTTGACTATGTTGAATGTGGCCCTGGTAAATAACCATGTAAGCTTTTGAGATAAATTAAAAGGAAAAGTTTTAAGCTAGGCCATGCGCTTTTGACATGCAAATATAATGAACAATGTATTATGTGTTTATAGCCCTGCTCCTGCCATTCTTCCTTGTTCATTTGAAAACCAGAAACAAAAAAAAATTCTCTCAGTCTCTGTTTCTTTCACTAATACCTTAACAAAAAGTGTCACCTGCTCTTCTGTGGAAGTAGGTCTTTTGATGGGAGATTTGAGCAGCAAGGTGAAGGTCCTCCTCCATTTTTTTTCTTGTATGTGTAAAGTGTGATGGCTTTTTTCTGGGATTTTTTTGGTTAATTTACATCCTTTATGTATAAACAGACAACTTAGGTAGAGAGGCTAGTGGGACTACGAAACCCTCCTCTCCCAAATCTGTTATAGAGCAAATATGTATTTCTTCAAATGCAGAGCAGCATTTGTGTTTCTGACTGTCTACTGGCAGATACACTTCTATTCATAGAAACAGAAATAGATGTTTTGTGTGCATGCTCCATAATATGCTGCCCTATTTTCCAAAATGTCCATGCAAGCACTAATAGCTATGCACAGTTTTGGAATATTCCGAATGCCTCAAAGATATCTGAACATGGTCTCAATTTCTAAAAGGGCTGACTTTTGCAAATATTTCCATGCACGTGGCTTTCTGCTTGCAGTTTCTTTGTATTCATATATGCCCATTTATTTGAATCATATGAATGGGCAATTATTAGAAATATATTGGAGAACCCCCTATAAAATGCTTTTTGATGAACTGTTATTCTAGTATCTCCTACCAGAATTATTTTCATAGAGTGACTCTGAGTTCTTTTTAAATAACTGGGAAACAGTGAGGCGCATCCTCAACTTTAAGTTGCCTAATGCATTGAATCCAGATAACGAATGCTTTGACAGGTTCTGCCTGTGTTGCTCAGTGTATTGTCAATGCTTCATGACACTAAGAAAAGCAGAATTTGATCTGCTGCTGCTGAGACTGAGAGTTTGACATTATTGAAGTAAGGAGCGATGCATGACTCACGTGCAGGATAATGATATTTTCTGTTTTTCTTCCTCTTTCTCTTTTTATTACCTTTGCTACTGATGACCTTTTCAATAAAATTAAAATTTTTCACTAGAGCACTTAATTCTATGAAACAGAAAAGGTCATATTATGAAATTCCTATAAATAGGACTACTGAGGAGTTTGGGGTTTTCTAGCGCTTCGTTTTTTATGTACTTTTTCCAGCCTCATCAGTTGGATACTTCTAGGTATCAATACTGTCTCACATGACAGTAATAAAAAATAATCTCACTGTGAGCACATTTATCCCTAATTAGTGCTCCTTCAGGTGTGCACGTGGAGAGGACACTTCTGTTAATATACGTGCTGTGACTCTGAATGCTGCTTGATAACACCTTTGAAGTAGAAATTCATTTACTTTTGGATGTTTCTTGCCTTCATCCTGAATTAGGTGTCACACAAAATTGGTTGCTCAGGACTGCTCTTTGACTTAGTTGGAGACATGTTATTTTTTTTTATATTTGCTTTTTGGTGGCTTGATAGTAGTAATAGTTCTGGTTCCATTACGTTTGTCCTCACGTTTTTGAGCAGTTACATGTCGATTTGTTGAAGACCAAAGAAATATTTACATCTTCCATACTATTTAGTATTTAGTCATGTGCACAACAGATTGTGTTTCTTACAGTTGAACAAATCTTGGCAAGTTTGGGGTGCTATTATTTATCTCTAACTATTACTGAGGAGATTGGCATGCTTGCATACAATTATGGAGGACAAAGAAGATTAATTTTATTTAATTATATTTAGTATGTTGTCATAGCAACTTTTATTGAGTGTTTAAAAGTGTTTTAAAAGTTTTCAAAAACTACCATAAATTTCAGTCCACTTATGTGTGAATATTTATAAACATCTACAGTTTATTCTAATTATATAAAATGTAACAAACTAAATACATCCAACATCTTACATTTTCCGCAATAGAATTCTATAATCAGATCACAGACAATTTTCTGTGTATATATGAAGAGACTAGAACTGTGTTTACTTGAATCTTCAGTGGTATCATTCTTTGGGTCAGTATGTGAAATACAGTACCTCCTACTCAAAAGATTGAGCGACGAATCTTAGCAGCACGAGTTCCCTGAGATTTCTGTAGTATTTTGAGAATAGTCCCAGATCTGTACATAGAAGTCAGCACTCTGAAGGTAGTTAAACAAGAAAGAGTCCTTTGCAAAGTTGAGTTTTCAAGAGGGGAAAAATCCACTCTTACTTTCCACTCTTACTTTTGCTTTTTCTTTATTTTCCCCCACTGTTCATTCAGAAACTATGACCTGATGAATGTCAGTGGACTGTAATCCATTTATTCCATGTGGTGGTGGGAACAGGGAGCCAGGTATTTCATTTGGGCTGAGTGAACCAGAGTCACTCTGAACTGAGCCCCCGCTGCCATCAAACTGAGAGATTTTCTTCTTGATCATTTTTCTTTCTTTGGCTCTGCGATTCTGGAACCAGATTTTCACCTGCAATGTTGTAAGTTATGTCTGATCAGTTTAAGGCAGCGGTCAACTTTTTACAGCAATAGTAGCAATGAAAAAATATATGTATGCAAGCAATATCCCCTCTACCCCTCTCAAAAAAACAAACCCACACCAACACTGGACTTCTGCAGTAGAAAATTCTTCAGTTACTCATTTTCTGTATCATAATCAACAGAAACTTGTTATTTACTTAGACCTGCATTAAAGTGAGCTTGTGTTATATTTAGGAACATTGGAATCAACTGTTCTCGTGTAGACAAGAGTCCACCTAGTTCATCATCTAAGCTTTGGCAGTAGTATGTGCCATACTTAAAGGAACATGCAATTATAGAATAATTCATCAGCTTTCTTTTTCATCTCTGTTAGAGGTTAATTCAAACCCAAGTGGTGAAGGTTCATTTCCTTCTTTATATCGAGTGATTTGTGTATGTACTTGCATTCTTGTTTTGTTTTAGGCTATATATTTATATATGTATTATGTATACATGTGTCAGGTGTATAGCTACAGGTGCACTACTTAATGACAATGAATTAATGACAATAAAGCGAATTGTTTGTATTGAAAGAACCCTATCTATTTGAAATCCTATTTCGGTATCTAAATTTTCTTGTGTGAATGAGCAGAAAACCACATTTGTGTTTTCCTTATCATTATTTTGCAGTGTTCTCACTTCATAGTCTGTTACATCCTTTAAGGTATATTGAGTACAATATTATATAGAAAAAAAATTCTCTATTACTTTCCAAGTAGGTTTTACTTTATTATCTTACATGTAATGACAATAAGAAGCATTTAGCTTTGTCAGTTATGAGTCATGTAGAAATGCAGATAGGGTATGTATTTTGTCTATGTTTTGCCTGAAGGAAATTTATGAGTCAGAAATTGGATAGCTTTAAGAGAAGAGCAGCAGTTATGTAAAAAGAAACTAACAGCTGGTTTTATGCAGCATCACTAGTTACCCAGGTATGGCTGTGTTCTAAATCAGCTAGGTTGCGTAACATCAGAGCAGGAATTTGAATCTTTTAGAACTGCAATTCCCTGGAAATATTCTAATGGAGCTACATCCTACTGTAAAACACGTTGGAATTTGTTGATGATCAACTAGTTTTTCTTAGTTATGTTCCAGAGCCTCTTAAGAACCATAGAATATCCCAATTTGGAAGGGAGGCTACCTAATAATTAAATGAATATGCCTGAGAGCATTGTCCAATGGCTTCTCAAACTCTGGCAGGGTTGGTGCTGTAACCGTTTTCTTTCCCTTCTTCTCAGTGAAGAACCTTTTCCTAATATCCAACCCAATTTGTTGTCTACGGAGTGTAATCTGTGTACTATTGGGGTCTGAGACTGAACATCACTGTACTACAATATGATTCTAAAGACCCAGTGCTTTAGCCTAAAATATTATTACTTATATATGCATCCTTACACTTTCCAGCTTCAATTGGTCCCTCTCTATTCCATGTTCTTTCACAGATTGAATGCAGAAGAAGAGGAGGATATTTTAGAGAACTGAATGTGTATATTCAGAAAGAACAATAGTTTGTAAAATTCTAAAAAGAAAGATCTCTGAATTAAATTTACCTGGGGGCAATAAGTCTGGTTGCTAAGGTATGAGGTGCTTTATTCAGTATCACCAAATCTTCCCTTATCTTCCAACTGTAGCAGAGCCATTGAAATTCTGTTGTATAAAGAGGGCTGGATACAACAGTTGCTATACTTGCATTCAGCAGAGCCATGTTTCCTAAATGTGCTCTCCAACACAGTGACTTTAGGAAATTCTTTATCCCAAATTCCTCTAGTCTTTGCATGAACACAGCTAGGATACCTAGGCCCCTGCTCAGGAGACTGTAGTCAAGACAGTGTTTGAATATGTATGTAACTTGAACACAGAGATGCTTTTCAGATAAGCAATGGATCTAAGTATGCACTTGGAAATTTCGTGAGCAGATAGTCTTGGCTATGTATACATAAGTGGCATAAAAATTTGGCAACAAGTTTTATAGCCTAAAGCATCCTGTACATAATAGTTGTTTCTAGTACCAGTGAGCATGATAGTGAAAAGAAATCCTGACTTGAAAATCAAAGGCTATAAAGGCTCCTTGAAAACATGCTGAAACCTCACTGAGGGAGGATATGGCATGTGGCAGTAGTGGTAACAAATATGTAACAAAATGTACACAGATAATCTCATTTGATTGTTCTTTGAATGTTGAGTTTTCAGTTTCCTGGCTTACAGCTGTAGTGTATCCAATGCTTTGCATCTTTACTGGCCACCATTTTATGTGGTTGCAAGAAGAAATAAAATGGAGAATGCCATAACTACTGAGGAGATGGTGAAGATAATGTGAAGCTGAAGTGTTTAATTTCGAGCTGTCTAGCAAGCTGTTATGCAAGTAAGAACAAGAACTTTTCCATACTTCTATCATAGATGAATGTCTTAATGTTTAGTTACCCTTAATAGGAGGTTTCTGTCCAATTAACTTACTTATTAATTTGTGACTGTGTAGTGTATTCTCTGTGCCTAATACACTTGCAAACTGTCCTGGTTGCCTTGGCACTACTTTGCGTACAGAACATGAATGCTGCTTGAGCCCTCCGACAGCCACAGTGTCTGGTGGATGGGTGAGTATGGGGGACAGTCTGTGTACCTGTCTTTCAGATAGTCCCAGGTTTGCTGCAAGTTCTGACTTTCTCCTTATTGTAATGTATCTGTTGCAGTGAAATTCCTTCTCTAATTCTAGTCTCTGGTGGTCTGTGTAAACAACTCGGTACTTTTCTTTTGTTCTTGTTTTACCTGTTTGAGAAAGAAATATTATTAATATATTGATTTTTGATAGCATCTTTCTTTCAAACATCTCAAATATTTTACAGACATTATTAATAAAGCTGCAGAGTACTTGCAAAGGATTGTTTTCTTCTGTTACAGAGAAGGAATATAAGGTACAGAGTGAATAAGTAGATAACCAATATGCTCTTATAACATTTGGCTATCAAACTTCTCTCTCTCCCTCTTTATCTCTCTGTAAATACACGTTTAAATATAAAGCTTAAGTGCAGAATACCCTGAAGCACGTTAAATAATTCATAGCATACATAATTGGTACTGAATATATTTGACCTCAAAGGGAATTTCATTTCAGTGTTCATTTAAATGACTTGTGTATACGTGGACATAAATATCACAGGATCTCAAGACTGACTTTCAGTCACAATTTTAATTGTGACTAATTGTACTAATTTTGTGTTTGGGCTTTTCAGATCAGTTCTCCAACACAAAGAAATGTCAACTAGCAATCTGTTTACAGTCTGTGTTTGGTCAAGCTTATAAGTTCAATAATTATATATATTATACACATATATACTAAATATATATATGTATTTTTTTCGGAAAAGGTACAGTCTTGCAAGGTGCTGGGGGTACTCAGTGAGCTGAGTTTCCATTTGGAATTGAAGGCACTTGGCATCTTATAAGCCTAGACAATAAAATACTTATAAAAGGATTGTGGTATCTCTAACAAGTAAAAGAAGTATTCTTAGATGAATTCTGTTAAGAGAAATGTAACATAATGTTTGGAACATATCTTTCATTTCTTAGACTTTTTCAAACAACTTTTTTTTTTTTTTAATAATAATACGGAGACCACTTTTAAGCTTATTTTTTCTCTTTTGCACTTCCAACAGCCCAACTAGATAGTTTTCCTTTTTTGTCTGATCTTCCCAGTTTTAGTTTTTTTTTTTTTTTTTTTGATGTGAGTTTTCTGGGACAAACTGTAAGACAAAGACTCCTTTAAAGTGGTTCCCTAAAATCCATTGAGGTGTTAAGATGAAGCACACGCCACACAAAAGAGCGACAAGGAGATCTTATCAAGAACCCCTTTTACATTCAGAAACACAAGCCAATTGGTTTGGAATTTACAAGCCCTAAACAAATGTCAGACTCTTTCATCTTAGCAGAGGAAAAAAGGACAGAAATAAACGAATGAATATTTTTCTTCAGTTTTCTTCAATTTTGGGCCAACATTGAGGATGGACTGAGGTATTTTTATCTGAAGCTAGATTTTTTGAAATACACAAAATTAAGAATGTTTTCCTCAATTCTCTTCCCCTTTGACTTCTAGTGTATGAGGTTTTCCTGGTTAAATTTGCAGGACTACAACATTAATCAAACTTAAGTTCATCATTTTTTTCAAGTTACAAATTGTTGGCTTTGAAATATTTGCTCTGGATGATAGTTATAATGTTAACAATAGTATAGATATTCAGGTTCCTTGTAAACTGAAGGCTTAGAAGTTAATCTTTGAAAAGAAGTTAAAATTCAACAGGGTTATTCCGGCTTCAATATAATCAGCAAATATAGCCACGATTTAAGGGGGTGGAGAAAAGGAGCAGTCTTCCCCATTCCCCTTGGTCATAAAATTCACAGAGCATTTCTTCTGAAGACAATAAAGCTAGGAGAAGGCCTCTTTATTTGCTGTGAAAATCATCACCCTTTCCGGCAATATAACTCCTGAAGAAAAAAGGGAGAAGGAAAAGACAAGACTGCATATCAAAGCAAAGAGAAGTGTTGAAAGGGTCTGTTGCCTCAATATGACAGATAGGCCTCAAAACTGAAAACAATGTAGGCCAGTGGAAAATAGATGTCACAACTAGTTTACAAAGCAAAATAAATTAGCATTAAAGCAGAGACCTGGCCCTTTTCCCTGTTTTTCTATTTTGTTTTCTAGCTGTGTTTCTGCTGTGATGTGATATGAATTACTTGGACATCATTGCTTGTGATGACATCAAATGTGTTGAGTATAATAATAATAAAAAAAAAAAGCTAAAGCTGACCTTGCAATACGTATATATATACACACACACATTATTTATATATATATAATGTGTGTGTGTGTATATAAATCTAGTCCTTTTGTGTAGTCCCCTTAAAGTCCATTCTGTTTTTTGAGAAAGGTCATTCCCAGCTGAAGTTTCACAAAAAGTTTTATAAGACTTTAGGTTCTAGACCCTTGTTCAGAGATTTTCTCTTTGCTAAGTTTCATTCATTGAAGACTCGCTTTCATAGAATTGCACATTTTGCACATAATATTGCAGGTTTTAGAAATGGTTTGGAGTTTTAGTCTTCATAACTGAAGTTGGAAGGGCATTTTTACATTGATTTTAGTGAGAACAGGATCAGACTGTAAGGCATACTGCAAGTGTTCTTTTTCTTGTTTTTGTAGCTCATCTGGGAAGATAACTTTACCAAGCCCACTTTGGGTTTTTGTTTTAGGAAAATTCTTATTGCCTAATATGTCTACAATGTCTGTATATTTGACAAAAAGGGTTGTTCCAAATATGCAGTAATGGTTTTTTGATTAGAAAATACAAATTATAAAATTTCAAACCAAATTTGAGCTGTTGAAAGCAGATAGTTTTTTTTTTTTTTTTTTTTTTTTTTTCATCCTAAGGCTTGTCTTGGTCAGGTAAATTTTCATTTCAGTTTTCCTGAAGTTTGTATAAAGTGAAAATATATTGAAACAGGGTAAACAGACGTTAACACCCCTTTCTCCCAAATAATTTCCATTGTCAATATTTTAGTAGGCTCCTTCATTTAATTAGAAGTGTTTTGATTTCTGTTACTCCATGCTGCTCAAGGTATATATGTATATATGTATGTAAATGTATTTGTGAAGTTCAGGGCTGTATAGTTCTGAAATTTTGGACCAATGGACTGTATTAGTCTTCAATAGTATCGAAGGGGAGGAGCTGGTAGCTACTTTATAGCATGCATAACAATCTGGGCAAAAGGAAAAACAAAGCAATTCTACTTTGAAGAGTGGCTATAATGATATCAAGTAGGTTTTCTTACATTCTAGAGAAAATATTGTTAACGTGTAGTTACATGCTTAATTTTACTCTTGCAATTATGTTTGAATTTCATTCCCTATAACTTTTTTGTGTCAGTATTAAAGTTTTCCAGTTCTTACACTTAATATTATTTTAAAGGCACTGACAAAAAGCCAAATGTGGTTTGGTACTTCCCTTGTTTTAAATACATCACATTTTTGTTTTATTTCCCAAACCCTTTTTATTAAGCGGGATTGATGTCTTCAGCCAAATTCAGTGAAGTCTTGAGCTGTTTTTAACACTTCAAAGCATTGGGCTCTAGGAATGTAAAGCCTCAGGACATTTATCTGTGGACAGGCCCTGATTCACCTGTCCAGAATTGTTCATAAGGTATTTCAGCATGAGTGTAAACTGTGTTTTTCAGACCAGAGATGAGTGCTTTTCTGCATTGCATATACATTTTATGAAGTTGAGCACATATGTGTGAAACTTTGCAGTGTCTGCCATGTCTGTGCAATTAGTGTAAAACAAGGAATTAGATTTTGAAAATACTAATGCATTTAAACCTCAGTGCTGTGACAGAGACAGGGTTGCCTCACTGACATTCAGTAGTCGGAACTGATTCTGGTCTGTGCTAGGGTCTTGCATCACTTTTACACCTGGAAAACTCCAATGATGTTAATGAAGTAACTGCTGATTTACATGAGTATACATAAGGACGGGGTGGGGGGAGGAACAGACTCTAAATCTGCCTGGCTTTGAAGGCCTTTGTAAAGACCCCAAGTGGAAGGGTGGCATTGTGGTATCTTAATGTGCACTAGGCATTTTATCCTTAGTAACAATGGGAAAACAGTCTGTATCTACTTTATAACTAAGAAACAATTACTAGACTAATTTTGTTCTTGAGGGATAACCATTTGAAGGATTGTTACCAAAGTGGTGGTGCTGATTTTCCGTGTCTGCTAGGATTGCTCCAGATGTAATTGCCCTTCTTTCTTTAGAGCATTTTCTTTGATGCTCTCTAACACACACTTACTACTTTTAACCTTAGCAAGGTTTGCTAAATCTATTGTTACACACAATTTACACCTTGGGAATATACACAGAAAAGTTCTGGCATGCAGCTTGTGACAAAAACGGGCACATCAATGAGTGACACTTGGGAGAAAATGAATTTTAATTGTCTAACTGTAGCAAACTGCAGAATTCTGGTACATGAAAATACTGAAAAATATGGTTTGAAACCAAATGAAGCAAAAGCTGATGAGACATGGTCTGCAAACAAAATTGTCTACAATGATAATTTGAGTCAGATTATTTGTCTGGGGGCATTTCTTCTACATAGATTTATTAAGTGAGAATAATGAAAAACAGGCAAATCAGGAGGAAATCGCGTAATTGATACAGCTTGATCATAGTGTAATTTTCTTTAAAATTGCTGAAAAGTCTTTAAAGGTTTAAATATATAAAACAGCTCAGTATAAAATTTATCTTTACCTTGTGATGCAGAATAATTTCCATGTTTTTGTGTGCAACTGTTAAAAGCAACATTTTCAAGTGTCATATTTTTCATCAGAAATACTTTACGCAATGTTAGAACAAAGATACCTGGGCTTGAGTGAGATGCAGCCATATCTAGACACAACAGCCATTCTGCTACAGTCACATAAAACCTTAATGGGGTGAAAGTGAAACTAGTGCAAATTCAGTTAAAATTGCATTAAACAAGAGTAGGTTAAATAAATGTCCTAAATGACCCACCAACCTATGTGCTTTAAGTAAAGTTAATTATTTATGAGATCAGAGATAGCAGAAAAATGCTTTCTGAGGTAAACAAAAATAATGTAGCATACGCTTACCAGTAGTGTTGGTTTGCACCGTTTTCCTCATCCATTCATAAGAGCTGTGCCTTTGGCTGTTGGGAGAGATTTGCTGTGCATTAATTGTATCTACAGGAGGTAACCCCCCGGATCCAGCAGGATGGAGGGAGCTGTAATCAGCAGAGCTGTAGGAGACCTGCCCAGGAGACGAGCCATTGATCTGTGCAGCAGCCACGGTGCTGGAAGGTCCTGGGCCATAAGCGTTCCAGTCCTCCCTCTGTGGGCCATAGTGGGATCCCCAGGTTCCCGCAGGCTGTCCGTGGTTGTCCAGGGCTGGCACATGGTGATAGCCCATGTAGTCTGAGTAGGGGGGAGCAGACGCGAAGTTTTGCACTGGCAGGTTGTTGTTGCTACCCCTTGCAGGTCCTGAATACATGCTGTTCTCTTTATCCAAGAGAGAGCTCACGTACATGATGGTCACAGATCGTAAATGTGTTGTCACAACATCCTGTTCTTCTGTGTTTTCTTTCGCCGTTTAAAATAATTGCTTGATTTTTTCCCTAATAATGCCACTCTGCCTGGAATCTACTACTTCATCCTCTTTTATTATCAACTGTGTTACCAGGTGCTGGTGGTAATGGTTTACCAAGATCTTGTCTGACGTCAGCCAAACTGCCTGCCTCATAATTACATTTACATTCAAATGAAGGGCTGACCAACCCCACCTTTCTGCTAGTTCTGGTGCTTTCTCTTTTTACAGAGCTTTTATCTATCCTGTTACCCTTCACTGATACTCAACAGTGATTCCACGGCTGTAATGTGGTGCAGTTGTTGCTTGCATTTAGAACCTAGTATATAGACCTTTAAAAAACAAGAAAAAAAGAAAAAGGAAAGTGTTAAGTTGTAACAAAAATGTTCAATGTTTAAATGATTCTTGTCCAGACTGTTTATTTTAGGATGTATTGTCAATCAACAAGTAAATCTTTTACTCTCTTAATTTCTCAGATGCTAAAAAATATCTAATTAAAATTTTTGAAATTAATGGATACAATCACTTTGAATAATACACGTGTCTCAAGAATTTTCCCCTTGTTCTTGATGTTTATAAGTGATTTTCCAGCATGGGAGAAATTACGGCTCTATCTGTAATGAACATGTTCGTGCTCTCCCCATATGGCGTGCTTTAAAGAGATCTCTTCATTTGTTGGCTGTTGCAAACCAATAAATTTTAAGAAGTAGACAATAAATCCTCTTAACAAAGATGGTGGCAGAAGAACAAGCAAAATGACTGAAAAAAATAGCAAAGAAATTCTTTGATCAAGTCCAGCAATATTGTTGGCTTCTGTTTCAAACTGAAGATGGCTCTTATGCAACTGAAAGGCCTTCCTCTTTAACTCCTTTATAGCAGACTGTTTTCAGTGGTGGCAATTAAGTGAAATGGGCAACAAGAAATGTCTGGAATATCAGTGTAGTGAATCAGAACTGCCCTGATGCTTGTTTGTGAAGTGCCTGACACACAGGTACTGGGTAGGTAAGCCTCCACACTGAGAGAAATGATTCTAAAGTTGGTTTTATCTTATTTTTAAGAGCGTGATATTAACATGGGAGAATGAAGCCATATCTTATGACTAGGGAATTGCCTCTATATGGTTGTCTAGTTACAATTTGTAGAGTGTATTTGATACCAGTTTTTTTTATCTTGGATAAATTTCTTTGCAATGAGCTATTTGTCAAGGGGTATGCTTGCAAAAGAGGTGCAAATTATAATGAGTTGTTTCCCTTTACAAAGGTGTGGATTTTCATTCAGCATCCTTTGTATTTTGACACTACTCATATTCACACATCCCTTCTAATTCCAGCACTAAAGGATTCTAAGTGTGTACTTTTTTTGAGGAAAGACTTTATGTCAATAACTGTAGCAAAGATTTTAAGGCCACTTTTTATATTTGCAGATTTCTTCAGTTCTTAATCCCAAAGGATCTTGAGAATGTTGAAGAAATTTGCATCACGGGATAAGACGTGGAAGAAGTAAGGCTCCTGTAATTGGTGTGCCCCTTATTCAAAAAACAAACCAAAACCACTAACAAAACATCTCTGGACTCCACTGAGTGTCATTCAGATTGAACAAGGTTGTTTCCTATACTGGAAGCATCGCTGGCATTTTTGCCTATTTGTGAGCATGATGCCAGCAGCTCAATTCCTATATATTGCTAAATACAGAATGCAGGTCTGTCAGAGGCAGATCAATGAGAGGGTGAAGTTTCAGTTCCATCAACTATCTGCAAGCCATCAACATATTACAAATGAGCACTGGTTGCTCATAGATTCCAGATCAAACATGTTTTTTGACTATGCATACCATTTTCACATCTCAGTGAATGACATTTAATTTCATAGCATACATTAGATGGTAGTAGCATTTTTAATTTTTAATTCTCTTCCTTTGTGGGATGCCTCTGTTCCTACCCCCCACAATTTCACTATCACCTAATCCCATTTTTTGTATCTCAGAGCTTTATCCTTCATTCTCTGTTCTTTTATCTTTTGTTTATGCTCCTCCTTTCCCTTTCTTGTTTTGCCTGTTCCATTATCTGAATTTTCTTTAGATCTATTTCGATTCTTTCCAGAACATAATTAGATCAAGATACACTGATGGCGAATTGCTGTACTGATTTGATATCGGCTAACAATAGTAAGCTTTGAATAAGGCAGTTTGTTTTTTAAAAAAAAAATAAATTTACATAGAAGGATAAGATTGCTCGGTAAGACTGCAGATTTTTAACACCAGAGTGAGAATAAGATAACTAAAATGACAGCATAGAAATGATTTTCTGCACCCTCACTCTTATGCCTTCCATTTAGTGTAGCAGAACTGTGTGGATTATTAGAAAGGACCCATATCTCTTCATGTAGGCTAGTGGTTTGAGGGTACCATAAGTTTTGGGACTGATGATTTTTGAGAGCTAATTGACTGTTAATCCGAGTCTGCCTTCCCAAGAGTCGCTTCTCAGCCACACGTGTGTCATTCTGCTCAAATCCAGCATGTCAGTAGCTTCAGAGCCTCAGAATCACTGCTTCTTCAGTGTGTAGCAGTAACTTACCCTGTAGTTCTGGGAAGATTTCTAATAGGCATTGCTGTCAAATGCAAGGGAGATCACTGGCCTTCCCCTGTGAGGGGGGTCATGGTGAGGGGATGGTAATGAGTTGCTGGTGGGACAGGGAGGACTGGTATGGGCTTATGACTGCTTAATGTAATTGTGGAGCTGTTGTGTCACCATGGTCCCTCTTTGACTTTCTGGGATGGTGGGAAAGGGGCAGGAAGTCCAAAAATGTCATCCACATGGAGGCTTGTACTTAGGAGACTTTCAGCTGAGGGGGTAGAGACAGGATAGGAAAGGTCCGTAAGGTATTGGCAGCAGGATCGCAGTGCTGTTTGGTGTACTTCAGAGAGATTGATTGATAACTGAGCTCCAAGGTTATGATGTTCCATTTTTCTCCAACTGTTAAAATTTATCTATGTAGCACCCACAGGAGTTGCCTCATCCTTCTGTTGGGATGAAGGGGTGTGCGTGTAAAATTAAACATACTTTATGTGCATTTAATCTTTGGGGAAGATGATGGTTAGGGAAGAAGATTGCCTAGTTTGCTAACAAGTGGTTAATGAAATATAGTAGTAATAACAAGCGTGGTGAGACCTATTGAAACCATTAAAGTTTTGTTTGTACAGACAGCGTAGATGGTATACTCTAGTATATGTGGTGTTCTCAAGAGCATTTCCAAACCTGGTAATAACAGTATAACCACAAACATGCAGTTGAGTGTTTTAATGACAGCTATTATAGCTGCAATTTCAGGGACTACTGGCAGATTAAAACTGGCCCGTACATCAATAACGTGTATTAAAGGTGTTTATACTTGTGATGGTTTTTATAAGTATATTATGAACCCTTAATCATAAAGTTACTCTTCCTTTCATACAACGATAAGAAACAAATCTTTCCATCTCTGACACTTGAAAATGATCTGATTATTTTGGTGTTGTTGCTGAGGAGAAGAAAGTACACAAGCTTAGCGTGTCCCATTCTGGCCAAGGTGATAGGAAGAGGTGTTTGTTTCCTTGCCTCCTCATGACCACTCTAATGACACATCAGTAACGTAAAGCTTATGGATGCTTCTTGCCCATACCTTCATAACTGCACGCCTGCAATTTCAGTGGAATGGCTATTCAAGGATTTTGTTGGTGAACTACATAATGATGGATTTAATGCAGTATTTCAGAGCTGTTACTCAGTCTTTATTCAAGCCAGGCTTTACATGCGCACCCATTCCTCCTAAAATTAATAGCTAGCTGTATAAATCTTAAGGAAGGGGACAGTCATGGTATGCTGTCACCTGGGGGTCAGTTCTGCTGGAAAAAAAGTCTGACTGTTAATTCATGAAGGAAGGCAGGTGGTATTTGAATTTTAAAACACATAGCCAAAGAGGCTGATCTTGCTTTCACTGTACTTCTACAAACTTTCTGAAAAATCTATTTAATCTTTTTAACTGGGATGGTTTATTATACGGCGCCCTAGTCTTGTTTTCAGAGCATGAAATGCAAGCACATGGCAAACAGTACTACTTATCGACAAGTGTGGCACAGCTTAGAGAGTTGAATGAGCAGTGGTAACGGAGCTATTTTCCCTTGCTGAGCTGAGCCTTCCTGGCAGGAAAAAAGGCTGTATCAAAAGTTCCAGTCAGTACAGACAAGTAGAACTAAAAATGGCAACTGTCCATGAAGCCTTCCTTAGTGTTATTTTGAATTCCATATTCTTAAATTTTGGTTAACAAATCCTTTTAAAAAATTGAAGACAGCATTGAAGAATTAATTATTGGGAGTACAATGAGTAAATACACCCTTCAATCTTGTATTGCTGTTCTTCTAACTGCTGCTAACAATGAGCTAGCTTTCCTTTCTTAATGTTAACTTTTGTCATTCATTAAAGTAGCCGCAACATATGTCATGTATAATCTGCACTGATGTTGCATATGCCAGGAAAGAGTGGTCTGGAACTAAAAGAAGGTCTTGCTATTCTGAAATCTAGATAATTTACAGAACCAATACTGATGGTAATGAGAGCGTCTTACTGCTCAGCAAGCAGACTTACACAGAAGGATTTCAAGAGCCTGAATTTGCAATCCAGGTTAAATCGATTCCTTTTAGCAGAACCGTGAACGTGATCAGCAAATCCTCCACTGATACTTGGCTTCCTTCCTGAAGAATCATGCAGTGTAGGGCTCCCACTTACTGTAACAAATTCATCCTGATTAGAGTATAGCTAGATGGATTTTGGGGCGCTCAGTATTGAGTCCTTCAGCCATTCTTTAGGGTAGTCATTTTCATGAGCTAACAAAGTAATCAATTGTTTTTAGTGCTTAGCATTCTAAGAAATCATAGAATATCCTGAGTTGGAAGGGACCCTTAAGGATCATCAAGTCCAACTCTTGACACCGCACAGGTCTACCCAGAAGTTCAGACCATGTGCCTAAGTGCACAGTCCAATCTCTTCTTAAATTCAGACAGGCTCGGTGCAGTGACCACTTCCCTGGGGAGCCTGTTCCAGTGTGCAACCACCCTCTCTGTGAAGAACCCCCTCCTGATGTCAACCCTAAATTTTCCCCCTGCCGTTCTTGCTGTACATGTGGCTTATATTCCCTTCAGATAGGCATTTCTGTTGCCGAAATTCAAATGTTTTTTTTTTTATGCTCTCATGTGAGAGATTGTGTGAAGTCTGTCCTACCTTAGCAGACCAAAAGCATGCAGGATGTACCTAAATTAAACCTCTTCATTTATTGAGGTACCTCTCTAAACAGAGCTTGTTCCAAAAAGCACACTAAAAAGTAGTTGTGCTCTCTGAGTATGAAAACAGCTGGCAAATGTTTTTATCATAAAACCAGTGCCTATTTTCTTAAACAGTGAGATCAGTGCAGTTTTGTGTCCCGCTAGAAACATCAAGTGCTGTTCCAAAACATGACTGGCTGTGTACGTCATTCAGGATGAGCAGGGATACATCATTGAGTGCACGCTCTGGATGCAAAAGTGTGTGTTGGAGCAAGCCTGTACTGCTCCAGCAAACTAAATAAGGGTGCTGAAATAGCATGATTCTTTGTGTACGTTAACATCCAGAGTGAATATATTTTTTGAATCTGCTCTGGGGATAGAAGGTAACACATACTTGATGCTCTCTCATATGTACATTAATGATTGTATAACCCCTAAGCAATTGCAGATAACACATATTTGGAGTTTTTTGATTTGGAAATGCCATTTTGAATTGTATATCTAATTTAGATGCATAAAGTTTTTGTTGGAGGTCCTGTTTGATATGTTCTTCTTGATCTTTTTGTACCATACAAATCACACTTCTTTTGGGGTAGTAGGGTTTAAAGTTTAGTGAATTCCTCTGAAAACTGAGTATACCTTGATCATTGCTTTAATCACAATTAGGATTAAGGGCTTAGATATTCTTGTGATGTAGTCTAAGGTATGCTTTTCTTCTTCAAGGCACTTTGCTAACAACTAATCAATCTTCAGAGAAGCCCTGCTTTAGTGTCCCTAGTTTTATAGATGTGATAAAAGTGATAGGTTACATGATATGCCCACAGTCAGAAAGGAAGCAAGTATCATTCTGAGGACTGGTACTGGTGTTTTGTGACTCATGGTGTTGGACCAAAATACTTGCAGTTGATTTGGCTCCAATTTTATGTCTCCTGTTTTTAGTTATATATAATATAGCACCTAAACAGCAGTACTTCATAAGCTGCTTGATGAAAAGTATCTTTCATGCATTTTTGGTGAGCAACTTGTTTAAAGGATTAAGGTTGAAAATACTGAATAGATTGCTGGTAAGTTTTACCAAAAAAAACATACACACACAAAAAAAAAACACTACTTAAAGCAATCACTGGCATAACTAGAGGGTTAATAATCCCTAAAGTATTACCCTGGTTTAAAGATACTGCTTTCGGAGCAATAAATTTTAACCTTTGAACATGTGCTTCTGCAAATAAAATCCAGCCTTATTTTGTGTACTTAACAACTTCTGATTGGAAACACATAGCAACCTATAGCAAGCATGCTTTCAGTAAACTGAAACAGAAATGAGGCAGATCTTCAAAGTAGTCACTTATCTTCCTCAATAACTCTTCTACATGTAAACAAGATAAAACAGGTCATTTTGCCAGATCCCTCATTCTTTGAATGATCTTTAAATAATTTTCAAGAGAAAGAAGTTGTGATCAGATAGATTTTTCTTACAGTTTACTTGAAAGACTTCTTTTTGTTTGTTTGTTTCTTTCTTTTGGAAATTCTCATACAGAATCCAACTATAGCATGGAAATGTGATTAAAAGTTAGCAATGAACTTGATCCTGCAAAACCCTGGGGCCAGGGTTTTGTGCACTTAGCTAGAGCTAGGTCCCAAATTACTATATTTCAGAGCTTCCTTTTTTATTTTTACCTTTCCAAATTCTAAATCTGGAAGATTTCACTAATTTTTCTCTAGTATGCAAACTTACTTCCGCATTTAATGGGTCATTTTGAGGTTGTCTTTTTTTTTTTTCTGAACATTTTTGAGTCTCTTTTAAGCGTCCTGTGTGTATGTGAACTGTATGTAAAGTATCTCTAGCATTTCCCTCAGTAGACAGAATGGCTGTTCTGTGCACTCCCAATGGATTCCTCTTTTGGACATATGCAGTGGGTATCTCTTTTGGGAAATCGATGTTTTGGTTTGGTTGCCATGCTCATCAAAGTGGGTGTTAAATCACTTTTGTTCCAAAGTGCCATTTGTCACGTTCTACTTTCCATAATGTGTGGAAATCTGTTGCTGAACTTTGAATTGTAGTTTCTTCATCTTGTTTGGCTGTCTTACCAACGCAAAGCTTAAACCTGCTGTTGCTGGCAGCACAATGAAAGGGAGGAGTGAGAATTTTACAGTGTAGATGTGCATCCATTTTAAGTTTACTTAAAGTTTACTTAAGTTTACTTTATGCTACCCTTCTCACAACCAGAAAATGGTAAGTAAAATCAAGAAACCGTGAAAACTGCCAGCTCCCTGGATTATCCTGGTTTTGCCATTCTCTACTTTTTATAAGCATTTTGACTGCAATCCTACTTTTGAACTTGATGTTACAATTCAGTAACAGTGTTCATGAAAATCTTTATGCTCACTTGCTACAGTAGCTGATATCACATTGGAAAAAGATTTTTGAAAAAAGTCATTTATTTTAATGTTCTGTATATACAAAGTAATTTTACATTACGAACATTTTGATGATCTAATAGTACTATTTGTTATAATTAAGAAAACAACAACACAAAAACAAAAAGAATGTAGTGCCTAAATGACTTAATGCTTCTAAGTCTTATTTGCAACAGTGTTGGAGATATTTAGTAGGACACCTTGCTGGAAATTTGTGAGGGTAGGCATCCTAGATTTCTGAATCCCTTTTGACAAAGGGGAGTATGAGTTTCCAAATTACCTGGGTGCTGTAAAGATGTTCCCTTTGGAGCCAAAAGATACGAACATGCAATTGGTAGTCAGCTCAGGAAGTAGGTATCTGGATTATTTTTAAGTGGCGATTATCTTCCACATTCTGCTTATTATAGGGAAGATCATCACTTTGGGAATTGAGACCTCCTATTTTGATCCTCAGATGACGGTTTAGGAGCTGAGTGTTAGGTGCCACTTAGAAATTGGCAAGAGCATGTATTCAGGTAAAATATTTTTACCTTCTGTTAATGTAGCTTTTCAGAGTTTTTTAATGTCACAAGAGTTCTGAAAAGCAGTCCAAATGTAAAATCAGTTGAGCACAATTATTGCATCTCTATCCATGGGTTATGCTGGCTAATAAAAAGAAATCACTCTTTTAAATACCTACAATTTTAAAGAGGATTCCCCCCACCCCTTTACTATTTAATTAGGATGCAGAATGAGTTCAACCTGATTTTTGTTCTAACAAAAATTAACTTAGGGCAAGATTCACGTTTCCAGAATGTTTTCGAAACATTTATGGTAAGGCTGAGTGCATGTTTATACCAGCATATGGAGCATTGGAAATCATACCTGTCAAAACCAAAAAATTCCCAAAAGCTCATCCTCGACTTTTGCACTTAAAACAGAGCTGAATGTAGCCAACAACCCAGGCTTTCCATCAGGTGGCTCAAAACATTTAAGACAGGTTTCTGCTTATCAAGATCCACCTGTAGAGTCCATGAAAGTGAGACTGGCACCTGGAACCTGCATGGAGATTGAAGGAGAAGGAATATACTCCTTGCCTAGGGGCGAGGCACAGAGCACTTGCATTAAGCCACCGTTAATGCCCCAGCAACGTCCTATTGCTTGAGGTCTGGTTTGTGCCTTTTTTTCATCTGCAGCATAAGGTAACAGATGGCCGTGCCTAGCCCTCAGCTCTCCTCCCTCCCAGTGCCTACCCCCCTGCTGCGTGGCTGGAGGGAGGCTTGCCTTGTGCCACGGGCAGCACGGCATCCTCCCGCAGAGGCTCTCTGCAGCTGGGCCTCCTGGCACACAGCAGCTCCATTGCCTTTGGGAACTCGCACTATCCTGCAGACCTGGCAAGTGACTCTTGATTTACTAAACTTGAAGTTTATGTGCACAGAACCGTCATGCTGGGGACTCCTGCAAAACAGCACCAGATGTCCTCTCTCTCTCATACCGTAGTGCTACGTGTACTGGTAGTTTATAGCGTTCCTTAAGCAGTGGCTCTTCAGGCAGCCTTACTGAGAGGCCACTACCTGCTGCAGGTTCCCGCTGTGCTGCAAGCCACTCATTGGAAGCGGAGGTGGAGGAGGTGGAGGTGGAAATAAAGAACCGGACATTTCGGAACGAGTCTGTTGGTCAGGAGCTGGCATTGGGCTCACTGAGCCAGAGTCACTCTGCATAGAGCCAAGATTGCTGCCGTCAAAATGAGTCATTTTCTTCTTCATTAATTTTCTTTCTTTGGCTCTGCGATTCTGGAACCAGATTTTCACCTGCAGAGAAGCAGAGGAAATTTTTTTCAATTGCTAATGGACTGCAATGTGGTCCTTTGTGTATAGAGTCAAGGGGCATAAGAGGGAAATCAACTGTGTGAGGACCGGTGAGAAAGGCAATAGCAAACAGAAACAACAGAGCTGTTTGCTTTTTTCACACAGGTAATTAGTTGTTTAGCTTGATAAACAATTTTTTAGTGTTATTCTTAGGAGGTGTTTCTTAATGGAATGAGCTTTGATTTTTTTTTTGTACAAAATCTAATAAAACAATCTCATGCATCACAGTTACAGCCAAAAGAATCTGAGAGTATCTTTACATTGAAAACTGTACATCCTAAGCCAGAGCAATTCAAAACCTGTTATTGGCCTGTGCACTGAGGCACAAAAGCTATCCTGCATGGATGCTGAACATTAATTCCTTTGCTCCACTGTGTAAGCCAATGGAAATAAACTTCTGAGCAACATGTCACCATGGGTACACGTTATTTCCAAGTGTTATGGAAGTGCTGCCTTAACAGCTAAGTGCCTTTTATTGCCTGTGTAGACGGGGCCAGAATCTGCTGCTGTTTCCCACACAGTCCGTAACTTTATATCATAGTTACTGCTCTGTCACAGAAATGTGATCTTTGGGAAGAGATGAAGCAACTGTCGAAGAGTTTCATGGTTTTTGATTAGGATGGAACAAGTGAGGGTGTGAGATGAAGCTGACAAGTAATACAGCAGATTTTGTTCAGGTGTGAAAGAGTGACTGTTCTGTGGCAACTGAAGCGTCTTTGGATGTGAATTCCCAGCACTGAGTTTAAACAAGTGTGTGCCTACTATTTATCCTTGGAAATGGCTCCTTGTTATATGTAGTCTGCATAATGGATTAAGCTATCACATTCAGACATGTTTTTTTTTTTTTTTCTTTTGCTGTTCAGATGACAAAGGAAGCAATTTTGTCGGTATTTTGCATAATCCTCCCTCCTCCAAATCTGTGGTTTGCTGAGAAATACTGATTTGTTTTCTTTTCCTTTCTAGCTGCTTAGCAAAGGATAACTAGGCCATGATCAGAAAATGGGTAAAACAGTAAGAAGTGGTAATATCTGTGGCCACTAAAAGAAACCTAGTGGTGAAGTCCCACAAAACATCTTAAGGAATCTTGATGTGCTTATTCTTGAGCCATTATTATTCCCATTTTCCAGCTGAATGTGAAGATTTCAGATGCACATAGAAATTGTAAAAATTTGAACTCGTGTTCCTTAAGTCGAAGGCTGTCATTTCAAACACTTGTCAGTTCATTTTTTTTTGTCGTTTCTGGAATATCACTTCAGTAACAAATGATGTTCTGTTAAACCTGACTTGAATACTTTCCAATATCCTGCACTGGTATTGTGCTGTGGTAATTTTTATGCTTTTTTGTGCTTTGCCCATCGTTTGCCAGAATGCATGAAAAGATGAAACAACCTAAAACCCAAACTAACATCTGATTCAGAATTACCCTATGTGTTTAGCATTATCTGCTTTGAATTTAGAGTTTTATTCTGATTTGTTATTAAACTAGGGGTGCAGACCTGCAGCAGTGCTCCAGAGCGATGTTGTAGTAGGCATTTCAAGGTTGAATACCAATTACCAAACACTAAAAGCCAACGTGATCAATTGCAGCTGAGTTGTTCTTTTACCTGTTGCTCTCCTTTCTTTCAGTATTTTTTCCATTGTTCAGTTGTTAAATAACCCTTCCCCTTGAAGTCTTCCCCTCTCTTCTTCTCCTCACCATCTCTTTATTTCTGTATCCTTTCTATTTCAGAAATCCTTCATTATACCACTTTTTTGGTACTAGATACCACATTTTTCCTTTCTTGTTTAAGCATTTTTCTTTGTCCTTCTGTCTTGAGATAATCTCTTCGATGTCCTGGATGGGATTTTTGGCATAGTCAGGACAAAAAAAAATAAGTTGTTTCAGGTTTTAGATTCAGTGCAGTGCAATTTGGGATAGGACCGTGTGTGTTCAGCCATGTTCATCCAATGGAGTTTAATTTTGTGTGAAAGATGAGTAGTGGGAGTATAGATGAGATATTTCCTCCTTAATCTTAAATTTTCAAGAGTGACTTCAGAGATGCAGTCTTTATGCAGTGGAATTAATTTTGTTTATGAAATATTGATGATGAAGAGCAAATATTGCAAAAACTTTAGCCATGTTACCCTGCTAACATGCCAAAAAAGCGCTGCTACATGTCAAAAAATGTGCTTTGCTTTTTTGTATCACCACTTCTTATCTGCTAACAAAAGGTTTATCAGGAATTATCACCCCTCAGGGAAGTTTCAAGTAAATATTGTTGGCTGTTTACAGAAGACGGTCTTCATTTTTAAATTGTCTTAATAATGAAATCATTATTAGGATTTAAGCAGCCAACTAGAAAACAAATAGTATGTTCTTTATACCCAGTTGAAATAACTGTAGTTTTCAATATATACTTGCATTCAACAGCAGATCGAGTAGTATTTACAAAGTATTTGCTTCTCCATTACTGTAAGCTCTTCCAGTGTGTGTGTGCTGTGCAAGAGGGATGCACAGTGCTGCAGCTAGGTGGATTTTGAATTGTCCCTGCTCAACAGAGCGCTTAAAACAGTGGTGACTCAGGTACTGGTACAGGTACAATGACTGGTACAGAATGATAACTGACGGAGGAAAATGGTGCGGTGATGGTTATTCACATTGCAAATAGGCCAACAAATGAGCATATTCTCCCCCGAAATCTGTTCATGGAGATCTTCTAATAAAACTTTTTATTTTGCAGGTTGCTGCTTCCTTCAGTGTATGGCATCAAGAAAGTCCCCAGTCAAATGGGGCAGAATGCATGCTCAGCTCATTTTACGAGTGTCTTTGGGGAAGATCTAGCTTGATATCTTATCTTGGTTTGCATGAGCCAGGGGCCAGGTTCCTGCTTTGCTCTCACAGGAGGTGGCACGTGCACTGCAACTGCATGAGTGAAGAACATGGCACTGGATGGCTCCGGAGCAAATTGTATTTATCTTTTGGCCTGGAAGGATTGTTTTCAGTTGTGGGAATGCAAGGGGAATTTGGAGGGGATGGGAAGAAATAGGGAGGAAAGGATCAGCAAGAGTACAGGAAATTATTAACAAAAGGTTGGAGGTAGCCAAGGAGACAAACACCTTCAGTGTCCTGACCATGAGTGAATTCATCACTTATATTTAGTAGCTGCACCCCTGCTAAGGCTGACCTGGTTGAAATTAGAGTTCCCACTGACTTCAGCAGAACCAGGACTTTTGCTTGGAAGTTTTGCAAAGCATTCACCCTCCTACCACTGCCTCAGCCAAACCAAGACCTCCGGGCAGCATTGTGTTGATATTTTCTCAGAACAAGGCTGTCGGACTGGTGCTTGTGTTTCTGTGTTGTTGCACGGCTCTCTGCTGTCATCATGTGAGCTGAGCTAGTGCTGATGGGATAATTAGGAAAGAGCAGAAAGAAAGGCAGCAGGCCATTCAGCTGGGTAGTTTGAGTTCCTTAACTGCAAAGGGAACCTGGTCACGTAGGTTATTAGAGGTATTAGCATTTCTGCGTTCTTAACCGGTGTGGTTATCTCCTCATCAGCAATAATAAATGCAAAGGAAACTCTGAACGGGTGATCCATACTCTACCTGTCTCTCGGAAAGTCTTAGGTTTGCAGCAAGTTCAGACTTCCTCCTGATTGTAATGTATCTGTTGTAATGAAATTCCTTCTCTAATTCTAATCTCTGATGATCAGTGTAAACCACTCGGTACTTCTCTCTTGTTCTTGTTTTACCTGTTTTGAAAGAAGAACACATTGCTTCAAGCTAGAATTTTTTAACTTCAGTAACATAAAATATCTGACTTTGCATTTGATAACGTTTGTGGGTATTTTAGACTTCGTTCTCTATGCACTTACCCCAAGTGACTCCCTTGACTGTAGTGGACTTAGTCGTGATTTACAACACGAGGTTCATACCACCAGAGTTTGCGTTTGCTCCTTAGTAAATAGGAGGTAAACTGGTGCTCATAGTCTTTACTATCCTTGGGTTATCATTTGGGAAAGGGAAGGTGTTCTTATTCAGAATGAGGAGCCAGGAAACCTGGGATCTGTTCCTAACTCTGATGCAGGCTTCCTGCATAGTGTTGAATTGCTCTGTTGCTCTGTTCTTAAAGCTGATAAACTGCCACCTGATTCAGAGAGAAATGTAGAGGATGTTTAACTGCATAGAAAATGCTGAGAGCTTCCAAACTTCCTCAGTTCCAGTTGCTAGAAATACTCATTTGATATTGTGGTTGTTACTGCAATTTGGTGGCTATGTTTTTCCTTCAAATCTAACACAATCTATCCACAACTTGATAATAGCTCAAGGAATAGTAATAGAGACTTTCAGATGACAGCTAATTAAAAAGAAAAAAAGATGAAAAGAAAGCAGTAATTTTAACAAAGGACATTCAACAACGCTAGAACAGCAGCATCTGTTCTTTTGCAAGCAGCAGCGCTGCATCGCTTCAGATGAAGGCACAGCTGACTGAAGCAGACATGGCTCAGTGGTATCTGGGTCATTAAAAGGTAACAGCAAATGACCTGAGCCAGGGAACATGCATGCAAGTAGCTGAAACTTATCGATTCCATACAGGGTAATTTGTAGGGACAGAAGATGTTGGCAGTAGTGAAACAGAATTGAGAATGAGAGAGGGTGCTGATGCTTTCTTTCTCACTCACCTCTTCTCTGTTGTTAATACTTATTTTAGGCAATCAAAATATTGGAGATCAACAACTGCTTAAAACCAAGGCCTCTTAGCCCTGCTTCCTACATTTTGGAAAGATTAGATTGTTTTTGTGCTAAGACCACTGTTACAGGGTTTGCTAATAGTGCCTTGCTGGTTCGTTTTCTGTTTTCTTGTCTGTCTGTATTCATCTGGACAGTTCCTCAGCTGCAAATATTTCCTCTGTGAATTGGGACAGGGAATGTAGTTGTAGTTGGTAGTTTTGGCAGTGTGCTCCACAGCGGTACTGCAGTTTGGGAATCTCCCCCCCCCAGTAGGTGAGAACAACACCTTTGGAGCCAGGTTCTCTCAGATTGTGCACAGAACTGGAGGCATCCTGTGGCTTGCTGCCTGTAGCAGCCTGGTAGTGCTGCAGATGTAGCTTAGCTTCATACAACAGCACTTTATTTTTGTCTTTTATTTTTATTTATTTATTTTTTTTTCTGAAAAAAAAAAAAGTATGTGTGCCTAACTTTTCAAAAAAAAATAAATCTCAGACTCATAGACTCATAACACTTTAACTCATAATAACTAATTATTTTTGAATGGATATCACTGAAATAGATTTTCAGACAGGAGCTGGTAAAATTTCAGTCTCTGTGTAGGTCACTACGGCATGCCACCACAGAGCAACCAGCTTCCCCCCTGCAGGACAGAATAGCTGGAGGTTTCAGGTATCAGCAGTATCAAAGGCCTGATTTCTGCCCAGCCTGTCCTTCCAGCTTCCCTTGCTTTTGAAGTTTAAGTAGCACCCAGAGATCAGAATTCAGTCTACAACAGTGTAGCAGAATCTGGAAGTACTTTATCCCTTAATTCATGATTTTGTTTCATGACTTAATGTTTTTTCCCCATATGCCCAAGGAGGAATGAAATCTCATTGTTTTCATGGCCGAACATGTATAAAGTTAATGTTACCCTCCACTTATTATCTATATGCATACACCACATGGTAATGACTTAACCACGTCACTCCTTTCTCTAACGGTGTTTGACAACCAGTACTTTGTTACCTGTAGGAGTTTTTGGCTCGCTCTGGTACTATTTATGTTATGAAGTTCTTCAGGTACAGATTTTCTGTCTGTTTTGTGTTGATCCTGGATGCAGAGCTGTGTGCACTGTATAGCACTGGCAATCCTGGGCACTGCAGTGCTGTAAACAAATATTGTTTTACCTCTAGTTGTGGACAATAACTGGGTCGCCCTATGGGACAGGCTTTCTTTAGGACCCTTCCTGGGCTTGTAGAACATGGTCTACATCACAATTTGGTCCTTCAGCTTCCTCACTCTGTGCTGTTTGACCCTGGGAAAGCACCGTGCATTAATAGTGAGTTTACAATGATACGGGCATTTCTAAACTGTCTGAGCTTAGTTGGAATGTTTCAGGAGGAAAAATAAATTGTGCTTTTTGTGTTTGTTGCTTGCTTTTGCTGGGGTTTCTGCTCCTTTCGTGCAGCCAGAAACACTTCACCCCGATCTGTTAACTTCCCTGTGAAGGTTCTGCTGTGCTTGGTTGGGTTAGATGCTCTCATTTCAGGAGCATTTCTGCCATGGCAAAACCGTAGTGAAAAGCAGAATTAGCCCAATTACGTTTACCCTGCTAATCAAGTGAAAAGTGCTGCTAATTTTGCAATATTATGGTAAGAATTTTAAAGTCCCTGAAGAACAGCAGTTTAGTGCAGTCCACATAAATAGTAGGACATTTGTTTTCATTCATTCGAAGTGTAAATTGTTTGTTTAACATATGGTCACCTGTGGTGCTTTAATGCTTTATTTGAAATTTTTTAAGCTTTTGATCTCTCTAGTCTGTTTTTTGGTTAAGGTTTTCCTCTTCAAATGAAAGTTTGGGGTCATTCTGTGGGACAAAATATTTAAAATGTTTCCTTAGTCTCCTTTGTGTTGTTAAGATGGAGTACACAAAGGAGCAACAAGGTGATCTTATCTTCAGCTCTATTCTCATTCAGAAGCCATAGACAAATATCAGAAGCTCTTCTGTTGCCAAAACAAGGTGGTAAACTTTGAGATCTACCTTCCTATTTATGATTTTAAGTGCTTAAACCCTTATTTGAGTAGTAGAGGTTGTTTTTTCTTTTCTTAAACTGAAGAAATTCAATGTATGTGGAAAACAGAACTTCCATAAAATCTTTCACTATTGTATGAGTTACCTTTCTGTTTATTTTGTAGTAGAAATTACAATTTCTTCTTCCTTTTTGAGGGAAGATTAGGAGGTTTTGCACCTACCTTATTTCTTTAAAGTAAGGTAACAAAGTAATTTTTAAAAAGGGAAAGGGAAAAGGAGAACACTTCCTTCTTAAAAGTCAACAACAAACTGAGAAACCTGAGCTCTTCTGAGAAGGTATTTCTAGTTCTGGCAGTGCCGTGTTTTACTCCTAGCGAGACGTGGGTAAGGTCCTGATGTCAGTGAGAGACTTCCACGTGCCTTTGCTGGATGCTGGGTTGGAATTGCTCTGTGTATGTCATTTGATTTCAAAGGCAAAATACATTTTTATTTATTTTCCAAGGTTAACAAACAACAGCACTAAAAACTTATTGCTAGACAGTTCAGGAATTTAGCCTCTGAATTTCATCTGTTAGATAGAACAGATCCACTGTAGTGCATTCTGCCATGAATCTTGCAGAATACCTGCTGGTTTTATTTACAGCACTGCATGTTATTTCAGTAAGTATTACCTGAGTAAAATCTGAGGTAGATCTAATGGACTCACCCCAGAGACAGCAGAAGGATATCTTTCACTTCTCAGACTTGTTTAGTAGGTGATGACTGAATTTAATGATCCAATGATAAATGTTAATGTTTTAATCCAATCCTTTAGTCAGATCCTGTGTATTTTACTCAGGTGAGTGAACAACATTTAACTTTCTGTGGGCTTAATCTTTTATTAATGTCAGGTTGTAATTTCAATCAGCAATATATTATCAGTTTTATTAGGAAAGTGTTGTCATGGCCAGTCATACCACGGAGCTGCAAGTGGTTGGAGGGTTTAGTGGTAGTTCAGTGGAAGAAAAAATAAGGAGCTTTGAAGTGACTGCCTTTGCAGTATGACTGCCTCTGTGCTAGAGGAGCAGATTTTCTGCTTTTGAGCTATTTAAGAAAAGTGAATTTTGTCAAAAACAACAACAACAATTTGGAATTCCTTCGGAATAAGGAGAAAAAAGACGTTTTAGGCTTAAACTATCTCATGTAAAGTTTTCTAACAATCCTGTTCTATCACACCCACTTCAGCAATTTTTGTGACTGGCCAAGTTCTGAGTTGGGGGAAGGGAACAGCTTTCCCATTGGCCATAAAATTCACAGAGTATTTCTTCTGAAGACAATAAAGCTAGGAGAAGGCCTCTTTATTTGCTGTGAAAATCATCACCCTTTCCGGCAATATAACTCCTGAAGAAAAAAGGGCGAAGGAAGAGACAAGACTGCATATCAAAGCAAAGAGAAGTGTTAAAAGGGTCTGTTGCCTCAATATGACAGATAGGCCTCAAAACTGAAGACAATGTAGCCCAGGAAAGGAGGGAAAAAAAGCCACCATCAGACCTCACAACTAGTTTACAAAGTAAAATAAATTAGCATGAGAACTAGCCCTGGCCCCTTTTTCTGTGCCTCGTCTCTTAACTGTTCAGGAAAATCCTTCATCTTCCAATATTGACATTGTTCCTAAAATCCACCAGCTATCTAATTTAGACAGGAAATGTAGTACGGAACAGTGTCAGATAACGTACAAAGAATCATAGTTTCAATAGTTTAATATTGTGTCAGAGGGAGTTAACTTCTGTGCTGGATAGCGAGAGGTCAGCATAAGTCAGCTCAAAATGTCAAACAGTTTGCTGGCATGAAGATATGCTCTGTTTGCGTCTGCAGCTGTAGGTTGGCTCAGTATTAAGAGAGAGATTAGTATTAGTTTTTGCAATTGTAATAAAGGTAAAGACCATGGGAGCTCAGGCCCCAGAGTGTGTGTTGGATTTTTCTTTCTTTTTTTTTTTTTTTTTGAGGGGGAGACTATTTGCAAATATTCACGCACTTTAGAAGTTAGGAAATGAAAGGGCCATATTCACCCTAGGGAAATTTCACTGACTTCATTGAATTTGTGAAACAAAAGTAATTTAAATAAGTCTTGAAGAAGGACATTGTATTGCACATGAAGTTCTGTAGAGTTTAATTTAAAAATACACACTGCCATTCTATTAGAAAATGTTACGTGAGTCTGATTCTGTAGAGTGTGAGTAATCGTCTTCCTCCTGCAAGTCTTAGTGAGGTGGGGGGACTGTTGTGAAGATGGGTGCATGAAGGTTTGTGAAGCATGGTGAAATTCTGTGTCTGTATTTTCTGACGGGTCTTGATCATAATTTCTTGTACGTATTCAGATGACTCATGGAGAAAAGGACAAAGTAGTATCATAGAAATCAGAACCTGTCAACGGACTTGCAGCATTTTAATCTCTGTGCTGTTGACTCCTATTTAAAGTGCTGACAGTTTCAATTTGGAGTACATTCTGGTATTCTGTAATAAAGCTCTTGCCAAATTCTGTCCTTCACTTTGTTAGTGTAAACTATTCATCTCTGTCATACAGAAATAATTGAACCCAAAGCAGAATCATTTTTGTCACCTTTAAATGATGATTGGTCAGCCTGCTCGGGGTGCATTTTGTTTGGGAGAAGGGAACAAGTGGCCAAAAGTGTAGACAGATGTCTAAGTGGCAAGGTCAGGAAAAATGCCATTGCCCATGGCTGCATATACTAAAAAGCAAGCAATTAACTGATTTTATTTCTTTTTCCTAGGGGTGTGTTCTTTAGAAATTCAAAATTTTGCAGGAATAGCTTCTTAAGAGGCTTGTTTCTTTCTTAGATTTGAGGGGGTATAACTTCTTCCTTCTTCTAGATTTACAGTGCCTTGGGTAAGGATGCTGTCAGCACCTGTCATTGTAATCAAAAAAATTGTCAGAGTTTATTAATTGTCAGTTGTTTTACTGAACAGTGACTGGGGTGGTGTCATATACAGGAAAAGTCTCTGCTCATAACTAGTTTCCCTGTCTCTGTACTTGCTCCCCCTCTCCTTAATGGTAATAGAGGTTTAGATCTGAAGATGTGATTTAGATCTGAAGATGTACTTTCAGCTTTGTGAGCTAATTCTCACTGCTGCAGAAACTGCTTGGTGCTTACCTATTCAGTCTTATTTTGGGCATGGTTTTGGGCAGATGTATGTTATTTTCTTACAAAGGCTAAAAGTAAAGTCTCTTATATGCAGGGTTGCATACCTCTGTAAAAATACTGAAATCAATAGAAGTAGATTTCATAATTTGTTCAAAGATGGATTTATTGTACTTTCCATCAAAGAATTTGCCTGTAATTATGCTTTGTGTGTACGTGAATTGCCATCTCAGATCCCTAGTTGCTGTGGCTTTGTTCTTTGCTGCGATTGCTAGTTGCCTTGGCTTTGCTTGCTCTTTCACAATGGTAGTTTAGGGAGATGGGCAGTGTAAGGGTTAGAGAAGGGGCTTTTTCCACTGGTGCTATTGAATGAAAATACTAAATGGCCAGTGTTTCCTCCTTCGAGCGTTCTGAGTGAAAACTCTTGCTTTCTCTTGTATCCTGAACACCCTCAGGAATTCAGTGACCAGGCATTGGATCCTATGTGCATTGTATTTAGGATCAAGACCTACTCCATCCAGTTCCAAAGCTGCAGAGAGGGATGTTCAGACATCCTCCGACCAAAGGGAATGGTGGATGAAAGCCTGATTAGGTGTTTTCTGTGGGAAGTGCATTCCAGTGCTGCTAAATCAGCATGACAGTCTTGCATTAAATACTGAGACCTTCCAGTGGTTTTAAGCAGCATAATCTCATGAGCTTTACTTAATACCAGGTAAAGACATGCTTTTATATTTCATGTTCTTAAAGTTACACACAGTAAGATTTAACTAGAAATCATTCTTTTGTTCTGTGTAAATTGTTTAAACAACAATATGAAAAGATCCATAGGATATGAGGCAGTGACAGAAATTTCAGTCAAGTGTTTTGTTTGTCATTTGTCAGGATGTGAGGCCACAAAGCACCAGTAAGAGAAGCTAACCATGAAACCCCTGGAGATGGAAATGTCATTGATTCTGGGCCCTGTTTCTGTAGCTGCTACAAGTCAGACTACCCTATGTAAGTAAACACATGGAAGGAATCTTTCCTGATCCTAAAGGGATACGATTACAGGAGCATTTCTTGAAGATGTTCAGGAACATCTTGCAAAAATTACTTGCATTAATAATAATTGTTCCCATGGTGAAATCATATTATTGATGACTAGTATATTGCAACAAGTAATGAACAAATACTAAATGTTATTTCTATAATCTTTTTGTGACTTCAGGTAAATCTAAACCTTTTTTTTTTTTTCCATCTTTAAGAATCATAGTTCATATGTGTTTCACAGGGAATAAAAATAGCTAATAAACAACGGATGTAATTCCTCTGCTCTTGCAGAGAAATTCCTAATGTTTTTTTTTTCCAAAGAGACAGAAGGGTAAAGCTGCAGTTTAAATCCACAGGAGCAAGAGGCAGGTAGGTAAAGATGAGATGAGAAGTAGTGTTTTTTGAGCAAGTATGCTGCCATCTGTAAATCATAGGGTTTGTGAGGAGAAATGTCATTGCATAAATAAGGACTACCCAGAAGTAAACTGTAAGTCCTTGTGTGATTGGCCCCCCTCTTTTATCTTTCCTTAGGTAGCATTCAATGAAGAGCAACTAGATACAGGTAGACATGGATACTCAAAAAACCACAACACTCCACAACCTGTATTTTTTTATTTGCCACAATTTTTACGCACCCAGAGTAACAACGTACTCTAATTGGTTGTCCTCTATGGACTCCTTATGAGCTGAAGCTGTACTGCTAAAGTTGTATTCAGCAGGAGTAAGTGTGGCTCAGTCTGTCCGTACACATTAGATGCATTATTTTAATAAAGACAATTTTTCTGTTTAGTTGCTTTCATTTTTGCAGGGCATGTTTTTAAATTAATTGCTTCCCTCTCAAAGATTGATTCAGTACTGTCTTTGAAAACCATAATTTGCAGGCATGTGTGGAACAGAGCTGGAAAGGAGGAAGGGCTGAAAGGAAAGGAACCTTCCTGAGATGTAACATTAAAATACTGTGAGCATCTCTTAAGGGGAGGTACTGAGCATCCTTATTTCCTACTGATGTTTCTGCATGTAAAAGCTGCTCAGCACCTTGGAGGATCAGCTATTTTATAGTGGATTGTGTCTGTTCTTTTCAGGCAGTTTCCCCTCTTGCTCCTTTCCTTCTCTCCTTCCTTGTTTGATTATTATTTTTTTCTGTTGATACAAGGAACAGAGATGTTTTAAGTATGTTTAATAGTTACATATTTTTTGTGTTACTTCCCTGCTTCCCACAACCAAAATCTTTTCCTCAGGCTTCTTGACTTATTTTTACTTGTTAAATGTGACTGAAGCTTTTTTTTTTCCTTTAATGCATCCACTCATGTGCATCAGAGGTTGACCCATCATAATATTAACTGATTGTGTTACCATAGATCTTTATATTTCTGCATTTTCTGAGAACTGCTGCTACAAGGGGTGGCAAGCCTTTCCTTTTTGGTCCTGTTTTTAAAGCCTCTCATCCTGCAGACACTTCATTTCAGTATTCTGAGGTTTAAGAGGTTATATCTAATACAAAGGTTTCTTTCCAACCCCAGTACTATATGTATTTTACTTGAACTTTTCATATCTACTCTAAAAGTTGAGGAAAACAAACAATATAGGTGGTGGAGAAATATGATACTTTCATTGTGATTTCTTTCTACAGACATGCTTCCTCCTTTAAATCTATAGGACTGCTATTAAAAGCAATTATCTGATGTCACTTTTTTTTTTTTTTAACATATCCTAAGTGAAAACAATTCACTGTTAAAGGACACTGCTCTTAATTTGTTTCATCAGTAAACGTCAAGAAAGAAATAAGAGATCATGAGCTGATCAAAAACAACATCCAAAAATAGAACCAATGACTAACTGCTAGCAAGAGAATTGTTCAGAGCAACTAGGATCTTTTTTTTTTTGTTGTTGTTAAAAATGTATGCTTTCCTCAAAACACAGAACCTGGTGGCAGCAACAACTCAACACAAAACCAACCACCCAAAAGAGAGAAATCACATCTCAGCATAGCCTCTCTGCCCTCATACCTGTAGAAGTAGATTGTACTGTTTTCCTCATCCATTCATAAGAGCTGTGCCTTTGGCTGTTGGGAGAGATTTGCTGTGCATTAATTGTATCTACAGGAGGTAACCCCCCGGATCCAGCAGGATGGAGGGAGCTGTAATCAGCAGAGCTGTAGGAGACCTGCCCAGGAGACGAGCCATTGATCTGTGCAGCAGCCACGGTGCTGGAAGGTCCTGGGCCATAAGCGTTCCAGTCCTCCCTCTGTGGGCCATAGTGGGATCCCCAGGTTCCCGCAGGCTGTCCGTGGTTGTCCAGGGCTGGCACATGGTGATAGCCCATGTAGTCTGAGTAGGGGGGAGCAGACGCGAAGTTTTGCACTGGCAGGTTGTTGTTGCTGCACCTTGCAGGTCCTGGATACATGCTGGTTTCTTTATCCAAAAGATAACTCACATACATGATGCTCACAGCCTGGCTTTGTCTTGCTGGGACATCCTGCTCCTCACAGGGTTTGTTTGATCTCTCTTCCCCTCCTCTTTCTTTCTGTCTTTTCTAGCCCTGACTGGCTCTATAAATGACTCATGCTAGCCCTGATGTCCCTTTACTACACATGATTAACAATGGTTTTACCAGGTGCTGGTGGTAACAGTTTACTAAGGTCCTGCCTGATGTCACAGATAACTGCCTGCCCCAAAATTACATTTGCATTCAAATGAAGGGCTGACCATGCAGGCAACCCCACCTTGCTGCTAGTTCTAGTGCTTCCTTTCTCACAGATCCTTTATGTATTACCATCCTGGTTCTATACTTTTTGAATGTAGTTTGAAATCTCCTGGTCTTCAAGCAGAATTGCATTCATAGTTAACCAATAACCGTTCCGACAGTAAAAGTAGTATTTTGCTTGAGCAATGCACATCAGAATCTAACTTCAGGCCTTAGTTATAGTTAGGTAAAGCCTGGTATCTGTGAATCCATTAGTTCTGTTGTTAAAATGTGTTGTAATATTTTTATCTGAAAACAGAGGACTGATTCAGGCTTTAACTGCATGAGCACGCCTCTTGCCTTCAGCTCTTAGTGCATGTGGGAGAGCACTTGCAAACCACAGTAGTCCTGCTGATTTTAACATTACAAAGGATATACAAGAAGTCTCATAGTCATTTTGAGCATTTGTTCATACGAATAGTCTTGTTGATGTTAGCAAGCCTATTCATGAGCTGCCTGCTTGCCACAGTGATTGAAGTTTCTCTATTCTAACTTACAATGTTAACAGAAAGAGAGTCTGTTATGGAGAGAATGCAGAATTTGTCACTTTCCCCATGCTTATGTCTTGTTTGTGATATTGAAATGAGTAGCAGTTTTCCCTAAAGGTTTTTCTGTTCTCATTGCTGTGTTTGTTCACAATAAGTAGCACTTTTTCTTAGAAATATGGGAACAAATTCTAGCTTTTTAGCTCACAAAAAAAAGCAGTTTCTTAAACTTCAGGAGCAATCCTATGTTAGTAAGTACCAAGTTCCTAAGAGATTATGTATAACCAGGGGTGAGGGGAGAAAGTGTTGATTTTTTTTTTTTTTTAAATGAGATAGATACCTTAGCATTGTCTTCTAATGAGAATTTACTGTTTTCATTCCTGTTCCTTTAATGATGTGGTACTCAATTGCACCTTTATTAATGAACCAACTTGTTAAAGGGATTTTTTTCTTAAACAGGTGCAAAGTATGATGAGTTTTTTCTTTGTTCAGAAGTGTATTTTTTCTTTGAGTGTCTTTTGCACTTTAACACCAGTTGAACTTACAGGTTCCTTCTGCTTCTCAGGAGGAAAGAATCACTTCACACACCTGACAAGCCAGTTGTTTCCTTTTGTGAGAATGGTGTCCTTAGGCTGTAATCACGAGGTGGTTAGCTGTGCTTCTGGAAATCTTTTGTCTCTTACTATCAGGGCTAGTTGGTGAAGCACAGGTTTCTGTGATTGTTTCAGTGTTTGTTATAAGATTTTCATATAGTATGCTTTTGTAAAACTTGTGCTCTTTTACAAGTCTTGCTTTTTGTGAGCTTTGGAAGGAGCGTGTTTTGCTGGCATCATTGTTGAAAGGTATTTTAAAAACATTAGGTAGGGGAGGTTGGCAGAAACTTCTTTGTATTTGCATATGTGAGCTTTATTCAGTTTACAGATGTGTGGCAGTTGGTCATTCAGAATGCCCAAGTATAGCTGCTGGGGTGGACTCACCAGATCTGGGGAAGTCACTAATTATTGCATTGTGTCTGAACAGCTTAATTCTCCCACATCAGCAAAATAAATATTAATCTAACTACATTTTGGGGTGTCTGCACAGCCTGTTTCTGTAGGTAACCAATGCAATGGGGTTTAAACTCTGCAGCATGATCTTTTATATACTTTAGGATTTTTTATCTAGAGTATTTCACTCCTACTCAATCATTTAGAAACACACATCAGTGACCAGTGAGGTAGTTTGGTAGCCCTCAAGTAGTTACCAAAAAAAGATTCTTTACAACTTTGTTTTAACCTGATTTTGATTTCCTTTCCTTCCTTTCAAATCTGTTGGAGATGCATCCTTTGAAACATTTCTGTACCTCTCCTGAATGCAGGTGTACCAATAAATCAGCTAACGGAAGAAGCAGCATTTGCTCATTTATTGTAGCATTAGTTGTAGCCCTCCAGCTGTCTGGAAGATATTCTAGTTAATTTGACAAAAACTCTTCCTGCAGGCTGTAGCTCCCTAACATACCAACAGCTGGAAACACTGCTGAAGAGCTGGGGTCTTGCTGCATAGTTTAGATCTTGATGTGCCTTTCTTCAACATCCAGGAATGTTACCCCAAACTACACCAATGATACACCAAACTACAGCCAAGCAAACATTCTCTATCCTATTCCCTAATCCATTGCAACATCACTACACGAGAAAAGTTTTTGCTATATTTTTTACTATAATATAGTTAGTTTATGCAACTAGAAAAAGTAAAAGAGAGTTTATTAGAAAAGCAGTAATTATCACAGACATCTTTTGACACTTTCAACTAGTATGTCCATATTGACATGGAAGAGGACTTTTTTCCTTGTTCCATACTGCTTCAAGAAAGTACTTTATAAATAGGACTGTTAAACTGATATTGTTTTATTCTTCTGGCCATGTGCTGTGACCCCTAAGAAGGAAACTCTGCTTTCTTCAGATTCTTTAAGTTGATCCTATTTCAGCAAGTTATATTTTGCTTCCAGTTAGCACCAAATTTTTCATTTGTATCACTTGAATCTAGCCTCCTAGGTGAAGCACATCTTTAGACAGACATGTTTTTCAACTTCTTGGTGGTAGGTAAATAATAATGCTGATATAGTTCATGTAAAACTAAACATTTTCATAGGCTCTTAAGCAAACACAGTACAAAAATATTTGGATTTGAATTGCTTTTCATAGCTTCTAGCAAGAATATTAGTAACAGGTGTCTTTTTGGGGAGATCTGTATGTATGTATACCAAATCCTTTGTAAATACACCATTCTTCACTCAGAACCTTTTTGGGGTAGGGTGGGGAAGATGAGAATTTTCTTCAGAGTCAGTTGTTACATCTATAAAGTCTACACAGTACTATATGTGTAGAGAGTTTGGAATGCAAAATAAGCACACTATTTAGGTGAATAAAGCCTATTGTCTTATCCAGTTTAATAGAAAACAAATTCATTGTTTTCTTCAGGAAAATATTACTCTGTTCCATAAGTTGAGGATAACGTTCATTCCTGATCATGTCTGGACAAATACATTTCTCTTTTTTATGCTTACTTCTTTCTCTTACGTTCTTTTTGGTTTTGATACTTATGTTTTTTTTCTGGACATTTTACTCTATGAAAAGGATACGTAAACATTTTTATTGAACACTTGTTTACAAAAATTATTTGTGTAGGGTAACATTTTGAAACTCTGAAAGTTAGTTTTGAAATGAAACTAAATTTTTAAAATTACAAATATTTGACATTAGAGGTAAAACAGAAGAACAGAAAATAACTAATCCACATCCAGTTTCTCGTGTGAAAGATTTTCCTCCTAGTATGTGTATTTTGTGTGGAGCTGGCTGTTAAACGTTTCATGTCTATTAGAATATACAGACACAGTACATTCATACGTGAAAAAAGATCGCGGTTTAAACAGACATTCAATAGGTATTTTGTGGCACAGCGGATGCCCAGCATTTGTGTGTATGTTGATATTACATATGGCGAAGTCTAGAATTTGGAAGTAAATTGTGGATTTCAAACTGGGAGGAGTTTTGCTTCAGAGTATTAGCCTGTTTTAAAGAAAATTGCCAATGTACTTTGAATTCTGAACTCTTTGTTTCCACTTTGGTGATTTTGTGTTGTTTTGCTAATAATCCTGCACTGACAATTCTGAATTTCATTTTGCAGTTCTGAATAAAGCTCTTCACAGAAAAAAAAAAAAAAAAAAAAAAAAAAAAAAAAAAAAAAAACCACAACAAACTGCTTTAGTGCATTGTGCAGGAGCAGTAGTTGCCAAGTACAAGAGTGGAAGACGAAAGCAAGGATCAGTCTCTCTTTCCTAATTTTATTTTCCCTATATTTTGAAGGATATAGTAATCTCCACCTTCTGTATCCTGTTCAGCTTTTCTTGACTATAATGTAGCAGAGAAAAAGGGTAGATTCTGATCTAAAATATCTGGCTTGATTGAAAACTACCTTGTATATTGTATTGCAGTTTCACTGGCTAGAGGAGTCCACTGGAGGTCTGGCACATTAGAAATGACATTGCTTTGTCTTTGATTTTTAGAAGCAAATATTATAGAGCAAATAATGGGGCTTATTTACGAAGGCTAAACAAAAAGCAATAAATAGCATCTAAAATCATAACATACATTTTACTGAGTACATGCAGACTTTCTCCATTCTTTATAAATAGCAGCACTAAGGCTAGAAGAGGCACTTAAGGTAGACTTAATTGCGTTATAAATTATTATTTTCACTTATTTATTATATAATAATAAATCTCAACCATTAACAACATAAAAACCAGATTACTCCAATTTGATTTGTGAAGAGACCAAACCCAGATCTAACAAATAAAATGACAATTCTGTTCTGAGCTCATGTTGAGAAGCCAAAAGGTGAATGGCAATGAGAAGTCATCCTGAATTGTCAAAACTTGAAGGTGAGTTTAAGACACCTGTACCCTATGGCTTCTCTGAGATACCTTTTCCGCTTCTAAGTTTGAATAGGCTTTATAGTCTGAGGTGGAAGGAGCATCCATGGGTTGGGTTGGGAAAGCATCTCATAAGGTGGTTTTATCCAGTGTTGCAGATGATGATGTGCTGGTTGTGGTCAGAAGCTAGGCAGGAATGCTGCATTGCCCCAGCCCATTTTGATTATTCCTGTTCTGCTACAACAATGGATCCCCAGGAACTTCTGTTGCCCTAGGTCTTATAAAATGTCGTAGATCTGCTAAGCTTTCCATGCTGATCTGTTTCAAATTGTAGTGTTGTCACTGTCCGAGGATGTTGGTGTTCTACACATCTACACTATCTGAAAACTTAAGAGAAATTTAGTAGCTCGTTTTAACTGTTTTAATTCTACTGAGCTTTCTTCTTTTTTTTTTTCCTTTTTTTTTTCCCCCTCTTCCCCAAGAGTTGCAGCACTCATTTCTGAAGATATATTTCGTTTGGAAATAGCCTTCCAGTTGTAACACTGATTCTTTACTCTTGTGAAGCAATGGGGACAGCTAGTGGTCAGCTGGCTGAATGGCAAGAAGGTATTTCCAATAAAATTTTCAGTGACTGTCATTATTCAGATTTCCAAGTTCAGGGTCTATTCTGTTCTGTGCAGAACAGAATGGGTAATGATAGTCGTGTATCATTCTGGTTTAGTATATTAGTTCCTTCCAATTGTGCCTTAAATTGTGTGATTCATGTCTGTCACATGCCCAGAAGCAGGAAGCAGCAAAGCTAGTGAAGAACTCTGGCTTGAAACTTGGGTTATATTGCATGGGTTTTTGCCATGCTGTGTAATTAACTGAAACATCTCTTTTGAAACCTGAAGTGATACTATTAAGGCACGTGGTAGGCTTCTTAATGTTAGCCTTACAAGTGATTTTCTGTATGACAGAGTACTCAGAGCTGTTATTTACAGCTCAGTATGAGAGTATATAGGGCTGGCCTCTGTTAGGCTGTGATGTATATTACATTGCTCCGTAATGTAATGTGGCATCTAGTCAGAATGCTGGCATTGCACACCCACATCGCGCTAGTACAGATGCCTTACGAAGTGATGGCAGTGAAGAACGAAGAGCAGGCCTTTGGTATTTTAATCTTGAATTCTCTAAGGAGTAGCTGTGTTTCTAATACATTTTCTGTGTTAATAGATATAAGTGCTGTTAAAAGACTGATGCCAGCTTCCAGGACGGCACTGCTTCGCTGCCTGTTGTGTCAAAGAGAACTGACATGTCTCAGTAGGTAGTATGATGTAGCAGAAGTAGGTAGAATGAGGCTGATTCTCAGTGCCATTAATTTGTTCACTTACCTTGGGCTACCTGGGTAATCTATTTTAGAGATTAATATGGCATGCAGAAGTAACACGTGACCTCATGTAGTTTGATGTAATTTAATAAAAGCCCCCAAAGAATATATCGTAATATATATAAATAATGAATGACAAATAAATGCCTGTATGAGGAATTTGTAATATGAATTCTTTTTTTCATCACTTGTGAAGTGAATTAGCTAACATATTTTGACTACAGTAGCCTTTAGGATTGCTAAAATAAAAGACAGTCTCATAAGAACAGGGAAAATGATATTAGTTCTGAAAAGAAAATCGCTTTTTCTAACCGTTGTTTTCAGGATGCTCTGTGCTTTGAATTTTTAACACCTTGCACTGTGCTGGATCTCCTCAGGCTGTGTGAGTCATGCCATTATGCGATGTGATTGAAAGTGATGAAATCCTTGAAGCCTGACTTGATAAGTCACTGCCGAATGTAGGAAGAAACCGAAGGGGTCTGCTCAGTAAACTTTCCAAAACCAAGTACAAACAGATCTAAAGCCAATCTTTACTGCTTTGGTCTATTTACACATTTGCCATTTTTGTAGGACCTCAGCACATTGTTTGGCTGCTCATAGAGACAGGAGGGAAAACTTGTCCCATAGACAAGGAGCCCAGTTTTGTCAGTTTGTACCTGACAAACCTAGCAGAGATGATACATAATGCAAAGTTTGCAGTCCCTACCAAAAACCCCCAAAACTGTGAGAGAGATGCTTGCTATAAACTGAGTGGCCAGATGAGTTAAGTAAAATGTAATCTAGTGTTCCAGTACACTGTGTTTTCTGTGTGTTTGTTTATATGTGCTTAGTACTCTCCTGCTGGGTAGAAATTCATGTCTTCAGCTCAGTAAAATTTAGAAAAAATCTGTTATTTTTTCATATATGGTAAAACAAAGTTGAGATTTTAAATTCTGTTTGAAGTTTTTATCTCAGTGGTTCTGAGAGCTCTCCGAACACATTCTGCTCTTTGCACCATAGGTACTATCAGACAGTTAGCTGCTGGCTGCAGACTCTGGATGTAGATCATTTAGTCTAATTTTGAAATAACATTGAGGGTTATTTTATGTGGTTTCTGGAACTAGTGTTCTTTGTTTCCTTTAGTTCTTGAAAATATCTCCGGTCATGACAGAACGTCCCCGTGTAGGTGTGACTTTGCGATCTACAGCTATGTTTCATATAGCTTTGTAGTCAGTCACTCATGAATTAAAGATAGTCACAGAAATAGCCTCTCATTAAAGTGATGTTTTCCACTAGGTGGCACTTTTAATACATAGCATAGACAGAAGCCTACATGGCTGATTAAGTACCCCTCTTAATTGCTATTCAAATTTTTAGTTAGTAATTGACCAAGCTAAAAAAAGGATTAATGTAGTGCAGCCTGCAGCAATTTTCATAGCTCCTTTTAATACTAACATTGATTAAATCCCCACCCCCATCTCAGTGTAAAAGAGAATTAGCTCAGAAATTATCCCCTCTCCAAATGCTTGCATCCACCCCTCTCCTCTGCCTCTCCCCCAGCTCCCCAGCCCAAATAATGTTTTCTCTCCCTGGAAATTATATGTAATAGTGTTACTTAAAGAACAGATTTATTTTATGTTTCCAGATATAACCAAAACAAAGTGGTGATGCATTCCCCCCGATAATAAACATGAGTGGGAATCAAGCATCCTTGCTTTTGCTCCATGCTTCTTCCAAGTCAGCTCATCAAGCTCCACTCCCAATGCTGCTCAAAGCTCTTCTCAGAATGAGACAGAAAGCTGGAGTATGCACAAATAAAACAGACCAAAATGCAAGGACACAAGTGATATTGGAAGTAAAGGACAAAGAAATAAATGACTCTGGAGAAAAAATAGCAGTTCCAAAGGGAAATCTACATAGGGACAGGTACTTTTATGTCTGAAGGTCAGTTGTTTGAACTTCTCTGTTTCATTGCTGCTTTGGAGCACTTCCCTGAGCAGATTTCCCTACTGCATTTCAGACACAGGTAACCAAAAATCACACAGTGTAGGATTTAGCTACGTTAAAGCTCTCCAGCTCCTGTACTGCCATGCTGTTGTTGCTGCTCAGGAGCTTCAAGATGAAAAGTGAAGGAAAGAGGCATTCTTGCTCTGCTTGTGTTGAGTCTGTTTTGGATGGAATAGTGTCAAGACCTAAGAATGAGAAGATCCTCAATGCAGTTGTATGATGTTTGTTGACCAAACTGAAGCCTATTGGGAAATGAAAAGAGGCATAGAAAAAGTCTTTATACATGTCTGTAACAGAGTTGCATTGACTAATACAGATTCAGTGGTTATCACAGGTCAGTTTACCACCAATGAGTAACACTACTTCACCACTCACTGCTACTGACCATGCTTATTATCCTAAATTTTGAGCATGTGTCTGTGTGGTGAGAGCTGAAGGGATAAAGATCCTGAACAACGGCTGAGGAAATCCAGATTCAATTTTTAGCCTACATTACCAAGTTTAATTTCACTGTTAGCAAATTATTTCATCTATTTAATTTATGGCAGTACAACATGTCTTGAACTGTTCGAGGGTACAAAGATGAAATTCTGTTCTTTACCATGGGTTGTAGAGATGAACTCAAGTCACAGGGAAGACTGAACTGAATTGCATCTCTTCCAAGGGCTTTTGGTATGGATACAATCACATTCTTGTCAGCTGAGATACATGATTTCAAGTATTAAACTTGCACGTGGTCTTCTGAGTGTTTTTTAGGGTTCAAAATTTATTCAGTAAAGTCAAAAAGAGCCTTTGAGCTCTTTATGTTGACTGTGCCCTTTTGAGGAAGCTACTCTTAGTAGCTTGCAGTTAGCATCATTAAAAATTAATTATGAACCAGATGAGATTATTAAAAATAAATTCTTTCGGTTCACTTGTTCTGATTAGCAGAATGTATTTCTGTGAATCCCAGGATAAACTCATGAGTTGGAAACTCTTGAGTTTGGAGTGAAAAACAAAACTTCCAATGTCACGCTGCAAGAAGCTCTGACGTGGATGGTTTGTAACTGTGCAGCTGTTGTGTGAGGTGCACAGCATTGCAGAGTTGAAGAAGAAGTTGGGTTTAAAAATCAGAAGTGTGTCAGCAGTACCTGTACTTCTTTGGGAAGGTACCATGACTCTTAGTGCCTAATGAGGGACCTTTTGGACTCCTGCCTTAATGCACTAAAGATTCTGTGGCTGGGAGGCTGTTACTTAGTAACTCAGGTCTGGTCCTCAGAACTGGAGGGGAGTGGTTGCACAAGCAAACAGAAATAGTGTCAAATGTTTTCTAAAAGCAAAAAACGTGTGGAAGATCCTTTGTGCTTTCCTTCCAGATGTGCTAAGTGGGAGTGGCTCTAGGTTTTTATACAAGGGGAAATGGCATATGCCCTCTTCTAAAAGGGCTGCCAGATCTTGGAACAAATAGCTTAGAAGGATTCGGAAAAAGTTGTGATAATTGAGTGTATCATAAGCAATACAGTGTTTGAAGCATATCTGTCCTTATGCTTCAAAGTATGAATTGTAAGTGGTATTCTTCCAGAGTTGTCTAGTGTGAGGTTTACTGAAGTTTTCTCTGAAGTATCTCAGTTAAGGTTCTGATTATTTGAAACACAGTGTACTTGAATAAATGCTTTATTGCATTTGTTTTGCATAACAATAGTTGTTTCCACTATTACAGCTGTATAATATTATTTCACACATTTTACAGTGCTTTCTATTCAAGAAGATCAAAGTATTTTGCAGATATATTCTATCTTTATATTTCCAGCAGCTGGATAAATATTTTTTCTCAAATCTAATCTGTTATGCTGCCATTTCTATGACTGCTAAACTGAGCATGAGATGGTTTGGGGGTAGATGAGAATCTGGGTAGATACTTTATGAACTATTTATGAAATCTCTTGGCATAATTATATTAAGGACATCTTGAGAATAAAGAGTCATGGTTAGTAATATTCATTTGCAGAGCTTAACATCCTATGTACACTTATTTTCCTGACTATCTAGTTATTTAGTCCACGAATGGAACACATCTCACAGTTATTAACTAGGTTAGCCTCATAATTCAAATTAAATTATTACTGACCATATGACCCAATGTTTATGATGTACTGAGGCAGTGAAGCTCTGTTTATGAAGAAGTCAGTGGTGATGTCCAGATTGTGGAGGAAAAAAAAAAAGGCATTGTGTTGCATTCTGACTTAATTTTGCAAATAATCCTTCTGAAAAGGGGAAAAATGCAACCCTAGTACTGGATTCTGGAAAAATAACTAAGGTATACTCTGTTGATGAGGAGTATTTTTATTTATTCCTTGGTTTGTGGGAGTGGTGAGTCTCCAAAAGATATAGTAAGTAAAATTACAAGCAAATCTAAAAGGGTATAAATCTGCCTTCAGGCCTGTTCAGGTCTTTTGACACTTGATTGCAGAGCTCTGATGGGGAAGGTAGCATTCCATTTGGTTCACTGGACTGAACTTGAAGGTTGATAAGAAAGTCTGAGCTGGCTTAATTTACATGCAGAAATGTTAAATGGAGGCGAGCATTGCATCAGTTTATTCTCTTATTTCAATGTCTGTAGCTGTTGACTAACACCTGAGTTTAGGTTTTGGAAGGTGTTGCCTTTTTTGTGTGTGTGTGTTTTAACAAGACAGCATAAAATAGCTTTGTAATGGGTTCATTCTTTTCTAGTGTGTCTGAAGTAATTCTCCCCTGCCTCAAAAGGCTTTAAAATAAAACACTACAGCTTTGACCAGGGATGGTCCTGTGCCAAGTAAGGCAGAGATACCTTTCAGTTTTGTAACCAGCACAGCAGAGCCCTTGCCAGTGTGGTAGGAGATCAAAGGATGCTGTGTGACTAAACAGTGCTTGGTGCTGACGTGGCAGGCATTTCTCAATAGCCATCAGTCATACAGAGAAAATCCCACAAATATAGGCTAAACAGAATTATTGTAGCAGCATTACTTCTACGTGGGTTTTAGGACTGAAAAGGTTCTTGAAAGTGCCTGGTAGTTGTGGTTTTCTGGCTGTCCTTACCTGAGTCCTCTGAGCAGTGATCTGGGGGGGGCATAAGGGAGTAGAATAAAAAATCCCACTGCGGTTGGAGAGGAGGGGTGCAGAAGGGTTGAAAAACAGGGGCCAACATTTAAAGGTGATTATTAGTATACTAGCAAAGCTTTTCCGAAAACAAGTTTAGAGGTGACAATGAAGACCTCCAGTTATCCCACTGACTTCTTTTTCCACTCATTCTTAGATGCTTACTATTCTTAGCTTTTGGTGACAATGACAGAAGGAGGAAAGTACATGCAAGTAGTTGCTGTGTGGAGGCTACCCAAAGACATAGTTCCCTTCCCATATTTTTGCCATATGAACCATCAGTACTCTGCCTGCCAAAGAATACATGTTACCTTTGGAGATTTAAAAAAACAACAACAAACAAAACAAACAAAAACCAGCCTTACCCACACAGGTAATAATGTTATTAATGGATTTAGAGAACTACGCAATTAGCACTCTAAGTCCAAGTATCTCAGAAGTCTTTATGAATCAATAAAAGATGATCTTTGTAGTCCCCAAAGGGTTAAATACACAGCAGATGACGTCTTGGTTCCAAAATCTTCTGAAGAAAGGGCTTTTCAAGTAATAAGCATCGTGTGTCTAATATGCTGTAAGTGTTCATTTTTCATGTGGGAAAATACAATGCGTAGATTTGCCTGTGGACACACTGCCTCTGGAACATACCCAGGAGGTTTCCCTAGGAATTCTGACTCTGCTGTGTATGATATGTGGCTGTATTTTTCCCTGGATCTTGCTTTCTGCAATTTTTCACATATATGTAACTGTCACCCTTCTCCCTCTGAGTCACGTCCTACTTGTTCTTCTCTTCAGAAATTCGCAGGGTCCAGCTGTGACTATCACCCAGTGGCCTTATTATTTTGCATTTCTCAGAAGACCAGTGTGTTGTAGCTTGGATAGTTTTATTTGTGTATGTCAAAATGTCATTCTCATTCTTGTGGCAATACTCTGGATCTTCGCAGTGAGACTGCAGGAGGGGGATATTTATATTTAATGCATGCTTATGACTTAAATAGCCAGGATAGACCAACCCTGTGGCATGGATCATGCTTGCAGAAATCTTGTTCCTTTTACATTATAAATAACCATGGAGTCTTTAATTTTATTTATATCTCAGGATACAGGTGATAAGGAATCGCTGTTCTCAGTTGTAGTAAAGATTTCTGAGGTGGGGATAGATCCTGACTGGGGGGGGAGGGGGTTGTGTTTTTGATGGAGATAAGAATTTGTTCTAGTCACAGTCACGTGAGTCTTGCACAAAATGATTGTTCAAAAGAATATTAGGACAAATGGATTATCCTGGCTTTGTGCTAAAATTCAGCTGCCTGGGTAATCTGGCCTCTTTGATTTAAATGTCCTTTTTATTGCTTAAATTAAAAAATGCAGAAACAGAACCGCAACTCTTCCATTAAAGGCTGCTCTTAGTCTCCCTTCCCATATTCTACCCTAGTGGCCGTTCTTACATCTTAGAGCTGCAAAGCTAATGTGACTCCAACACCTTTCTGCACAGTCAGATGCTAAGGTGTGTTCTTAGGAATTGTGCCCCAAATGGCTTTAGGGAGCAGCGTCGTGGCAGGCTGTGCAGTGTTGGAGGCTGCTGGACCTGACCTAGTCTCAGCCCTGCTGTCAGCAGAGAGAAGACACTACAGTAAACTGTCCAGAAGAACTACATGAGAGGGACCAGACTGGTTCACTCCGAAGAAGCTTTGGGATAAGCCAATGGCCATGGAGGGTGGGGAACCAGGGTACAAAACCACAGGGTGAAGCAGGAAACTGAAGTAAGTACCTGATGCTGTAGATGTCTGCTTAAGGCTATCCAAAAGATCTGTACAGAGCTGGCAAATACAACACAGTCTACAAAAGACCCACATTCCTCTCAAATGGCAGCTGGCAGATGAAGAGGGTGTCCCACACTGGCTGAGGGAACAGGAGAGGGCTTTGTTTAGGCAACTGGATCTCATTCAGAAAGACATGAACAAAACCTTACAGTTTCCTTTTTACTGGTCATGATTTCATCCACTGTCTTACCGTGTATGGCCGATGCAGAAGTTGCTTTGACTTATGAAAAGTATGCAAAAACACTGCTAAAGTAAAAATTAAGGCTCCTGTGTAGAAGGCTATACAGGTGAGTGTCTGGAACACACCCAGTTATACTGAATGAAATGTCAAAATTCAGTCAAAGATCGGTTTTTCTCACTCATTTAGAGGAAAAAAAGCTGGTTGTTCTGCTCCTGCTAAAGAACACTACAATAGATTTTAGTCCCTGAATGGGGCTCATAAATGTTTCTTTCAAAGCATTATACTCCAAGTTTACAATATTGTTAAGGGACTTTATGTCCATGATGTAAGAAATTCTGTGAAAAAAACCACAGCCATTTATGTAATTATTTCCCTACTATTTATTCTTGAAGTATTGCTCTGACTGTAACTCCCAAGTAGTTTTTTCCTGCCATAGTTCCTTTTTTGACTAGAACTATTTCTTGATTTCTTTTAGGGAACAGGAAGGAATACTTGAGGTCTTAGGCTCAGTGTGTTCTTTTTCTTTTTTTTTTTTTTTTTTTTCCTCAAAGCCTTCCAGCAGGATATCCCATTTTCAAAATAAATACAGCATTTTGTTTTTGGAAAACAGGAAGGGCAGGCCATGGAATGGATGGCAATAAAGATTGTTGCTGAGATTTCCAAATGTGGATCTCAAATTTTAACAGAAAGTGTACAGAATGAAAACATGAACATTCCCTTTTGAAGGTTTTAAGAAGAAATCCTAGCAGGAAATGTTAAATAGAATCTGTTTTCAGTCTTTTATCTAAAGATTTATCTTATCCACAAAGTTTGCCACTTTAAATACAGACTGGGTTGTAAACATGTAGAGAATTTCTTTGTAAACTAACTTTAGATATTAAGTGTGCTGATAAGTGCATGAATAAAAACTAAACAAAGGTTTTATTATGCAGCAAGCATCCAATGTATCTTATTCCTACATTTGTGAGTTTTTTTTTTTTTTTTTACTCCTACTGAAGTTGTGGTGGAAAAAAATGAACCATCTGCTGAAATGCGATTTTGCTCTGTAAATCAACAGGAAAAAATAGCAGCAGCTTCCTCAGAAGAGCTATTCCTCAGGCGTGTTCAAAATGATGTCTTCTAATCTTAGTGACAAACCTTTTCTTTTGCTGTATTTTTTAATTCCCATTAGATTTATGCAGCCTGAGAATCTGCTCTGCAGTGATCAATATTCTTTACAAATGAAATGGTTCAGCATCCTTGTTAAGCATCCTTGTTACAGCAACAAATTTTGTTTTAAGTCGTACCTGTGATAAAACCTGTCAAGATTATGTACCTGGCCAGCTTGAATGCAAAATAGCCTGTTGCTTTGTATGTTTCTCAGAGGAAGTTTGTCTTAGTGGAGGTGCTCCAACATTAATGTTGATTTTGTTTGAGGTTTTAAATAAAATCCCTTTTCATAATACAGCCATGATTTTAACATGCAGATCAATTGAAAATAGCAGCTTTAGTCTAAGCCCCTGTTTGGACACACATTCGGTTAGAGTTCTTCTATGGCAGAATACTAGGTGTGGTACTGCAGGAACATAGCTTCAAAGTATTCCATGAGATTTTAGGAATTCCTTCATTGTCAAATGTTACCAGTTTAATCAAGTCAAATCAGAGGCCAGGGATGGTATTAGCTGACAGGTGCTTGCTTTTTCATCAGCATAGATGTGTTATGCTTACACCACGTCTGTGGACTGAGCTGGGAGCATCCTTCTCCCCCTGTCTGCACAGAAATACATGTCAGTGTGATGACACAGATCTTGGCATAGCAGCAGTTGCATGCATTTAGGTGTTTTCTAGACATTCAGTAACAATAGTCTTTTTTATCAGCAGCCTTATTTATCAGGAGTCTATGCTGAGGATACGGCTACTTATCAGAGTGCCTCCATTTGGTTATTGTTTGTAATACTAAATCTTGTGAAAACTCTTGCAGGTAAAACATTCTGTGCATGTAAAAAATACTTTGGGTCTCTTTCTGTCTCATCCAGAAAGTTTCATTTTATGAAATCCTGGTTTAGCTACTACTCTGCTGACTGATCCTCTGAGACAAAAATTTCTGGCATAGAATTATCTCTGTGACTTTTAAATGTATGTAGTTCTAGAATCAGGTTTCAGGAAAAACTTGCCACTTTTGCTTGCTGGACTGTTTTGAATACAACACAAGTCCAGTACGCTGAGATCTTCCTTGCTCGAGAAATTCTTGGAAAGGAAACAGGAAAGTCTTTTGAAAGGGCTAGGTAGTCCTAAGGACTAGGGAAAACTGCAGCTTCTGCTTCTGGAACAGTGTAGTGAATATTACCAATTATCTTACTAATAGTACTATGGTAAACAAGAGAAGAGTGGCATCTCTCCTACTTGTAACTACTAACTGATTCATGAACACATCAGTGGTGAGGGATATAATTTGGTTTCAAGACACGTCAAAGAGATATTCCAGGTTCACTGAATGCATCTGATTTTGCTTAATGAATAGGTGACAACAAAAAAAATGCTCCAGCTGGTGATCAATGCTGCTTTTTCAGCAAACGATCCTGTTGCTATGAGAGACAGCAGGGAATCTCAGCTAGCTGCAGTGGCGCAGTTTGATCCAAACCCAATATAGAAGGTTTGTCCTTGCCAGATGATGCAGTCTAAGTGTGTTCGAGGATGTACAGGGCCTGCTGAAGGCTTGATAAAATATTTCTTCCACTGGGATGCCAGCAGAAATAAAGAACCAGACTTATTTGTGATGCAGATTTACAAAGAATAATGGCAAATTAAGGATTGGCTTTAAAGTGAGAAGATTATGGATGGGTAGGATCACCGAGTGTTTGCATATCCCGCATGCCTCATGGATCAATGAAGAGAAACTTACGCACAAAGACCTGCAGGTCTTTACAAAGACCTGGTGAAACATCAAAGGGAAAGGCTTTTATTTATAAATCATTCAATGAAATGTCAATACATAATGGGAAGAGATAAAGGAAGCACTCCATTTACCCCCTTTCATAGGCATTATGCCAAAAAATGCTAGAAGAGGTCCGGGATTCTTTGAGCCCAGAATAGTGTTTGAATTTCTGTTTAACAGTGAATGCTTTGAAGAGAGTTATAGAAAAACCAGCATACGTGTCAAGTCACACCGTCTTTAAATGAGGAAGATAAGAATGGATTGTAGTTTTGTTAGTGTCTATAGACCTAGAGTATTTTCTCCTGTTCTAGTTCCATTCATTGAAGGTTGAAGCAAACCGTTTTGTGATGGTGTCTTGGAGCTTCTCATACGGAATTTTAGAACTTGCATCTTTATTCTAGGATCAGCGTGAGCTTCTCAAATGCTTTTAGGCCATGGCTGTGCACCAAAATCCAGTGAAATCCTAAAATACATGCTATGCAAAAATGTGATGAGAGATGTTTTGCACCAACAGTTACTAGTTGGTATTTGTGTCAAAGATACTTTATAGCTTTGAAACACAACTGAGTGCGCAACTCCCGGAAAGCAGCTCCCTTGTGCTGCTCTATTTGTAGTCAAACTGAAATTCAAGTGTCAAAAAGGTCAACTATCAAATTGTTTGATTAGTTCCAGCCTGCACAGCTATTTTACAATATCAACAAAATGCTGTCACAAATAAATAAATCTGCGACAAGGAGAGCCTTGTTAAAATACTCTGCTGTTGTCCTGGATGTAGTATCTGTAGCCCCAACTCACCTGCACAGTGCAACTGCTCAGAGCACACTGGGCAGAAAAAAAAGAGTTATTTCAAGCTTTCGTTTCTTACTGTGGCCGATGGAAGCACTCTTAGGAATTGAGAGAAAGAAAATGAAACCTTTGCAGATTTTTTTAAACACTGCCCTTTTATTTTTCTTTTATGAATAGTGTAAATATTATCAAAGAAAAAAGGTACCTTATTTTGAACTGATCTTCATTTGACAATAATCAGCAACATCTTAAGCACATTCTAATGCAATTTGGAGAAACCAATGCACTTCTCTGTGATTAGAGGAGTGCAGCTGTAGGACAAAGAATAAATTGTTTGCACATTTGTTATGTCACATAGGAGATAGAGGCTAATTTTGCTCCCTTCTGGTGATACTGTGCAGAAGCTAACTAACTTGCAGGTCTCCTGGGGCAACATAGTATAGAAAAAATACAGCTTCTAGCTCAGAGTTTAGTAATCCTTAAAAGGATTATCAGAATAGCTGTAAGCCTACCAAACTACCACTAGCCTACAGGAAAAGCAGTTTATATAAGAGTTATTTTAGTGACATAGTCAAATCTGGTGCTCAGAATAATTTTGCTGTGCAGACAAGAAATAATTTTCTAGTATATTTCAAGTAATGCTACTTTGCCTGTCAGCATAGGTGTGTTAGTTAAGGTGGTGATTTTGGGGGGTCACCTTCCTAGCAGTTAGGTAGTCTAGGAAGCTACCAAAAAGCGATGGAAGTTTCAGATTCTTTCTGCACCTCCCATTGGACTGCTGTTGAGGTCAGGTCCTCGTGCGGTGTTATGGGAGGGAGCACGCTGACTTCATTTTATTGCTTTGGCACAGCAGTGTTGGCAGTACAAACACAAAACGAATCTGTACAAGGAGATCTGGTGCCTTCTGAGGTCAGAGGAAGACGTGCATCCAGTTTGAATTGTGACAATCTGCCAGGTCAGTAATGAGGGCTAGAGTTCAGAGCAGTGCTTGAAAACCTCAGCATAAAGGAGTCAGCACAGCCCAAGAAATGGAGCTGAGGGCTGGTGTTGTCCTTAACAAATACCTGCCAAAGCTTGGCTTTTCAGTTGTATTTCCACATTGTGGGAGTGGTCTTGTACAAAATACAGACTGTACTAAGCTGGGTATGATTTCAGCTTCAGCTGAGCTGCTTGCTCTTCTCGGCTGAGTCACCTCCCCATCCACCCCCTCTTTTCACTGCAACCAGAGGGCAGATGGTTGTTGCTAGAATTAGCCAGGCACTACACCACCTGCTGCAAGTTTCTGTACATTAATTAGCTTTGCAGCCATCTTTTGGCAAGTGAGGGGGAGGAAGGGCAAGGGACTTTTTTCGTGCTGTTCTGTACTACATAGTCCCTTTGAGGAGCTCTTCCCTGTGCTCAGCAGGTACCATGCTTTGCCCACAGGAGAATGCCCAAGAAAGCAAGCAAGTTTGTGGGTGACAAAGGACCTTCTTTAACCTCATACTGGAATGTGACAGAACACAGCTGCATAATAGCATTGATTTTGGGGTAAATAAGGGTGCTGCAGACCACCAGGCATTGCTGTGACATCAGATCCTTTTGCAGTGTCACCTCTGTGACTACGCAGGTGGAACTGACAGTCATGGGCATTTTTAGAGGGCTTTGTGCTCCACCTGTGGGGAAGTGCTGTCTCCTGCCCTTGTCAGTGTCAAGAGCAGGCAGCAGGGATGCTGCTGGTCATCAAAGAGACAGAAGCAGCAGCAATACTTATCTAACATCTGGAAGCTTATGCTTGATAACGCCATGTCATTTTAATCCTTATCTTACCAGATCCTCCCCTGCTAGGAAATAAGGATACCCGAAGTTAGTCTGTTGGGTAAATTAATGCAGTAGTTTTTCCTGGTAGATTTGGGACTGTATCACTCATGTTTTGTTCGTGCTTATCAAATGCATCTCCATAACCAAGTGGACGAGGAATGTGTTCATTTGTAAATTAGAACCTGTGGCTGTGGTGTGATTATTTGACTTGCGGGAGTGGTTTTTAGGTGCATGTTTATAGAGCAAATATATTAATCTAGCCCCATTTTTGATGTACTGAGTAGTTGTTTGCCACTTGTTGCCCTCTTCTTTACCATAAGTCAACATTCTTGATCTTCATGTGCCTATCAAACCTATCAAGTCGGTTTTATTCCCATTTTGAGGTAGTAGAAATTTAGGCACAGAAGAGCTTAATTGCCTCTTTCAGAATCAAGAAACTCTGCTCTAGGTCCACAAGCAGGCTTTATCTGAGTCCACATTGCCTTGTTGCAGAGCTAGATTGGAGCAGTGCTAATTGCAGCTGATGTTTCATTGAAATTAATCCATTAATAGGTTGCTGTTCCTTCCCTTTCTCATTTAATCCATGTGGACAGTATGTGTTTCAGATGAAGGGGATTGCTGCTATCATCAAAACGTAGAGATTTATCTTGGAGCAACTGCCATCATCATTCTAAAAATGTTTAACTTTTCAATTGCAGATTAAGAAATAATGCACAAACCATGTGGACTGAGCTCAGAAAAATAATACAGTTAATCTCTGCTGTTATCATCATCTTCTGTTCCAATGACGTGTTAGTTTGGAACATGAAAACTGATGAAAAATGAATCTGATTGCCAGCTCTCTGAATCTCTGCAGCAATTTCTTGCTAGTCAGGTATCTTATTCTGTATTACCGGTGTGCAGAAATGCTTAGCAACACCCTTACAACCACAGACTACAGGAGAGACAGCTTGTATCATATACTATAGCCTTTAATATTTTAGCTAGGGCGCTTCTGTAACTGGAACTTTTACATTTGTGGTTTGTGGCTTTGGACTGTTGAATTATATGGCTTAAATATGTTTTAGATTGCTGACAAGTGTTTGTAGTTTTGTTGTATGGAGCAGCGGTTCTGCTAAGCATTAATTAGGTAATTATTGAGGTGATTGGCTACAATGATTCCAGCAGTATTTCTCAGCTGCACTTTTGTGTTTGCCACCCTCAGCCTTTCCACAGAGCAGCCATCTTCCCTGGCAGTGCTTAGCACTTGGGGTGAGTGGTTACCAGCTTGCAGTTGCAGCTCAAGCAGCTGGCAGTTTCAAGTGGGGGCACCAGTAATTCAGGTGTGAGTTTTTTTTTCTTTTTTTTTTTTTTAATAGTATTTGTTAAAAGTCGAATTCAAAAGTTGAGACCAAAAGTTTGGGAATCCCTAACTTCAGTGTTTTCTGCCTTAGCAGCAGTTGAACTTTTATCTTAGATGTAGCTATGAAAGCATTTCTTTTTTGTACCTCAAAGTGCTAGTGTTGCTGCTCACTCTACAGGCAGATGGTAAATTTCATTCCTTTTGCTAAAGAGCTTACAGTCTAATAGGTAACTCAGCCAAAAAGTGGGAGAAGAAAACCAGAGAGAGAACATTATTTACTGAGCATGGCAGCAGAGCTGGCTCAGAAGCATCGCTTAAGGAAGGACATCAGCAGCTCAAGGGCATGCAGAGCAGATGCCAGCCCAGGGCAGAACTCAGGACCTCTGACTTTGAACACATCGCTCTACTCTGTAAGTTTACGAGAAGCAGTGTTGCATTGCCCGTATCCTTATGTACCATCTACACCAGGACTAAAAGGAAGAAGTTAGTGCCAGCCACCACCAGATCAGAGCACTATCATTTTTATACTTGCATTGTTCTGGACAAAATGACACTGTGATAAGTGGCCTACTTATGGAATCTCAGGTGTACTGATTTCTTGCCACATCACAGTTGCTCCGTTATTTTGGCTGGGGATTTGTGTGGGGGAAGGTTTTCTCAAGGCTTTCAACTTAAATCTCTCATCTCCAAAGAAAATCAGAGGAATAAAAATAATTTCTTTAAGGTTGGACACTCAGCCTTGGAAATAGAAAATCAGACTGACCCAGCCTCCCTTTGGAATGAGACAGGCTGCTGAGTTTCTGACCTCTTGTGGACAATTATGACACTTTTTTTTTTTTTTTTTTTTTTTTAATGAGTGGAATTTATATCTTGAAGTCTTGGCCAGAGTTCAAGAGTAAATAACATAGACTTTGATTTGCCTGTGTTCAATCTTAAGATGGAAAATTATTACTAGTTAGTAGGTGTTGTGAGCTGTTTGGTATGGCTGCGTTCCTCTGTTGCCTACCTGCACCATAAACCTGGTAAAATTCTCAGCACCATTCCTATTGACCCAGAGGAAGGTTAGATCTGAGCATTTAAAGCTTTACTTCCACCAGGACAGTAGGTAATAACCACACTGAGTCCTCCAAGTTTGCATGTGATGACATAGATGCTCATCTAGGCGAGGAATATTATGTTTTATTCCCAAATGGTATGGGAGCATAGTTACAGTCATCTTTCTAGCATGGTAGAGGTGGTCATGAAGTGTTTCCAGAGTTTTTTGAAAAACCAATTCTGGCCTCAACCCAAGGAGTCTTCTGTTTTACAGTCTTCTGCCCTGTCTGACATGTTCTTCTTGTGGCCTGAACTTGGTCAACGGGAGTTAGTGCTAGTCAGGAGGAATCAGGTGCAATCAGGAGGAATCACTGAGTCTGAAAACAGTCTTTAGCCTACATCAGGCTGTCTTGGAGTTCAGGTGAAGAGAAATCAAGCTGCAGAAAGGACTGGAGCTTTTATTCCAAGGACAGAAGTTTATTTGGAGATTTTGTTCACATGTAGGTAAATCTGAAGATACAGCTAGGTAATTTTTAATATCACTTTTTGGATAACATTATAGTTGAGATGACCTGTAATGAATATTGCTTTAGCAAAGTCCTCTCCTTAATTTTGTTGAGTGTCGTCTTTTTCTCTGGAGCAAGATGCTTTTTTCTTGTAGACTAAAACACCTTCCCACTCTGCATCTGTTGTATACTGTTCTGTATCAGTGCTGTTGATAAGAAATAACGTAAAAATAACATTAAAAAGGAAGCTTATAACTTTCAGACTTGAATCATTTGAAATTCATGTTTTAATCTCTAAATATTTGATTAAATTAATGAAGAACATGCATGAAAAACAATTTTTCATGCAAAATTGTTCTGATCAATACTGAGTCTACAGGACTAAAAGAAAATCTGTGGAGTAGATGGTTCATTTTTGTTGCCTTTCAGCACTATTGCCACCAAAGATCTGATGTTATTCCCCAATATCATCTTTTCCTGTCATATGTATCTCCACTTAGAAATGCTGCAGGGCTGTGCACAGAGCAGCAACAAATGGTGTTGTGTAGTGGTGTGATATCAGCACACAGATAAGCTTTACTAATCAGGGCAAAGATCTGTTCAGCAGAAAGGACAGGAAAGTTGTATGGAGACACAGATAAGAGGATCAGCAAACAAGATCTGTGTTTTTTTTCCATTTAGGCAAGTGTTTTCTAGGAGGCAGAAAAACTTCCTTGCGCTGCTCGTAGGACTTGTTTCCTACACAAAACAGCCTCAGCATTTGTCTGTTCGCAGGGGTGGACAATACAAAATACATCTTGTGTTGAATTCAAGAATGGAGCTCCAGAACAGGCATTCAGGAGGAGCAGCAGAGGCAAGCACTGTACCTAGCTTTAAATTAAAGCTTAACTTGTTAACAGGATTATGTACAGAGGACTGCACTCAAGTGATGTCCTTTTCAATCCTGTGTCCCCAAACCACTGAGCATGTGTCACCAGTAATTGCCAAGTGCTTACAGAGGGCACAAAAATGCTTGTAAAAATAAACTTGTGGTGCCACACAGATTACATAATGACAATTTCCATGTCAGGGGCTGTAAAGACCTGTGTCACTCATGGCTCTGCTACTTCGAAGTCAGCTGTCGTAGCTGTGTAACAGCACTTAGGCTATGGGAGAGAGGAAAGGGGAAGAGCCAAAGGCATCATGCCTGAAGAACTCAGTTTGTATCTCTACAAAGTTTGACAAAGCCCAGGCTCTCTTTTGGGGGTTTCCCCAGTGGGTTGCCTTTCTTCTCCCTTGTATAGTATTGAAGGCAAGGACCTGACCTCCCACAGCCACGTGCCACATTCACAAGGCATTTCAGTACCCATATAGAAGATGTGTTGAGCGAATGAGGAGATCCTGGCTTTGCTGCAGCTCCTTTCTGCCAGTGGAGCTGACCTAGCATGGCAGCAAATCTGCTGGAAGGCTCCCAAGAAGAATAGTGTGGCTTGAGGAACATCACAGTGGGTGTATGTCAGGTTGATGTCTTCAGACTGCGGGAGCCATGCCAGGGGCACATCGTATGCAGAAGAAAACATTAGAAATGTTCATACCTCATTTGTTGCCTAGTATCAGGGTAGTGCATAGGATCAGCACAATTGGGAGCACATGAAAGCCTCTCTAAGTGCATCTGTGACTTCCAGTGGATGTCCTCGTCCAGATGGAAGTATACCCCCAGGATACAGAGGCAGGAGCCACCAACTCAGTGCTTCTCTGTCTCAGTAGATTGTTTAGAGGAAAAGCTTGGTTTAGACATTGCGACTTGGTTAATTTTGATACCTGTGAAAAGAAATGAAGGTAAAGTCCTCCAACAGGGGTTGGCCCTTGCTGAGTGCATATAATTTGCAGTGCTACAAAAGTGGCAGAAACTTTCCAGAACTGGCGTGCAGCATTGGCTCATACTTTCAAGGCAATATGCAAATGCTAAAACTTAAAAATAAATAAATAAAAAAAAATAAGCTCACAGCTCCTCCTTCACTTGACATTTAAGTTTCAAGATCAAGATTAGGAGAAGCAAATCAGAATACCTGCATTTAAAATCAGGTGGTGCTCTACTGGTACCGCTTAAAGATGGAGGAGTAACTCTCAGCTCAGTAGAGGAGTTTGACCAACAAAATCTGTTTTCCAGAGAGGTACCTTGAGCTACCTTCATTGTTTACTTGCATTTGTGTTCACAGTGGGTCTATATGACAGACATTATGGGCTATGCGTGTTTTATAAGGTGGCCTGTCTGTTTCAGCAGGCGTGGGTCCTGCCTCTCCTGTTTCTTCAGCTGCCTCCTGATTGAGCCTAATCAGGCACTACAGAAGTCAGCAGGCTCCTCTGATTGAGAGAGAAGTCAGGAAAACTCTGAATCAAAGACTGTAGGAAACAAATGATCACCTAGAGCTGGCGCTGCAGAAAGGACAGACCTCACAAGACAGGTTAGGAGAAAAGACTGTAATGAAGGTAATTTGATTACCTTTTTCTGTTTAAGAAATCAAAGCACTGAGGTTAAAGGAATCATTCAAAGTCAGCCTTTCCTGGGACGGAGGCCCTGACAGCAGCAATCCTGTGGTGTAAAGATACTGCCTCCATACCATCATCTTATTTTACACAGGCTAAACATCCAGCCGTAGAGATGACTCGATCACTACTGAGCTGAGACTGCACTGCTCCAATGAAGCAAGTTGTTGCCCAAACAGCTTCCAGACACCATTAGAACTCCTCACTGGGGGAGGAAGAGGTAACAGGCTGCAGGCATTTTTAAAACTCCTGCTTCCCTTCTTAGCTTGAAATGCTCTATCATTTAGCATCCGTGCCTGTGGCAGGCGGGTTGGAGCTGGGTGATCTTTAAGGTCCCTTCCAACCCAAGCCATTCTGTGATTCTTTATAGCTGAATGAGGAATGAAGCTGAACTGAGAGCTGTTTACAGATACAAAACGAAAGGTGTGGTAAAGGTTATCTGACTTTTTCAAACATACCATAGAGGTAACACGCGTCCATGTGTGCAAACAAATGACATAAACTTGAAATAAATACAGTGCTTCAGGAGCTGGCCTGCTGCACTAGTGAAGCTGAATGAACAAAGGAAAGGATTGTAATACCTCCCAGGGTTATCTGAACTGCTGTGTCTAGTTTTGGCCTCCCTAGGTTTCCGGAGACTGCTGTTAGCAGAAGGCAGCAGCACAGAGGTGGGTGGAGCAGTTCCCTTCCTGGCAGGTCTGCCAGAGAAGCCTGCTACGGCGCACGTCATCTCCTACCTCTAGGGCTTCTGTGCAGGTGAGCAGGTGGGCCAGCTGGATTCTGTTCAAGGAATTTCCTGCAGGATTTGTTGGAGAGAACCTTAAATAACTTTCTCTTTTCCTGTTATGCCTTCAATATTTAGGAGGTGCAGGTACGAAGTCTAATCCTGAAGGGTCATCAGGTGCCATTTGGAAATATCTCAGCAGTCTTAGCCCCAGATGAACTTTCTTGCACAGTCCTGTGCAGCAACTGAGAGTGGTGGGAGAGAAGTAAAGCCTCAGGTATTCCAAATGCAGCTGTGCAAGGAAAAAGCAAAATATGGAGGTGAATTTCTTAGCCCCAAGCAAACACGATGTCCTCCCATTTGACTGTAACAGATATATACAGCCCTATACGTCAGGTTTAAGTGTCCTGTGGAATATGTCACTGTTGCATGCTACTTGATTCTGAAATGCCAGGCTGTTTGAGGATGCAGTTGTTAATGTATTTAAATAATAATGGAATAGTGCGAACCAAAAATATAGGTGTATTTGTTTACTTTATAAAATGTGGCCTTAGATCTTCCTGTATTACAGCCATTTAAAAATCTGTATCAATGGCTATACCAATCCACTAGTGAAAGCCATCAGGCAATCCTGTTTGGCTAGCAGAAGCTTATGCAGTAAATAAAATACGTACGTCTTTTAACCAGAAAACCACATGGCGCTTGCTTGCTAAACAGTAGGTGTCAACCATACAGTGAATGTTGATATGCAGAAATAATCTATTCCTGTGCTTAGGTATTCATCTAGAATAGACGTAGAGTTCCAGCTTGTCATTACCAGTAGTCTTACAAATACTGACAGTTTTTTTTGTTCTAGCTTAGTAAGCAGAAATGTACCAAAAAGTTTAAGTAAATAAAAGAAAGTCCCAGCTCCAAGACTTTACAGTTTAATTCAAACACATCAGATAATTTGCTAGCTTCTTGGAGGATGCAGTACGAGGTCATTTTCCTATCTCAGGTAACTGTACTTTTGTGACTGCAGTGGCGTTACTTCACATTAAGACACCTGAAAGTATAGTTTGATCTCTTGCCTTTGAGATTGATCAGTCAAAGTAATTGTAGGCATTACAGCAATGAGCAGTTTGCTGCTTTGAAGAACATTATCACGTTGGAGTGAAGAAGTCTTATACTGAGTCAGTTGGTCTCAGCCCAGGTTACAGTTCAGTAGTTTCAAAACCTCCCAAGTATCTTATGCTATGGGGTAACAGCATAGTAGGTGTTAAAGGTTTTTGCCTTTTTTTTTTTCTTTTCAATCAGATTTCACTGAAATAGATAACTTAGGGGGCTGAGAATTTTGATCAGTTCTTGGGAAGTATATTGCTTTACGAAGAGACCTAAAGAAACTCAAAGTCTCTGCTTTGCCTTCTTCTGAAAAGAGGTTTTGGTTATTAAATCTTATATCACTTTGAATTAGGCTTCAATATCTATTTTATTTGCTGCTTAGACTAGTATCCCAGTATCAGCCTACAGAATGACTCTGGTTAAAAAAAAAAAAGTGAATGCAGAGCTCTAAATTCAACAGCCATTTCATCAGTTCAGTTTTGCAAAATTAGTGAATATATAGAAATCAGGAGCTTACTGATGTTCCAATGCAGAACAAAATTAATTTGCAAACTTGAAAAGGTATTGTGAATGAAGCTAACATTCAAGCAGCTCTGTCATGTTCCTTTGGTCAGTATTATTTATAAAGGTTTTTATTTTCCAGGTAAGTCCCTTCACCCTTATATTTTTAAATAAACATTGTACTGGAGTAGTCAGTGAGACCAAACTAGTAGGATTTAAATCTTTATATTGGTAGGTGTTATCATAGAATACCCTGAGTTGGAAGGGACCCACAAGGATTGTTTTCTGGATCCCACAAGGATTCAACAAAAAAGAAAAAAGTGGGAAGAAACCATATGTCTAAGAGCATTCAGACACTTCTCGAGCTCTGTCAGCCTTGTCGCTGTGACCGCTGCCCTGAGGTGCCTGTTGTGTTCTCTGCTTTAGTATTTCCTAGATCCTTTCTGTGAGTCTGCGCTTGAGAAGGTTGCTTTTGTCTTTCCATCTCACTTTGAGACCTGAATCCAAAATTCATGAAGAGAGTGCAGTTCAGAGACTTGGTAATCACCATGCTTATCAGCTTAGCTTATCAGCTGGAGACGCAAACCAAAGCATCCCAAAGACATTTCCATAGCCTAGCATGACTCTGCGTTGCTAAAGCCTCTGCTGTATCAGAGCCTCAAAGCTAACCCATGGAAAACAAAGTGTATCTCAGAAGGAGGTTCATTTCAGAAGCTGAGAGAGTCTGGGAGCATTCCAGAATTGGTTTAGCCTGCCTCTGGGAAGGCTTGCTCACCAGTAGCTAGGGAACAATTCAGTGGCAGCAACAGCTTGTTTCTCAAAGATTTAACTCTGTATTTGTGGTGCTTATGAGGATAAAGAAGTAACTTCTACTGATCACTTTGAATAAACGTTTCATGAACACAAATAGCTAATGTGAAAGGAGTTTAAATGTGTCATCCAGAAACAATTCACCAACCAGTCTGAAACAGTAAGCAAAAAAGCAATAAAAATACCACAGGCACTGATGTGCTTGAAGAAGATACTAAATGTGATTGTACTGGCCAGGCATGAATATCTCTATATTGTCTTCTCATGCCTCATGTGAGCTCACAAGCTGGCACTGAGAAATCAAAGCCTAGTTACCTTTTATAATTACGCCTTTAACATTAGACTGCTTATCTACTCTCTCCTACTCACATTCTTCAGCCTCAGATAAACAATAACTGTCATGAATCAGACCTCTTTTGCTGCAGAATTCAAAGTACTGCACCTACTTAGCCCAGTAGGATAGAGGGAACAAACCCAAGATAAAAGCATTGATCATCTGCCAGTATAGGAAGATTGGGGTGTTTTGAGAAGTGTTTAGGACTACCTAGCAATAGTAAGCAGGCGAAATACCACTATTGCTTGCTCCAAGAAGGAATTTTACCTGCCATCTGGCACTGCATCTTCTCATGAGGACCTTCAGCATATTCAGTGGAGAAGATGATTTTTCCGAGTCTTATTACATTTTGCATTATATGGTAGCACGCACTTAATTTTGAGCTATATGGTAGGGTCAAGGCCCCTTTGCACTTACAGAACAGTCAGTATTCTGGTGTCCTGATGCATAAAAGGACATATGGACAGAAGGGGATACAAAATTAACAGTACAGCTAAGAGATGCTAGTCAAGTCAATTAGTTTCAGCATTCTGGGACTGCAGGTAGAAAGTGATACCCTACATTTAAGTTTTCTCTCTCAGGTACAAGACCATTCTTTGTGGACAGGACCAAGAAAAGAAGAGTATCTCTACCCACTATATAATAACTACTTTTGCACCTAGCTGAACCTGGAGTAAGAATGAGCCAAAGAAAGAAGTGGTAGGAGGTTAAATCTGTCAGGTCACTTAAAACGTGCATCATTTTAACCGGGGAAGTAATTTAGATCATTAAGGGGACTAATAGTAAAAAAAACCCTTTGGATAAAGCAGCTTTTCTTGGGAACACATTGATCTTGATATAGGGAAGCTGTAGAATTGGGTGTATTGTACCACTCACAAAGACCTTGTTGAACTCGGTGCCTGGCAACATTCAGGAGCTACGTGAGTGACCTATTTTGATTTCACCGGTGGATGAAGTAGCTGCCTAGTCAGTCACCTTGGTATAGAAGTTGTCCTGATTAACAGACATCACAAAGGCAGCAACTGCAAATACTGCTAAACTTACTGCATACTAGCAGAACTTTTTCAATGGCAGTATTTGCATTTAAATTAGGAAGTCAGACACGTTAAAGTGCAGTAGAGTGGTTCCAAAGTACAAAGCATTAATCACTGAAAAGGGAAAGCAGCATTGCCTACCCACTTCTACAGTCACATCTGGAACATCCACCCATAAAAGAGATGCTATTTTGTGACTGGACTGTACTCCATAGATCCTCAATTCCTGTACAAGAGGCCTTGCTTTCCTATTCAAGCAACAACATTTTAAGCTACCTTTCTGCTCTATTGCTTCTTCATTTTTTTGTTTGTAATTGTTAAAGGACAGCGAGTCCAATTTTAGACAGAAAATCTTCAACATCTCAGAACTACAGAGAGTTTGATATTCAGAATTATCCTCCACTTTCACCAAAAAGGCATTTATATGACCTGAGGTACTTTAATGAAAGAAGTGATTTTTTAGCATTTCACCCGTGTTTTGTTGAAACAATGCCATTTGTTCTAATGCCAGTTACAAGCTGTAGAGATAAACAAACCAACAACAGAAAAAGCATCAAAGTATTTTTAAAGTGACTCAGTACTGAAAGGTACAGTAGGCTATCATATTTTTTTTTCAATTTTTGCTACCTAATGAATATAAATTATTGGTTTCCCACAGCCAAGTTGCAATTATTCACACATTATCAAGATACAAAAAATACTTTGTGGACTGGTTTGTATGCATGTGTAAATGTATTTCTGCTCTTTACCAAAAGAGATCAGAATCAGTGTTTTTAGATTTTATTTAGCAAAATAAAAAAAAAAATCTTGCTTATCTTAACTATTTAATAAGATTATAACAAGTCCTGGGAGGGTAACAGTATGAAGCAGTGGCAAGCATGATGATTAGAGAATGGGTTCCAGCATGACTAAAAGTTGAAATTTTTTTCAGTAAGTAGACCTAAATAAATAAATAAATAAATCTGGATCATTGTTTAAGTAAATGTGCAAGTATTGATAGATGACCAAGCACGCAAACAGTTACCAACTATCCAACCGTTTAAACTGCGTATACGTGAACATCAAAAATAAAATCCAAATTTAATATCTGATGTGCAAGGTCTGCAGAAGTATTGGTGTCTTTTGCTGTGTTTATTCATGTGCCCTAACCATGTAAAAATCACTTGATATGAAACTGTCTGCGTGCTGAGCATCAGCATCAAAATATGAAATCCCTGGTGTCACACGTGCTGTGCTGCCATTGAGCATACTGAATGTCCCTCTGACTTCTCCCTTAGGGCCAGGTGGTGTGCAATGTAATTTCAGTTTTAAAGGTGAAAGGCTAACCCGTGCTTTATTGTGCAGTCTAGATAGTACCATGAACCCAGCTGATTTTTTACCTCTAAGAACTTGGCTCAGATGTAATTCCACATCATACCGATACAAAAGTTCCTCTGAGGTGATCACAGCAGCCTTTCTATGTAGATTAGGGATAAACTTGACAAGTGTTCTACAGTTTGTGCTCAAGAAAGCTAAATGACAAAGTCAGGGATATTTCTGCTTAGATAAAGTATTTTTGAACTCTACCGGGGGAGGAGGAAGAAGAGCAGGGCTGAGAGTGACACCAGTTCATTTGCCGTGAGTTATGTGCACTTAAACTGCCCAGGCTCTTCCATAGCTTTACAGAACCACATGCAATTAGAAAAAGTACTTTGTGTAAATCTTATCTGTGAAGAGCATCAAATCTGGGATGTACCACAAATGTAGAAGTAGCACGCTGTTAATACTAAAATAGCACCTGCCATCTGGATGCTGCAGGTGTACACAAAATAAGCTTTGGATGGAGATTACAGCTTTCAGTCCTATGGCGGAGTGAAAACTGTGCTCAAGCAGCAGTCAGGCATAGCTGAAGAAGCACAGGCTAAAAGCTATGGCATGCAGATCTAAACCCAAAGGAAAGGAGATCCCATCCACTTTCATGTGTTCAGCGGGGCTTTATGTAATTGACTCTTCAAGAAAGGACTAGAAAAACTGCTTGTTTGCAGACGTAATTTAACACATTTTGGGCTGCAGAGCTTAAAAGAAATTTCTGCAGCTTCAGTAAAGAGTCTCTCCAGCAGATAGCTGTAGCACTCTAAATCGGGAATGGATGAAGCCGCAATACACATTGTCCTATCTACGGGAGGAAGTTCATTTTTACCCTCTGAGGCCCTTTATAGCTCAAAATTCCAGATGGCCCTTACTTATCTCAGTCAACCTCTCTGCTTTGCTCAAAGGCTATTTTGAGTCATTCCATTTTGGAGGAGAAACTGCAGAGATCAGACCTGGTGAACTTCTGTTAGAACAATTCTACCTGTTGCATGCATGGCTGGATTCTCCAGGATTTTAAAGTCTTGTAACTCATTGTGAGGACGTGAAGTACAAGGAGATACCGTACACATAATGTAAGTCTTATCTAGGCTGCATGATGGCTGAGGCAAGTGTTAGAATAATAGCTAAAAAGAAAGCAACAGCTATTCTGTAGAAAGAGGCACTGAAAGTAAAATTCAGAAGGCAATTTGGAAAAAAAAAAACAACGAACACCACAAAACAAACATAAGTCCCCTGTGAGTTTCAACTCTCAAAAGTAATCCATGTCATTTCACATACTTTTTTGCATTTAGCCTATTCTGAGCCTTGGTTTACAGTGATGCAGCTCCAACAGCTATCTCATCACCTTGTCATTTCTTTTTGGAGCTGCATAGTTCCTTTATTTTGGCTTGAAGTTTCAAAATTAACTAGTAAAAATTATTTCCTCAATTATTTGATTTTGGTGTAGCTCCCAGATCACAGTGGTCTGGCTTTCATAAAAGACAATCGCTAATTGCTGAGTTAAGCATTTTATAATACTTCGTGGCAAAAACGAACAAACAAAAACCACAAAAGAAACACTGACTCTCAGACCTAGTGATCTTCTGAATTAGAAAGTTATTTCCTGCAAGCTCAAACCTTACCTTCCTCCTACACCTCTTCCCCCCAAAGTGCTAGAAGTTAACAAAAGTTCAGGGATAACGCTGCCTTTAGTTTTTTTTTTTTTTTTTTTTTTTTTTTCATAGCAATATAAGTGTCTGCAATCTTGGAGAAGGCCATTTAGTCATAGGTGGAAAGGAATTATTAAAATTACCTAACCAAGCAATAAAACATGTTGTTATGTTCAGAACGCTACACCAAGAGGCTAGCACTGTAGAAAAAAGGGTTCCTCTGACCCCAAGGAAACTGGGCTAGTGCATTTTCCTTCTTATAAACCATCTCATTGGAGCATGCTCATGAAAGGGGAGCTGGATTTTCGAACTGATTCAGCGAAGAAAATATTTCTAAACCTATAATTTCATTTCTACTTCTTTGCTCAGAAGTTTTGGAAGAAACGGTTAATAGAAAACTTCTGAAAGGCACAGAACTCCTTCAGCTACTAAGTCTGTGGTATCAATTTGCCTGCACTGTGCAAAGCTGTGGGAGGAGCAGGCTATAAAGCTTCTGCAGCAGGTAGGTGGAATTTATTTGGAGGAGGGCTAAGGAAGAGAAGGGATAGCACTTGAACTTGAGCTGTTTAGTATCAGGCTAAAATTCTTAGTTCTACCTTTTTTATTTTTCAATTTATTTTTCAATTTTTACCTTATCTATTTAGAAATAGATACCTTGATTAGATCTATAGTAGCAAGGGAAGTGGAGTAGGTAATCTATCCAGGCTTCTTGTTTTTCTCTGATTTCTCATCTATTTTTCTTTCCTTAGTTAAAACATTTCTGTGTATCAAGAAGGGCTATCATCTGTCAGCTCTGTCTTTTGAACTGCCAGACACTAATCTCAAGTGTGGATCACACTGACTCATGAAGAGAGATAAAATTATCACGTTTGAATCACTTGACTGAGCAGTGACCTAGGGGGATAGGTATATAACTTGAAAAGGGTGTTGAAATACCAGCTGTTAGGAAGACCTCGTGAGGTGATACAAACTGTAAAATTAAACATACAAATCGAGCCCCAAAACTTAGACAGTAGTCACTCGGGTGGATTTAGCAGGGTAGAAGACATTCCTGTGTGTTTGTTCAGGCTGAGCAAAGCACCTGGAAGCCAATTCTTAGAAATGCTTCTGTGTTTTTTATTCTGCTGTTCTGGTCCATGCAGTACTCCCATGAACTGCCTCTACCAGTGTGTAGCACTTTATATGCCAGCTCAAAACAGCAGAGCAAGCTCTCTCTCAAAATGCCTTTGCTCTGAAGCCCTCCTCCTCTTGTTTTGAAGCAGGACCTCTCTCAGGGATGCAAAATACTTTCACTTCACTAATTCCACCGTTAGATGTCTCTGACCGATCATCGTTCCTGCAGCTAGTCCTCCGTCGGTACAGTGCGCAGCACTGCGTCATGCCTGCATTCAGCATCCCGACGGCAGCTCCGTAGAACTTCTGGGAGGTTAGGTGAGGCTTTGTAGAGGAGACCAGCGCATAGAGAATTGCTGGTTTCCTTCCCTATTCTGCAGGTGGGAACCCAAGTGGGAGGTCAGGAAAGCAGCAAACTTGTTTGCCAGTCCCAAATGTTATCAACATATTGTTCTGGGTGTAGAGCATTTGTTCCTTTGCTTAAGAGGTACTTCTCTGCTTAATGTTTGTGTTTTGATCTACTTAATGCCCTAAACAGAAGAAGTGCTAAGTGTGATTATTTCTAAAATTGTACCCATCTGCCTTTTGAGCGTGAGTTTGAGTATGCCTAGATTAGGTTTACTGCACATAGTGATTGCCCCGAGGACAGGAAGAAGCAGAATTGAAGTGTTAGAAAACAAACAAACAAACCCAACAAAAACATTCTGGAAGGATTGTGGGTTACATTTTGCAGAGATTTATGTTGTTATCTAGAGAAGCAAGCTAATGGAGGGCTGCTTCTTTCATGGCTCTATGCCTCTGTGGGAGACACTTCTGTGTTCTTGGGAAGAAGGTGTCTAATTATTCTTGCTGTTTGCTTGAAGAACACTAGCTGAAGGCTGCTGGGTGCCATTCTTGATGCCTATACATGCAAAGGGCATGCACAAATCAGATACTCCCTGTAAGCATGTAATCACATGAACCTTTTATTGCTGACACTGAAGCCCTTACCGAGTCCTAGCAGGTAAATACTGTTACTGCAGTGGCAGATTTTGGAATACAGGCTCACATCCCTGAATTGCATTCATATTTTATCCCTGAAATAAATCAGATTTAACTGTTTGTGTGCATGTTGTGGATCTGTATTTGTTTCTGTAGAGCTGTGTTGGCTGTGTGGTCATATATGAGTTAATAACAAGCCACTGGTTACAGGTCAGCATTCATTTCAGTAATGACATGTCAGTTATTTTGTAGATGTCTCACAGACTGAGCAACAATTTTGATCATTTTTTATTCTATGAACAAACCCAGAGAACAAATTCAAATAAAACTTTTTAAATGAAAGAAAACAGGAGGAAATATCTGTTAAAAAAATAACATAAACATGCATTCTGAATAAATGTTGCTCTCACAGTAATGTTGCTGTTTCACACTAATGTTGCTGTTTGCATCTGTAACCGGGACTATTTTTGTATAGCCCACTATATTTTTTGCTTTTTGTTTTTCCTTAATGACTATATTTGTTGTTTGTGTTTGTATAAATCAGACCATGTGTATGGCTACATACATACTAAAGTAGAATGAAGTGGTAGAAAGATTTGCTTTGCAGAAGGGAAGAGATTTGCTATTATTCATCTGCTAAAATAACATAATAAAATAGCCCTAAAGAAGGCAAGTTCATTATGTTCCGTGTGCCTTTGGACCATTCACCTTCGGCAAAATGAAATAAAATGCTTTGGCGATTGTAACAATAGCAGAGCAGTAGGATTACTGTGGTAGAACTTAATCTTACCGCACTGTAATTTGAACCTGTTCTTTCCCTTTTTCATCTAATATTTCTAACTTCCAGTCCAAGTAGGCTATAAATGCTTGGAATTGTTTGTCGGTGAAGTCATCACCAGAATGGCTACCTCATGGAATTAGTTCCTAATGAGATTATTAGGCCCATGTTTATTTTGTGGGCTCTGAATAGCCGACATAAACTTAGACATTGTTATTTGGCTGCCAAGATTATGTCTGAAGCTCATTTTCTTTTCCAAGACTTTAAATCTAATATAACAGAGCTCCCAGAAAGTAGCAGAGCTATTGGCATTGTAGAAATTTTTATTATACTCTGGGAAAAAGTGGTCTTGACCAAGTTGCCAGCCAAATGAATGCTTTATACTAATCGGACAAATAAAATACAACACAAAAATCAAGAAGAGAATCAACTTGTCTTTTTTTTTTTTTTTTTTTTTAATGCATTTTCCCAGGACTTTGTTCTAAATGTGCAGACTTTAACTAGACAAAAAGCTTGTTTCACCAGTGAGGTGAAGCCTTCTATGCATGAACAAAGTTATGCAAGAATTGTGCATTATGACAAAGATGATACAGCTAGTGAGCACGGTAGTGTTGGAAGAAATCTCACAATGACACTATTCAGCAGTTTATATGAGGATGTGATGAAAGATTCTGTCTCCATTTAAAATCACAAGGGAAGTTTTGCAAAAGCAATGTATAATTATGCAAGGAACAGTTTTCAATGTGATTTCTCTTTAATCCATTTGACTTTTCTATATAATTTATTAAAATGCAGGTGATCAGAACACTATGTTTAGGCCTAATATGAAAGACTGTATACACTCAGTGCTCTATTAAATTAGGGGACATTACAAGCTGCATGGAACATAGGAATTGCCATGCCATGGGAGACCCTGGATCTCACTTCCATTAAGGTGTCTGACAGATCAGAATTAGATACCTCAGAAAACCATCCAAGAAATCCTTTGAACCACAAAATGTTAATTGACCGGAGAGGTTGTTTTATCAAATCAACCACCAGCTGTCTGTGATTATGCTCTAGAGACTGAATATTTAATTGTCTTCTATCTTTATCCTTTCTAACGTAGTAGTTCTTGATTCCTAAGAAAGTTTGGCTCTTGATGTTATTGAACGACCTTGAATTCTGCAGGCTTCTGTATGAAATTATTACCTTTTCTCAGAGCTAAATCTGCTTTGTGCTGTTTCACTGCATTGTAGGAAAGTAAGTAAATATTTATATTACTTGTACTTTTGTATGCTTGCTACCTGGTTCCTCTCCTCCTTACCTCTTTAAACCATGCAGTCTACTTTAGTAAAAGGAGCTGGTAAAGAACCATGCTTTCAGAAGTGTTTCCATGAGCAGTGCTACATTAGGACTCAAGGAAATGGCCTCAAGTTACACCTGGGGAGATTTAGATTAGATATTAGGAAAACCTTTTTCTCTCAAAGAGTGGTCAGGCACTGGAGTGGCCTGCCCAGGGAGGTGGTGGAATCACTGTCCCTCGCAGTGTTCAAGAAGCACCTGGACAAGGTGCTACAAGCTATGATTTAGTGGCTTAGTGTGTAGTATTGGTGAGAGGAGGATGGTTGGGCTAAATGATCTTGTAGGTCCTTTCCAACCTTGTATTTCTATGATTCTACAATTCTGCATCATGGCAGATGCATGGCATCACTCATACACCTGGGATGAACCCTATCCAGGATTGATTTGCTCCATCAGGTTTTACTTTGTTTTGCAGAACATTTCTGTGTTAAATATCTTTGCAGGATGTCTCCCTGACAGTGCAGGGTTAGCAGAGATTTTTGCCTACCAAAATATTCCATTGACTATTTTATTCTATTTTGAGGTGTGAAAGCTCTTGGAACTTGAAGTTTTTCTCAGTAGAACTAAGTTATTGGAGAATTAAATTTCCATCAACAAAAAGCCATAGATTGCATTTGTGTCAGTTACCCGAGCCTTGGATATACAAAGAGCAAAGTTGATGAAAATTCTCAGTATAGTGTGACTGTCAAGTAATTTATTCAAGATAGGATGACGTCTCTTTGCAGATACGGCTTATTCATCCACACATCTTCCAATGAGGTTTATTTCGGGGTAAAATGAGCACATTGTTTTGGAATGCATGCTGTTGCTACCACTTGTTGATTAGTTCTATATCATTTCATGTTATTGCCTCTGAGAATGACCTGGGAAATAATGATTGCCTTTTTGTGCAGAGCTCTCCCCTGTAGCCTCTTTTATTTTTTTAAACGTAGTTAGTTTTATTGTTGTGAGACAAATTGGTAGGAAAAGAAAATACAATAACGGATAATGTGTTTATATTTATAAACTCTTTAGACAAGCAGAAGTGAGTTATCTAATTAACCACGGGAAGACTATATGAAATGGTTGCTGAGTAAACTAGCAGAAAAACAACCACAAAAAGCAACCCAAACCGGTCAATTAGAATGCCTGAAACCCTGCCATGTATTGGTGATATTGCTGAAAGTGTTCACAACAGACAAATGGTCAGGAGAGCCTGAAGTGAAGGTCTGATTCCTTTTGCTTGTGTGAGCATACTGCGAAGCCGAGTTAAACTGCCATTTATACCAAATTTTGTGAACTTAATACAGTTCCTTAAGTCTTTTAGCTGAGTAAATTTATTCTGTTAAATGGTATTTTAAAGTCAGCTTTAGAAATAGGACATGAAGAAACGCAGAGTCACTCTGTGCTGAAGGCAGGAGGAGACTTTCTGGAGTCTGAATTACCATACTCCGTGCTCCTTCCACAGCTCACCACCTGAAAAGGCACCACAATTCCCATCTGCAGGCTAGAGACTGGCTGAAGGCCCTTCATTGAGCCCTTCCTCGAAAGTATAGTGTACCAGACATTGTAGGTATGGCAGTTTCCTTAATGGAAACTCTTGTCCCCTGAAAGAAAATTAAAACTTGAGACCCATCAAGAAGGTGATTTGTAGAGCAGTTGCTGAGCACCAACAAATGGCAGCTGCATCACGCACAATTGTGTAGCTGCTGCACCAAGTGCTCCTGGAAAGCTGGCAGCATCAATACTCAGTGTCTCGGGAGAGCTAACAGAATGGCTGCTGAAATCAAATGTCTCCAGGTGCTGCCTTCTTTGCTGGTCTTTGGGTACAGAAGATGACTTGAAACACAAATCCCTCCCGTGGAAGCCCCCAGATTCTTGAGGAGGCGTGTGGGTGTTGGGAGAGCAGGGCTGGCCAGCTGCAGTGCCTGCCTGGACCCTGAGAGCAAGAGCGAGCTGTGGAGGAGGGAAATCTCTCTAATGGGGAGCCAAGCCTTAGAAACGTCACAGAACAGACGATGATAAAATGGCTGTGTGAAGCCAAGGCTTTTACTGTGTAGAACAGATTTTCGCATTACAGCATTTATATGCCTGATTTCAACAGAAGGGAACACAGAAATGAGTCACAGAACTGTGCTGGCATTAGAAATGGGTGGATTTCATTGTGCTTCTGCTTCTTCCGTGATCAAAAGCTGGCCTCCAGATACAAAAGCTGTTAGTGAGGGGACTTGGAGGCAGCACGCTTAAGAAATCATATATGAGAATTAAGAAATTGTGTATAATAGAGAATATGGAGTGTGTAATAGAGAAAATGAAGTGTGTCGTGCTGGACTTCTCAAAATCCCTTTCAGTGTTACAGATGGGTGGGACTGGGAATGGACCTTGAATTATCGTGTGCCTACAGCACCTGGAGCGCGGATACTGGACAAAGTGGAGCACCTGTGAGCGCCTCTAAACTGTTTCTTCACCATCAGTATGTACAGATGAGGAACTCCTAGTTCTCATTTTACAGTTAATATTTTTGACATCACTTGTGCACAGTGGTGCCATCTCATGTCCAGCTGCTGATTTTGCTCTCTGGTGTTTTCTAGTACCAGAGGTTTCAGAGAAAGTTGCAGAGAGGCTTTCAATGCAATAAGCAACTTGGGGGAAAGTTTTTCTCCTGTATTCTGACCTTGAGTCCCAAGGGATTTGTATTTCTCCTTTACTACAGTATTTATTTGACCACTTCTAAATGTAGGCTTTCTAATTAGCCACACAAATGTTCAGTTCTCCTTTGGCTCTTATTGAGTTCCTGCAGGTCACCCGCTCTGGCTCATAATTCTGTGAGTCACTGCTGAATATGCACAAATGCGGGTGGTTAGGACAGCCTGACCTCAGCTTCCAGCACAGTCACTCTTTATGAGATTACTTCAAAGAAACACTTTCTCTTGGAGATCTCATGCAGTTTTGTCATTATCTGAAATTATAAATGTGTTTACCTTTCAAAAAGGGTTTGGTGGTGAAGAGGGTTTACTCTTAGAGCAATGGGAACGCAATCCGCAGAACAGGCTCACTCAGTGTAAGCATCAACAAGAACTGTCTGGCTCTCGTACTGCACTGCCAGCTTTACCAGAGAAGCTCCTGTAAAGCTGCAGGTGCAGCTAAAGCAGCGGGATCGCATTTCACAGGATCTGTGAGAAGGAGGGGTTGGCTGGGAGATCCTCCCCAAACACGATCACGCTATTCTGCTTGGATGTGTAGTAAAAGCTCCTTTCGGTGCATAAAGGGGGCTTATGGAAAGATGGAGAGTGACTCCTGAAAGTGGCATGGACAGACAGTGACAGGACAAGGGGGAATGGTTTTAAATTCAGAGGGCTGCAAGGCACTGGCACAGGCTGCCCAGAGAGCTTGTGGCTGCCCCATCCCTGGCAGTGCCCAAGGCCAGGCTGGATGGGGTTTGGGCAGCCTGGGCTGGTGGGAGGGGGTGCTGCCCATGGCAGGGGGTGGAGCTGGGTGGGCTTTGAGGACATTTCCACCCCAAACTGTTCCATGATTCTGTGAAAAGTATCCGTCTGTGCTAGGACTAAAGATCTGATCAGGGATGTGATAGAAGCTTATAATGTGATCTGTATCATATAGGTCTATAGATAGAAGGTGTAAACTTGCTGAACATTCAATTGCAATCTTTTGTAATTCATAACTTCCTCTAGAAACTTATCACGTAATTTCAAAACATTTAAAACACTGCTTAATAGGTGCTCTCTTGGTTATTTAGGGACACAGAGTTTCTTTGAACAGCTTTGGATCCTGTGTTGGGATCTGAGGACTGGCTGACCTCATACTGCATCATTTTTCTTCTGTTTATGACAATCAAGTCAGTAATGGCAAAGCCATTGGCTGTGCTGTTTTGCTGAGTAGTTATAAGACATAACCAAGCTGATGTACCAGAAGTAGCTAGATCTATTGGTATGTTGTTACAGGTTTTCTGTCAAATGGATTCACTTGCTGAAGGACAATTTGCTATGTTTTATGTACGTATTAGCAGTATGCAGACTGAAGGTGACAGAGAAGCGGGTATCGACCTTCAAGAGTTGTGTCAATTAAGTGTTTGAAAGTATTTTTCTGGTGCTTTTCAGACTGAAGCATCCCTCTGTGCAGTTTTCTTTCTAGAAAGAAGGATTTGCCCAGCCCTGGGACGCAGCCTCTTCTAGAGAGCAATGTGGCTTGAATTACTGCACGGCAGTTGCTTGAGGAGAGCAGCTAGGGAAAATGGTTTTAACTAGAAACATAGGAGGAGGGAAAGCAAAATAATCCCTCGTGATTTAATCCTGCAGGGAGCAGAAGGAAGTTCTTTGAAGTCCCACAAAGCCTCCTTCCCCGTTCATAGATCTCCAGGGCCAGAAGGGACTAGCAGGTCATGGAGGGTGTGTTGCAGCCCCTGCCATGTGCAAGTGCAGAGATTTGCTGCATGGAGCTGCTTGTACAGGCTGCACTTCAGACAAGAACTGGCCAGGACAATGGGTTGTGCTGTTCAGGTGGGAACTGTGCAGAGCAGTGGTCTGCTGTGGGTTCTGTCACTGTCACCCTCCAGCAGGTTTCCTGTGCCATGCTGAGGGTCTGTTCTGTGTTCCCAGCCCTGACAGTGACAGGGAAGTTTGCTGAGAGCATGCTGCTGTTCTGCGCGTGCACTGTAAGTCTTGGCAAAAGCAAAGGGGACTTTTAAACACCTTCCTCCCCAGTTGTGATGGGAATGTAGCTGGGAGTGCTGTTTGAAATTTAATAGCTCATTTTACCCCACTTTTTATGCGTTTATAACCTTAACCAATCTCTAGGAACCATTTACTGACAGAAAGAGATAAAATTATCATTTGTAGACTTAATATTTCAAAAAAGTGCTTTTTTTTTCCTCCCTTTTGCTACATTTCTATAGCTCATAAAGAATGATTTTTTTCCTCCTTTGTTTCTTTTGTATTTTATGAACCTTCTGGCTTAGAAAATTTCAGGAAAATCTAATTCTACTGAAAGATTTCAATTCATTTTTTTCTAATAGGAATTTTATTTGAACACCGTTGTTTCAACATAGCTAACAGCAACATGAGCAGTTTTAGGAGTTGCTGGAGAACACATTTCACTTCTCATTCAGAAGATGTGCTGGATTTTAATAATTTTCAAGGGCAGGAGTTGGTACTGAAATGACATACGGCTGTTGCCTGCACAAAAGCTTCTCAGCACCCTAACACAAGTATTGCCAGCAGTAAGACTGCAAGCAAGGACATTGTGCTTTTGAGTGTCTGTACTGTGGAAGTGAAGAAAACAATGGAATTCCCTTAGACCCATTCTTATTCAGCATCCACCAGTCTCTTAAATTCATGAATAAAAGGCATTTTTCCATTGCACAAAGACCCTTATGAAAACCAATCCCACAGCACTGACTCATCTCAACATCTACTGGCACTTTGTGTGATCTTCCTCTTCGCTATTTTGTTTGGCTGGTAACTGACTTTGCCTGGTCCAGTGGTTGAGACTGGTGTAAAACTCCATGTATACCGTGTGCTGACATCAATGACTTCTGTGGTGGCAGTGCAAGAAGTTCAGAGAACACTTTCTTCTCAAACATTGTGAGTTGAGATGTGCAAATTCATTTATAGAAAGGAATGAGTCTTTTAGGATTAACCTTTGCCATACGAATACAGTAAAACCAAAGGTTGCTTTCTCTAAGACTGGGTGAAAAAAGAGTTCTCTGTGCCCTCCACCCCCACTAAGCTCAGACACCCAAAAACTTACAGTCTGTCCCCCAGAATCCTGCTTGGTTCTTGTGTTCACTCTAGTGCATAACCTCTGTCTGAGCTGGTAGAGACTGTTGTGTTGTTCACAGTCACCGTTTACCTGTCTGGTAGCATTTGCATTTCTCCTTTCAGGGTCACAGTACTTCAGACATTGTACCGGCCTGGTGTCATTCAGTGTTTTGTGCAGTGCCCTATGCAGATGAAGTAGAAATGGAAATTTCTTATTTCTCTTTTTGCATTCTGATCACCCTTTTCCACCTCATAAATCACTGAAACTTTCAGCAGTCACTTCTGCACTGACTTTTGGCACGCTGTCAGTGCATTCCCACAGCTGGCTGTGTCGCTTTCCAGTTTCTAGTTCCTTGGCAGTTGTGGTAGCTGCGCAGACGTCAGGCGGACAGAGGTTGAAATGAACCTTAACTGTTGGCTGGATCATATCCTGGAGGTCATTGCAGCATCCTTATGCAGAACTGATGATAATGCTTTTTCTCAGCTGTTTCTGCCAATATTTTCACGTCTGGGATTGGGAAGTTAAGAGCTGGCAGTGAACCCCTGAACCTGTGGCATCTGCCAAGGTCTTGTTCTATGCAGGCCCACGGTTTGAGGCTGAGGTTGCACTTTGTAGGCTGCAGTGTCTGCTGTGCTTCCTTGCAGTCTTAAACAGTATTTTACTCCCTTTAAATGAATCTCCCTGAAAGCTTTGGATCAGCTCCTTCTTTGTGGCCTGTATTGCTTATGTGTTCACAGTGCAAGATCTGAAAGTACATTCTTACTCGATATGTCACAAATTACTGAAAGCTCCTCAAATTAAAGCTCCAAGGCTTTACAGTGCAGTACGTATCTCTGAGCCACATTACCTGTGTTTGCACAACAGGGGTATGAATGATGCAACACAGGTCAAGCTTCCAGCATCCTGGTTTCGTGGTGTGAAAGCTAGGAATAATTATTTGTTGGCGGGTACATTTTTCTTCAGCTCCTACATGTTCCAGATAAGGGATGAATTCTGGCATGTCTACTTGTGCATATTTATGATATTCCATCTCTCCTTTTCTTTAGCATAGTGACAATGAGAACAATGATGGTTGTGTTTCCTTTTATTACTGAAGAATATGTTTTAGAATACATTGAAAATCATCCTGAGCAAATCTCCCTCTAGGTGCAGTGACTTATATCTATGCACCAGAATAAAGCAAGTTGATACAGGAAACCTGAATAAACCCCCCTGCCATAAGGACAGCTGGGACTGGCAGTGCTGTGCCAGTAAATATACTGCATTTTCATAGAATTGTCTCATATTTCTGTTTAATTTTCTACTTGACTAGTGAAGTAGCAGCAACAGATAGACTCAGGCCATGAGAGGTGCTTAGGCTTGGTTCAATCGAGCCAACTGTCGGAATCACAGCTATTTCCCAAAATACCTGATCAACACACCCTGTTTTTGCTGTCTGGAAAGTCTCAGAGGCGAATGAAGGTACACTGAGAACCCGAGCTAATGCCAGGTGTCCTCATTTATTAACAAACCCGTGGGGTTCAACTGCTGAGCTACAGAGATCTGAAGTCTCATGGTAGCAGAATTGGTATATGTGGTCTTTATGTGTCACAAGCAAGGAAAGGAATGAAATCCTGTTCAAAATCTGCTGCCTCCTTTGTGTAGGAACCAAAAAGATGTATTCACTTCAGAATAAATTTGTAATGTGTTGCAGAGGTAAAGGTCGATTTAACCTTGTTTCCTAGTTACATAAGCATTCCACATCTTTGCCTGAAAGAACAGAAGTTAAATGGGAGACGTGTCCCATGCTACTTCATTATTGGCACAATAACTAGTAAAAAGTCTAAAACTACAGTGACACATAGCTCTTCACTCTAAGTAAATACTTGTAGCCATGGTGCTATGGTGGTTGTAGAGTCATGGAACCATTTAGATTAGAAAAGACTTCTAAGATCATCTAGTCCTACATTTTCCAATGGTGTGGAGTTTTGAAATGCTCTTTTCCAGTATAGTTGAGTCTTGTATTCATCTTTGCCATGTTCTTGTTGCAAGGAAGATCAATCAGCAGTAAGTGTTTACACATGACCAAAATATATTCAAATACAAAAAAGAAAGGTAATAGATCTGAGGAAAATCTGTTTTAAGGGAGAAACCTCTAGAGTGATGGCATGTCCTGGATCAATAACATTGTAAACAGAGTTGAGTGAATCTATCCCAGTCTGAATTGACTTCTTCAGTTCAGTTGTAAATCCGGGAAGTAATTGTCAACATCTGTAGCAGAAGCTGTGGGGAAGAAGCCTAACACAAGATCACAGGGGTCTTTCATGCCTTAAAATCTTTACATCAACACTCAAATGAGTCTAACAGAAAGGGAATTGTATTTTGGTATTTCTCATAGTTTACATCTCTGTTAGTTTAATTTCTCAGCTGTTTTAAATGAAGTGGTCCAAGCTATTAAGTGGCAGATTTTTGAAAAAGTCTGCCTTGTCAGAAAGCAGATAGTTCAACTGAAGTGTATACAAAAGGACTGTCTTTCCCTTAGATGTGCATTGAAGTGGTTGAGATGAAACTTTACACATGAAAAAAAAAAAAAGTCAGTTTAGTTCACTTTATGGATTTTGAATTGTAAAGACTTCAAGATTCTAGTATATTTTTCTCCAAAAAAACAACACATATTTGTTTGTCTTCTGCAAGTCTTTTTTTTTTTTTTCTAAAGGACTTTTTTCTCTTGCATCAATTAAGACAACTAGAAGCAAACTATCCCATCAACAGACTCTTTGATCTAAAAATTTATGCAAGTCTTAGCAATTTGATAAATCAATAGCTAAAACCATTTCTGGTCAAGCAGTTTGGCCATTTTCCTGGCTTCAGAAGATTGGTGTCTCATCTATACAAGTAGTATTTACTCTGAATTGATTGAACTTAGTATTTTATTAGTTTTCATAGTTTCCACACATTTTCTCATCTCCATAAGACATATGAACCAGCGATGACAGAATGAAGTGATTTTCCAAATGTATACACATTTTTATCTGTGTGGCAAATAAAAATATTGAAATCTGAAGTGTCATTATTACATTTTCAATCATTCTGTGAGCAAGTTATGTTCACCAGTAAATGTAAATAGTAAAGCTGTGTTAAAATTTCATTGACTGTCTTTGCAACCCCTTTCATCCTTCATTAAAATAGAGTCTTAACAAGCATTCAGTGCATGCATTTGTGATAAACTTCTTTTAGTTATCTGGAAAATGTTTTTCTTTCGATTTCATGCTAGGAGTGTTTCATATGATGCTTCATGTCACTTCTTGAAACCTAGATTTTTAAAATAAAAATACAACATGAAAAGGGAGTTCTTCTTTTCTGGGAGTTCTTCTTTATCTTGAAGATATTTTACACTCATTTCAGAATAAGTATGCATAAGCATAACCATGCAGGCAAAACAACATTTCCCTCTACAGGTTTATAATCCCATGACACAAACTGTACCTTAGAGCTGTTAGTGTTATATATGTACAAGAATTGCTTTTTCCAACCTGATTCCAATTGTCTTCATGCAGTGTCATTTTCATAATTTTATTCTGGACTTCATCATGACATCCTGGTGACTGTGGAAAGATTCAACCAGCTGCAAGAACATGTGAGCCTGTGCTAGAAACCTGCTAATAGTTACAGCAACAAAGAATGGAGGCAGGTGGGGACCTGGATAGGCTCTGCCACTCTCTTTGTCCTGTGTGTCTTGCTTTGGAACAGCACTACTGCACAACTGGGATTTCACTTTCTGCGTCTCCAACCCAGGGCTCTTTCAGACTGAAAGGTCTTTTGGTGGTTTGTTGCTCTTGTTGTAATCCTCAGGCTCTTCACCTTCTTGCACGTCAGAAGTATTTTGAAAGCTTGCTTTGTACCTCTAGAGACCACCTGTACCATGGTTGGACTGTCCGTGGCCTACATGTTCCCTTAACCTCCTAAACCATTCTGTACCAGTTTTTTTTTGTGTGCATACCAATGATGTATTAAGCGTAATTTACTTGAAATATCATTCCAGTTAAGAAGAAAATCTTCTAGCTATTAGTAATAAGCAAAAATATGTCCCATATCTCCAGAGCAACAGCTAAGACCCAACTCAACCCAAATGGAGTAACCGGGAATGGTGAGATAATATCTGAAGTGTGGGAATATAAACAACAGGCAGTACACTCCCATGAACTGCAGCCTATACAGTCCTTCTTCCCAGATTTCAGGTTCCCATTGGAGAGTCTTCAAAAAGAAAGGGAGGGTCTTGAATCTGTGTTGGGATTTATACTGTCCTCTGCCAGGCATTTTTCACATATTTTGTCATAACTTGTTGGGTGCTTACAAAATGATTTGCAGCCTTTTTTCTATTTAAAGCAAATCAAGTATGTTCCCTGCATAATCATTTGGTTTGAATTCCCTAACCCCCAAATACATCGCAGGGCACTGGAGTAATGAAATGGTCTTCCATTATTTGAATTTAGAAAATACAGACACAGACAGAGATGGAGTTTAAGCTTCTTTGTTATTAACTATTATTCTACATAGCAGGGATAACATTTACTTGGGGATAATATGGTCCTTCCTTATCAGGGCTTTATAAATCTCACTTAAACCTTTCTTTGTTGTTTTGTCTTAATGATGGCACACTGGTGGCATAATCCAGTTTTTTAGGAGAACGATATTGTACAGAAAAAAAGATCTTACTCATTATCGAGATGATACCAATAAGACAAGAATATTTAGGTGCTACATGATGGAAAACAGGAAAAAAGTCATTACCTTGTAAAACGCTGTGTAGCCTTCCCCAGTGCGTCTGTTGTTGCACTCAGTCTGAATTGCCACATGCCTGAGAAGTCTGTAAAGTATTTAAATGCTCTTAAAGAATAAACAGCAAGCTCCTGTGGAAACTTGATGCAGTCTGTCACAAGCCAGCAAGTGCCCCTTAGTAGGACTTTCACCAACAAGCCTCAAGTTTGCAGCGGTGAGCACAAGGTGACTTGGACTGAGAATGACAAAGGGTCTCTAGAGAAATTACAAGGCCCTTTACAAGGCAGTGGGCTTCTTTCTGTGTTTTCAATACATGACAGGTAGATATTCTCATCTTGTTACCGTTACCTTGATATCAAATCCCCTATAGAGTTCTGGTTTGGTGCAACGTTCCTTGAGCCTCTCTTACATTATCCACTCACGTACATGCACAGGTCTGTTACAGAGTTTTCTGTAGGGATCCCCACAAGCTAAAAATCATTTGTCACCAGTTGCTTCTACATGTGTTTGTGTGAATGTTTGTGTGTGTGTGTGTGTGTTTTTGTTTGTTTGTTTTGTAGTTTACTTGCTGGTCTCCCACTTTCCCACAGCCCATCAGGAACATCGCTCTGGTTCTGTTTACGCATACTTCTGAGCTGTTCTGTAAGTACTTTTCACTGTGCTTGGCAGGCACTCAGAAACTTCTGCCATCAGTGGAAGTTAAAGGCCTTGCTACTGGAAAAGGAGGACCAAAATGAAAGGCAATACTCAGCTGAGTAGGTGGGAGATGTTTCTGGTTTTCATTACAGATGATAACAATTCTGCAGCACCACTGAGCACTTTGCATAGAAACAGACACAAAGAAAATTTTCTGAAGGGCAAATTTTGGACTGTATCTGAAAGAATCAAGTGATCCAACCATACGCCAATCCAGTTATCAGTGCAGCTCAGGCTGTTAGGTGTCAGGAGGGCTCAACTAGACCCTTGATGCAAGCAAAAATGATCGATGTCACAGTCCTAAGATTCTTCTGTCTTTGCATAGATTTCCAAGCTACCTTGGGTACTTACTGCATTTGGTGTAGTCAGCTGAGCAAAAGGGCACTTGCATGTTTCAGAATAAAAGCTGCGTTTGCTCAATCCTTCCTTCTAACCAGTCTTACCCTTTTCAGGTCTTGTCCAATTGTGTCAAATGGGAATAGGACAATATGAACAAGGTTGGCATAGCCTATTGTATTGGGATCCATTCCTCTCTTTATTTATGAAATACTCACTTTGTGTTTAAGGCTATTAAAAAACATCACTCTACTGAATGGGGTTAAAGTAGAAAAAAGATGGGCATCTGTCTTAATAAAAAAATGCTTAAATAAAAATCCATGGTACCTAAATACTAACTGTAATCTTAGGAAATGGAGTATTATTAATTGGATAATAATATAAAATAATATAAAAGGAATATTATTAATACGTTGGGATAATGTTAGGAGGGAACTACTTAGCATGACTCAGGGCAGTATTACGGAGCATTTGTGGCTTAAAGAGCTGTGGTTTGCTCAAGTCCAGGAAAAAAATCTGTCTGTACTTGGAACAGGTGAATCTGTAGTCTGGGTTCTGACTTGATAAGGAAGAGATGTTCTCCCTTCTCTTGACTCAAATGCATGTAGGCTCTCAGAGGCACAGATTGGAGCCCGCTGCAAAATCAGTACTCTGTCAGAGAAGCTGGACCTGGCACCAGCAAGAAGTGGGTACTTTACTCACAGAACTGGGCGGAAACAATGTTTCATGGCCAGCTCTAAAACTTTGCTTGGAGTCATTTAAAAAAGAGTTTTTTCTTCTCAGTTCTTAGCTTTTTCTTCTCAGTTCCTAACTCCTTTCTGGACGGAAATAGCGGTACAAAGGCTCTTGCTCAGGAAGAGAAAGGAGAAGACTGTTTTTTCTAGGCAATCTGTTGGCATGTCCCATTTACTATAAAAGAAATATGAAGATATCTGGGATCTCACAACTTCAAAGCTTAACATCAGAGCAGACTGTTGCATCAGCACTGACACAAATACTGTTCAGCGGTGGAGAGATGCTGAGTCAATAGGTGTCAGTGCAATGTTCTGATCCACTTGTGAGTCATCACGGCAACAGGAGGAATTATTGCTGTAACCTCCAGTGCAGCTCTGAGTTCAGAAACAATCCGTCAGATAGACAAGAAGTCATTTGTGATGTTCAGATTTTGATCTAGCTATTTTAGTGCTTGGGGAGGTAATGTTTTGGCTTTGGTCCACCATCCTATCCTTCTTACATGAGGCTGTAAAATCCCGTACTTCTGGCTTGACATCATATCGTGAGAATGGTTTGTGTTTGTTTCAGAAGCTTTGAGAAAAGAGGGAAAAGTTGTTCCATATATCCCAGATGTCATCATAGGCACGAGTAAGGAAGCCCATTACCTTGATCTACCACATTTGAGATGCTCACCCCCTTCCACCTGCTCTCCTTGGCTTACCCCTGCTTGTCTTTGTAGGTCTGCTCTGTGCTGAGATAGCTTGTGACATTCTAGCTTGCAGCGTAAACAGAGGAATACAGAATTTGAAAAATATACATGAATAAAAGGTCAAAACTCTCCCAGGAAAGAATAAAGTTATTTTATTTCCTTTTTTTTTTTGTTAAATGCATAGTTACGAAAAGCATGTTAACCTTTGGGTTTCTGAAGAATTAACTGTGACAACTGTCCAGCTTAAAAATAAACAACTGCTACTCCAAGTAGAGTGTCTAAAGATGCCCACGTTTATTCTCTTGGTCCTGAAGACTGCAAAGTATGTCGTCCTAGCTTTAAAAGCTTGTGCTGATACTGCCCATCCACAGCAGCCTGGAAGGGCAGAAATTGCTGGGCTAATTTTTTTTTAGTTCAGTGGGAAAGCAGAGATTGCTGCATTCTGCTATTGATTTCCTTAATCTTATCTGCTGTCACATCTGAATTTTTCTTTAGAACTGTTACTCTGGAGGAAAGCAAGCAAGCTAGAAGTGACAAAGCTTTCACAGTAGTAACTGTGAAAAGAAAATTCTGTGGAAAAAGGAGGGACACCTACCATATCTGACTCTGGCAAGAAACAGTGTGTTATTGCCAGATCAATGGTCTTCTTTCCACCAAGTTACCTGGAGGAAGTAAAATCCCTGTTTCATTTGCAAAGGAGAAGACTGTCTCCTTACATTTTTGAAAACTTCCTATCACAGTTTATGAAATTTGATTTGATTTCAGAGACTTTCCCTTCCGGAGGATTATGGTAAGAATGTGACACTGAAGAAGATTCAGGGAAATGGACAGTTCACAGAGAATAAAATGGACATGATTAGCTAATAAGTAATAACACCTTTTGCATATGATAAAAGGATAAATTATGGTTTGAGAGAATACTGAGTAATATTTGTTATTTGGCAAATGAAGTAGAATAACAATATTAAGAAAAACTAAAAGGCAAATGCATATGTGAAGCTGTAAGATCAGACTACCTGGAAGTTTTCTTACAGTAGCCAACTTTTACTGCTTCACAACGTGGATGCACTTTGTTTCACTTCTGTGAGATCAGAGTTACCACCTTTTGTTTTGATGCAGACAAAAAAACATTAACTCTCAGGAGAGCTCTGCTGAAGCTGACGGTAAATCACTAACCAGGTATTTGGAAAGGCTAGACCTGGGCAGCATGGAAGTCTTATGCTGGTAATTTGACTGTGTAGACAAATGCAATTTACATGTAGAGAGGCTCTGTTAGAATGAAGCAGTGAGTCAGACTTGGTCATGCAGTAATTCAAGTTGGAAAGGACTTCACAAGGTCTGTAGCTGATGCTCCTACACAGAGCAGGGTCTAGGCCCCTCTGGGCAACCTGCTCCACTCCTTGACTGTTGTGTTTCCAGCAGGGCTGTGCCCCAGCTGTTCAGTCCCCAGCATGTATTGCTTCAGGGCTTGGTTCTTCCCAGTGCAGGTTTTGTCCCTGTTGAATTTTCTGAGGTTCCTAATGTAGCTTTTAATGTTCGAAGCAGGCATATATTTCTTTTTTTGGATGGGTCAAATCCTACTCTGAGTGAAATCACTGAACTGAGTAAGCCACCTGTGTACCTTCGGTTTGCCCTAGAAAGTATGCAAATGATAGATTTAATTCTTTAGTATCATTACCGTGGATTTAGATGAGAACACCCAGTCGATGTGGACTCCTGCCCTCTCTAGGACAGTAGGATGATGCCTTCTCAACGATTCTCCTCTGCCAGAGAGTCTGTGCTTCCAGACGTGCCGATTGTCTCAGCAGCGAGAACCTTCACGCTTCATTGCTGAATTTTGTTCTTGCCTTTCTAGCAGACTGGCTGTATTCTTCCCCATTTCTCTTACTTTTGTCTTTTCAGTGCTTCCTGTTTTGGAACAACCGTGTGCTTTTTTTCTTTGACCTCCCCTGGAATGAATCTTGTGAAATCAATAGTAACATAAAGAAAAGTCAATAAAACGATCCCTGCTATCTATTCCAATGAACTCCTTGAGAACTTTTTTCCTTCCTAGTTTTACTTCCTTCAGGCCAAATAAGGCCAAATGCGCCCAATCTGCGCAGTGTTTGAGTCCTGCACGACCTTTATTATTGCTGTGACCTCTGTTACTTGAACTAGATGAATAAACCACATTAGCAGGAAGGAAGAGTGGGCTGAATTCGTCTTATTAGGAAGTACCTTAAAGGAAAACAAACAGTTGCATTGGCCTGCATTGGCCTACATGCATCACTACTTATTTTTCAAGCATGTTGTAAATTCTCATTTCAACTAAATCTCCTTATATATGTTCCCTGGCCAGTGCAAGGCTGACAGGCAGCACCTCTGTCTCCGTGGTGGCCAACCTGCACTCTGAGAGAAAATCTGTGGACCTTGAAGGCGCACAGCTTAAACCACAGAGGAAATCCTTACTGGGCATTACTTCACAGTGAAGAACAGGCTAGATTCAGATCCAGGGAATTCTGTGTAGACCACGGATCCAGTGTAAGTAGCATCAGTGACAAAAGCACAGGACTCTCTGAAGGCTCTGCTCATTAGTTTCGTTCACCTTGACGTTTGGCATTTGATATTATGACAGCTTATATTTTGAAATGTCCTTCATCCTGTGTCTTCCTGGGAGCAACAGCACTGTCTTCAAGGCCACTTAAATATGGAGTGGGAATATTTAGCAGCCACGTTACTCTGCCACTGCTGGTTGTGCAGATGCAGAGTGTGTGTTCAAGGACTTCCCACAGAGAGGAGAGGAACAGGCAGGTCTCTGTGTGAATCAGCGCAGGTGAGAAAAGATGAAGTAAACTGCCAGAACTAAGATTTCCTGCGTTCTGTTTCCTGAGTCCCTGTAGGAGGAAGCAGTTTAAACAAAATAGTTTCTCCTCTCTTCGTTTTAATGAGTCCTAACTCATCAGGCCGCATTAACAATTGCAACTCATCGTAACTGACTTCAGCACTGTTAAAAACACGGGCTGCATTTATGGCCCTTGCAGGGCTTTATGCAGAGCGAGTTCATTACAGTACGGTCTGCAGGGGGCACTTAGTGAGCCATTTTAAACAGGCAATAGCCAGCAAGAAAATATGTACTGGGATCTTCTGAAAGACTGGAGCTACTTCATCGGTTTTGAGACAAAATTATACTCTACTGCTTATGGGCCTCGGTGTGTATTAAGCATATAAAAATAACAGTGTTTCCCACTCTTGCAGAGCCTTTGCACTTCACAAACTTTCATAAGTTTCCTGATTGGGGGAAGAAAAAGGACACGACTGGAAATCAGAAAGCTGTATGCTCTTCTTAGATTTCTTCTGTGATCAGGAGAAAATCTGCTCATCGTGTTCCTTTTGCTTCCCAGTTTCTCTTCTTTTCTTGGATTTCTGTCACTTAAAAACCTCAAATTTAATACTTTAGATAGAGATTTTCTGGTCTTGCATCTCTACATGCTGCTGCTGTAAAAACAAAAATCTTTTATATCATATATACCAAAAGAACAGAGGAGTTACGTACCCTGGCCAAGACCTAAGAGAAAAGCTTACATCTCTTGATGACTAGTTTTGTCCTTTTTCCCAAAAAATTCTTTTCTAAGGAATGCCAAAACAGGGTACCTTGCACCCTGCTTTGATGCTTTGATTGAGTGGATGTGATTAATAATAGAAAATGTGTGCAAAAAGCAAATCAGAGTTAATTTTGTATATTTTCCTTCCACCATTTAACACATGAAACTCCCCATAAAGGAGGCCTAGCATGCTATGACTCATGCATTATATAAGTAACTAAAACATTTTATAGTTTACAGAGAAGAGTGTACTTGCTCATTATGTGGATGAAAGGAGATTGCCGCATTTCAAATGACATGTATAATTTAGACACTTATTTCTAGGACTGTTTGGAACGGGGAGTGAAGAGAAACTTTAAAATGTTTGAAGTGACTTGAGTGCTTCATAGCTGTTAACGTGACTAGCAAAATACACAGAGCAATAACTTTTAAGACTATGCTAATGGAAGAATGGCTCTGAAACGCCAACATTTTTAATAATAACAGTATTTATTTTAAGACATAAGTAGAAACTAGTTTTTGTCAGTCTGTAAAAATCTGCAAAGATGTCATATTTTTTCTGCCACTAGTTATCTGCTGTGCCACCAAAATGGAAAGAGGAATGGGAAATAGTATTTCACGAGGATTAGCCACTCAGTAAAGAAAATGTCATGCCTGCTGCACTTGAATATTTTTGGGAGAATATTTCCCCCATCCTTCCAAATATTAGACCCCAACTACGAAATCCGAGCATGTAATATTCTGATTTAAACAGTGCAGAGTTCAGTCGAGTGAGAATTCAATAGCAGCATCCTGGCTGCGCATAGGGAAATATTTATGTAATTGTATTCGTTTTAGAATGTTATGGTAATCGAAATGAGACGTCATTTCTGAAATTTGGAAGCTGAGCAACCTCCAACTGCTACCATGTTGTGCAAATTATCTTCATACACTTATGTGCTTACATGCTTTAGTGAACGTGGAGCTCATTCAGAAAGCTGAATTCTGATTCTATCGCAGTAGTCCCATTGATTTTTTTAACAAGACAGCAGTCTCTGTCTTTCATGGGCTGTTCTTGGCAGCAGCTAGATTTGTGGATTCCTCCAGCAAATTGGGCCAGCACTTTCCCAGATCTGTGAATCTTTTAAGCAAATATAGCTGTTGGATACCTCTGGGCAATGACACTGTGGCAGGTTTATGTCCTAAGTTTTGAACCCCCTGTAGAAATTAATGAGATCTATGCCTTGTAAAATTCTCTCAAAACTGTTGCATTATTTATTTATATTCTGCTTCAAGGACAACACTTTTCAAGCCAAGAGATGACACAGAGGAGCCCTGGGCTGTATAAATATAGAATCTTTTTATTTTTTTGGTTAATAGATACAGTACAATTTTTGACTACATAAGAAAGCGTTGTTTTCAGTGCATACATTCTTCAGACAGACAGGAACAGGGCAGACAAACATTCCTTAGTGTTCTGAGCAATATGTGGCACTTAGTTTATCTTCTTCAAGTCCCCAGTTACTGGGTTTTCCCAGTTTTCATTAGCTGCTTTGACAGCTCAAGGTCTAAGGAAAAATGAATCGAGTAATAAGGATGTGCTGGCCCTTGTGGCCCAGGATTATGAGGCAGGACAATGGGACACTGCTCACTGTCCACCACACAAGTCTTCCTGTAACCAGTGCCCTTATGGCATTGTATTTGCTTGGGGTCCCAAATGACCCTGTCCAGTAAGTTTTCTTTTCTACATTAACAATAATGAAAACACCTGCCTCAAAGAAACAAGTCAGTGCCTGCGCTAAACACTTCTTGCTATACAGTGACCAGGGGCAAATCCAGAAGTCCTCCCTGAATTTTAATGATTTTTTTTTTTTTTTTTTTGGTGGCACAGTATAAAAACCGGAAAATGGATCACAGGGTTTGGCCATTGCTATTTGTGGGGAGGGACAAAGGAAATATTGCTATCTTCTGTATTTTCCCTTCAGTTTATCATAAGAAAAAAATAGACTGAGCTGTGAGATGCTGGCCAACTCCATTCAGGAAAACCCACTAATGCTTTACCTTCTTATGTAGCTTTTTGCTAGTGATGTTTCCCTGCTAATATTTCCTGGTGTTGTCCAGTTGGTGCTGGTGGGAGCGAGGGTCCGCCAACCCAAAAGTGAGCCCTTACAGCTGGAACGGGGCCAGCTCGCCTTGGTAAAGCAAGGCAGGACACGACAAGGCAGTGCCGATGCTCAGCGCGAGGGATCGTGGAGAAGTCATGAACACTTTACTGGCCAGTTAGAAGCTGCCATACCAATTAACATTCCTACAGTATACAAGAGCATAAATACAAGGAGAGAAGTGCCTGGCCACTATCCTAGGCAGTTGGCAAGCTGGCAAACTGCAGAGCAGTGTTGCTATTAGTGGAACGTCTCAGCAGAGCAGTTTCTACCTGCAGGCAGCCTTACATGTGTGTGTCTTCAGCACTCGGTGGGTTCAAATGTCAGTGCTTTCACTGGAGGCTGTTACTCAGAAAGACTTTAGGTTTTGTCTGGCCTGCCTTGATATCCCAGGCAGATGGTGTGGGCCCAGCATCCTGCTCAGGAACCCCTTCTGGTGAGGACAGCTTGAAGGAAGCAAAGAGAAACCACATTGTTTGGGAAAGCACTTGGAGAAAGATGAGGTTCACATAGGTAAGACACCAATCTTTGTCTTGCTACAGATACCCAACACTGAAAAATCACAAGAGTAAAAAGCTTCTGTCATTGAGGGAAATATAGAGAGATGCTTCCAGACACATCAGCGTAAACTAGTTTCCTGTGCCTATACTGGAAACATTTTTTATTTGAAAAAAGCTTGCTTCAGGTTGTCTAGTTCAGCCTCTGCAAGAGCAGAAAACACACAAAATAGCTGTGGAGTGAGTTCTATCCCTGATCTTAGTCAAAAGGCAGAGAAAAGCCATCAGGGGGCTGTGAAGAGCAAATAACCAAGAAGTAGAGGAAAAGTAGAGCAAAGAGGAGGTAGGAAACCAGACTGCCAAAAATACCAGCCTGAACAGCAACATGCAGGTGAAGGCACTTTTCCTTGGAAGCCTACATGGCAGGGGCAGGGGAGAAGACAACACCTTTCTGTGGTGAGCTCTGACTTCTTTTGCCCTAATTCTCTAGGGTTACAAGCGGAAAAAAACAGTCAGAGTAAGCACCATTAAAGAAAACAAAGGTACTTCTTCATACAGCTACCACTGAGCTCAGTCAGGATAGGAAAAGCAGGTGGCTGACAAGAGTCGAACAAGAATCCCTGAGAAGTCTGAGAAGGAAGATAATAAACATCCTATCACTTACACAATTTGGCCCCTTCTGATACTCTAGCCAATACACCAGCCTTTAGTTAAAACAGAGGCAGTGAAAATTCCTCCCCTTTACCTTGAGCTGCACGAAACACTCCCAGGAATGAGATAAACCTGCCAGATTCCTCCAGATCCCTGCTTCCTGATTGAAACTGAATACCATGGAGAGAAAGCGAGAGCCAGAGACACGAGAGTCAGGAGGAGACCTGCTAGGAAATGGCACTTGTAGGGTACTGTAAACTGGAGCCTGGCCTGCAAGCATTAGTGAAATGTTTAGTAAAGATATTCAACTCTGTTATGTTTGGTATCTTTTGACTAAAATGTTACAAATATTACCATATAAATGAATCACTATATTTGTTGCTATTGGGTAAACTATATACATCATTGTAAGAAAAGAACAATAATTAAATTAAGGGAGGAGAGAAAAAGACAAACAAAATATTAGTAAATAAAATAGAAAACATATGTTCAGTAATACTTTTAGGCAGTATTTTTGCTTGTTACATTTACCATAGGGGAAAAAAACCTTCCACTCAAAATAAACGTTGGAAACACAGCTGCCCAAACATCAGTCACTTGCCATTTCCAGAACACCCCAAGGCCATGAGGACAGGCTTGGAGGGTGTCCTTGCTCTCCGAAGACATCACCATCGACGCTGCTCAAGACAGCTGTTGATTTTGCCACTGCAGAGGAGCCCTGAGTTTCCAGGGGGCTGGCGATGCAACCAGTGCTTCAAAATGTGTCTTGAGCACATGCGCCTGCTCTCTGCTTTCGCATCATCTCACATGGAGCAAGACAGGCTGGTACACGTTACCAGGAGCCAGAAAGGGACCCTGCTGCCAGTGTCCATCAGAGTGTCCTCTCGGGTCCCACTCAGGAAATGCCCTTCATATTCCTTGGGTTTCGAAGAAACCTCTACAGTTCGTCCTTCATAAAGAGGAAAGACATTGTACTTGGCTCTCTCGGAAGCAGGCAGTCCATGCAGCAGTGTTTCCCACTCTTTTTCAAAACAGAGAGCATAGTTGTGTTTTCTTTTTTCTTCCTATATATACTTACTTTAAAGTTTAAAAGCAAAGGTTTTTAAACATTGTTATCTTCTTACACTACATCACAAGGCACAATAACAAACCATCTCACACTGATGCCATTAACAGTAGAGCCAGACAAACCATATGCACATTTTTTCCTTTTTGCCACATGAATAAATTATTGCAAAAGAAGCGATCCTTTATATGATCAGCGCTATAGATAGGTATTTTGCTATTTGATGAAAAACTGACCCAATGAGCTTTCTGTGGCTCATCAGATGAATTATCTCCCAGTAGTTTCCTCTGTTATTTGACCAGCCCCACTTAATACATAGGTACTAAAATACAAAGAAGTGCAAAAATGACCATAAAGCAACTATAGATCCCAGCTATCTACCAGGTCCACTATGAAGAAGGGGCTCATGACTTTCTGCAGGTGATTTCTTTAATGTGTCAAATCCAAAGCTGAGGAGAACAAGAAGTACAGTTCCCCAGAGCTGTTACTTCAGATGCTTTAGCATTCACAGTTAACATGGTATGGGGTTTGGAGATTTGTTTTCCCCCTTTGATAATACCTGAGGCTTTTGCTGTTTATTTCAATGCAACCAACTGTAACTGAGCTTCCAGAAATGTTGTCTTCACTGCTGTGAGGGTGTTTGGGCTGTCTTCACCAAGGTAAAATAACTGTTTGGCAAGTGTTGGATATTTTAGAAAAAAAAAAAAAGATAGTTTGGAATCATTTCAGCTCGTAATCATGAAGAAAAAATCTTTCTCTGAAGAAGTCAAATCAGAGTCTCCAGTCTAAAAAGAAAAGAAAAGGGCTGTGCAGACCTTTGAAGAAACTGCACAGAAAGTCATATGCAGATCTAGGTTTATAAGTTAGGAGCTCATAGGCTTGACTGCCAGTGAACGTCTTTTTCATCTTTGCTTTTTATGCCTGAAAACTAGATACTTTACTCCTTCCTGTTTTTCTACCAGCAACTCTGGTTGTTTCCTAGCACGTTAAACGACAAGGATGATTTGTTTAGTTGTGCAGCTGCAGGGAGTACGAGCAGCGCTACACGCAGGACCTGTGTGTACGTAGTGGCAGCCAGTCCCTGCCACACGCAGCCTGGGGTGGGGATAACACACACTGAATTGCTCAGATGGGAGAAGTGGTGATCCCTCTGGTCTGACGTGATCAGATTGCAAAAAAAAGCTTTGAATTACTCATGAAGGGTTTAGATACAGAGGGCATGGCATATCACACCAGTATTTACCTTGGCAAGACAGTCAGAGACAAATCTGTGTCGCATATGCTCACAGCTTAGCATGGGCTAGTATAACCAAGATCAAACTGTTGGGCACCTGCCATAGAATTCAAAGGAAGTGCTTTTGGTTTTTTGTAAATAATCTGTGTCCAGAAAGGAAGGAGAAAAATGTTGCTATGCTGATGCCTCAAGGGTGTATGTGCATGTGTGTGCAACTCTTCGGTGTTGGTGTTTTCTGCACATTCACACAAACGTGTGCTGGGAAACGCTGGCTGCTTCTGCCAGAGAAGGTTCTTAGTTAATGCAGCGCTGATGCCTTGCAGTCATTGCAGATGCATCCCCATCAAGGTTCCCTATTGCATGGATGTTAAATGAATTGTTGTTTGGACAAGGAGGAAACACAGGGAAACATTTCAGCACGTTGTGTGCCCTGCCAGCCCAAGAGACCAGCCTGCCTCGTGATACATGAACACTGGCTGCTTTCTGGGTGCTGGATCATTTTAGGAGTGCATCCTATTGGCAGTGGAAATTACTAAACCACAAACTGTAACAAAAATATTTTGGATTTCAAAATATTTCAAAAACATTTATGGAAGGTGAATTCCCAAGTTAAGAAAAATGCTTTAATTTCTGGGTTTTCTCCAAAACATTACAGTTTCTGGCTGTTGTTTTCAACTGATCCCTTACAACATCATACTAAACAATCCCTGCAGGATGTGTGCAGGACCAGCAGAATGAATCTTGTTTTCACAGCTAGCTTGAGATGACTCGGGGTGACTCTTACAGAGCTAATCTGCAAATGCCAATGAACAGTCCCAGCTAGGGAGGAAGGATGGAAATGCTCGGGGCTTACAGCTCCTAATTACAATTCTGATAGACAGAATTTTAATTTACTGCATGTGTTGCAATAGGCCTTTAAAGATAACATGGAGGATGCTCATAAAGAGTTTCTGTTCACATCAGAGATGTGCCAGAAGAAACGTTAACCAGTGTGCTATCAGATTTCCCTTCTGTTTTCACCCAGCCCCTGTATGGAGGCATGTAAGAATCTAGCATAGGTAAGAGAGGAGCAAGAGGCCCTGCCTCAGGGTGGGCTGATTACACCGGAGGTGCAGAGTAGTGAATGACGGAGTTGTAATCTGGAGGTGGGCTGTGGCACTCCAGGTTGGGATCCATCGGAAGGAGAACAGAGTCTTCCAGTGTGAAGTCCATGGTGTCCTCTTCAACCTGCACTGCTGGCTGGTATTTGACAGCCTCACGCTCGTGGTCAGATAATATGGATTCCTTGCTCTTGCTAACAGCTCTCCGCCTGTTGAGAACAAACAATACAGTATATTGACCCTGGCGCCACAAGTTGTTGTCTCCCTGTGTAATGAATAGTAAAAACTATTTAAAAATACATACATATATAAAGCATTTCAATTTAACTTTGCAGCATCCTGTAAGACAGTGACATTTTACAAATTGGATAATAAAACTGAATTAGCTATTTCAAAGAACTCAGTGTAATGAAAATACATTTACAAGAAAATCCAGGAGTCCTGATGCCCTTTCTTTTTAGCTTTGTTCTTTTTAGCGTATTGTATATCTTAGTTGTAAATGCACCTGTCCTATACATACAATATTTTTTCTCTCATTGTTCTGACACAGATCAGTAAAAACCTGACTTTTCTGAAAGCAAAAATGAAGACTGACTTTTCCTGAAGTGTAATAAAGGATGAATTAATTAATAATCTAAGTCAGACTCCAATTTAAAATGATACTGAAAGCATTGTAGGGCAAGATCTCTCTCATATTCTCTAGCCCTTTAAAATTACTGAGCAGTACGCTAGTGAGGGGCAGTGCTTTTCAACGGTATAACTGCTGGCCTGTAACTGATCCTATTAAAGAGAGCCAGGTTTCATTTTCTGCTGTCTCTTCTTATTATAGGTGATCCAGGTGGTGGGAGAGAAGTGGTTTACATCGAACAGAGCAACATCAATGTTAGAAGTGGGAGAACCTGGAATTTGTATCGCAAGGTGACCTTGAGGAAGTGTCGTGGAAGAAAAGGTACTTTCTCTTGTAGGCTGCCTTAAATGCAATGTTTTAAGCCTGGTTTCTTTCGAGTAATTAACTGGAAGAGGTTTGGATAATTTAGGATTGGTTCTGATAAGGATCCCAACCTGAGAATGGCTTTCAAACCTCTCCACTTTGCTTAGGACCTTTTATCATGCATCTCTTTGGAATGAACCTTGCTCCCAGACTGATCACGTGCCTGGGGGAACTGAAAATCAGGCAGTGCTGAAGCACTTTGGGTATTTCACATGTGTTCAAAGGAGCATAAAGCTACATCATAATGACCTTAACCAAACCCAAATAATCAATACTCATCAAATGATTGTATTATTCGTTACACTTAATTTATTTGGACTGCTTCAGTGACTACAGTCCCCAACAGCTCAGCAGGAATTCAGAGTGCTGGGTGCTTTACAAAGAAAGCAAAGCAGGTTCCTGCTCCAGTAAACATAAAACAGTAGCTAAGAGACAGATGCAGTAACTGGAGGAAGGGGGACAAATATTGTGAAAAGGAGAAGTCGGTGATTCCAGACACCAGTTGTGTGTGCTGACATGTTTTTGTGGAGGTACAGCAAAGTACTGCTGTTGACTTAAGAGCAGGTTGATGCTGGGCATGACAGAATTGCAGTGGATACTGGGCACAGCTCCTCTCAACTGTGAAAGGATAAACATGACTTGCCAGTTGTGCTACTGTGACTGCAGAAGTTGTGTTATCTTGCCTCTGAATCGAACCTGCCAAAAGCTTCCATTTTCCTATAAGCAGCAGCTGTTCTAATCTGGATGACAGAATTAGCATCAGTGCCTTCATTTAAAAATTTTCTAATTCTGAAAAGGTCAGGAGTATGCATGGATAATGCAGCGCCTTGGCTAAGACAGAACACCAGTTTACCAATCTGTCCACAACCACATTTAACAGTCTGTAGTGCCCATCTGTAAATTACCCATCCCTGTAGTTCTCCTCTTAGGAAAGTGTGTGGAGTAGGTGATGCTGTGTATATCCTAGTCCATGAAGCTAGTCATTTGGAGCCAGGAGCTGAGATGTGCAGCCAAATTCAGACTTAACAAACAGCTGCAACTCCAGTCAGCTGCACTGGGAGATTGGCTGCCTCGTGGCTGGCTTGATTTGAGCATGTGGCTTTCCACAGAATGTTGCATCTCCAGCTTGGTCTCCAGGACGTGAAGCCAGGACCACTGAGTTGTAAGAGCCAGCTCACCACCTCTTGCCTGTCTAGAGTAAACCTGAGTTCTGTGACTTCTTAAATGCAAGTATATAGTTTATAGATGAAAGCTAATGTTACTGAGCTATTAGACTTGCATTGGACGTTGAAACCAACCTGTTGACTGGCAAAGCAGAAATTCTGAAATAAATAGTAACCCTGAGAGCTCCAACAAAAACGTAGCACACTTTGATTTCACAATCTAAGTTTTTCCTCTCTGTCCAGAGAAAAGCCCGAGTGGAAGCTTTTTCTCTGTACTAGATATTTGGCTGCTGGCTCTTTTTGCCACACACTTTTTCTATGGATAAATTCTTCCCTGGCTTCACCAACAGAACCACAATTTGCTTCTCTGCTTATTTATGTATTTTTATTCCTGTTGCTCAGTCCTATTGACTTGTGTCAGACAATTCCATGGATGCTCTGGCATCCAATTTGCCAGGTATTAAAGTTGTCAGTGGAGACAGGGAGAAGCTTGAAAGTATCTGTTTAACTTGGCCCCAACCTGCATATCTCAGAGTGCTAGAGAAAAGAAATGTTATTAGGGTTTAGTCTGGCCACACAATAGGAAATTTTCAGACCCACATAGACTCCCAGTAAGAGTTCTTGTTAGGTTTCTGCCTCTCGAGGTCAGGACGCTGGATCCAGGAATGACTCGGTCTATCACTGAAATCATGCTGGTGTTTGAGAAGGACCCATAAATGCTGACATCTAATATTTACTCCAAAGACAGAAGGCTGATGAGTTAGGTCAGAAGAAGCAAATTTTGTCGTTAGCCATCTTATGGCAGACCAAAATGCAATTAACTTTAAAAACTACTCCTTTCATTCCAAATACGTTTCCTAAATTAAAGCTATCCAAGGGTCTTTGCATTTTTCCCTTTAATGCTCTATATTTACTGACACTTCAATCTCCTCTGTTCATACTCAGCCGCAGAGAAATGTACATATGCTTGGGTTGTATGTGGGAAAACTGGACTGCAGCTTCCCTTTTCTGTCTGTCTGTCCTTGAAATCTCATTTTTTTTACTGCCACACTGAATCAGACGATCAGTCCATCTGCACCTTGCCTCTGGCAGTGGTCAGTACTTAATGCTTCAGAGGAGACCAAACCCCCTTTATGCTCTGAGCCAGCTGTACCATCCCATATAAGATAAAAACTTCTCCCTCAGCCCCACAGATAAACATTTTCTGACTGAAGTCATTTGTTTTGATTAATTATACAATTATATAGCTACAAAAGATAATAATGGCTATGAAATTAAATAATTTTGTTAAAAGCCATTGCTTGGTTCAGTGCTTGTCCTGGCGTGGCATTACAGCACCCCAAAAGGTGTTTCCTGAGCCTGATTTTGCAGAACTGAATGCTGCAGCTGCAGGAGGTGATAAAAGAGATGGTCAGTTTTGATAAATCTGCTCCTAACTGTGAATGTGTCAGCCCAGCCCCGCGTGGCTGGCAGTGTTCTCACCACAGCCCCGTGAAGGTGTAGGTGTGTGAATGAGGTGACATTCAGCTGAAACACATCTGCCCACTGACCCCAGCTGGTCCCATCTGACACACTGCCCAACTCTTCGGTCATCCCAGGAAGATGTACTACTTCAGGCAAGATAAGGCACTTGACTCCTCTCCTTCAGCAAGGGTCTTGCAAATTAGGGAGGTTTATGGGGGAAAGCACAAAAGCAATGAAAGCACTGGAGGAACCAGAGGTGGAGGAGGAGAAGAATGCAAACTGGTAGTGGCAAATGAGCTGAGAACGACACTCCTCATAACCATGTGTATCTGTGGTGTCCCTGAGCCCAGAGCCAGCGCTGCATTTGTGAGATTTCAAACCCGGTCTGGGACAGAGGCTCCTCCTAAGTGGAGGAAGCTAACTGAAAGGCTGCCAGGTGAGTAACTAGGACCTTACCCAGGAGATGGGTTAGCACAGTGCGTGTGCTCCGTGCCACTGCGTGTATGTGCGGTGTCTGTGCAGGGCCCCGCTCTGTTCGTGGCTCTCATGTCCCAGACACAAACCTGAGCAAGTGCATTTTAGCGTGGTGCTGTGGTGTGGGTAGTGAGAGCCCTTTTCAGTTCCCATTTTTACTGTGCTTTGTCAGAGTTTCTGATACAGATGAATTAAACTAGACGAAGGAAAACTTAGCCTGAATGTTAAGTAATCTTTCACAAGATTTTTTTTAAGTTTTCCAAATAGGGGCCAAAGTTGCTTAGAAGGTACCACAGAGGATAATCCTGTAATAGTTAGAAAGCCTAAATGAGTTAATGAGATTTTTTCATCCTTCTGTATGAACCAGAGACTTTGGTTAGAGGTAGAAAAACACTGCAATTGCCAAGAAGCTGGCAGATCATGACTAGGGCTGTTTATTTTTATGAGAGAGGGGCAGTTTCTAATAGCCTAAACCTAAGGGTCGGTAACTTAGAGAGGAGCACTGAGAGAGGTGACTGTAAGAAAATCTCCCTGTCCAGTGTGGGACTGCATTGCCACGTGCAGCACTTATTCCCCGTGCTGCCGAGCTGCTCTTACTGCTTGCAATAAAATGCCCAAGTATCTTGCCCTGAGTAGAAAAACCTAATAGTCTGTTGTGTCCATGTAGAAATTGTGGGCTTATTCGGAAGCTGTGTTTAGGGAAAGATGAGAAATTGGGCTGAGCATTGCCAAGCAGAGCTGTTTGTCTCCTGACCGCATCTCATAACAACTTGTAGGAGCTTCAGGGCCCTGTAGCAGCTATCAGAGGTGTCTAATGAGGCACAGAGTAACAGAGATTAATTTTCTTTATTTTTTAGCAATGAAAGAAATAAAAGGGTTGTTTTTTTTCCCCTGATACTTATGACTGATGCAGTTTGCTTTAATGCATTCTGGACAGAGTACTGTGCAGTAGGAATTTAATCCTGGGTGCCCCTCTGGCTGTATCAATGCGATCAGTAGTCTACTGGCAAGGAAAGCTTAAGGGGTTAGAATCAAAAATTCATTGTTTTGTGAAATATTTCTAAACACAAAGCACATCTAGAATAAAGTTTTAAGAGGCCAAAGCCACCCGATTATTAAGTATGCGTCCCCTTGCATGTGTGGCAAAGTCGGTCAGCTATCTGAAATTCAAACCAGAATAAAAGCCTCTGACATCAGCTCCAGCACTCTAAAAGCAGTGAGATGAAAAGCACTGCAGTCAAAACCAAGCTGGAGTCCTTGCCACTATAAGCATATATTATAATTCTGGGGAAAAATTGGCTTGCATAACTCTCCCAGTAGGTACTGACTCAAAGTTCCTTGTATTTGGAGAGCTCAAGTCAGGTCATTGTGCAAGGTGCTGCGTGACACAACGCAAAGTACATTTGCTATCTCAGCATCCTCATCACGGCAGAAAAAGCTGCTGAAGCTGAGTTCTGCTGTGGAGCAGAAGTATTTCCATAGCTCATTTTTCTGAGATGTTGCAGAAGGTTTCTGGCCCAATTCCCTGGGTTGCATGGCTGGTGGGCACCTCGCATTCGGATGTGAGTGCCTGCTGCTCCCAAGCAGGATCACTTTGTTTCAATATTGTTGACTTGCCTTGGGCCTGGTTTGGCTTTGGCAAAGGCAGAGCCCTCGGTGATGTGATCTGGATGCAGCAGCCAGCGCCCTGAGCGCATCAGCTGAGCCTCAGTCAGCCGCTGTCATGGGCCTTGGCCAGATCCTGACAAGTAATTTCGGAGCAACTGAGGATAATTGGGTTGGGGGGGAAAGAAGGGAGGGGGATGGAGGGAGGACAACTGAGCAGATATCAAACCTGTCAGAATTAAACCTATTATAGTTTTACCCAATAACTTGATTATAAAGGCTTTGGGAGAATTCGAAAGCAGTGCTTGGCAGTAGCCTGTTAATAGTATGAGATGAAACCTGACACAGAGTCATCCCGTCATGAAGTCCCCTCCGTGCTGAATGTGCTTCCTCGAACGCTAACTCTGGTGTCATCATCCAGGTCAGTCTTTCTGTCCCTCCTACAGCTACTGCTGTAGCTTTAGACTGCAGCAGGACAAAATGCTGAGAGCTCAGAAATGGTGAGCCCAGCCTAACAGCGCCCCGAGTATCGGATTCACCTCCAGTAAACTCTTGACACTGACACCATGGTGTGTAGTGTTGCCAGATTTTAAACTTGACAGAGAAATGAATACAAGATAAATAAGCAGCAAGATTTTGGCAAAAATAATAAATGCAGCCACCCTGGTTTAGAAAACATGCTAAGCCTTTGAACAGTTTTGTTTTATAAAAGAAAGGCATTTGAAAAGGATCCAGGGTAAATGTTTTTGATAGGGAGAGATATACAATTAACAGGAGTGACTTTATCTCCCTTATTAAACCAGAGCTCGTCGCTGACCTCCATTAGCCATTTGGAGACTATTCCATATGCTTTTGAGGCTTGTTTTGCAAGTCAGCAGTGCAGAAGGGCCAAGGGGTGTCATGCCCTCAAACAAGAGGGCATCAAGATGCTCTCCCGCTATGTAAAAAAATGTTATTTGTTCCACTGATAGGCAAGGTTATACAAACAGCTGACAAAATAGCCTGCTCAGCTGGACCCCAAACACTCGAGGAAGGATCTGTCCAAGAAAAAGCACACCTCTGTCTGCTTCGAGGTAGCTGTGCTCCTGGGAATGAGGAGACAACAAACAGCTCGCTGCCCTGTTTGCTTTTATAGCAGACCTCTGGTAAGATGGGCTTTGTGGTCTGGCTGGCACAGCAAGTATCAGATAGCTCCTGGTGAACGGCATCCCGTGGAAGCACTGGCTCTAAGTGAACAGCCCCACGCGCTGGGGGTCAGGCAGAGATTCCCTGAACCCTGCAGAGCGGTGTTACTTTAGTCACTCCCAGCGGGCCTGATAGCAGTTCAGAAGGTTTTCCTGGAAGTCTCGAAAGAACAGGCTGTTACGCAATTTTGGTGTTTCTGCCTGCATCTGGCTGGCTGTTGATTTTGTGATTTTCATCAGAAGGCTTGGAAAGGGGAGAGAGAGCCTTCCTCTTCCACAATTCCCTCCAACTATTTATCCAAGGGATGGAAATGCAGTAGGGGAAGTAGCAGTCAGAGATGATTGACTGAAGCCTTTAGGACAAATCCTACCTGGCAGGCTGCTTGTGTGTGTGAATGTGCCGGATTAGTGTCAGCATGACATCATGCGGCAGAGAGGTAAATCAAACCAGGTAAGTATCCTGGCAATGCAGTTCCTGACATTTGAGCTGCTTTTTTTAGAGCTGGTGCCATTTGGTCTCCATAGCAATGCGTGGTGCTGTGCAGAAATCCTCTCAGCACAGACACATGGAACCTCATCTGGCTCTCCGCTAGTCCTGCAGCAGGTACGATGCTGTGACAGTGCCACACACCAAATGCCTCAAGGCTCTCTAGCCTGTGCTACGTAACAGTTGCCCTTTTCCTCTTTCTTCTCTTCTGCCATCAAACACACATAGCGTAATTTATGGTTTTAAGGCCTGATAAGGCAAGGCAAGTTTCTTCCATCTTGCTTTTCTCTTTGCATGAGGGAGTTGCAGCTCCTCTGAAATAGTTTTATATTCTGACTGTGCATTCCCATGTTCTCTCTCCCTTACTATGCAGAAATTGTGCTATTTTTTTCTTGTTGAAGAACAAGGGATTGCTCTGGTGGGGAAGATCATTGAATTTAATAAAGAGAAAGCCAATAGATATCTCATCAATACATTTCAGAGAAAACTCTAGGCAATTCAGTTAAAATCTAATTAGCTTACTTAACTGAACAGACACAGAGATCCTTGCTATAGAATTGTTTTTTAAAAATAGTTCGGGTTGCTAATCTTTGAAATTCCACACATTGACATCTGAGTCAGTAAATGGATTACTATTGCTATTTTCTAGGAAGGTAAAAATGGAGAAGATCAGTTTCACCACTGGGTCTACTCTCAGTCTCTACCCAATTGCTACAACAACATAAAGAACTATTAGCTAAGAAGGTATCTGCTTTTGTTCTGTGATGGTCTGTGCTATGAATGGATAACATACATCAAACTTTGGCATAGCCTCTGTAAGACAGATCTAAAAAATGCAATTCATAGAACCCTGTAGGTGGTAGGCTTAAAGGTAGTGTCCCCTCCCCCCAGTTCTCTGGGGGACTGTCATCATAGCAATGAAAAAACAAGTGTAGAATTCACAGTTCTGGTAAATGTCCCTTAGACAGACACATCTGTACTCTCCTTTACTAAACATTGCTTCTCAACTTTTCTCATATCTCATCAGATGCAAAACTGCCAGTCCTGTATCTAAGGTCTACTTGACTTTTTTGAAAAGAAAAAAAAAAAAAAGAGTTAAATTGATTGATAAGACTTTATGTACTCAAAGCTGACGAAATGAGTTTTCATTTTTGTCACATGAATCAACTAATTGTGTTAATTATCCTTCCGGTAACATAAATTTGACAATACTGCCATCCTTACAGAGACCTGGAAGTGTGTTTTATGTTCAGCTTCTTTTTGGAAGCAGTTTACATCATAGTTTCTTTTATCTTAAAATACATTAACTGTTACCTGTCTGTCACAGTATTGAAACCCAGAGTTGCTTCTCCTTCTGGCCTGTTTACATTGTGTAACAGTTTTTCTTTTGGAATTGGAAACAAAATTGGAAACTTTGGAAGCATTTTTCTGAATGGAACACTGACTTCCAAAGAAATAAACAAAAAGTACTCAGTACTCACGCTAGCGCCATGATCCCATAGGGCCAGGAACGGATTTCCAGCCTCTTTGGGCTTTTTATCTCATCTGATGTCAGCACCATCCCACTGTCTGACTCCTGTGTAGCAAAAGGAAGAGGACATCAGCAGAGGGCCGACTGATGGTGACAGCATGGAGCACTTTCAAATTAGAAGCGGTTTACCAAGGGGAGAGCGTGGAGAAGGGTCAGACTAAACCAGTATTAAAGTCAGTGGAGAAAGAAAGTCAAGTATCTAGTTAAAATAACAAATTCTGGCTATTATTTTGCGCTGATGCAGCTCTGGGGCAAGTCGATAGAACTTCACTTTATCCAATTATCTCCAGCTACAGAGCAGGTAAAACAAGGGCAGGGGAATGCAGCTTCTCCTCCATGGTGGCTTGTAGAGATTGGGGCTCCTTGTCTAGGCAGTTCTTAGGGAGAGACGGCCAACAGGGTGGCCATCCGTAGGTGTTACATTGCAGTGCAGTGTACTGCTGCTTGCGGACTGGAGTTTAATGTAGGAGCTACCAGCTGTTCCACGTGATTGCAAGATCATGGATATTATCATATTATCATTTATGATGGTCATTTTTTTAAAAACTGTTTTAAATGTACATTAATGTACCAACATGTAGCTGTTGTAACACTGAAAATGCCTTTTTTTGTTGTTGTTTGTATTTTGAAAATGCATTCTTGAAATGAACATATCAAAAAACAATTTGACATTTTCAAACCTGAAATTGATATTAAGTAGGCCATCTGGATATCATCTAGATAGGACAGCTGAGACACAGGAATGGACAGAAATTCATAAAGAATATATCCAATAATACTGTCTACGCTCATCAGATAAAACATAACTTAAATACCTACAAGAAATACACTGTGTATTAGAAACAGATATATTTAGGAGGGAGTGGATGTTCAGTATCAGTTTGGCAAACCCAGATGTCTTGCAAGAATATATAGCCTAAATGGCTAATTGTACTTGAGTTATGAAATATTTGTGACCTATCCCACAAAACTATCTTGATTAGGTTTAAAGTGGAGGTTGTGATGCAGTGGCATCTAAAATTGAGTCTCAAGGTTGTGATTAAGATCAAGCTGTTATTGTGCTAAGTGCCACACCAGTTCACAGACGTGTACAGTCCTTGTTTTAAGTAAGTTTCAAAATATTAAATATCCCGAGGGATTTCTTTGCATTTGAAATATTTCCTGATCCTGGAGAGTTGCACAAACAACATGTTGTCTATCAAAATCAAGAAAGCAAAGGACTTCAGCATGGGAAGTGAAACTGTAGTTACCTGTATTTTATCATTCAATCTGACTGAAACAGAAAAAATAAAAGCAAAAGCTTTTAAATAAATGTTTTGGTAATATATCAGTTGTTAATAAAATCAGTTCAGAAACTGCTTTTCAATTTATAAAGTAAAATCTTAAATTAATTAGAATCTGTCAAAAACTTTTGTCAGAATTTCTTTCTGCTTTTTATCTTTATTATTTCTCCTTAAAATATGTGGTCTAGAAATAATTCATCTGATTACTGCTTTTCATTCTGCTTACAGAAAAATTGTTAGAAAATCTTAGCAGAGACTACAGAGAAGTAGCACAATTGCAGGAAGGCGTGGTAGAGCACTTTTAGAGTTCCTGGGCAACTATTTGAAATAATGACCGAACCAGTATTCATGTCTTGGTATTTAAGATAATTACAGTAATCTAAGTACACTTAATTATTCCAAAAGTAGATCACACCACAATTTCACTTTAAAAGATTCCCATTGAAATCTCACTTTCACTTCTGATCTGTTAATGTATTGCCCTTTTTTTGAATCTTTTCTCCCTCCATGTAAGGGCTTTAAAATGCCAAGAAGGAGCATTTAGGAAAGTAATGCTCATGCTGGCAGCAGTAATCACTTACTGATACCACATCTATCTACTAAATGTCTTTGCGTGATTCAGAGGGACAGATTTTTATCCTGCAAAAGGAAAGATGCAAGAGCCAGGGAAAATGCTAAACCTTCTAATCCCTGAGATGCACTGATAAAGGCACAGAAATTACATTTGGCAAAATACTGGGGAATAGCGGGCATCGAGGCTGTGCTAAGAAGGGAAGAGACGAGATAGATGTTCCTGAAATATGTCCAGGACAGGTTGTAGCTGGAGACTTGACCCTTCCCAAGGGAGCCGATTTGAGGAAGGGCTGGCTGCTCAAGGGGGAGCGGTAGCTGGAGGGTGCGGGACTGTTCCCTGAGCAGCTGAGCAGACAGACTGACGTGTTCCTATAAAGCTGCACGCGTCCTTCTTTCCTGTTTCTGCTCCTAGCCAGCTGATGCATGCCTTCTTCATTTCTGTCCAATTTCTTCCACTTTCTATCTGCTTCAAACACGCATTACAAGGGGCTGTCCGTAGTGACATAGAATTGCTGAGTGCATGTGGCACTGCAGCCCACAGGTACTGAACTGTAGAGGACATTTATGAGTTTTGTTTTGTTTAAATAAGGAAGTCAAACAGAAAATAACCTCCACCTTTGGAAACTGTAATTTCGGGGGAAGGCAACAGGCTGAACCATCATTGCACAATGAAACAGGCTTTTGTTTTCCACTGGAGTGCAAATGAAACCAATACCCGCCCACCTGCAGAGAGCCATTAAGCTAGCAATAAATGTGTCCACCCAAGGTGGGGAAAATCCAGAGTAGAAGCCCTTTGAATCAAGTAAAGCAGGATCTTGAATCTTGGTCTTGTCTTTCCTGAACTAAGCACCCTCACCAGCAAGTTATTGGCTGTCTCAGGCAGCCAGAATCTCTTCTGGACACATTTCCTTCAAAAGGGGCCCTCTCAGTGAGCTGCCATTTTCTTACAGGAAACAAAACCAAAAACATGCTGAAATAAATTCCTGTTTAGCTGTAAGGTAAAGCTCCTTAACCTGATCAAAGCCAGGATAATCATGCACGAGCTTCTCTTTAAATTGTCCAACTAAATGCAGGTTCCTCTGTTGTCACACAGACCTATGTGTGAGATGCTAGGACCAAATTTTCTGATTGATTTAAAGCTTTTTCTTACCAAACACATTTCAAAAGCTCTACTAACTGTTTGTGGTGCTTGTGACAAGTGATCTGTGAACCTGCTGGAGAAGGATGCAATCACCTCCCTTACCTCATGTATCACTTTCTCCTTTTCCACTGGCACCTCATCAAATGTCTTCACACTCAGTGGTCGCTTCTTGCTGTTGTTACTGAAAGGAAGAAAGTTGAGGGGTCAGCATAAAACCCTGGTTGGTAACTCAGTTAACATCCCTGACACAGCTCAGTTTCCCATACCAGTCTTCATTTTTCTTCTTTTGTAACTAACAAGCGATGCCCTGGCAAATGTGCCTGTCCAACTCCTTTAAAGCAGGCATATGGAAAGAGGACAACAAACGGTGCCCAGCTATATCAGATCTTTATTTCTCTCTCTCTGCCCCTCACCCATACTCGCCCATATATTTTTCTTACCCAGTTTCCACGGCACTCCAGCGATTGACACAGTTGTTCAAATTTTCTTCCACAGGGCAAGTTTTGGAGTTAGGCTCTCCATCGGGGCACAGCGTGATGTTCAGTGGGATATAGTCTTTCCCATCCTGTATAATAAATAACACAAGAGAACACAAAGCTGGTAAAATCCATCTTGTACAGCATCTCAGATGTTAAAGGTTATCATATGAAACAGGGCTTTACACTGAGACAGGAATGTATTTTATTTTAACTTTATGATGTTTCTGTAATGTGTTCACTGATGTTCTTCACAACCCATGTAAGTTAAAATGTGTAGCTTTCTCCAACACTTACTGCATAGAAGGCTTTGTATGAGGAAAACGGTTCACTTCAGGTAATCTATGACATAAAATGGCTGAATATTGTCTGTAGCTTTCCAGTTAAACCTTGTAAATGTCCCTCCCAGATGGCCCTGCAGTGTCTTGTTCCCGGGGGCCAGTCTGGGGGACACCTCAAACCAAGTTTAAGCCACATGTCTGGGAGAAGGGAGGGAGTGGCTGGAAGTCACAAAATCCCCAGGGCTGATGTGATTTGAACAGAATTTGGAATTGGTAAAAGAATATTGTCTTACTTCTAGACTTTTTGCTCATCTGCAACTTAAGGAGTTGCAGCGTAGTAAGAGCCATTCCTTAAAATGGTAGCCTTAAAGGATCTTATTTCTTGTCCTTACAAGGAATTGCTACAGCAAGTTTAATGGAATTCAGGTCACATCTTAATAAACTCTGCATTGTCCTTTACACCACTGTAGAAATCTTCAGAAATGACTAAGTCTTAAAACTATTTGTGCAAGTTTCCTTTTGCTTTCTTATTTCTTTCAATTCTGAGAACCAATTTAGTGCCCTATTCCCTTGCCATGATTTTTATGTCTCGTTAATTTACTTTGGTTCCAGGATAAAACTCACAAGCTCTTCATATTGCAAACTGGGCCCTCTTCAACTTAGCTTCACTAAATTTGTTTACAAACAGGAAGGAGCTGGAGGGGAGTGTTTGATTTCTTCTTAAATTAAATTGACAGTTACATAACTGGTCTGGTTGCTTTTAGTGAAGAAGGAAACCGATTGAACTATTACGAAATCAATAATTATGTAATTGACTTTCTGAGCTTTAAACTACATCCTTTTAAAGCTCCTAAGAGCACTGATGAACGTAAGCTCAGAAAATGAGAGAGAAAGTTCATACCAACTGGCAGCTTACTATATTGGAATCTAATTAGAATTGTGAGATAAAGCACCGTTGTTACTCTAAGGGGCAACTGAGCCTATTTTTTAATTAATGTACCGTAAGTTTCTCTTATTAGGTATGGATAAACTTCTGGTTTTGAACTATAATCCCCTTTGAATAATTAACATTTTATTTACTCATTCCAGCAGCCATATTCCTTGCAACCTCTGCTATGAAGCCCAATCTAGTATTACTGCTCAGCATAGTCCGTGCTTTGTGTCCAAGTACGTGCATGGCCACACGCAGCCACATCTATACAGGTACACAGCCATTGAAGAAATAGTTGTATTGCTCTACCTGCTGCACATTGGCCTGAAGAAGATCTCCTAAACGCTCCACAAGCTCAGTGAAAGTAGGCCTCTCTGTGGGCACTCCATGCCAACAATCCAGCATCGTCTGGTAGCTAGAGAAAAAACACAGGTGTTAAGAGAAGGATAAGAGCTTGCTCCCAAACTGTTTCTTTCTGCTACTGCTTGTTTTGGTCATCATTTAGGTAGTTTGGGATTAAGACACATTCAGATCTCCATGTTCTGCAGTTCTACTGTAGTTTCATGTGTAATGTTTTTTCCATCCATATTTCCATGTTTCAAATAAGCCTGTAGGCTTTTTGTTTTCACCTAACTTTAAACTTGACCGATAGGCCCCACAAACTTTGCTGAAATAAGTTGTAGTTAACGAATGCCTAGTTCCTGTCTCAGATTTGGAAATAAGTCAGACACAGTAGTCTCCTGAATTGAGATTCATGAACTACATCTGACTTGGTAAGATCTGTTAATTGTGTTGTTGGCAAAGGTCAAGCTGATTTGGTGTTTCGTTAGAATTCATCTGTGGTACCAGGATACCCAAGGCATGCACAACTACAATGCTTCTGAAAACAAAATGCAGAATATGTAGCTGTCATGCGATGAGGTCTCCTTCCTCCTCCACACTTCAATACAATCTGCTTCGTGAGGCTTGAATGACATGTGGCAGCTCTCAACACAAAGCCAGGAGGTCTTACACTTCTGGAGTGGAATATTCTGGAGATCGCATCCGGGTCCCTTCTTTGAGCCGTCGGCAAAAGTCCTCATCTATCTGCACTCCAGGGTATGGTGAGGCACCTGATGGGAGAAACAAGGAGGAGGCTCCAGTGATGTAAACACACATCAGTGATATCTGCTGAAAATTCGTGTTTACCTAGACTCTGACAGCAAAAGAAGCTAGAACACAGAAGGGGTTGGGATTTCAGTCATGCTGCCTCCTCTGAATTTGTAATATAGGCAGGGACACTCAAATGTTAGTGGGAAACCGGGAAGAATAGCTTGTGGCAACTGTAATTGAGAGGTAGGCTTCTGGAAAGGGACTGGTAGTAGTAGATTAACTTGCACTAAAGCTGGCCTACCAGCCATCAAAAAGGAGTGAGATTTATCTCACATTCCTGCGTAAATAGTTATCTTCAGAGAAATAATCAATGAATCTGCTTTCTCTGCAACTAATGAGAGAATGGGGGCCTTTCAGAGGTTGTGATCTTTGTTGTATGACATCTGCATTTTACAATGCACCATGAATAAGGGGAACGAACATATAAGTTGTGAAAGTGCTCTGGCACCTGAGTAATCTGGACCTCACAAGTACAATTTGAGAGATGTCTGCACTGAAGTTTGAAAGGTTACTGAACCTATTGTAGATCTACCTGGAAGATGTGTAAAATTTCCTCCCTTTCTCCTCAGCAAAGGTTTCAGATGTAGTACAACCCTTGTCTTTCACATTTTGGCATCCAAGAGGCTGGATAGTGAATTTGGAAGAAAATTTAATCAAGTTTTAACGTTGGGGATTGAATGGAATCTGGATCTGAATCCAGCCCTCAAGGGATCTATATATGATTTACTGTCTACAACATTCCTGTGTATTTATTTCCTTTGTATTTTTCCCCAGTCTGGAAACACCATTGTGTGCTGTGCACCTGGGGGCACAACAAGCCCAGCAGAAGTCTTTTGGAAGAAGGCAGTGAAGAGGGTGCCAAAATGTGGCTGTTTCCAGAATTATTCTACTTTGTGAATCTGACCGCTCAGTCTGCAAAACTACGCACTGGGGGACAAAAATCCTGGCAGCTTCCTAAGAGAGCATCTCAACACAGCAAATAGGTTCCAATGACATTCACAGCTCAGGGACACTTAGCCTCAGCACATCTGAAATGCCTTTATTGCAAGTGTCAGAGCACAGTATCAAGAGTGTTCCCTGAAGTTATGTAGATTAGAAATAGTCAGGAGCATCATTTCTGCTTTGCATCTTGAGTTTCCTTCCTAGTTTTGTCTTTGGCCTGTCATTATGATCATAATAATTGCTGACAAGAATTGGTCTTGCAAATACAGTGATTGGGACTGAGACCTTGAGGGCAACACAGTGGAAATGGGGAATTCCCATTCAAGATCAAGAATTCCACTTGATCTGGCAATCTTGAGTTACCTTTTCTTGATAACGTCATTGACCTTCTCAACAGCAGTGTGTTGGGGTAAGCAAGTACAGGGAAGGCAGTTGCGAATTACTTTTGATTGCAAAATCTTTTGGTAGTTTACACGTTGACTACTGCTGGCCTCCTCCTAGCTGCAGGCAGTTCAGATCTTAGAAGGGAGGAAATCTCCCTTTCCACCTCCATTCACCACTGCACTTCGTCTGAACTACGTAATAACTTGGGTTTGGGATGCTGAGACAGCTTGGAAGAAATGTAGGCTGAAACATATGGTATAAGGCCTAAACACGATGTTTTCCTTAGGGGAAAATCTGTTTCAAAATGCTCAAAGATGTGGCATGCATTGGATATAGTAGCACTCTTTTGATCTTGGTTTTATTTTAGTAGGATAATAAGATGCTGATATTATACTACCAGGCACCGCTTGTTTATGTAATTACATCTGATTGCCTTTTGAACACTGCACATTTAAATTCCGAGGGACGACAGCGTTCTGCAGAGTGCCATGTGAGTGCCTTCCCCATGTATTAGAAACTGCTGGCACTGCCTGACGTGAGCAGTGCTGACCCCATTTAAATCAAGCAAACCCCAGTGCAAACCCAGTCCCAGATCAACACTGGCAGCCCCCCCAGCCCTGATTTCCTGTGTACCACCGACATGGGGCAGGTCTGCCAGCCTTTCTAGGGGAAACATATCGTGCTTCATTCAACTTCTGACCCCGACAGCACCCCCACTCAAACCAGCTGTGCCTTTTGCTAATCTCTGTCTGCTCCTTGCTAGGAGGGTGCTAAGCCTGTGGAACCCAGTAAAAAGCAGTGGTTGTAAGTGGGAGCCAAACACACCCTGTAGCAACGACAAAGAACTTTCCATCCCTTGGCTCTCAGTGATCTGTAAAACTTTTATATAAGAAAGTTCAATCAGTGACACAAATCCTTAATTAAATATTTATCATGTGAGCGGCAGATGTGAGTAGTGCCAAGCCACAGGCATGCCTGGATGATCTGCATGAAAAACCCTCTTAGAGAAAACGACTTGGTTTTGAATCTGTGCCACGGACTGAAGAAAGTAGTTTGTGATCTACGTCACAGGGAGGGCAGAGGCTGCCCTGCGGATGGCAGCCCTCGGAGTAATTGAGTAAATTCCCCTCAACTCAGAAGAGGACAGCCCATTGTTCCAAGTGAGCACCTTCATTAAGAAAAGAGGCCATCTAAGATGAAAAGCAAGCAGATAAATGATTTTTTTTTTTTTTTCCCAACAGTTATAAATAGAGATGAATTTCAGTGAATATATTTTAATTTTTATTAGTCTTAGGTATTAAAGGCCAGATGACCCAAAGTTCACATCCGTTAAACACTGCCAGGACCTTTGGGAATGGCATAACTAGTTTGCCTTACGAAGTGGGCCTGGCCACTCATTGCTATTCAGCTCATTCGCTTCCTTGGAGATGCGCAATGGAGAGACTGTCCCCTCTGAGCGTGTCTCTGCATGCTAATGCTAATAATGCATCTTCTGTAATCATCTGTCAGAGCTGGGGCATGGCTCCTGCTTCTGGAGCTTCATCTTTCTGTGGCTCTTCAAAACACACGCAGCAGGTGATGCTGTTAACGGAGCCATGAAGTGTTACAGCGAAGTAACAAAGCTGTAAATAAATAGGACTGAACTCCGGGGAAAGCAGCACCTGCCACTTGTTTTAACCACCTGGGTGTGAACTTTCTGGTTTGCATGCTGATATAAACTAGAGAAAAGTCCAAATCAAAGACTTGGACTGGAACCAGGTTGTGTTCCTTGCTAACAGCCCTGAATAAAGCTCAGGTTAGAAATAGCTCCAGACTTTGCAGCCAGGTCTTGACTTGGCATCTTGAGCCTCATCATTAACTGCAGCTGATCGGTGGACCAAAGGTAGCAGATTACAGTTAGCTTTAAGATTCAGCAGCTTAAGTTGACAGTGCTCCTTGTTTTCTTTTGTCTGCGAATGCTGATCAGGAAGCCAGAGCTGGCATTCCTGAGTTCCCTCAGGAAAGCAGGACTTGCCACTCCGCAAGGAGAATTTGAGAGCAGTAAAATCCCACTGTCTGCAAGACTTCTTGTCTAAATTTCAGGGCTTTATCTGCTGTACAGTAACCAGATCTTAGTGAGGCTGAGATTTCTAACAGCACCAGAAGATGAAATCTGCAGTGTATAAAGAATGCTGTTCCTATTTTTCTCAAAAACGTTGTGGCTTGCAAATGATATGGCCAGAGAAGTATGCGTTTACCTGTCTGCTGCCAAAATGCCTTACGCAGAGTCTAGCACTGCCTGGCTTTCATATCAACCTGATGGCAGCTCTTGCCAATACATTTTTCGTACTTAAAATCTGACTTGGATTTTGTGGGGAAGATAACCAAGCTGGGATAAAATGTCCTGTGGGCAAACTCCCTTGGGTTTCCTGGTCTGCCACCAGCAGCATCAGACCACTGTGTCAACAGCGGTGTAATCCTCTGCAGCCTCTGGGCTGCATGGTTTCCTGAAGCAGCCGGCTTAGGGGAAAATACAGTTTGATGGGGGAACTTTTTCATTGCTCCCAAAGAAATATTTCACTCCTGAGCAACAGAGGCTTGCATTATCACAGTGCTCTGTTGGTTTCAATTACTGCAAATGTCAGGTCCAGTGTTTTGGATTTGGTTTATTCCTGCTTCAGCTCCCTGGTATTCACTGTTTTCATGTACTTTGCCAGATGCAATTTGCATTGACTTCAGCCCAGTGACTTTATTTTACACCTGATAGGCACCGTGCAATTGTACTAACTGGAACAGAAACGTGGCATCACCTTACCATCTTTTGTTAAAAGCTTTTCATAGCAACAGAGCCATAAATTAGGGGAAAAAAAAGGTATTAAACCATTCTTACCCAGGGAAAATATTTCCCATAGCAGCACTCCGAAAGACCATACATCACTCTGTGTTGTGTAAATTTTATCAAAAATAGCTTCTGGAGCCATCCATTTGAGTGGAAGTCTTGCCTGAGAATGCAAAAGACAGAACACGTTGCCAGAAGTGTTGTTAGCGATCTGCTTAAGTCCTGGGGGAATACAAATCTGAGATCAGCATTTCAAGTTTCTTCCACTTACATCTCCTTTCCGTACATAGTCAGGGTCTTTGTAAATATCCCTGGCTAGTCCAAAGTCACAGATCTTAACCACGTTGTTCTCTGAAAGAAGGATGTTCCTTGCTGCCAAATCCCGGTGAATGCACTGTGAAGGAATGAAGACAGGCAAGATCAGAGCCTCTGCCTGGACAACAGGCCTCTGCTAGAGCTGAAAGCCTGAGACCTCCTTGGGAAGTGGAAAGGTAAATGAGTTTTTGTTGCCAAACAGGTTGAAGAGAAAAAGAAAATAACAAACCAAGCGTCACAGTTAGTTTTCAGATTTTTCTGTCTGAAGTAACTTCCAAGGTTACAGGGAGCCTAAGGGAGTGCCATTTTCCAGTTAATTATTCTGTGCCAAATCTGGGAGAGATCAGAAAGCAGCTGCAGCCATATTTGCACATCAGTGAGCAGAAGTGTGTGAGACTGCAGTAGTTTCACATAGGCAATTGCTGTTTGGCGTGTACTTTGGTCTATATATTACGTTAGATTTACACAAAAAGCAGTCTTTCTACAGGCTGCAAACATAAATTTTTTTTTCTTTTCTATGCAAACGAGGTGCTGACTTTGCTGATGTTCTCCAACATCAGTGTCATGCTGAACAAATAGTGGTGTGTTCCCTCTTCACTTTTCAGTAGTGCTTTTGTTGACCACACCAGCAGGATCTTTCTCTACAAGAAACCTTTCTGCATTCATTTAAGAGGCAGTTCTGCAAATGGTCTTACAATCTGCATTCACTTCTGTCCCTGGCCAAGGAGATGATAGATATTCCTTCACAACTCCTTCAGTGCTGCTGACTGCTTAACCACTAGAGCTAATGTGATCTCTGACACGTTATTACAAAAGCAAATAGCAGATTGCACAGGCTCAAAAGCATATTTTGATTTCTTCATATCAGATGCCCATGACTGTAGGAAAGAGGTTCAGCCCTGATGTTTTAATGAGCTCACTTTTCTGGAGGCGAGAAATTCCATCCCTTTTGCCACTTGGAAGCTGTAGCATATCAGATCCTCCAATGTCAGAGGCCGCTTGTACAGATCCTCGGCATCTAGGAGAGATCACAGACACAGCACAACTCTGGGGCAGCAGCTCCTGAATGTTTTCAGCACTGGTGCCAGTTCCATGCTGATGACCCCAGTCCTGCTTGTGAACAGTGTTAGCTTCCTGAGTTCTCTGCAGAGCTACAGCTCTACTGGGTTGGGAACCACTGACCTGGGGGTAGAGCATCAGATGATTCAAAAAGTTTCACCCAACATTATTCACATAATTTAGCTATGGGGAAAACAACATCTGGGGATAAAAGTGAAGGGAACTATTTATAGTGAGCAGAGAGACTGGGGACAGATTGGCCCCAACAAATCTTCATGAAAATGAAGTAAAATATTGCTGTTACTCCTCCTACACAATAGGAGCAGCTTTTATATACATATGTTACTGCAAATCTCTTTTTGTGGGAAAGTTGGAGAGGGGCACACGCAGAAGAAAGAATCTGCAATTTCTGGAAGAAGTCAAGCAATGTGAAGTGTGTGACAGCGTGTGTGACGCTGTCCAAGAAACAGCAGAAGAAGTAACAGAAATCTTAATAAAAGGTCTGGAATTAGGTAGGTTTCTTTTACCTTCTTCATCCTCTTCAGAATCACTGTAACTCTTATCTTCAATAAATCCTGAGCTGGCAGAGCTTCCAGTGCTGGCTACACTCTCAAGGCGTCTCTTGATCAGTTCGGTCAAATCGCTGTTGGACTCATCCAGACTTTTCTCTGCTTGGTCAGAATTTTCCTGGGACTAGAAATGGCACAAACTGATTGTTAGCTTTGGATCGCGTAATGCCTGGGCACTGAAAGATATGTAATGGAGTGGCATATGGAGAAAGGGTCCTCTGGAGATGTGCTCAGTACACACTGGAACATGGTGTTCCCTGAAGAGCAGAACTCATGAAGCCTGCTTTCCTATTTATTAATACATCTCCTTCCATTTACTTCTTCCAATTTTCCATCATACAAGTTAGCTGGAAGCTGTCTCGGTGAGACTGACAGATGAGCAGAGATATACTGTAACTGTACCTCTTGCTTTCTTGGGAAACCACACTAAAAATCACAGTTGAAGGTATAGAGTGTGATGTGCACTGAAATGCAGCCATCTCACCCCCCCCCCTCCGGGGAGCAAAACGTAACCAGTGCCTGCGATTCACGAAAACAATGGTGAGAAACAAATTTTGAGTGACTGTACCAGGAAAACCTCCTTCTCTTACACAAATTACCTTATGTACTTCTGTGCCTGTACACAATAGCTATAATAATGATAATAATAACAACAATAATCGAGTCATCTGAAAAAAAAAAACATCTTGGCAAGGCTCCAGTTTCTGGCAGGGCTTGGATCCGAGAGCCCTTTTGGTGCTCTGTTTTCCCAGTGAGGAGGTAGCCTCCACCCCTCCCCAGCGCTCATTTCTGGCCTCCTCTGACTTCCTCTGTGTCTTAGCCCAGTCTGTGCTAGCACAAATGTTCATGGGGATGGATAAAATTGTTGGGAAACCAAAACTGTTTGGTACGTTGTAATGCGGGCCATATTTGTGATCCAGTCTGCTGCATGCTGCATGGGCTCTGGGGCTGGGACAGGGGAAGGAGAGGAAAGAAGATGGGAATGAGCAGGTGGTGGAGGAGGGGAGCTGGTTTTGGTGGCACCAAACACAGGTCTCCAGACCAGGCTTGCGTTTTGAGTTAACAGCAGTTTTTTACTGTTTGTGACCTCCTTGTGCCGGGTCGTGCTGGCATCGCGGGAAGTTCCCTTTCTGTCTCAAAGGCTCTGCAGTGCTGGGGTCTGTGCAACTAATGCTTTAGCAGGTGCTAGAGAAAAAGAGGATGGGAGTGAGGTCCTGCAGGCAAAAAGGGTCCTTTTTCTTGCTCATATGAATTGAAACGGTGTGGGAAGCAGCATGGTTTAGGGGCGGACTTGTCAGTACTAGATTAAAGGTTGGCCTGGATGATCTTAGAGGACTTTTCCAAACCAAGTGATTCTATGATTGGAGGAATCTATAAATACCAGACTGTCTCAGTGCCACTGCAGAAAACAACCCAACTTCTGGCCTGTGGTTGCTAGTTGCCTTATGGCTGTGAGAAGCCTGTCATGTTTTACCTTGTATGCAATGAAATCTCCTCGTTTTCCTCGTAGGTAATTGGACAGGTTTCCATATTTGCAATATTCTACTATGACCATTAAAGGACCTGAAAAGACAGTGAGAGTCAAATGAGTTTTGAAGCACAGCAAAGCACTTAATGTTAACTTATCCTCACAAATCCTCTCCAAAATAGGGAAATACTGTCATTGCTGTTATATGGGTGAGGAAATGAGGAAGCAGAGGACTGGCGCTCCAGGAGCACCCAACCAGTAGTAGATAGGGAAAGCAGGAAACACAGAACTGATTCTTACTTTTCTCCATTAATGATTAACAGTTGGAATTTATTTCTTATTTATAGACAAAAGAAAATTCGGAATGATAAATGAGAATATGCACACTCCTATGTCATTAACATTGTTTTACTCTGTACATAGATCCATAGCATGGAGTAGGCCTCATTTTTCTCTGCTGCCCTTACAATTGCATGCTTTAGGTGGAACTGATGCCAAGAGAGGCAATGAAAGCGTGCAGGATCCTAGACAGATCTAAATCAAAAGTTTGCAGAAATATTTAGTGGGAAGTTTTTGAAAGCCTGGAAAGTCCTATCAATTTCTTCCTTTCTTATTTCTGTGCAAACCACTGTGGAGTTCAGTGCAATTGCTGCTTTTATACAATTACATATATTCTTAAGATCTGCTTGAAAATCCTTTTATGTTTCAGTGTGAGCCATTAGGAAAGGGAACAATGGCATTGTCTACCTCTGGCACAATCACTGCGCTTTGTAATCATCAGCTGTAAGATGAGGTAAAATCATGGGACTAGAATGTATGTAAACATCCATTATTATCAATCGTAACCAACTACTTTCATGTCCAGAAACGTATTTCAGGCTTATGTGTTTGAACTTCAAAGGAAAAATGCTAAGAGCTGCACTTGGCCATTCAGGAAAGAGACAGCTCGAAGCAGCACTTTGCTCTGGCGATGCCAGAAATGCGCGCACAGACTTGGACTGCAGCCCGCCTCCTGGGTCCGGTCGGACATGTGCTGTAGTGACTGAAAAGGCATGGCCTCTCTCTATTTTATTTCTTCATTGCAGAGCATTTACTACGCATTTGTTCTAACTGCTTAACATCAGGCATTCAGCGAAGGTGTTAAAATTTGTTACTTGTTACATTGGTGAAATAATATATGGGCATGCTTAATGGCAGTCTTCATCAGGAACACTGCTATATGGTTGTATAAAACCGAACAAGAAGAAGGCACGATATTCTGCGATGGCATTTTAATAGTAACGCTTATCCCAGTGTCTGTCTTGAGAGCTCGAGGCTATTTTTCTTTAGTCTGCAGTTGCATTGCTCAAAGACAAACAACCCAGCACCTGCCTGGAGGCTCCACAGTGCCCTGCAAGGCCCTGCTGCACTGCTCTGCTCAGCCACTGCGGCCAGAGGTAGCAGCTAGCCGGGAACCGGGAAGAAGGAGGATACTTCATTCATCAGAATGGAGCAGAGTGGAGAACAGGAAGCACAGGGACTCTTAGGAGAAAAAGCTCCTCAGAGGATGGGTGCTCACAGTATTGGATCATTTACTGAAATGGATTTGCTAGGCAGCCACAACTCTATGGGTGAATTACTGTTTTTGTTAAAATCTCCTGACCTCCTCATAATGCTGCCATGGTTTAGGCACGTGTTTGTGTTAAGCCACCTCGCTGGCAGGACAGCAGAGTCACCAGCATTCAGACTGTTACTTCTCTGCTCACAGCCCCAGCTACTAGCCAAGGCTATTTGCTTATGCACCCGACCTTTAAACCCTTCAGCTAAAGGTGGCCATCCTCCCATACAAGCTTCTGGGGCTTGCAGCGCTGCAAGAATTCCTGCAAGTACCCTGTTCCTGGCTCCCAGATTACAGAAGCGTCTGTGGCTGCTGGTTGCTGACTGCTCCTGTGGAACTGGGAGTATCTTGCTGGAGGGAACATTTCTTTTCTGGCATCCTAGCACATCTACCTTACCGAAATTATGTTCTTTGGGAAAATGATAGCTTCAGAGTCGTAGATGATAACAGATGCATGCACTCTCTCTCTTGCTCCTTCCCCTTTGCTTATTTTACTCTGGTTTCCTTGTCCTCAGCTCTCTTAAATCTGTCCATTGGGGATTGTTTTGAAGGTTGATTGTAACCAGTTAAGAGGCATCTTTGAGGGTTGGTACCCTAAGTTAAAGTACAGGCTAGTAGGAGGTAAGGATGCTTTGTATGGCAGTATGGGAAAGTAAGGGATGTTTTTAGGGACAAAGATCTAAGATTTCTGGAACCCTTGGTTCACATTTGCGTTTCCTGGCAAATTCTTTGCATGGTGTACAGCAAGTCATGGCAGCTCAGCCCCTTGGAGATCTGTGCTGTTGCTCTGTTCAGCTTTGGACTGCCTAAGGGTCCTGTATACTACGCAAAATGCCTGCCTTTGCCTGGCAAGAGTGAAATGCTTGGGAAGATGAAGCCTCAAGTACCTTTTGGCCTGGTGCCTCCTCTTTGATAAAGCAGGGAAGAATAGGGAGAAGAAGGGGAAAAGCAACTTGGAAATGATCAGTGGTGCCTATGTGGAGGACTGGGTGCCTAACTGCAACTAAGGACCCTGCCTCTCTGCAGTCTCTATTCTCTTTTGCAGACAAGCTTACAAAGGACAGAGAAAAAGAATACAGAGAAGTGACACCAGTGGCTAGAAGATGTTCAAAAGCCATCGATGTGTTGTGGCCATGTTCCACATGTGCATGAGGCTTGGACACTCCACCACAGACACACTGAAACGCCATTGTACCTGACAAGTGCTGCTTCTTTGCTCCCTATTTACTGAGCATTTCTCACCTCCAGCTTTGGTACAGGCTCCCAGCAGGTTGACTACATTCAGATGATGTCCTATGTGTATGAGGATCTTCAGTTCAGACATTAAAGCCTTGCATTCATTAGTAGTTGCACATTCTGCTTAAGATAAACAGGAAAAAATCATCTTTACTCAACAGGATATCTTTAACAGGACACGGCAAGATCCTGTTTATACTTGGAAACAAAAGCCACCCAGGTTACTCGCAGTATCTCTACCTCTCAGACTCTTACACAGATAATAATTCAGCTGTTTCATTGTTTGTTGTTGACCTTTATGAAGTGGAATACCACTTTATCTTTGGGGTGACTCTTCCTTTCTCTAGAATGGGTTACGGAGGGTTACTGTCCTGTATTAGAACTACGCTAAATCAGATACCAGAGAGCCTTTGCAAGGACTGAATGTTGCAGGCTAAGTAAAGGAACAATCATTCCAAGCAACAACAACACACAGCCGAATGTTCTCTGTCTGTAGCAGTGATGTGCAGTTTAGCAGTACTTCTCTATGATACCTCAGAATATATTCCTCTACAGTACTGAGCAACACTCCAGTGCAGGTGATGGAGGAATCCAGCACCTCTGTAAGATGGTCCCAAAATGTGCTAGAGAATGTACAACATTGCTGAATCTCAGTCCTGCAAGATCTCATTGACCCAAGAAATACACATCTGAGCAAAGCAGAGGGGACCATATTTGTGTGCTAACCACAAACTCGACACGTGACAAAGCACTGGTTGGCCAGGTACAGTGTAATTCTGTTCTCTTTTGCTGGCAAAGCTAAGAAAGGCAGAATTCTGGCCAGAATTCTGTTCGTATACTGGCCTATTTCCTCTGTCTTCTTTCCAAAATTTTCATGGTCAAAATGTATTTTAACAAAATGGCTGTATCCTGTTGCCTCCGTTTTTCCCTTAGCAAAATCATTTCAGATTTAAAAATGAAGAAATAGTTACATAACAGATCACTCAGTGTGACAAATGTAACCTCTTTATCTGTTTGTAGAATTCTCCACAAACAACTTTTTCACCAAGCTATGTGTCATAAAGGAGTTATTCCAAGCCCAAGATTTCTTCAGTCAACAGTGTTTATAGATGGGTATGTATGTGGGTGGCATCACTCCTGATTTACACTGGCATGAGCTGGAACACATGCCTGGTAAAATCTAAAGAGAACAGCCTCCAAAATGCTTCAGATAATCTAGCACGTTAAGATGTAGCCTTCAAGTCAGAACAGATACCAGTCGACTTTATGGAAATGACAGATATGCTAGAATTACAGTAATGCAAACATCTCCAGAGCCTTTTTTCTTTCTTTTTTTTTTTTTCTTCTTTTTTTTTTTTTTTTTTTTTTCTGTTTTCTGAATGGTTTGACTCCCACTAGAGAATCTGGCTTATTCAGGAACATGATGAATGATGGGCATGTTAGTTTGGGTGGGCCAGGTTAGAGCAGGAGGCTGCTGGCCACACTGGGGGAGAAAAGGGTAAAACTAGATGGAGAAACTGTCAAAGAGTTCACTGAATATGTGTGGGCAGGGTAGAGTTGACATGAGGATCGGCTGGGAAGCACAGCATGGAAGTGAATGAAAACCCAGAGCTATCCAGGCCAGTAAGTTTGGGATGGAGAAGGATGTCTGGCTGGACCAGGGGCTTCTAGGCTACTTCAGGGATGGGTCTGGAGATGGGCATGGATCAGAGAAAACAACAGCAGAAGAGAAGATGATCTAAAGATCTACTGGCTAATGCAGAGAAGGCAGACAAGGTTCAAAGGAGGTCCAGAGAGGTGAAAAACTGATGGATTTGGAACTTCAGAGAGATGGGAAGTAGCAGAGCACCAGGAAGGCAAATGCTGTGATAGAAGTTGCTGATTAATGGCACTGAAGGGTTAATGCTGTCATGCAGCAGTGATGCAGAGCAATGTGGGCTATGAAAAGCCATTCAGTGGGCATCAGCTGTGCCTCTGAAAAATCCTACGTGAACAGCTAAAATCCTCCAACCCACGAACCAAGGCACTGGCTGATGCATTTATTCATGCGCTGTCTGCAGAGGCTTTGTATGTAAATGTAATATGAAAGAGCAGTCTCCAAGTTCATCCATTCCCCACTGCTGAATGGTGAAAGCTTTCCTTAATTTCAATAATTAGAAGCAAGTTGTCTCTAATTCATTCCCTTGGCACTGCTTTTTTTCAGCCCCTTGAACTGTTCTACATCTGGAAGGGCTGTGATCGAAGGCTTAGATCCAATTTCAGACTATCTAGTGTAATTACATTCCATAATCTGTTTCCCTCCTAACCCCACAGACCTGGAAGCTGCTGTTTTCCTCCTCTAGGAATACAAGACTTAATCAGCAGCACAGCATGGAGCCCACTTGTCATTTCCTACATGTTAACATCCACTGTATAACGACTAATTGCTCCCATATGGCAAACCCACTCCCTTCTGAACACAATGAACTTGGGACTCGTTTGGAGCTGAGAACTGGAAGCTTGTTGCCCACGTGTTCCCTGAGGAGTCTTCTGAGAATCTCAGAGGGATATGTACCTTTAAGCATTTTTACGGCAACTGTTTTGCAGGTTGAAGATTTATCAATGCCAAAAGCAGACGCCTCCACCACCTTCCCAAAAGCACCGTGACCCAGTGTTTTACCTAGAGAAGCAAGAGTCGAGAATGAGCCAAAGGGGGCTTACAACAGTCTGCATCAGATAAGAGGGAAACATGCATCCTTAGCTCTGCAAGAAATCCAAGGCTCCAGCACCCAGGCACAACGCAGACCGGTAGTCGACAGAAACCTGTATCACATATTTGCAGTATATGGATATAAACAGTATGCTTTATATCCATATGACTTTAATGCAATACAGTATGTGACAGAACAGAGTAGAATAAATAAATCTGGATTCAGCTGAAGGCAAGGCTAAATATATAGATAGATATAGATATGGCCTAAGGGTAAAAACATTGCATACAGTTATCCTCAAGCCCTGGGAAGTCAGAGGCCAGGTTAAACATAGATTTGTGGAAGACTGATCTCATGAGTCACAGTCACAGAGACAGCCAGCTAAGGCACTCAGCCAGGACCCTTTGACCCTTCAGTTATTGGCATTTTTTTGAAGTAAAAACTATTAAAAAAATGAATTTCAGGTGATAATCTTTCTCATTTTCCCTTTCCTTTGAATTTTCGGGCCCATATTAGCTAGTGTGCTTGGAGGGCTCTGACCCACAATGCAGAAGGCTACACTGGGTATCATGGTCTGGCTTTTTGGTTCTGCCAGGTTCACCCCATGTCCCACCATCTTCTAATTTAATTTTTATTTTTTGCCTGTCTTCCTCTTTCTTCCATGTTTTCCAGCTAAGGCTCTGTGGGCACCCCCCCACACGCATATTCCCTGCACTCATCATCGCACACAGATGTTGCCGTTCCTCTGAGCAAACACAGGCTGCGTTTTACATTTCCTTGCTCCATCACCCAAGGAGCTGAGCTGTTGAATTCAATTTGGTTCATTTTTCTTGGTAGTTCTTTACAGCTCAAAGCCAAGTTTGAATGGTTGATAAAGAATTGATTATTTGAAGAATTTGAAGATTTCTTCAAAAGAAAATTGACACTAAGACTGTCACCTTTCAGACTCACTTCTCTTTCCATCATCCCCTATGGGAGTGAAACGATACTTTTGACAGGGACAGTACCCAAGGTACCTTTCTTCCCTGTCAAGAGTTTGGTTTCACTTCTCCAAGAAACAGTTAGAGGTGATCACTTTTTTGAGAGACATCTTTGCTTTTCTTACCAAATCTCATTTCTCCCCATTAAGGATGATGCTAAATTCTGTGACTCAGTGCCAGTTCTCACCGAAGGACAGGAATATGCTGGCACTAAATGGAGGGCTGCTTCTTGGGTAATGCAATAGATATAACTGAAATCAAGGAGCATGAGAAATCATCATTCTTTACAGTAACAATCTCCAAACCACTCACCCAGCCGCAGTCTGTCTCTTGGGAACTCCCATTTGCTGCTGTCATAGGGAAGACGGTCACATTGCTCGTCGAGAGGCATTTCCTCTGGATCCATTATAATTGACAGGTACCCTGTCTTAATGTCTGTGGCATCGGGCTAAAAACAGGGTTTGGAGAAATTATTCACAGTGTTTACCCTGCAATTCTAATGGGAGAGAGCTGTCATCGACAAGACGGAGTGCAAGCTGGGGAGTTCCCTGGATTCCAGCCTTAGCTCTGAAATTTATTCTGAACCATACGTGCATCACTTCAGCTTCTGCCTCTCTTTTTTTTCTTATCTGGGAAATAAATGTTTACGTATGCCTGCCACTCAGCCGTGCTGGGAATAGTCATGGATTAATGTTGGTAAACACTCCGAGGACACAAAATCAATCATTGTCTTCTAGGTGTATCTGTTACTGGAGCTCAGTGCATTTCCCTGTGCACCCTGCGAGCTGCACTTCCTGGCACCCCACGGAGCATGTTCCATTGCATTTTCACAGTTAAGCAGCTTTTTGTAACAGGCTGGTTCTGCACAGCTATCAGCTTTGTAGCTATTGCTTTAATGCTAATTTTAAACTGAATATTAAATTAATTAACTTTTAAATTAAAAGTGGTTGAGAGCTGGTGAAAACTGCTACTCCTAATGCTGCTCAGTGAGAAGCTGGGATGTGGTGGAACCTGTAAAGAGACTTGCATGGGTGTGGAATATAATAGGAAATTCTCTGTTCTCCACAGCTCTTTAAAATCTGAGACAAGGAGGAAAAACATGAATTTGATTACTGCATTTGCAGTAGGAGGGGAAATTTTATTCAAGTATCGGGTATCAGCACTAAGACTGCAGTTTGGGCGAGCTTCAGAGCAGAGAGCTGTGGTTGCCATTCTGTTTACAGTTTAAAAACAGCAAAATTCCTTAAAACTTTACTGAAATTTTATTTTTTTGAGTCACTAAAGGAAGTAAAAGAATACCAGGGCACGGAGATAAAATAAGCCGTGTGGTTTGGGCTCATTTCTAGAGTAAACATCCTAGAATCTGTCTTTAAACAGGGCTCCTTTCAATATCTGTATTTCAGAGAAATCTTATTGGACAGCTGTTGAAATCAAGCCCTCATTTTAGGGGAATTAGGATTTTGTTCTGTCTCCTAATCTTGCAAGGAAGTTTGTCTCATAAAAAAGGAAGAGCCTGATTTTCTGATACCGTGGAAGTGGATAGGAGGCTCACATGTACAAGCGATCTTTTGAAAAGCCGAGGCACTGTCAGCAGAAATCTTGGACTTAAATTTCACTGGAACGTTTTGCACTTTTTCTACTCTCTGTCCCAAACATTCACACAGACTCGACTTCAGCCCTAAACGCTGGTGCTACACTGACAGAGGGTCCAAAAGCAGAGCCTCTGCACAGGATGGAAGCTCTCTTACTTTTCTCAGCTTCCGAATGAAGAGGGTCAGAAGAAGCCAGAAGAGGGTAGCTGCTAGACCGGTGCAGACCAAAATGATGACTTCGATGTTGGATTTCTCTTCAGAACCTGGGGGTTAAATGCACAGATGGATTTGAAATGTAGCCAGAGTCCTTGGCTGAACAAAAAGTTCTCATCAGTCCAGCACAATATCTGTGTTTTACCTTGGCTTGGACCTCACCTTGTATTTTAATGAAGGCTGATGTGCTGTCTTGGCCCATGTCATTGGATGCCTTGCATTCATAGAGCCCTTCATCATCCTTCTTCACTCGCTCAATGACCAGGGTATTATTTTCCATGGAAATTCCTGTAGTGAGGGATCTAGGTTAATTTTGTAACAACAATCTACCTGCCTACAAATGCTTGTAGGAGGCAGAGCACTGAAAATGAGCTCCCATCCATGCAGGCATGATAAATGCTCTTGTTAGGAGCCATTTTAATTCCATGTTCCTCGTGGTTTGGCAACAACCCGACACTTTATTTCACCTCAATACCTGTTTAGATCGCTTGGGTATCACTTAACCTACAGCAAATGTGGCTGTTTATTTATGACGAGTAGACAGAGCCTGACAAAACATTTATGGAAGTTACTGAAGTGACGGAAAGAGGTTTTCTGATAGCAATGGGATATACTGGAAGAAAAGGGAACTCAAAGAAACTACTGGAGAAAGCCAGCATTTTGGAGGCTGTGGGAAGTGTTGGGAGCTCTAGCATGTGGAACATGGGGATCAGGTTATGTGATTGCATCCCTGGCAAAATCACTGCATGGAGCCATCCTGGCTTTGCAGAAGGCCAGGGGCTAGAGGTGGAGAGCCAAGAGAGAGGTGGCCTAGGGATGACCTATGGTGAGGCTTCTCCATGTGTAATTTTCCTGATTTTGTGGCACGAAACTGAGAACTTCTCCATCTCACTAGGGATATGTTTGGGGTAGAAACAGGAAAACACGCTGGGCTTTGAATCCAAAAGGGAAGGACACTTTGCGTTGGTTGGTGTTCTGCCCATGAATCCTGCTGTTGTTAACAAGAGTGCTGCACATAACTTGCCATGCACTCTGCTGAAATATTTACCCCGAGGTGTTTTTTCCAAATATTTTATTTATGTTTCCATCGGTTGGATGTTACATGCTTGTCCCTCTAGAATTATTTATAAAATTTCAGTAGCTGTAAAGGGTTTCTGCTCAGAACAGTCTGATCTGAATTATGTATGATCCTGGATTTCCTACCTAGTCCAGGAAGCATAATTAAAGTCACAGGACTAGCTACTGACACAGCTTCCTTCAAGATTTATAGGAGATCTCAGGACAGAGAGAGGAGAAGGAATTCCAGGCTGGGGTGGAGGAGCCCACGCTCCCTGCTCGTGGTGGCTGCTGTACCAGCTGAACGGAGAGCACGTTCTCAGGACTGCGTTGTGGGAGAAAGAGAAAGGCCGTGTGATCTGCCACAGCATGGCTTGCCCTGGTGGCTAGCTGCAAAGCACCGTGAGCAGGCACCACAGCCCTCTGGCTGCTCAGGACCATGCTTTCAGACCCATCCTGCAGGTACACTCTCCCTCGCGGGTTTATACACGGGCGCGGTGCTGCCACACACACTGGAAGCGCCTGCGCTCACCTGAGGCTGCTGAGATGGGGTGGCCGTTCTTCCTCCAGGTGATGTGAGGCTCTGGCGTTCCGCTGACTTTGCACTCCAGAATGATCTTGCCGCTGATGTTAACCTCCAGGTCAGTCAGATTCTGGATAACGTACGGCGCTGCCTTTGCTGTAGTCACAAAGGAGAAGAACAGACAGCAACATTTCAGAAGGCATCTCCCACAGCTCTGCCATCGTCTCCCCTCTGGCCAGCCACGTGGCCTTGCTGGAAGTGGCAAAGATTTGCTGATGAGTGGTAGCAAAAATCCCACAAAAGATTATGGGAGGAGTTCATCTGGCTTATTTTCAAAGTGCCTAAGTGTAGATTCAGCTCCAGCTGGAACCTCCTTGAGTTTCTCAGCCTCTGAAGGAAACAGAGGACAGCGAGTGGGAAGAGCAAATGCAGAGTGAATACAAAACAAGAAGGGAGGAGGCGAAGAGGAACCAGTTCTGAGGATTTTGGGTCATCCTCCACCACAAGAGGGGTTATCTACTTACTACACAGCATGTTAATCTCTGCTTTATAGAACAGAATAGGTTATGCTCATTTATAAAAGGCATGGGAAAGCAATTGAATGAAATTGCTAGCACAGTATAAAAAAATACATAAAGCCATCAATAAGGAGAATAGCTGATGGGTGTTAATACATTTAAAGGAGCTATTTAAAAGCTAGTTTGTGTAGGGGAAGGAGAATGGGTTTGGAGGGGTGACTTTGTATATGTTCTTGAGAAAAACTGCATCTCCGCCGTGTGCCAGACAAATAACAGACCCCGGTAATTCTCACAGGAGCGTGATTAAGATTCCAGTTCTCCCATGGCTGTATTCCCAGTTTAGCTGTGTTTTTCCCGTAGCCATCATGTGTAGGTGTCTGTGTAGGCAGAAATTTGACTAAACGAACAAAAATATCTGCCAGGGGAGAGAGAAGCAAATTGCCTGAATGCAGAGCACAGCAAAAGCCCGGTGCCTCCGTGTCAGGGGCTGCTGGCAGGTGGCTCTGGTGCCAGCGGTGGGGACGAGCCAAGCTGTGAGTGCTGTAAGGTAGCAGTGAGATTCTTTCCCTTCCTCCAAACTGCAGGAAGAGACAGGTGCTCCTGCCATTTCTTAAAATAAATCACCTCCCACTCAGGTATCGGAGCCATGCTAGCCACAGCTGTGGCGTGGGCGAGCACGTGTGTGTGTGTCTGCGTGGAGGGGAAGGGGCTGCGAGAGCCTTGGCTACTCTGGGGAGGAGACTGCATGGGCAATGTGTTCCTTCACTTAAACGAGAATGAAGCCAGCCCTGCGCTGCCTGCTTTTTACCTAAGTGACAAGTGCTTACGGCAGCATAGCTGTCCCTTCGGTGTCTCGTTATCCATTAATGTAAGTGGAGAAGCCAATTTAGAAGTCGCTGCCTAACCCAGCTTCTAGAGGACTCTGTTTTCTTCACCCCGGCTTGCTTCTGGTTATTTAGTTCTGCTCTGCTTTTGTGCTTTGGGTTTTTCTTCACTGGGAGAAGAATGGTGCGCTTTCTCAGCAGCCTTTTTTTTTTACTGAGAAGGCTTTGAGTTGATCACTCTCACCTTCTCCTTTATGAAGCAGAAGAAGCTTCACTAATTTTCCATGAGTTTCTGCCTGTGCAGCACTGGGAGGACTGCCTTGCTCTCAGTAGCAGAGCCAAAGAAACCAGGCTTTGGGATCTGTAGTATCACTATTTGATGAAAATAAAAGAGTTGGGGGGTTTGGCTATATGTAACTCCAGTGAAGTGCATCCCACTCACCCAGAATAACGGTACATGGGGCTTGAGTATAAACCCGGCCGGTAACATTTGTGGTGACATAGCTGGGTTCAAAGCTGTTTAGGGATCTACACCACCCTGGTGGCTGTAGATGGGTGGTCTTCTCCCAGTCACACAGATCTGGGGTGGCAGTCCCACATGATGGAGGTGGGCTGTCAGTTACACGAGGGCGATGTCTTTTCTGCTCAGTCAGGGCTAAGTCTGCACCCAGCACGGAATTAGGGAGGTAAAAGGCTGCTGAAATCACCTCGCTGTGTAAGGCGAGTATTTTGCATGAAACCAGCAACAGCTGGGTGAGTTCTACACATGCCTAGGAGCCAAACCTCACTCAGAAACACGGAAAAAAAACCAACGCAGTGTGTATTAGGACTGTCCCTAAGAAATGCTGACCACCTTCTGCTTTGCAAAGCCTCAAAGGGAGCTGCAGACACACAGCATTTCAGCCCCTCTGGCAGAGTGATGCCCTCCCCGCTGCCCAGGTGACAGGACCCACCTCTGACGAGGAGCTGCGTGTGCTGCTCCAGCGTGTCCGTGCTGTTGTGCTGGTTCTCAGCTCTGCACTTGTAGAGGCCACCGTGCTCCTTGGTGACGTTAGCAATGACCAGCGTCAGGGAAATGGAGTACTTGTCAATTTTCTTGATCACCGAGTCGCTGGGAGCCGCCTCTGAGGAGGGGTAGTACCAGCCCACGTTGCTGTAGATGTACTTGGAGGCCCGGCAGGTCAGCTGGGCGTCGTTCCCCACAATGGTTGTGACCTGTGGGTCTGTTTGCAGCCCAAACGGCACATCTGGGAGGAAGAGAAAACACGTTCACAGTTCAGTCACACCTGAGAACATTTGGGCTGCCTGTTTGCAGCTTGATGGTCACATTTCCAAGAGCAGCCCCAATGCAACCAGCCCATTTCAGTGAGACCGGCGTTGGTGCTCACAGCCAGGCACTCGTGCTTGGGCATTGAGTAAACGACTGTACCTCACCCATCACAGCTCCAACCTGGGGTAATTTTCACCCTCAGTACTCTAATCATGCCATTTTCAAGTAATTAATCGAAAGCTTTTATATAGAAGTGGTTAATGGACTAGGAGACTCCACTATGCAGGTAGACAAATGTGTTCATGAGACCTTTCTGTCTGGTCCCAGTGCCTGGAAGTGCGGTTGCGTAAGGGTAGAGAAACCTCTCCCATTTCTCACAAGTGACACTCTCTTTCTTCACCACCGAATAATCTTCCCAATTCTCTTTTATTTCAATGATGTGGATATTTACTTTCATCATGTGCATATTTACTTGATCAGTGGAAGGATTAACTAATCTAATGATGTGTGAGTCCTGGAGGCTGTAACAGTTAGCCGAGTAATGCTTGGAGGCACGAGTCCAATCTATCCACAAAAGAATAAGCAGTTTCTTGCTATATTTTTAGTAACTTTTCACTTCAGAAAAAAATCAATTTTCCTGAAGTGCTGAACTGAATCCATTTTAAGACAATAAATGTGTTTCTGAGTCGAGTGCCAGAATCTGGCCTACAGATAATTCCAATTTCTGCATTAGCTGCCAGAGACCTACGATTAAATCGTGTCTGCAACATACTTTTTTCCCTTTTTATTTTGTTAGCTTCAGCCATCTATATACCAACAGACTTTAATGAAAATGCCCTGATAACCACAGTGACCTGTGTTCTGGCTGTCAGGTCAGGATTTAGAAGCGGTGGAAATGGAGAGCTGTGAGGAATCCCTTAGAAACGTTACCAGGCACAGTACTGGGATGCTGAGGCTGTTTGGGAGGAGTAGCTCTGGGCTACCTCCTGAACACCAACAGTGCTTGCAACAAATCCAGTAGACTGTTGCTTCAGTACTGGGCTATTCATAAGATGCTTTCTCAAGCTAGGCTGAAATGGGTGGTACTTTGGGGGGGGGACAGAAGTTAAAGCCGAGCAAGTACACTTCACACCTGCAATCGGACAAATTCCACGTGGGAGCAGGAATTTGGCCAGGGGCTCACACTGCAAACTCTTGCAGAAAGCTCCATTGAAGCTACAGTTGAGCGTAAATAGCAAGGCTGTTGAAATAACCAATCTACCTTATAATAAACCATATATTACATACACTCCAGAGCCCCAAGGGAGCTTTCAGATGCGGTTAGAAGTCTCTCTTCTTCACAAGTCATCTGGAATAGAACCAGCAAGCTTTGCTTCATGGTTTTTAATGACCAGCACCAGAAATGTTTCACAAAAGTTCCAAAAAGAGAAGAGACCCCTCAGGCCACAGCAGTGGGGACTGTTATATTTCCTTTCTTTCCTTTTCATGAAATTGCACTTTACTTCACGCAGTGTTTTGTTAGGCTCAGTTGCTCTTTCTGACTTAGCGCTAGCTGCGTGCTCAAGCTGACGTGTGTGATACCACCACTCTTCTCGTCTGATGTCTTGTGGTTCTGACACGCCAACGTGATGCTTATCAAAAAGGGGGGAAAGTCTGAGGCCAGCAGAAATTCTCGAAACAGGAGGAATTAAGGTCCAGTGAAAACAATGGGATGTGGTATGAGCAGCATCTCTCTAGCACCCGTTGAAGTGAAATAGGGAAAAAATGCCCTCGTTACTTGTTTGCTTTTCTAAGCATTTGCTCTTAGCTCCTGCAAGAGTTACAGAAATAAAGCAGATGGATCTTTTGGTCCTTAAATAAGCTCAGTGGTCTGGGAGACCTTCTGAAAATCCTTCCAACCTGAATTACCCTGTGAGCCTTAGTGCCGGGTCACAGGGGAACTGTGAAGGGATTCCAGGTGAAGTGGCGAGCTTGGAGCTTGGTCGTGTTACCCAGAGTAAAACACTGCAGCTCTGCAAGCCTTCAAGGCAGGCTAATCCCAAGTAGATGGGATTGCAGCCCTGCTTGCCCTTGCTTCTGCCTCTCAGGGAGCTTTTCTTCAGGAGAACTGGGTCATGCAACTCGTCACCCCTTTTTTTTGGCAGGGCAAGTTGCTGTGAATGGCAGTGGAAAAAAGCCCCGAGGGGAAATAGAGCTTGTCCTGTGGAAGGCACCGTCTGGTGCACGGCAGTGACAGCGCAGGCTGGAGCACCCAGAGGTCTCTGTCATTTCAGGGCAAGTTCCCAACGTGCTAATTTGCAAGCTGAAATTGTGAGGGGTGCTCAACAGTTTCACCTTGCTGCTGGACTTCGCTAGCGCAGGGCTTTTTCTGCCAACTTACTGTTCTGGGAGCAGTGGACGGGCTTGTTTTTCTTATCACTTCTTCTACTGACATTTTTTATTTAGCGTTTTGAATATTTTTAGCTGGAATTTGTGCTATTCTCTGCCATCTTGTTAGTCTTTCAAGAAGCTCTTTCAGCTCCAATAGAATATTCATTGATTTTCATTACAGTGGAAGGAAAAAGAGGGGAAAAAAAGTCTCTCTTGCTCTCCTCTCTCTTTTCTCCTCCTACCTGAATTGTCTGGGGAGTAGCAGCAGCGTGGAGAGCACATTATAGGTCAGTTCATCTCTTAGACTACTTTGCTTACACAATCTTGAACCTGAGCAGTGATTAACTTCCTCTCTCGGAACAGATACAGTGTTTTAACCGACTCCTAATAACTTGGCCAAAAGAATGCACCGTGGGGCCTTTTCTCTTTTATCAGCAGTCACCAAACATTTGTCTTTCGTATTGTATTACAGTGTAGTAGCCGCGAATTTCACTCTCAACTGTGTGGGATTCCATGACAAAATAGGGAAATGAGCCATTGGGAGAAGGTAAAAAGTCAGCATAAATCAAAAGAAAGTCTGGCTCCATTTGTATTTACAAGGAATTAATTGGTTTTAATTTCCTGTGCTTTGCACAATAATCTGGATAATTCAAAACTCCTGCTCCTGCCCAAATTCCATCCCGCTGCCTGTCAGAGGGGGGGTCTCCATCGGGCATTCGCATGTAGGGAGAGTGAGAAAAAGAAGGGGTGAGCCCTCCATCTGAAGCAGCACGGAGCTTTTCATAAATCCTGTAACCATGTCAGGAGTAAGCAAACTGAGAGTGGCAAGCAGTTGTAGGAAAGCCCAGTTCATCCATTGTTCCAGCATCTGATAGCCGATTCTTATCTCAAGTTTGAAGTATAGGATTTTCTTTCTGGTAGAAATCCTCAATTTCATTTTTCGGAGTTGTTTTTGCAATCAGATAAGAGGCTTTTGTTATTATTTGTTATTCTTATCATACTTCATTTATATTCCAAGCATATTCAGAGGTTTCAGATGGGTGGGATCCCATTTTGTTGTTTGCAGTACAGTTACACAAAGGCTTGGATTTGATGTCCTGTGGACCTCCAGTGATACACAGCTGCTCTTTCCAAGGTGCAGAGCAGAGATTAGGAGGTAAATCATACCCCTTGGTGGCAGAGGGCACCTCCAGAGGGCACCAGCTCAGCTTTGGGCTGCACTGGGAGGGTTCGGGCAGCCTCGAGCACCCTTTGGTGCGCCAGCAGGGCTGGGCAATGGCACGGAGCTGTGTGAGCATCTGATGGATGCCCACACTGCCTCTGCATGGGACAAAACAGTCGTCTGGCTGAGGTGGGAACACTGCTGGCAGGCCTGTGGTAGGCAGGATGGCTGCGAGACGGGTTCTGTTTCAGCAAGGGGGGTTAGCAGAGACAAATACAAGCACCAGGCAGGCCTTGAACAGATTCAGTGGGGCACTCGCAGGGCATCTGCAGGAGCTCCGGGAGGGCAGCGTGGCTGCCGGACCCCAGGGTTGCTCACCCCACTGCCCCCTTCTCTGGCTCGCTGTCAGCGTGATCTGCAAACCCTGGTGACCCTGCACTGAAATGGATTCCAGAGAAAGGCTTTAAAAATAGACAGCAGTGCTATTTCTAGTGCCTGTGGGAGTTTTTGAGGGGGCTGAGCAGTGGAAAAAACAAAATGGCTGTTGGTGGCATTCCCCTGGGATAAACACTTCTCCGAAAGGAGCGCGGTGCTGCTGCGAGCACCAGGCTGAAGTCCGGCCCTTCCCCCAGAGCAGGTGCAGCCTGGGCAGCACCCGACTAAGCTTCCCCTCATCAGTGCCCTGACAAAAAAGTCTGAAATGCTACCTCATTGTAGGGAAAAAAAACAAAACAACACAATGACTACAGAACTTGTGCCAATTCAGTATTTTTTTGTAAAAGAATCTTCTCTGAAAGGCACAAAATGAAAATAAAACATAGTTGTGAAAGGTGCAACCGTTGTCCCAGCCCTGGGAGCCTGCCCTCATGCCAATTGCCTGTTTGGTTGCAGCAGTGCTGGCTTTAGCCCCCGAGTATTGCAAAGTACTGCGAATAGCTCGGGAACATGCTGCATTGAGTAACCCCTCCAAACATAGCTGGCAGAGCTCAGAGCAGAAACAAACCCACGGGAAGATTCACACTTGGAAGGGAAGGGTAAAATAAATGGCCAGTCTTTGGTCTGCCTTGAAAGGCATCGTGTGGACCTCTCATGTCTGTGCTTTATCTCTCAAAGTGACCCTTGAATGGCTTTCTCTTTGATAAATAAGAGTTCGGGCTTTGGAGAACATCTTGGGGCTTAAACTCCCTTCTGGCTCCAGAAGGCGTTGGGTAGTGCACAGAAGCTGTAACTGGAGGCGCAATCCTTCCCCCATATGGCACCAGCTTCGTCAGCCTTGGATCACATTTTGCTATAGTACATCGGTACTTCTGTGTAATCAGAATGGTGACAAGCTTTAGTGAGCGCTTGGCTGGTTAGCCTGGTGGGAAACGTGCTGAACTGCTTTTGAGCAACAGAGGCAAACCACACAGGATGGACGAGAGGCAGAGGGCTGCAGAGCATTGCCCTGAGTGAGCTCAGCCCTCAGAATCGGCTTCATGGGGAAGACCAGGAATGGTGGCAGTGAGACATTTACCTTCCAGGGCAATTCTGCACAATTTGTTTTAAAATTGTTATTTTGATGCAAATTCTACAGGCCAACATCCACTCATCCAGAAAGTGAGTTACAGAAGTGATTCAGTTTGGTCTGGTTAAGCACTTGAACAAGGCTCTCCCTGGACTCTTGGCCTTTTTTAAGCTCCCATTTCTCCTAAAAGCATGATGCAGGTCCTGATCTCACTACTAAAGAATTCCTGTGTTAAAAGGTTAAGAACATATTTGTTTGGATTTGTGTTCTTTGGAGCACTAGCATGTTCACCTCCTCCCTCCTTAAAGGGCAGAGAAAAGGCTGATTGCTCGGGCAGGGATCTAAAGTCACAGCAGCTCCCAGTGACAGCAGCCCTGCGTTAGGGCTGGATATTGGCCTTGCTCACCTTTGCTATGTCCACCGAATTAACTGGAGGCGACCATTTTCCCGAGTCAGAGAGAAGCTTCAGGCCATTGCATGACTACAAAGGACTGAGCTTTTGCTAGAGGTTTCGTGAGGACAGTGCTCAGCTGTCCTGAGCGTTGCTTTAAAACCCAGGCAGCTAAACTGGGGGCCTGAATCTGTAGCTGGAAAAGGCAAAATGGGCATCAGGTCTGCTGCTGGATACATCAAACTCAGCTGGGCGCTGGCAGGACCCAACCTTGCATGTGGTGAAGAGCCTGGACTCTGGGTGGTTTGGAGAGCTTTGAAACCACAACGCCCAGGGATTTTCCATTCCAGCCACGCTCACCAGCTGTGTGCAGCTTTAGAGGCAGTCGCAGCAGCAGCACCCAGGTTTGGTGCAGTGTCCCTGTGCTGCTTACCTGAGACGTAGAACTCGATGCTCCTCTCTTCTTCACCGATCTTGTTTGAAGCCACACAGTAGTAGATCCCCGATGCGCTGCTGTTTTCCATAGTCAGCGTGCTCACAATCTGCCAGGCAAGGAGAGAAAAATTAAAGATGCTGAATGTAGGGCAGGCTTAAGCAGAGGGGTTTGGGAGCAGTGGGTAAGTGTATAGTTTGTGGCAGAGTAGCTAACAAAGGAGCTGCTAGCCATGAGTGGAGCTCACAAGCATACAAGTGCTCTTATTAGTTTGTTGGTCTCATCTCACATCACCTCATCCCAGGTAATTCTCTCCTCCTTCCTTCCCCATGTGAAAAACAGGTTTGTGTATGACAACATCAGCAAAGAGCCCAAAGCGAACGACCTGGGAGATTCATCCAGGACATAGGAAATCAGCCCCACACCCACCTGCTTTCTTTTCAGCTTTTCAGGGATGGTTTCCACGGGTGACAGGACGCGCACACTCGCACAGGAGGCAGGTCACTCACAGGGCTGTGACTGCAGGGTTTGGCTTAATTTTGATATAACCCCAGAGAAGGGGGTGATGCGGCCCCTTTGGGCCCCAGCTTGCTCTTAGGAGTGGTCCTGGGAAGCACCTTGATCCCATAACCCTTCCCCTGAGCCCCGCTGGAACCTGCGTGGTGCAGAAGGAGCCCCTGGAGAAGCCGCGTGTGGTGAGACACTTGGCAAGGCACAAGGAAGGGGTGGTTCGTGACGGAGACGGGAGGAACGCCTGTCCTGAGCTTCACCACACAGAAAAAGGAAGCAGCTCAGTCACTTGTGGGGGCTGAATTCGCACACCTCTTCAACAGCTTGTGCTCTTTAAGCATCCTAAGCCCTGCCTCTACACAGGGCCTGGCTAACGAGGAGCCAGCCATATGGCACTCCCCTCTCCCTGCCGCGATGTGCCGTCACAGGCTTCTGGAGAACTATCATGGCTTTAATTATTTCTAGTTCTTCCTTTGGACTGCTAGCAAGAAAGTAGGGTCTAGGCCACCATAGCAGAGATGCTCCTGCAAGATTGCTTTGCTTTCCCTGCAGCCATTCACTTGAGGAACTCTGAGCCCTCACATTTGGAACAAATATCACTTTCGGTGCTGTCCTCTCTTAACGACTTTGAGGATCAAAACTTACAACACCCTCTGGCCGTTTGTCCTTATCTCCAGGGAGTGCTTTGAAGTGCACAAAAGCATCTCTCGACTTTCTTTTTAATATCCTAAACTAAACTCACACAAGACATTCCTTTGCTCCTTATAAAGCTGCACCGTGGATGTGTCTATAGCTGTGCGGGGTGTATTATCAGAGAGTTATTTCAGATTTTCTGAGCTTTGGCACTTTAAATCCTGTAGGGAAATGAGTTTCAAAGGTTTTGATCCCATATGCATTTTACTTTCTAAAGGGGACTGTTTTCCTTTTCACCTCAGCAGAATAGTGGGTAAGTGGAAAAGTATCCACTTTTCATGGTTACAAAACACAGAAATTAACCAAAAATGGGAACAACCCAAATTTAGGGGTGAAAATAGGAGACCAGAAAACCCAGCTCCCTCTGGTGTCCACCAGAGAAAGAGCTGTGCAGTTCTGCTTTATTTGTGATGTGAAAATAGCTCTAACGTGGGTACTGAATTACGCAGGCAGGCAGTTTACTCCTCTTCCTTTTTCTATTCCCGTAGCAGTGGGCCTAACGCCCCAGGTTAGTAACAAGCACATGTTCAGAGCACTGCCCCCTGACTTCGAGCCCTAGACACTGCTTTTTGAACTACTGCTGAATCACGAGAAAGCTTTCTTCTTGTGATCACTTGATCTAACAATTTTGTTTGAGAATAGAAAAAGCCACTATAAATGTACAAGCTGAAACTGATTCTCCAAGGGCAGAAGAGGATAAATTTGGACAGCTTTTTAACAGCTATTAGTCTTGCAAAGTGACAGCTCTAGATGGGAAGTCAAGAATAATACTGTAGAGCCAGTTAAAATCATAAAGGGGAATGTAGTTATCCATTTTGGACTGTGGCCAAAGTTTTAGGGGTGATACTGTGACTCTTCTAAAAACGGTTGCAATGCCCCAAGCTGCATTTGGTGGCCCAGAGGTAAATGCACCCACACGCTCATGCACACACACCACACGCAGATGCCAACAGCTCCAGCTATGTAGGTCAAGAGAAGTCTGACATGGGAGTAGGGAAAAAAAGCCAAAGAGCCAGATAGCTGTGCCAGGACCTCGTCCTAGCTAAGCTCAAAAGTAGCTAGGTGGGAAGGTGAAAAAGATTTTAAAATGGTGGAAGGAAACAAGCCTGGTCTGTGGGCAATATCTTGGGAAAAATTCACTGTGGAAAAGAGGTAAAGGAGATCTCTTGTTTGTGTGCTCACACCCTGCTCTGCGCTGGGATACCCATTGCTCACACACCCGAGCACAAGAGGTTTGCTCTCACCTTCCAGCCAAACTGGGAGCAAAGCAGCAGCATCCAGCAGAAAACAGTATGGGATTTCAGAGCCAGAAGGGAATGGAGTGATTTTTTTGTAAGAAAAGGAATCCCTTGAAATCAGCATGCATCAGCTTTTCGTTCTGTCTGTGTGCTCCTGGGTAAATCCCTGAGACTGGGAGCCCAGTTATCTTTGCAGCATCTCGAGTAAAGCCCTCAGCTGCCAAACTGCCCTAATCCTGGTTTAATCCTCAAGAGTCTGATGCTTTGGAACACAAACATGTAATACCAACAGGCATCCCAATTTTCTTCCCCTTCATAAAACCACATGGTTCTGACTTTTACCAGAACAAACCTGAAAGAAACATTTAGGAAGGCAGTGGTAGTGGCTGCTTTTGGAAGTATCTGGACAAACCAGGCAAGGATATCGCTTCGAAAAGTAGCCCCTACTAATCCAGATGTTATAAAAACCCTAATATTCACAATGCAAATGTGCTGGCAGTTCATCACCTAGTACTGTAGACAATCCAAGCTCAACAAACATTATCTCTGTGACATTTTTCTGTACTTGGTTGTAATGGCAGGTAGGGATAAGGGGTTGTTCTTCTAAATGCCACCCCTGTGCTTCCAGTGCGAGCATTTCAATGGATGTATGCAGAAAGGAGTTGAATGGGAAAACAGTCTGAACTCGACCAACTGAGCATAGAAATCTTTTCCCATTATGACCAGTGAAAACTCTCTCAGTGGAGTGGCATAGTCCCAGCATTTGAGGACCTTTAGCATGGCAAAAAAAATAATCTGAGGAGTTAAGCTACTTCACGTGCTTAGTCCAGGCAGCTGGCAAAGCACTTTCCATCCCTGGATTCAGAGCCAGGAATGGCTCTGCCTTCCACCCAATATCCCAGTCGAGAGCAGCTCAGCCCGACTGACACTTTAACCCTTGCCAATGTGCTCCAGCCCCAGGTGGCAGCATGAGCTTTGGGGCTGTTTGGTCCTTCATTTCTGTGCGGGCTGCGCTGGAACCAGTGGAATTAATAACAACTTATTGGCATGTGACGTCTAGACATCTTCCTAGTGGGAGCTGGCCTGAGATCCTGTGAGCTCACTGCATGCCAAACGCCAAACATCCTTCAGACAACAACCAGTTTTGATTGCCTGTGTTGAATTTGGAAGTAAAGGGCTCCATTTCCTATTACTTAACCTAAAGGCCACCCAATACTGCAAGCCCGAGGAAGGGCTTATTAGCTAATAAATAATTACTGTAAAAGAACAAACCGGATTTAAAACTCAGTAAGAAAAGAAATAAAACGCCTGATCTCTGAAGAGCAGCAATGGCAAGTAAACAGACATTGCTGCTGAGAGAACCATAACGGAGGAGCTCAATGAAGTCCGTATGCCTCGCTGCCATGTTCCCCAGCTGATAAAAACAAGCCACTTTCGAAGCAGCCAAATAACATTCCACAGCCCCGTACCATGAGTGTTTTAAGACATCTTGTAGTAAGGACAGAGCAGCAGGGCCTTGTTTTCAAGCTGGAGCCAGCATGAATTAATCTCTCTTGATATTCCTTCCTTTCTCTTCCCTTTGTCTAATCCCTCCCTCCAACAGCTCTCGTTAACAATTCTCTCTTTCACTTCGTTAGCTGTATGTGGGCGAGGATGAGGAGTAAAAAAGTGGGTGGAAAACTTCTCAGCTGTCTAACTCCGGCAGAGCTGGGGTGGAGGTGGCTAGAGGGAGATGAAATTAATAGGAACTTGACTAGAGACCCTGCAAGGAAATATTCAGCTAGCTCCCAATCCGTCTGCTTGAATGGCAGAGAACAGCACTTATTTTTATAGCCTGACAATTCCGATCCATGATTTTATTCATCCATTCAAAACATGCTAAAGGATGGACTGAGGACAAGTGATAAGAGCAGTCTGTCGGCTGAATGGGAGCTTGCAGGGTTTGCTCTGCTCCCTGGCCGTGGGAGTTTGTGTCCCTGCAGAAGGCGAACGGTTACCTCCCTCAGAGAACGGCAGAGCAAAAAGTGAGCAAAACCGGAGCTCTGAGGTTCCTCTTGAGTTCCTGGTGCACATTTCTAGTACAGATGGACTGAGCACTCCCAGGGCAGGTGCTGGCCAGCCACGAGCAATGACCACCCCGTGCCTTCCCCTCGCACCCAAGTTGTGGCAGTCGTGAATCGCAGAGGCTGGGGAGGACAGAGGGCCCTCTCTACAGTCCCTGCTGCCAGCCTGGCTTCCCCAGAAGACTTGCCCAAGACATTTGGGGCCGTGTGCTCCTGTGCTTGAAACATCTGGGTGAGTCTCCCACATCAGGGATGCTTCGTTCAAACCAGAGGCAGCTCACCTTCCCCTGCAAGTTTGTAGGAGCTCAGCGAAACTGGCACCCACGCAGGGTGACATTTAAACAGCACTGCTGAGCTGTTCACATGCTCGTCACCAAACCCACCCCACTGCTCTGATATCATCCTTTTGTTCCTCCGCGAGGCTTAAGCCTGACATTTTGGGGTCACTTTCTGGAGTGGTTATCAATTTCCCCAGCAAAATTGATTCACGCGTTTCACTGCAAGAACATGCACGTGGCCAGGCCATGCTCTCATATAGACATGAGGGAGAGGAAAGAGAGGTGGAAAGAAACCTTCAAGGAGGGCTGAATTCTGTATAGCTCTTACTGTGCTTTTCTTCCTTTCTCCCAAGCTCAAAGCAGTGAGACCAGTTTACTAACAGGAAAGAAAATAAAATAGCAAGCTAGCGCCTTGCAACATGAGGAGGAAATGCGAGCAATTCATGCAAACAAGGGTGTTTCACCTGGCATTAAAAAGCAGTCTTCAGAGGTAGCTACACAGCAGTTTAAATCACAGAGTGAAAACTTTAGTGTTGACTTAAAACTACCAGGAACATGAAGCTGGCACGATGTCATTGCTGCAACCAGCATTTGAGCAAAATTTCCATGAACTACTTCGTACTGTTAGTGATAACCACATGCTTTCCTTTGGGAATGAGACAGCCTTTAGGATGACAGGAGGGGGTGAATTCATCTCTCTTTCTTGGAATAACAATGGAATAATCACTATGGCAAAGATGACAAGAGACCTCAGTCGTACATGCCACTTCCATCAAACAGATGCCTGAAGATCTCAGTGTAAGCCTGTGCTACTGGAAAAAGCCCTGCTTGCTGCCTCTGCAAGCTTGCTTTTAAGCAAGACTCTGGATCTGGGAATTTCTGGGGATTCATTCCAGTCGTCTGAGCAGCTCTAAAAAGTTTATGCATTTTCTCAAATGTCAGTGAACAAACGTGTCACTGCAGTTCTCGGAGGGCAACCTGGAGGGACGCTGAGCTACAGATGAAATCCTAGCGACCAGGTAAATTCCACCTTCTGCTCTGAGACCCCAGCTATTGTCGGACAGACTCAAATCACACAGGAAAAATAACCAATCTCAGCTAATCCCAGCTTCATAACACTGCCAATAAAAGCCACGCTCAGTCAGACTCCAACGTCTTTATTATTTCATGTGGCTAGTCAATGCAGATGAATTACTTGCTAGGGCATAGTGGGAACAGATTGGGTTGTTTCCTGTCTATTTATTTTCTGGTGGGAATAACGACTGATAAAAAGCAAGGAAAAGTCTGAAGGCTATGGGATTTCATCACTATCTTTTTTGAATTATATTCTATTATCCAAAGGCTCCACTTAACACAGATAGCCTTGGACTTCAGAAAGAGGGAAGGAGAGGAATTGTCTGCTAATGCAAGCAGGGAGACAAAGTGCCGAAATCTGAGATTCATAAAGTCTAGTTTTATTACTTTGAATAAATCTTAATCAGGACATAAAAATGATTAGGAACACCTCAGAATGTGTTTTCAACCACTGCATCAGCAGGAGATGAAAATAATGAATATATTATAAATCGTAAAATTATGTAACTTGTAAAGAAGTATTGTTATGAAACTTTAATAACGAAATATGTAAAAGCTTAAGTTGAAGGGTGTGGGCTGAGCTTTTGAACATGTCTAAAAACGGAGTACTTCAGGATGCCTGGAGCCTAAGGAGAGGGCAGAAGTGGCTGTGCAATGCGGACCAGCAGCCTCAGGGCTGTTTGTGGTCCTCAAGGTGTAAGCAGCAGCAAAGCTCTTAGGGAACATGAGGAATCCTTGCCCTTTGCAGGACCTTGGGGTCCTTGGACCGAGGTTCCCTCGTGGCCCCCATTCCCACTGAGCACCTACCCCAGCGGTGCCTCCCCTCGCCCAGCACGGGCACGTGGGTGATGTTGGGAGCCACCCATGCGGAGGTGCTGGGGTGTCCCCTGGGACAGCGGAGCACTATTTCTCCTTGGATTGCTGTGCCTGCTTTTATGGTTTCTGGGGAAATCAGGGGATAGGGGAAAGCGGCGAAGCCCCTAATCATGCACCAATATGGAGCAAGGATGCATTTGGAGTGCTGCACTGAATCCAGGAGCTCTGTGGCACTCCTAAAGCACCTCACTCACAGGGACTGCAGCCAAATGCCATCTTTAAGCCTGGGATCAAACACAAATTTCACCCTGTTACGTATTTACCTTAGCAGCGTTGGGAAAAGAAGAAGTGGGAGGGACATACATAGGCATAAGCATAAAATAAAGACAGATAAATGTTTTAAATTTTGGTCGAGGTGTCTTGCTATCCCAGGATGTGGGACAATCCAGCAGCCAACAGATAGTTTTTGAGTCATGGCAGTGGTGAAACTCTTCACTTTCATGTGGGGACTAACATAAATTTAAGACTGATCATCAGACATAAAATTATTAGATCATGTATTTTGACAGGCTGTATGTATGGAGAGCAATGGGAGCCACAAAAGCCACTAAACTCTTGTCTGGCCATGCAGCAAACAGGAAGGTTTAGAAAAAGGAGAAAGTGTGTAGGTGCATGTTGCCGACCTCCAGTTTGTGCAATCGGAGCTCTGGAGATAGTTGTTTGTACCTAAGATCCCAAAATCTTAGAGAGTACATTAAAGACAGACCTTACGGGGCACTATAGTATCTAAGTAGATCCAATTTCTAGATACCTTCCAGCAAAGGGACAACTCCAGAGTGAAAAGTGAACACCAATTTTCATCTTCCCAGCCCAACCTCCATGTTTCTGAGCTCTGTTTTAGATTATGTTTAGAACTGGAAAGTCTCCATGAGAAAGAGCAGATGGCTTAGGCACTGATCCTGCCAGATGCTGATTTAGTTTGGGCCTGGTCCAGAAAAGCACTTTAGCTTTGTGCTTAATTTTAAGCATGTGAGTACCCCAAGAATTATCACATGCTTAAAGGTACACCAGGATCTGAACTGCAGCACTCAGCACCTTGCAGGTGTCAGCACGAATCTGAATCGCCCGCCTCAAACCACGGGTAGCTGCAAAACCACTCCTGCAGCCACCACCGTCTGTAAGTCCAACCGGGTACAGCAGCTCTCTGAGCAGGACCATGGCACCTTCTGCAAGGCATAGCCAAAGTCTGTGAATCTAGAGCAGGAAAGCTTGTGGCACTTTCTCAAGGGTTAGCATGGATGTGTGTAAATGGTATCACTCAGCATCACCCTGTGTCACCGCAGGTCCCCGAGGCATTTAACAGATAATTCATGGCTGGGATCTTTGCAGTTCGTGCAGGAAGCGTGCTCCAGCATGATCTGTTTGGAAGGAGAAGCAGGCAGGGAGGTGGAGAAGGAAGGAGGCCTTGCTGCCCTCCTCGGCTCGGTAACGTGGTTGGGGACCTAAATGGGAAAGGAACCATCCACACCTCCAGCTGGAACAGGCCGCGGGCATTCAGACACTCTGAACATCAGCCCAGCTATCTCTGGCCGTGGTAGGCCTCTTAAATTACCCAGTTGTGTAAGTCCTGCTACTGGGAGAGCAGGCAAGGTTGGGTAGTACAACGTGCTAAGAGCAGAGCATCTTAATGAACCTGATGCCCTTATCAGCTGGGTGCGCTTCACAGGACCCCTCTTGCACTGAAGCCGTCTTACACTTCCTCAAGGCTGAGGGAGACAGAGAGGTTTTTGACCCAGAACTCTTTGGAGAGTTTTAAACAGGGTAAGTGACATCATTGCCAGAATCCCAGCATTTATAAACAGCAGAGATCTGAAAATGATCCCAGGGCCGTGGAATTTCAAGCATGCTAACAGCCAGCAGCAGCTTGGGAACCATGGGGAGAGCGCTGTGTGAGCGCAGCATCCCCTCCGTAAAGCCCACTACTAGGCCGTGACATCAGTTCTCAGCTCTCCATTGGGCACATACCTTCCTTTTATCCCCGTGCTTCATGGTCATATTTTCAATGCTCTTGATCTTGTTGCCTACGATCATGTTCTCCTGAACCAGAATTTTTTGCCCATCAGGGTTGCACCTGGAGGTGGAAAAGCAGAGGTGATGTTCAAGAACCCAGCTCACTGCAGATAACCCAAGGAGGCACGATTAAAATGAAAGAATGGCATTCTTAAGTGACAGTCTTAGGTCTTAAAAACTTCTAAAAGCTCTTCCTGATAGAGATCAGTACCGCTTTCTAAAAGTGCTATATTCCTTCTTCACAGCATTTTAAAGGTATTTGGGAGCCACCTCCACAAAGGTGGCCAAAGATCAATGCACAAGCAGCCGGGAAACCCCCCAGGCATTCTGAAGACTGAGAAAAAAGAAAATACTGGACACTTAATAATACCATGCTTATTTAATCTGGCTAATAAGGGCAATACTGCAGCTATGGCTCTTTAAGTGCTCGTTTGAGCACTTGCAGTGCATTTCAAGCTTCAGAATGGCAGGCATTCAGCACAGTGTGTGGGGATGTCACTGAGCATGGCTGGCTGGCTGCTGAGCCTTCTGACATAAAATGCAGGCTGTCATGCTGCAAGGTGTATCTGCACCACCCAAGGTAAAAGGCTTTTCTATCTTCTTTAACACCAAGCCTTTAAATAACTCAGCACATCCACAAGCCTTCCCTAGCTTAGGAGCACAAAGTCTTCGGCAGGCTGGAGCCCCAGGGATGCTGGCTGAGGGCACTGCCAGCTGTGCCACTCCAGGAAATTTCTTATTTTCAAATTTCCAGTCCAGGGTAGGCATTGGGAACTGGGACCCTGTGAGAACAAGCTGGTGAAATCAATTCAGTTCCACAACCAGCTGCAGTTGGATGTTGTGCAAGGCATCGCGATGCACGGCAGAAAAAAAAGCGTCCTTATCACCTCCACGGCCAGTCCCAGCAGCCTCGGAGCCCACGGCAGCAAATGAGGATTGTAGGAGGGAAAATGCACATAGACTTCTAGAGGTGATGTGCAAGGGCTGGTACTGCAGAAAACGAGTCTGTAACCCAGCCGGGCCTCAGCCAAATACACACAAGACACAGGATTCACACCCTGGGCTAAGGGAGGGCTCCCAGCTCCCTGAACAGCCTCCTTCGAAGATGCCCTGGGTGACTTCCTGCAGGGCACAGTGCCGGCTGGAGGGTGAAGGGAAAAAACGCAGCGGAAGCAAATCACATCCCAGCTCTAAGGAACAATGATCGGGGCTGGGGATTCAAAGTGCACCACTGAGGAGGGGGGAGAGAAAGAGAGCGAGAGAGGAAGTGAGACAACAGGAGGAAATGGGGGCTGTGTCATTTCCCACAGGAATCCTCCTACAGCTTCTGCTGGAAAAAGATAAGGCTGCCCCGGGGGCCAGAAGAGGTAGACGCCACTCTGCAATTGTATTTAAATTGATAAGATCAGAGAGTCAGAGAGCTGGAACAAGGGTTATACGAGGTCTTCTGCTACCAGGTCCCTGGTTTGAAACTGGCGTAATTCAGTGTTCACGAGCGCTTTTCTCTCCCTGGACGGAAAGGTCTGGAAAAGATTTCATGTCATCTCTGTGGCTTTCCTATGACTGCACGATGTTTCCTATGGTATTTCCTCCCTGCTCTGGTCAAACACCTCCAAAGAAGCAGCTTGGGCTTGTGTGCCTTGATGCCAGCCACCCTACCTAAGCCTGCAAATTTCTGCCTTGTGATTCCCAAAGGTGCAGTGTAACTCCTGGCCAGGTGCTGGACAAGGTAACAGGCTGCTTCCCCTGTGGAAGGACATCGGGTCCCTTCTTCGACCCAACCTGAGACATCACCTAACCTTTTTGCAGCCACTGCTGTAGGGAGCCTGGGAGAGGAGCTTCTCTTTGTGGCTTTTCCCTGTCTGATGACAGGGCAATGCTTACACCTGGCTCCCCTGCAGCCCCTGCTGCTCCCCGCTTAGAGCTGAGCTCACCTCTCCCCGCAGGCCACCCTGCTTACACAGCAAGAGGAAAGAAAGCGTCTGCTTGCATGAGGTGAATCTCAAAAGGCTTCTTTTATTTTAACTTGCCTCCTTCCTTCCTGACAGTTTTGACCCAGTGACTTCCTTCTGTTTCTTGACACCTGAGGCCACCTCCGGACCCCCAGCACAGGGCCCTCAGTACGGTGTGAAGGCCTGGTACCTCCGGCACCTTGGGCAGTGCAGGTGCTTCCACAGGAGACAACGATCAGTGTGAGGTCTGAAGTAGCAAAAAGTCCACATGGCAACTAAAGGAACCCAAGTCTTTGGCAGGTTTGCCCGACGATAGCTCTTAGAGGCAAAAGACGTGTGTAACCTCTGCACAAAGAGCCTCTGTGTGGGCTGCACCCAGGAGGTGCAGGGAAAGGTGGTGGTAAGTCAGAGGGACATGGCTCGTTGATTAAAGAACATTCAAGTCTGCTCTTCAGTCACTGTAAACTTATTTGATGATTTGGATGTTATAGAAGGTGCTTGTAACTGCAAAAAGATCATAAGCAACAGAAACCTGTGGGGCTCATAACCCTGCAATCTTTGGGCGGGGAAGCACTGCTTGCAATTTTTAATTAAAAGAAATAAGATGGACTGGAAAGAAAAGCTGACTTGAAAGCACCGGGCTGCTTGGCATTGTGTTCACCTTTAGGTGAGAGCTCCCCGAGTGGGCACTTACAGGGTGTCTGTGGGGCTGCAGGGCTGCCACTTCCACTCGATCTTCGGGTCAGGATTCCCGCTTACAGTGCACTGGATCTTGTGTTTGCTTCTTAGTTCCACCCGCTCAATCTTATCGAAATCAGTTTCCTTTTCGTAGATCTTGGGTCTCTCTGAAGAAAAAACAACACAACATCAACAAAATAAACCCAAAAGAGCAAATTTACATCTGTGGTTGTGGGCCTGCTTCCATCAAAGGTTTTGAAACCCTTTGCTGTCACCGCTACCAGTGATGATTTAGTGAGGCTGAAGTTGTAGGGCAATTACCAGCAATTCTGAAAGCACACGCACACAGGAACACGGGCACCAGTTCGGATGGTTTAGAAAATACATCAAAACACTGCCTCGTTCATCCTAATTGCCTTCAAGTGCCATCGTGGGCCTGCTACACTTCTAGAAATGGTGTGCCATGAACAGCCATCGGCTGGGGACTGCAGGATCAGGCTGTACCGTGGACAAAATAGCATTCAACTTCTGGTGGCACCTCCTGAGAGGAACTTTATCAAACAGCTGCTGCTCTGCAGCATTGTTATCGGTGTGCATGGTTCTCTGCAGGGTCTGTGCAAAGCTGTCCTTTTGATCTGAAAACTTTGCTTTCCTTTTCTGTTTACGTGTAGCATGCACTGGGTGAGGGGGAGAAGAAGGCAGGGAAGAAGGACCAGGGAGAAACCCCTTGTAGAATAATGCCAAGACATCCTCACCACAGAAATAGCAAAGCCATGAAAAATGTCACTGCGTTATTCGCATCCGCAGGGACTGCAAGATCACACCCTGGGGCTGGAAATCCCACAAGAGCCAACTTATGTGTGACACTTGCAGGGCTGCTTGTGGCCAGCAGCAGGGCAATGCTTTGTCCCATCGACTTCCAGCTCCCACGGGAACATGCGAAAATGAGAAATAATGTTAAAAAATCCCCAAAGTGAACTGAACTTTTCGTAACCTCGGAGAGGGTGGGTTTGAGATTGGGGTGAAAGCACAGGCTCTTCCCTTGTGCAGACAGCTCTGCCCATCCCTGGCCATATCTCTTTGTCTGCTTCTCATAACAGGAAATCAAACAGATTTATTGGTTGGGGTCCCTGTGTGGAACACCTCTGTCGCTGCCTTACGCTGAGGGCTTTTGACAAGTTGGGAAGTGAATGCAGATTAGATTTCTATTTTTTGGGCTAACTTATTTTTTCTGCTGTCAAGGAGGCCCCAGATATATAAACAGGAGCTGCTGCCCACCTCATCAATCTTGAGCCCTTTCCCTCTTTTTTTTTTTTCTTTTTTCCTATTTTTTTCCCCTCCCGGCCCGCTACTCTTGCAAGAGGACTGACCACTCTGATCCCACGTCTTGGTGGGATCCTCGCTTTCCATTTCTCATGGCTGCCAGGTCAGCCCCTTAAAGAGCTTCTGACCTCCTCGGTGCCTGGAAATCCATCAGCATTTCCTTCTCCACCAGATGAAAGGAGCGTTGACTGTAGCTGGTTCAGCCATATCCTAGCTCCCATTCTATAGCAAAACATTCGCTGCTTTAAGGAACCTGCATTGGGTCTCGATTAGTATTTCACTCAGTGAATCACACCACAGAAACAACAAGGAGATGGCAGGATTGGTTTGGTGGTGCTGTTGTGTTCTGTTCTGTGGGTTTGATCCCTTTTGGTAGAGTTGTTCCCCCCTCTGCCTGCAGGTGCTGTCCCACCAGGCTCCAGAAATGAACTCCTCACTCCTCCAGCCCTGCAGACAGGGCGAGGGGTTGTCTTTTTGGATGGAGAAGATACAGAAGGGAGCAGGCAGGACGGTTTTTCAGACTCTCAAAAACAAATCCTCATCTGCAAAGTGGAAGCAGGGCTTCCAGCCCCGCGTGGCGGCTGCGTTATGCAATGTATCACTGAGCAAGTGTTGGGAGATCTGGGGGTGTACGGGCAATTCACAGGACAAATTATTGGCACTAATGTTGCATTTCCATGTAACTAGCATCTCATTTCCCACCACTAAATTATTTCTGATCATAAAAATAATTTTGCAAAATTCCCCGGAGACAGAAGCACATTTTTCATGGTCTCAGACATTTTTCTTTGCAGCCTCAAATCCTTTGTTCTGCATGTTTGGACTGAGCTCAAATGTGTAATTTTCACTCAGAAAAAATGACTCAAGTTCAGTGTGAAAGGTTGCTCAAGTGTTATGCTTTCTGAGCAGAAGGAACAAAGCCTCACACACCTGGGGAGAGGGACAGTAAGCTTCTGTGTTTGTGTTTGTGTTTGTTTGAAAGAGTTTGGGGACAAAGTAAGTTTGATTATGATCTTTGAAAATTAGATTTTTCTCGGTGAAATGATGAACACGTTGAATGTCATTTAAATTATCCTTCCAAAAAAGAAATAATAATTTTAACTTGATCTAATTAAAATAAGAACACACATGAGTGACAAATGAATTCCTAATTCCGCAATTACTTTACTGCATGGCACTATTAAATATTACTTGAAACCTAGAATGAGTCAAAATGATTCATCAATTGAAATAATTAGTATTTATGAGGTTTAAGCAATTATTTTCTTAAAACTTGAGGGGCTGGCTAAAAATGCCTCCCCGTCATTTCTTTCAGAGTGCGTTACAACGCAGTGAGCGTGGGGTAATAGGTAATTACGGGCACGGCACTCAGAAATTGAAGCAATTTTGAAATTTCTCTTTTTCCCTCTTGTTTCCCCTGCATCGACTGAAAGGGTGGTAGGTGTCATCCTGCGAGTGTCACCCTGTAAGTGTCACCCCACCTTCCGCTGTTTTGAAAGCAGCTTCTTTGTGCTTGTAAAGCTGCTGGCATTGGCCCCAGCACGCCTCGGATTTGGGGTGTAGGATGTGGTGGGGGATATTCCTCAACCGAGAACTCTCCCACCCTATGCACAGTGGGCACAGTGGCCGTCTTACATGCTGTGTCCCTGAAGGCAGCTGAAGGAATGATTCTCGTTCACTTGGCTCACGTCTCAGCTAGATCCTATCTGCAGCAGCTGCCTCCATCGGTGCTTGAACCCCTCGGGGCTGTTCAGTCACCTCTGCCATGCCAGCTACGTTTGGGTTTAGTGGGGCAGTAACGAGGTGGTTGGCTCAGTGGGCAACCGCAGCAGTCTCGCCTGCAGAAAGGCTCTGCATTAGCATGACGAGGAGTTTTTAACCTAAAGCCAGTGATTATCTATTCTACACCTACCGGTGTATTTCTTAGATAATTCTCTCCCTCCTCCAAGCCCTGCTTTGCTTTCTCTTTCATGTTTGCTTACTAAGCGGCGTGGTGGCTCATACACAAACTCCGGTGTGTCTTTGCTCATGGGTAGGTGTGGGGAAAGGCTTGGGGTACAAATCCATCAGTAAGCACTGCCAGAATCCAGGTGTATTTCGGGTTGCACCTGAAGTTATGCATATAAAATACGGGTTTCATCAACCCAGATACATTTGCATGTGTATAGCTGTTCTTAAGCATGCAAAAAAACCCAAACTGTTGGGAATGGAGAGCTCCAGCAGGTGTTGGACTAACGGCACTACAACGGCCATAAAGAAGCAAGCTGCCTCTGCACGGCACCCTGCAACACACCCTGCAGCACACCTTGCCTCACCCGCTCAGTGCAGCAGAGCCCTCCTTTCTCCTTGAAGCTCTGTGGCTGTGCCAACCTCAGTGCCCTCTGCTACCCTCGCCTTGGGCTCACCGAACGCCTCCCTGTGGAGCCTTGCCCCGACCCAGCAGTCCTGTCTGCTACACTGGTGCTGAGCTGCAAGAGGAGAGTGCTAAGTACACCCCACTCCTGACCTGAAGCATCCCTCACCATCCCACTCTCCGCTTCCCAGCCATTCCCCAGAGATCTGCCTGCTTACTTCCAGCCTCTGCCTCCCATCCCTCGGCCGTTGCCCTCCCCACGCTGAGTTTCCTCAAGCAGAAGCCAAACAAACCTTAAAAGCTTTCTCATCTCCAGCTGCTTTTGCAATGTGCCATGTTCAGATGGCTTTAAATGTATCGAAAGAAATGGGTTTTTGTCCTCTCTGGCTTAGAGTGTGATCGTATCCCCAGCCCTTTTTGCAGAGGTGCACTTGCTGGTGTGAGAGATGACCTGAATAACTAAAGACTTTGCTGCTACTGCACTGTGAAATGCAATCAAAAAGCAGTTCTGCTTACTGTAAGATTCAAATTGATCAGCATTATGTAAATCTCACCTTACTTTCTTGTATAATGGGTAGTCTGTGGCATTAGGAGCAAATTATACAGAAAAGGACTGGGACATTGCCCCCTGGCATCGCCCCTTTTGCAGGAGACCTTTTTACCTCTAAATGCATTGCAGATGTTGTTAGGGAGGTGCACACTTGGCACCCAGAGAAGCACCCAAAAGTAGAGGGCAGCACACAGAAAGGCTTGCTGTGTTTGCAGAGAAACTTCGCCTTACTTTCGGTGACCTCTGTCTGAAATGCTGTTTGCACACCTTCCCCACTGCCATCCAGACTGGGTTTCAAAAACATCTTTTCACATGGAGCACTTCATTAAAATCCCATAGAGTGGTCCAGCGAGGCATTTAGTCTCAACCTTATGTACTTTGCTGGACATGAGGCTTCATTAAAACTATTCACAGAGAGGCCACTCGTTCTCAATTTACCTTTTCTGCTTCCCAAAAGCAAAAATAATTTGCACTTCAGAATCTTTCATCTGATGTTTGTACGGTACTTAATGGAAACAGAGCTCTGCAGGCTGAGCCAGGTGAATGTTTTGTACTTTAGATCTGAAACTCATTAATGCAAGTATGGACTGGTCAAGTGATACGGGGAAGAGAGGATGAAATTCACCCCCCAAGTAAAAACACTTAATCTGTGTTCAGCTCGCAAGTGATCATTGTGTTTTTTTTTTTTCTGTCTTTCTTTTTTTTTGTTGTTGTTGTTGTTGAAAGAAAGAGAAATGATTTAAATTAAATGAGTGAAAATAGCTTTTGTTTCAGGCTGAACAGAACGCTGAATTTGACCCCAGCTGATTTTGTCTGGGGGGTTTGCTTTGCTTTGTTCTGTTTGCTTTTTGTTTTATCCTGCACAGCACTACACACCAGGCTGCCGTGGAGTGGGTGCACAGCGTTGTCCCCACAGTACCTCTGGGGAAGCAGATGCCAGGACGAATTGAGTGGCCGAAGCCTCTCCAAAGTTTCTCCAAAGTCAGTACAGAAGCCAGGAGGCCAGGAATAGAAGCAGGCTCACCAGTTATCAGCCCCCTGCCTAATCTTTGGTGCCCACACCCTGCTGCTCCATTGTAAGCCACTTGCAAATGCTGGGAACGCCAGTGGGGTGGAAGCACGTGGAAGAGAAACCCTTCAGCTGGATGCTGCCTGAGCACAAGTGAAGAAGAATCACAGAGTGCTTGACCTGCCCTGCTGGGAATTGGGTGGTTAAATGGCAGTGCAGTTTGGTTTGGTTTTCCTAACCTCCTATGGTCACTTATAGATGCGTCTCTCTTGACCCTGTAGGAAGGCAGCTGGCTCTGTTTCAGCCCTGTACCATCTTTCCCAGATCTGCCATTCATCCCTGATGCAAACTTGGGAAAAAAAGGGGTTTTCCTCTGGTCTCTCCACTTCTTATTTTTTGTGGCTTAAATAGAGTTCAAAAGCAAATGTGTAGCGATGAACTGCTTAATTTTCAGCAGAGCAGACTGCTTTCTAGGATTTTTGTCTGTCCCCTTTGTCTGCTTTTCACAGGAGAGCACCACCAGTTAATATACCTGCAGGCTTGGCTGAGAGACTGCGTGGAAACCATGTGCTGCCACTTCCCAGCTTCCCCCCCCTCTGGATTGTAAGGGCTGTCAGGGAGATATCGCTGCAGCAAAGACGTGAGCTGAATGTTTCAGATTGTTCTGGCAAACTGCAGCAGGCCCCCACCTTCCTCTTCCCAAAATTGCTTTGGCTACTTCCAGCAGAATGAAAGTAGCTCATCTGACTTTTTCATTAGAGGCTCTCCTGGGAGTGCACAGAGGCTAAAGGGAGGCCGGGCTGTGGAGCTGCAAGTGCGCAGGGACCGCGTGATGTCAGTGAGAAAATTCTTCCTAATTTGCTCAGAATTAGTGTCTGGTTGTGCTGCTGTATTTTTTCCTGCCTTTCATGTATCTCCCAGAAAATTCAATCGTTTCTCCCTTGCCCATGCCTGACAAATGGGACCAGCAGGACAGACCGAGTACCGCGTGCTGATGGCTTTGCACTTGCTCTGCCCACCTGAGCATCCTCCCAACGCAACGCGCTGCCTGCAGCCAGTGGTGCCTGTGCCCAGGAGGAAAGCAAAGCGCTGGGCTGGGGGAGGAACACGCTGAAATAACGGCTGGAGGGAGACAGTCTGGGTTTTATTTTGGGGTTTCTAGCTTGCTCGGCTGGCCCAGATCAGAAAATCAGATTTTCTAGTTTGGCTTTTCCTGAATGGGTCCTCCTCCAAGGAGCTACTCTTGTGGATATGATATGCAAAGGACAACCAGTCCTGGCAGAATATCGAAGCATGAAGGTAAGGTGAAGGCAGAGCATTTTATTTAGCCCTGCTTCTATCTGGCTCAGTCCTTTCACCTAATCCCCAGTTGGGTTATGCTGATAATCCAAAGAAATTCATGTTTCTCGCAGCACAATGATGTCCAGCCTGGAGATTTCAGTGGCCCTTTGTGCACAAAAGACCCCATGAGTCTCCCCTCTGTCCTCAGCTGCCTTTAAATGAGGTTCACCGCTCCAGGAGCTTTTTTTCTCTGAACTGCCACAGCCCAGATGCATTAAACTCATCTCCCTCTGCAGACTATTTCTGGATCTGGTTAGGTGACAGGGTATTGTTCACGTGGATCACCACGGAGTTATTATGGAGATCACTGGGGACTCCTTTGATGTCAACTCATCCCTTGCATGCTGAAGTAGGTCAGGCACAGAACTCCCTTTGCCTTTGATTTTAAACCAAATATGAAGAGCTGGCCTGACTGCAGAACGGGGCAACATTTGCATCATTAAGTGCTCGGGAGCTAATTCTCCCTAGTGACGGACACCGAGGCACAGCCGTCACCTCGCAGCCGTGACAAGGAGCACGTGGCAATGCACACGTGAGTTCCCCGCACACCCTTCATAGTCCAGGCCTTTCCCAGGGGAGAAGGAATTCATATGGAGCCTGCGAATTATGCTGCTCTTGGGTGAGCCTGTTACTAGCACTTGGTCCTGCGCTTCTTGTGGATACAGTGCAAGAGCGTGGGGGAGCAAGGCTCTACAAGGGAATGCAATTTCAGTTCACTGGAGCAGCAGGAACCCAAAGCAACACTTGCTGGAGGAGTCTTGAGGGAGCACAGGAGAGAAACTTCGGGACAAAGGAGAAAGGCAAAGTGGTGAAGGAGATTATTCATCCCATTTTCTACAATTAACTTGTGCTTCTTTACAACCCTCACTGACAACGTGGTGGTCGGAGCATGCTGACTGCTCCATAAAGGGCTCAGCAAGAACCTTGGTACACGCAGATGACTTGGGCAAGGGTGAGGATGAGGAGCATCCTGCTTGCCCATAAATAGATTTGGGGATTTTTTGTTTATGTTTTGTTCTGAAGCAGCTTTGTACTCCAGCCCGCAATAACTCTTTTCTCCCACGTTTCTCCCTCTTGGCTGACTCAGATGTGCAGCCACCAGCTGTTTGCTAGGATTGTTCCTTCTTCTTGCTCCCTCCCCTCCAAATTCTTCAGGACATTATTTTCTTGAAGCTTTTCTCAATAAGAATTTAACCAAACCAAACAAAAGCACAGCAACCCGCCGCTTCTTGGACAGTGTTTGATGTGTAAATATGTAAAGAAGGAGAGTTTTGAAAATGCAGTCAGCTACCTCCTGGGGGCTGGAGTCCTACAATGAGCCAACACGACTCCACAAGGGAGAGATATGCTCCTGCAAGATTAAATTCCAGCAGCAATGGGAGCACGGGTGACCAGAGGCACAGCTAAGCCACTTCTTAAAGAGGCATTTTTTGAATAGCAGCGTGATTCTCCTCCTGGCCAGGCAGCAAGTGCACATCTTCGTGCACCTCCTTCCTGCATACTGTCAACCAGGTCCTTGCCCCGGGCCAGCATCACTATCAGCTCCTACCCAGCAGCTCGGGGAGTTTTTTGCCCTTTCTGCTTTTTCTTGCCTCCATGGAACTGCAACGATGGATACCTGTGCTCTCTGCAGATCCTCCTCAGCTTTACGGCCATATCAAACGTCGGGGGAAATAGCTCCTAATACTGTGCTCATTACTATGGGGTGAAATGCCTTGCACATCCAGTGCATGCTTTATGCCAGTACTGCTGTGCTGGCTGCAGTGACGTACATGGAAGGCAACTCCAAAGAAAGCCAGCAGCAGTGTGGGTCTTGTAACAGGTCAAGAGATGCACTGTGTATAAGCTCCTATTTTGCAGGGCTCAGCAGATCATTTCTCATCTTGTTCTCATCTTGTTTAAAGGCGTCTCTTCTGCTGCTGTTACTCCTGAATAAAATCCACTGCCAAATTAATGTAATGCAATTTGATGAGTAAGGCTCCCATGCTCTTTCTGTGTTGTTTGTGGATGACAATCCACAGCACTATCAGCTTTAAACTTCCCCTGCACCTAGTTCGAATTGGCAGTGACGGGTCTGTCACAGCACGCTGACTGCCAGTGACACTGCCTGCGCGGCTCAGGGACACGAACGGTGGGTTATTCTGAAGAGACTCACAGGAGAGGGGGCTGTGTGCTTGCTTATCATTTCTTCAATGCACTGACCATTTGCAGGAAAAGAAAGCATTCAAATGACATTTATCATTTCATTCAGAAGTCTGTTTAAGTGATTTTCCATCTTCTTTTAATCAGAATTCACCGTCGTTCCCAGATGCAGCTCTGAGATTTAAAAGTCTGGCCCTGGCTTTTGGGGAGTAATGCTGTCACTCGACAAGAAATGTTACTCTTCAGCAATAGGAAGCTGCTTCATGGCTGTGGACTCAGCATGAGGCTTATCAGGTGCTGGACTGCCACAGACACCACCTTTTAGACATGATGCAAACCCGATGCTCCCACCACTGTGTTGACTTGCAAACCCAAGAAGATTTGTTCATGAAGTCTGTTAATCCCTGCGTTCAAATTCCAACTTTGGTAATTGCAGACAGCCTGTGGTCTAAGCAGAGGCATTAATCACCCCTCTCAGCCCAGAGGTGGTTCTGTTTCAGTGGTGGGCAAAGTAATCACTACATAAAATATCTATAAAGCATTTTGGCCTCCTTCTGCATGTCTAAGTGTCTGCTAAAACTCCAAACCCTTTGATCTATTCAGGTGTGATACCAGGCTATCAGTCATGATGACTGGAGATGAAGTGTCAGGTTATTTCTGGAGGAGTTAAGGGAAAAATTCAAATCTGCATTCAAGTTGGAGCTTCAGGTTGTTTTTTTTGCATATAAAGCAAATGATGCTCAGATCTGAAAAAGAAGCAGTCCCTTGACTCCATCCGAAAGCACAAGAAAAAAAAAAGGTCTGTTTTGTGCTGTTGGATAAGCTTCAAGAACAAAATTTTCCTTTTCTGATCTCCTCCCACACACATCTGGACAAAATGACCCTGTCCTTGGGTTGAGTGCTCCAGGTATAGCAGGCTGGGTTGTGCTGCGGACAGCCTGGCAAAGGCACGAGAGCTTTCCTAGGAGTTTTGACTCATTCCTGTTCACAGTTGAGGCAAATACCCGCCTTGTTTCCAGTCATTTGCTTACAAACAATGGCACTCTGGCAAGTATTTTCCTTTGCACGCTCTCATTTCTGGGGTGGCCTTGTTTTGCCAGGAAAGAAGCACCTGCTGTTCATTCTTCCTGTGCTTCCCCATGCAGCCAGTGCCTTCTCCAGGCAGCAACATTCCTGCAGCTGCTGGACTTGGCCTACTCCAGAAAGGGGGTTTTGCAATGAAATAATTACTCCTGATTGAAGTCTTTGTTGGGCTGCTCTGAAATAAAGGCTAACAATGAGCACCATGCTAGGCATGCAGTGTATGTGAGGGACAGAATACCACATGCTTGTACATACAAGAAAGATGAAAGGCTTCTGCTGTAGTTAATAGCATGGGATGGTTTAATCCTGAAATAGCATCTTGCTCACACAAACAAGGTCTGTTTGTTTTTATGTGCCTATTTCTGGAAAGGCTACACTTCAAACTAACATTCTCTTTTGCATGCAAACACTAATATTTACCTTGACAAGATAATTTATTACCATTCTTAATTTTCTCTTCCTTTGAACGTTTCCGTTCTCCAACAAGACAGCAAAACCATTGTATGGATAAACAACCCCCCGTGAACAAATCACCGCAGTTTAACACGTTCCTGCTCATCAGCTGGGCTGCAGTAGCTGCCCATAAACATGTTCATAGCTCTCTTCAATCCCGATTCACACCCTAAAGTGATGTTTAAGGTGGTGCAAGGTACCGTATCTTACTTAGCATTTTCAGTAGGCCAAGTGTGCCTAAGTAACAAGTTCTCCCTTTGTCAGGCACTATTCCTTTGTGAAAGGTGAAATGAGAAAAACACAAATACTGGGAGCTACAAAGTACAACAGTACATAAGTAATTCAAGACAGGACAATAGAGAATATTTTAAGGTGTAAAGAAAAGAAAGAGGAAATAATTCGCCATAGAAAAAAAAACCCACAAACCTACATCAATCACTTTATCTATCTCACTGGCTGAGCAAACTTGGGAAATACAAAAGAAAGCAGAGCTGACTTCTGCTGAACTCCTGCTTGGCCTTGTGATTCAGTCTGTTCCCAAATTCAATGCATGAAAAGAGGCAGTGGATGTGCAAAGAGACAATGTGGCTCTGTCTTCCATTATCCCAGCAAGGGAGATTAATAATTGTGATTCCAGTATCTATTCTCCCTCTCTATCCAGTAAAACAGCTTCAGTGCACACAGTTTACGTCAGTTTTGTCTGGATCCCCCTGAAAATGAACCTATCGAATGCTCCCAGCAGATAAATAACAACACGTAAAATACGGACTTTGAAAGTATTTCTGTAGCAGGATGATGGAGAGACATGAAAGACAGGGTAGCTTATCTAGTTCCTTCCGCCAGCGCGCTTGGGACTTTTCCTATCCCAACAGGATGTGCTCCAGTGCTTTGCCCAAGCTCGTTTTTAATCTCAAGGGATAGAACTTCCACCACTTCTCTTGGGAAACTGTGCCCCCAGCTCCAAGACCTCACTATTAGATGTCCTCCCAAACTCCTGTTACAAGTTTGTTCACTTTCAAGCCACCTCTGTTTCCCTCTGCAGAGGCACTGTCCCAACAAAAAGATGCTGCAGTCTCTTTCTGAGGTGCAGTAGCTCAGTGCAAAGTAGCTTTAGATGACCTGGTTTCAGACTGACTCCTCATATCAGCTCCCCGTTCTGTTGCTTGTATTTAGCATGGGGTGAGGTGAGATGGAGCTTCAGTGGTTCCTAAATAAGATGCTAATCTATGTGCCACGTTGTATGAGCTTCTATCTGCTAAACATGGGGACTTGTCACTCGTTCCTGCTGACTGGTAAAATAGGATTGCACAAAAAAAAAAAGAGAAAGAATTTAACAGAAGTTATGATGAACATCAAGGCCTTACCTGTCACAACCAGCTGCATGGTGAGGTTCTTATACAGGCCGTATTTTGCATTGCTCAGGACGATGGTGTAGTTGCCGGCATGCTTTGGTCTCACGTCTCTTATGCCCAGTCTGTATTTCAGTGGCTCGGGCTCATAGCAAGTGTGGTTATCCTTGATCAGTTTGCCGTCTTTGTACCTGTTGTGAAAGTCTCAAGGCTCATCATGTGTGCACATGCCCGTTAAGCCCTCAAAAAACTTAACTGGTACCCAAATTAGAGTGGATAAACAGTCACCCTGCAGAAACAGCAAGGGAAACACAGGCCTGGAAGCGCTGCTGGAATGGCACAGCTATTGCTTTGTCCTTCCTCACTAACACTGAACAGCATCTGCAGTGCTGTGGGCTTCATCCAACAGACAGGAGAAAGAAATTTTAATGAACCTGAATTATCAGTGCTTTTGCATGCTCAGCTATAATCAGAAGTGCACATCTAGCTTCCCCCAGATTATGCTGGACTGCAAACAGCAGCGAGATGTGCAGCTCTCAGTGCAGTAAATCATGGGCTAGCCAAAATCTGTGTCATCAGTTTTAAAACAAGATGGGAATTAATCACAGTTGTTTTTGGACATGTACGTAAGATCCTTTACTGTTTCTGAAAAAGCTAACGTCCGTGTCCTGGAGAGTTTACGGTCATTAAGAAGGTCAGTGAAGAGTTTACAGTCCTGAACCTTCTCTAACTACACGTGGGATTGCTGAGCCTACGCGGCCTTCTCCTCTTCACTGCTAACCCGCCGTGCTCGTTTGGGTTATGAGTACGAAGCAGGCCAGACATTGCCACACACAGAGCTTTAGGTTTGGTGGAAGGAGAAGCTGGGGCACGTGTCCTACTGTCTTAGCATGCTGGAAACCTCCTTTGCAGTCGTTTAAACAACTGCACTGAGAGACCTCCAACATCAACAGCTGTAGCACACAGGGAAGGCAGCTCTGGTGGTCCCAGCAGCCACCAAACTGCTCCACGCTGAGCCCCGAGAACAAAGCCTTGGCACAGGACGGGGGGATGGTCCCCGCTTCCACTCCCAGGAAAGTTTCCATCCCCTAAAAACCAGCAGCAATTAAAAATATCTGCCAGGCCACCGAAGCAGCACTTGGCTGGCCAGGGAGATGCACACCCTGAAGGTGCTAACTCACCTGGGCTGCCTTCCCTGCCAGGACATGCAAAGCCACAGCAGCTGTCGTCCTGTTAGAGGTGCACAAGGTGGGGTTGTAAAACACAGCACAGAACGAGTGACAGGGTTGAGGACAAGCGATTTAAGGGCAAGAAGAGGAATGAATGTCTGCTGGACTTGCTGACACCTTGCCCTTGCTGTTAACCTGATCCAACACACTCCAGGTGGAGCCTTCGTGGTGCTTAGGAGGATTCATTGCGCTGTCTGAAAGGATCTGATATTGCTGGTGGTACCCAGTTGGAGTAAATTATTCAAGAGATGTAGAGAAACAATTTCTCATGTTGATAACATGCTCTGCAGCTTTCTAGTACGCGCTGCCTCTTTGCAGACTACCACTAATGCTGATAAACTTTCCCCACTAGCTTTCTACCGGAATCTTCCAAGCAATTCTGTGTCCAGTGTAAATGAACCCCCCATTTTTCCTATAGGAACCTTTTTTTTTTGTATGACAAAGGGGGAAAGTGATAAGACAAGGGGAAATGGCCTCAGGTTGCACCAGGGGAGGTTTAGGTTGGCTATTAGGAGGAATTTCTTTACTGAAGGGGTTGTGCAGCACTGGAACAGGCTGCCCAGGGAGGTGGTTGAGTCACCATCCCTAGAGGTCTTCAAGGTACGTGTAGATGTAGAACTTAGGAGCATGGTTTAGTGACTTTAGTACCAGGCTAAAGGTTGGACTAGATGATCTCAGAGGTCTTTTCCAACCTGAAAGATTCCATGAGTCTATGACAAAGAGCATGGGAAAGAGGTCTGGCTTGCCCAGCTGCAGAGAGCACTACCAAAAGGAGTCACATCGTGGCTGAACTGTGAGACCACAGCTGTGAGTACTCCCAAATTGCCTGTCTTGTATTTGTTAAAAAACGGTGAAAATCTGTTCCAGACAGGAGACCAAAAGAAGGTCATGCTCTTCTGATTTTGCTCAGGGTGGTGGTACTCACCAGGTGACAGTTGGGCGAGGAAAGGCGTCCACCTTTGCAGCTAGTTTCAGTGACTTGTGTCCTGATGTGATCTCGTAGTAAGGCCCTTTCTTATGTGAAACCGTAATGAAGGGTTTGTCTTGAAAAAGAAAAAAAGAGCAAGACAAATAAGGGCAGATCTATCTACCACAGTGTAGCGCTCACATCTTTGAATAGCGCCGTGACTACCCTGGATTTTTTGCAATTACAGATCTGCAGAAGCTGCAGACAGCCAAATGCAATGACAGCCTGTTTGAAAAAGTTCCTGGCAAAGCTCTGCCACAGCCACTGAATTCTGTCTCCAAATGAAAGAGTTTATATTTAAAGCAGAGAATTGGCATCTGCCATAGCCCTGGAGCAGTGTGTAAAAATGCCTGGGGTATTTCTCCCTGCGAATGCCAGCAGGCCAGGTTTTCCAGGGCATCCACAACCACGCTTGGTGCCAGCCTTTTCAAAGTAGTTCAGCTCCCAGTTAAGCCATGTCCTCCGAGATCTCAGTCTGGAACTCTCTGATGTTTTTTTGAAAACTCTGTGCTGGATACTGACTCTTTTCTAGAATGATTCCAGATTATACATTACTGATGGTTGTTTTACCTAGCTGCCATTCTTCCTAATGCCATTCGCCTATCGGCAGATTTAATAACATGGCATTATCCTTTCAGCTGAACAATCTTGGTTCTGGGGTGTTCTGGTTTAGCTGCAGAACTTACCATACACTGTGACTGTGACATTGGCCTCCAGCCTCGGTACATCGAATGTTTTGCAGGTATACATGCCTCCATCTTGCATGGTGACGTTTTGAATCATCAGAACGCTGCCAACTTTATACACCGTTTCACTCTGGTCTATTTTTCTTCTCGGGTAAGGGCGCTGGAAGTTGGAAAAAAAAGGAGGTCAAAAAGCAGCAGAAATGGGATTGTTTTGTTCATCCTTTCAAAGTCTGCCACTTAAGAAAAGCAGTGATTCATATCAAAATTATCATATCTCCCCATCACTGAAATAAATATTATACAAGACAAATCAGCAGGAAGAGCTCTTGTGTGAGCTTTCATTATCAAGTCTAATAAGAAAGAGAAACAGAGTGGAACTGCGGCACTTCTCTACTGAGACCTGGGCAGGCAGGTAAATAATGGGATGCAGCAAAGATCAGCCCTACTCAGGGACCAAAATCTCAGGGATCTCACTGCAAACAGCCTTTGGCTTCTGTAGGGTTACTGTTGTGCCTCTTTCTTTCCTGGTCACAGCCAGTTTTCTTGTCTTAGAAAGCAAGCCTACTTTCTGAAAGAACAACAGATACCTGACAGATAACAGACAGCCAAATACCAATGCAATTTCCTGAAAAATTTGAGAACGCATTGTATTCTTCTGATAGAATTGTGATCCTAGAGATTTGGCCAAGAAATTCTTCCTTTAACATGTTAGAAATCTAAGGAGGGGTCATAAAAAAACAACTCTCTTCCATCAGGTGGGGTTCAAGAAGCAAAATTCAGTAACATTGTATTGCTTGAGCTTCTATAAATTCTATATTATATTTTCTGCAGTTTCTTCACAAGAAAAAAAAAAATAGCAACAACAAACAAACATCCCAACATTCTTCCTTTAAGAAAACAAAATAAGTCCAAAAATAATCAATTTTTAGGGGTCACATTTTACTTTTCCAGGAGGCTTAGATGCTCCTTTGAAATGGATATTTTGCTGAATTAAAATAAAAAGAAGCAGTGAGTATTATATTGGATAAATGAATCTGATCTGGAAAATACGCCTTCTTCTCTCCGTTTTCCTTGGGAGAACTGAAAGATTTCAGCACATCAAAGGGAATGCAGTCTCTCAGATGTTTCTACTTCAAATTCAGCATTTCCAAATTGCATGCCACAGAAATCACCAGAACCTACACTGAGAATTTAAATTTAATTCTTTGGTGAGATTTGAGGAGATACAATTGGCTTTTGTTTCACTTTGCTCTACTTGATAAATGCCAGGGTGGCTGAGCACGCTGACAACTTGCAGCCTTCACGGCTGCCATTGAGACTTGCCACTTGCCAGAAGGAGGCTGCAAGAAATGAGACAGTTTTTTGTTCCAATGAGAAACATATTTAGTCTGAGATTTGCAGTTTAATTTGCAGGTTTAAGATGGTAGATACAAGTTCTAGATTAATTCAAACTATAAATATAATCAATTGTAGGCATATGAATGGTTGACTGTATTTCAGAATAATAAGCAGTCAGTTTGCTCAGCCCCATGAACAACTCTTTCTCTTGGAGAGGAGGAGACTGCATCAAAGCAAAATCCTGAATTTTCATCAACTCACTCGCCCATTCGGACACGTCCACACGAGTTCGATGCGCCCATTGATGAAGGTTTCTGCTGTGCATTCCAAATTGAGAGTTTCTCCAACCAGCAGTTTTTTGGAATTTGCTTTCAGAGCTAGGTTCTGTACTCTGCCCTCTGAAACAAAAAGAGCAAAGGTATAACTACACAGCATCCTACGCATCAATGACATTTAAGAGGGAATCTGCTCCCTGAATGCCTCTCCAACATCTGCTCCTTTCAGTTACCCAAATGCCTCGCCTTCTTCTGTCATTTCTATGGAAATTTTTGGAAACACCCACACAATGGAGAAGCCAGGTCAGTTGAATAAACGCCTGAACACCGGCCAGTCAGACTAAGTGGGCATATGAGGACACAATCATTTATGAATTATTTTTCTGCATTTTTCTGTGTTTGGCTCCAACTCTCAATCACCAGCTGTACAGCCATTCTGGTACTGTTCTTGTACCTGTTCTCTTCATTCCTCATTCAGAAAAAAAATAATTAAAAAGTACCTCAACATTTGTATACAGGAAAGAGGGCTAATTTTTATAAAACATTTCTCCTGCCCCCTGATGGCCAGCTACCCTTCGTTTTTGAATGGGATTGCCAAATCTTGGCCTTATATATTTATTGATGCTTTAAATACATCAGATGTGAAAAAGCCTGCATCACGGCCTTGCCTCTTTATCTGTCGTGCAAAATAGCAGATACACTTCTAAACACTATACAGTAATGTGTTCTAGAGAATGGTCTTGCCTGTGTGCTTTGGGGCTAGATAAGGATGACCTAATGGGTTTTTTAGCTCTGCATTCATGATTCTAATAATAAATAATTACTCCAGCAATGAAAAAAAAAAAAAAGAGATTTACAGGACTTTTATTTGACTGCTATACAAATCCGTTGTTGTTTAAAGCTGAGTGCTAATTGTATAGCAGGATGCCATAATGTAATGGGAATGAAGTCACACTAAACTCTCCTCTGTGAAAAATACAATGTATGAAGAGAGAAAGAAAATACATCGAAAAGAAAGGAAAAATAAATTAGAAGTGGATTCTTATTAAACTCCAGCAGTCCAAAATGTAACATTTAGTTGCTTCAAATTTAGATTTTAATTATGTGCAGAAGCTCAACTGTAAATACAAGGGGAAGGGTACAGTACATCTCCAAGAGAAAAAAAAAAAAGAAAAAGTGAAGATGTGAATCAGAGCTTTAATGAGATTTTTATGCCATGATCTCGTGTGTTTAATGACCAGGAGCAAAAAGAAAGCTACTGTTTGGTTTATTCTAAACCAGCAATTGTTTTAATGTAAATATTGCTCTATCCAAGCAAACAAAACCTTGGTGGGGTTTGAATAAAATGCTCCCGTTCTGTACCACCTCAACACTTGGTAATTTTTCAAAACCAGGACTGGATCAAATCCAAGCTCTGCTGAACAGGAGAAGAAGGGGAAGATTCAGTTGGCTCTAAGTGTTCCAGTTTGGACATGCTACAGACACATACCAGTTAAACAGATCAAATACCATTAAGAAACAGCAATATTGTGCTCATTCCTTGGGCACGGTAGTCACTCACCCAACCTCTGTGCTAGGTAGTAGGATGTGAACACGCTTCCACTGACATTTGCAGTGCATGTGAGTAATCCAGAATAAATAAATTCATTAGAGGGGATGGAAAATCCTTTTTTTGGGTCCCACTCCATCTTCTTGGACTTGATCTCTACAGAATTGGGATACTGAAAGAGAGCAGGCAGACAGGAGGCTGGTGAGACATTCTGTTTCTCCTCAGATTGTAGGGGTGACCAGCCAAAGCTGCTCTGCTTTGTAGACTGGGTAGATATTTGACCTTTCAGAGTAGTTGGTGATCTCATTCTACACATATCTCAGGCAGCATCAACACATACAAAGAGAAAAGTCCACCCTGAGGTACGGCTGTGTTTGAAATCCTGAACTTGGACATCATAACTGGGACTCTTGATTCGGCAGCCCCAGTCATCTCAGATCTTAGGCAAGATTCTGTGCTACCCATTGCAAGTCCCATTTCCCTCATCTCTATACTGGAAATAATTACGCCTATCTTACGGGAGGTTTGCAGGGTAATCTTTTTGGAAGTGCTGAGAACAAAATTGGCTTTTCCTCATGCTACATGTTTGTACCGCGTGTCTTTCTGGGATCTCACAGTACTTTAAGTGTTAAGTTAGACCTCTAAAAATCAGCAGTATTCATGTCACTAACTACCTGATGGCCTGTGGCTATTCATCGGCTTCTCTGTGTATCACAGAAAGGGATGAGGCTCTTTCAAGGGGCAGCTATTGATTTCCACTAGGCACTGAAGCAGCCTGGGTGACTTGGGATGGTAAATCACAGTAAGGGGACTTAGTAACATAGACGTTTGTTGTCCTAAATTCCTAAATATTTGTAGTGTTCTGCGATTCTTGAAAAAAAAATAGTATCTTTAGGTTCTGCTTATGAGGAAGAAGCAAGTACATGAAAGGAAAATGTGGAAAATAAAGCAAAAACTCATCCACTGTTATTGAACCCTATGTATGTCCTTGGACAGCATTAGTGTTAACCAAGTTAGCTTTTGTTGGTGGGAATAATTATTTTAGTATTAACACAAGGAGAAATGCTGGTTTGCTAGAGAAAATGCAATTGGCTTTGCTTTCTAATCATTCTTGAAAATCCTGGAGAAAAGAACTACGCAAATGTGAATAGAGACAAATAACTCAGGAGGCTGTGAAAGAGCAGCTCACTGAATCGACCCATTTCAGCCCATTGCAGGCAGGTGTGTGGAAGCACAGCCTGCTGGTATGTCTTGTCAGCAGGACACAGGAAGGCTCTCTAGGACTGAGGATAGCTTGCAGGAGAGCTGAGACCACTTTGGGCTGAAAACTGAAGGGTTTAGAGAAACCATGGTGTGCTTAGAGTTGCCCCATAACTAAGAACTTTACTTGCATCATGCCTCTCCCTCCTTCACAGCAAATACAGGTTTCTCCAAGACCAGGCAAGGTAATGGTTTGCTTTTTAGAGCTACCAGGTTTTAGCTTTTGGAGTTAACAAAGAAAAGCTGTTCTAGGGACTGCAAGTGAGAATTTCCCCAGTGATGCCGTACCTTTGCTCTTCCCCTTTTTGTTGTGCAACACACAGTTTATTTCTCTGCCTCCAAACAAACAGTAGTCTTGTATCAGTAGCGTGCTTTAAATAGGACTCCGTTTAAATAACACTCCTGTGCTGAAGAAATTGCAGCTCTGGGCTTTGAGAGCTGATGCTCTTTCCTCTCGTGTGAATACACTTCTGATCAGGCTGGCCTTGCTTTAGGTCACTTGTTATTAAAGACCAAGGAATTAAGACTATGGGGCAGCAACTGGTGGTGTTGCTTTGGGATAGCAGGCACGGCTTTCTTTTGGAACAGGGGTTCCCTTCTGATTGTAATAGCAAACATGGATTTCATGTAAGGACTTCCAAAGTAATCAAGCTGTGGCATCTCTGTGCAGAGCCATTAGGAAAATTCAGGGAAACTGCAGGAAGAGATCTGAGACCTGAGGCTTACTTGTGCTTTAACACCCATGAAGGTCAAAGCTGTAAGTAGCAAATGCACATTGAACCAGAGCAGTGGCTAAACAGATTTGACAGGACTGAAAATGCTTTTTTGCCCAGAATTAAAATCATGTTAAGCAAAATTAAAAGTTGGAGTTGTGTATCTTAGCATGTGTTCCCTCATAGCAGGGATGATGTGTGGGGTTAGCTGGGTTCTGTTTAATATTAGCAAGCCGTACCTTTCCCCATACATATTTAAAGGCCAGAGAGTGCAATGATTTTAAATTATAATGGTAACATAAGGAACGTAATTTACGATGGGAAAAGTACATTTTTTACAAGAATAATAAAATGTGATAAAGCTGAATTTTATGGTTTGGCAGCTCTGCTCCCTAATGGCGAGGGGAAGGGGAAAGAAAAAATAACCCTACTCTGAGGCCCTTTTCAACACCGCACACATATTAAACATCTTCATAGAATATTCAAAAATATATATTTGAACAACCAAACAAAAAACGTCAATGCTGCTCGAAGGAAGTCACAGCGGCTTTCCTCCCTTTGAAGTCCGCTGTCCGTAGGAGATTAAATTTGGAAGAAGAGGATGTTCTAAATTTGTCTGCTCGCCTTATTCACCTCTCTTCCCCCACCCTTACCTCCACCCCTTCTCCCACCCCGCTTCCTCTCCGCATGGGAAGCCGCCACCTTGGCTCCACACGGCGCTACGAAATTCCCAGACAGGGCAAAACAAGCGGCGACCTTCCCTCTGCGGGGCCCGGGGCTGGCTGCAGCGGCTCCTGGAGCCAACACACAGCTCCCAGAGCATGGTCTCGTGAGCAGCGACGTCCCTCCAGCTCCCAGCCTCTACATCCCTTCCCCACCGCCCAGCCGCTTGCCCTTGAAGGGGTAAAATCGTTTGGGGACAATTTTCCTTGCAATTCCAAAGAGAGATTTCAGTGAAGATTTCATTCCCCCAGCAGCTTGCAGCAAGGTAAAGGACTTGAGGTTGTGTTTGAAGAAATAACCAGGGGAGAGCTTAGCTCACATACAGGAGAGCAGGGCTGCCTATAAATAAGGGGATAAATCTGGAGGGCTGCTTTCTTGAGGCTCCAAGGCCGTATTTAAGCTCATGCGACTGTGCCGAAGTCAGCAGGAGTATTCCAGCAACGAATTTGGTTGAAGCAGGCTGAAATAAGATGGGGATGTTTCATTTTTATAGCCAAGGAGAAGGTGATAACACTTATCCAGGCTAAAGCGATAAGCTACACATGGAGAGGAGCCTTATTCCCCGCCTTTTAATCCCCACTGACAAAATTTAAAAACAGAGATCTGCTAAAGCAATAAGGCTCGCGCTGTCCCTGTGCACGTCTGTTGGAAGTTTGCCACTGGTGTCGGCAGCCGGCAGAGCTGTGTCGGGCCACCGTGAGTCCCTGCGGAGGAGCACACGCCTAGCGCCCAGGAGGGGTGAGGGCCTGCAGACCCTGCCACCAGCACGGGATCTCCCCACCCTGGTGTCACACCACATTCAGCAAAACGAGCACATCTCTCACAGCATCTCCAGAGAGCAATCCTAAAGCCCTCCGACTGATGCTGAGGAAGCCCTGGACCCTAAATTCCCATTTGTGTTCTGCAAAATGGCCTTGGCCTGCACAGAGCACCCTGCAGCCTTGACAGTCACATGTGAGAGCTGCCGAAGGAAGCAGGAGCCGTTTATTTCTGAGGCTGAAAATTGGTTTAAATGTCTGAAATCAAGCAGAAATGGGCAACTGTTCTGAGGAGGTTCAAGGCATAAGAAGTGTGAGAGTAAGCCTTCATGGAGGTGGCTAATAGCCAGATGTAGAAGGAATTTTGAAGAAAAATAGTGTTTTGTCATCTGTCCTTGGCCATTTATGGCAGAGCATCAAGCCATGAGATGGGAAAAGCATTTGATAAGCTCAGCCTAATCCCAGCCTCGTGCGCAGTTCAGTGATAGCACACTGTGAGAGCAGAACAGTGCTTCCAGGTTTTTAGTACTTTTCCTATTTTATTTCTGAAGCTTCCCTAGCTTCATAAATTTTATTTCACATTTTTACTCATGGTGGTGGCAGCCCAGACTTCCGAATTGTTTGCGTTTCTCTGAAAGGCACTTACCTGGATAAGCTTGGTCTTGATATCTGGAGAAGTAACTCGGCAGGGGACAACAACCGTCTTTGTCTCATCCGAAATGTAGATGATCTGGGGGTGTTCCGGGTGAATCTCCACAAAGGGATTTCTGTCATCTGCGGAGAGAAGAACACCGATCAGCACAACTGACTCCACTGAGCACCGGGATCCCAGTCACCAGCCACCCGTACCAAACCCTGCAGCGTGTGACAAGGCATGCAGCGATACCTTCCTTGTTTTCAAATGACAACATCATCTAGGGGTTATTCATAGCCAGTGACCAAGAAGCAGAATATCCCGTTTCCAACTCTATTTCACTGGTTTGCAGTCTAAACTTTTAAAAGCTCCTTTCCCATCTATTCCCCATCTGTAGAAATAAAGTTATTAATCAGCTCCACGGGCCTTCGTGGTGCTCTCGACTTCTTTCACAAGCAATTTGACACTGCACATGCCACGGCAGCCAGGGGTTGCACTCAGCCTAATAACCTGTCTGGGAAGCAACCTGTCACACCCCTGGGGAACTGTGGGACCTTCTGCAGATTTGCCATAATAAATCAGACCGGATAGACATGCACAGTTGAAATAAGCAGGAATCTGAGGTAGTTTAAGTTAGTAAAGCTTCCGAGTCTCATTCACTGATTTTCCATTATAAGAATACACTGATGGTCATCAGAATAATAAAAGACTGTGAGATTTTTCCAAACAGCATTCTTCGACTTGATACTCTGATGGTTTCAAACACCATTCAGCTAATCCAAGCAATCCAAACTACACCACACAGAGCAGGCAATCAACCACTTTTTCTTTGGATTACATTTTTGATAAGGAAGGATGTACGCGCTGCACGGTTACCTCAACCAGCTTATCCGTGGCCTGGGACCTGCCCCCACACACTTAATTATATTTTGGCTACAAATGGCTTCACCTAAAACATGGGAAGTAGCTGACATGAAAGGACTGTGAATAATCTTCATTGCAAAAATGTGCTCTGAAGGATTCTGACAGTACTTTACACAAGGATGTACCATGAGGAAATTAAAATCAGTTTTCAAAAGCCTGTTTCATTGCTCCCCAGTGGGCTGCTCTGGTAATGAACGCAGTTGGCCCCGGCTGACACATCATCTCCATGGATTTGGAGGAGGCCTTCAACAATGGTCAAATGCTTTATGGCTTTGGAAAAGGGAAACACCCACAGCATAGGTGACCTCTTCTACAATGCTGTGTAATAAGGAAAATGTCCTCCTTGATGAAGATCATCAATGTACTTCCTGAACAACCCTGGTATCCTCATGCTGTGTTTCCCCTCTAATTCCTGATATAACATTAAGGGATTTTTTTACAGAGAAAAAATCAATTACTTATTGCCTGGTGGCTCTAGCCACACTGCACATCCAGAAATTGCCCCGAGTGGCATGTCCCTGTGCAAAAGCTTATAAAGTCCCCACGCTACCCAGTTAGCAGTGCTCTTTGGCACACGTTGGGCTGAGCTTGCAGCACGGTGTGACAGCATCTCCAGTAAATACAGCGCATCGGTGACCGAGTGCCTCTCCGACACAGAAACCGAACCCAAGTCTGTGTTTCAGAGTCTGACCGGTGTGATCGTCTTGGTTTAGCCCCGATGTATCAGGCCAGCTGGCCCCTACCCTTTCACCTCAGCCCATGCTCTCGTTCTCTTGTTTTACAGCTAGGGCTGTTGTGGCAGCTGCTCTGTGATTACAGAAAGCCCTAGTTGAAGAGTGTTGCAGTAAGGCTGTCTGTTCATCCCATTAAGCCTGCATTACTGTATCAGAGCTCTCTCCCTTCGTCATCTGGTAGAAGAACTGGGAATGCTCTAAAATTCCCAGGAAAAGATGATAAAATATTTCTCGAATGTTTTTAGCTAGCGAGGAAAAAAATCCCTGTACGTGGAGTTCTCAAAATTCCAAGTATCCCTTTCTGGGAGTTGGGTCTTCTGGCTACTCTCAACAAAGGGTCTAAATAAATGGCAAAAGTCTCCAGAATTTCTCTTTTTCCAGTACCCCATCCCTGGCAAGCAGTATTTTGCTTCAAATCACTGAGGATCCAGTTTTAGTTTGAAACAAGTGTTCACCCTTTGGACCCTAGTAAGGAGCTGTCATATTCCATACTGGATTGTAATTAAATAGGAGGTGAAGTGCTCAAGTACTTTGAATTTTTCTGGGTAACAAGTGCTTTATATGTAAATGCTATAGCTATGCTTGCATTGTATTTTTATCTAGTCGTTGGTTTCCACCATGTCACTTAAGTGGGTGTGTGGTTTTGATGGTGAGTGACTTTGGAAATCATCCAGCAGCTCGAGGAGGTTTGATCTCCTTGAAATCAGTGCTGCTTCTTGCTGACCTGCAGAACGGTTTGAACATGGAGTGTGGGGTTTGGGTTTGCTGCTCCCTTCCTAAGTACAAATCCCCTGACAAAGGAAAGCAGAGAGGTGGTTTATCTATCTCGCTGCCCCATGGCTGGTAACTCGCCTGGGAGCAGGTCATTCATTTGGCGCTTTCAGTGTGCATTTCTTCACTGATGACAACAGTCCTTGCTCAAGGAACGCCAGGGAAATACGTGAGTTCTCTCCCTTGGAATTAATCTTCAAAGCATGAGTGGATGCAGAGCTCCTCTCCACAACCCAACAGAGTTCCCCTGACAAAAACATGAAGGGTGAGAGGTAGGGATTGGCACAGGGAAGTGGGGCTGTTGACTTTGGGATTTTTGATCGCTTCATTTTAGCTCTGAGAACTGGAAATGGGATTCTTAGCAGCTGGAATGTACCAAGTGCTTCAGTCATGATGAGATCAAATGCTGGTGGAGCTCCTCGTGTGTATCAGGAAGGTCGCAAACGTTACAAAGATGTTTTAGAAAAGGCACTTGGATCACTGTGCAGGTACAAGGGATGCATGATGAACACGGGGAGCTGTGACAAGGAGCTGTCAGCGGCACTGCGGAGCTCTTTTTGCACACTTTCTGAACTGAACAGGAGGCAGTGAAACAGAAGACAAAGACCAGCAATGTGGATGATGTCTATCTTTTCAAGCAATGTCTTTTCATGTTAACTTTTATTCCCTGCCATTCATTTTTTTTCTGTTGGTCTATAAAAAAAAACACCATGTACTTTGGAGTAAGGGTTTTTGAAGAAACATTATATAAGAGACACTGATTAGAATAAAAAATAGACCTCTAATCTCCCCACATTTAGGAAGTTTCAGATACACGTCTGAACTTTTTGGCTAGGCAGGCACTGGATCTAATCAAGCCTCAAGCTGAGAAACCTGATCTCAAGACCACAACCCTGTAGCTTGTTCCAACCCCTAAAACTAATATGAAATATTTACACTCACTACAGTTTGTCTAATGCAGTTTTCCAAACAGGACTGCTAAATTCTTAGATCGAGTTACGTTACAAACATGTTTAATGTTTGTCTGTGGGCATTAATGCTGCTTAATGCAGTCTTGCTCTCCAGCTAAACCATACTTGGAGTATATCAAATGTGGTGATACTTTTACAGCCAAATTCAAAGCTTGTGCGAACGGTGAACGGCCTTTCTGCTTAGAAGAAGACAATGTTCTTGGATCATTCGCTATAGAAAAAGGCAGAGGAAGTAGATTTGTGCAGATTTGCAACAAAAACTGGGAGTGCAAAAATGTGTTAGGGGAGGCATATTCAAATCTACTTTTCTGGGTAAGAAGAGAAAAGAGCAGTGTGCCACGTGACCGGGGATGGGACAAGGGTACAGGCTGAGAGGAATCTTGCTGTGAAAAAGGAGCTTTTTCATACTAAAATATTCACGAACCTGGATCAAGTTTTAATTAAATGTTTCAACTGAAAAGATGGGAGCACTGAATTAAAAAATATTTTTTGCCAATATTTTTTGAAGGAATTTCATAATATCAATGTTTGTTTAAAAAGCAGTAAATCAAAAGAAGGTGGTTAAGCAAAAGAGTTAAATAGCCCTAAAATGTGTGAAAACATTGAATTATGCAATGATTCAAACACCTTAGTCAAAACAGAATAAATTTTCTCTAAAATATTTCCTGTTCATGGAAAACAAACAATTATTTAACCTCATTCTCCTCCATCGTCTCTCCCCACCTCCAGGACTGACATCTACCAAATGTTTGGATTCACACCAGGCCTAAAAATAATCCACTTTTTTCAGCTGTAAATGGAAAAGACACTCATTGTGATGCTACTAAACTACTGGAAAATACCTAAATGGGAAGCATGAATTTATAGTATGTATAATAGGAACTATATTTCATTCCTGATTGACTTTTAATGGCAGCCTCCACCTGCATTGCCATACGTCTAGCCAATAGCTAGAATTACACTATCCCAGATCATAAGTTACAGTCCGAATTGGAAGCAAATATATATAAATCCAGACTTCTACAATCAGTATTTGAAATCTAGATAGTGCTGTAAAATCACTCAGCAATTAACAACAGCAAAAGGTAGCTTCTGGGTTGTAAAGAAGGGACTGGGAAAGGAGGGGAGGGCTTGAAAAGGAGTTGGTTCTTAGTCTCTAGTAGATGTCAGGTCTCACAGTCATTATTCTCTGTTTTGAAAAGAAGAGAAAAACGTTATCTCTATGGGTTCTTCTCTTTCCTACAGTAATTGAGGTTTCCTAGAGCGTAACAGCCCTGTGCAGTAGGCAGGCATCTCTAATTTTTGTTATCTCGGTGCTTTATCCAGGTTACAGCTTTAGCCCAAAGAGCATTCTGTCCACCAAAGAGGACGGGACAGGTACTGATGTAGCGGGGCTGCTCCTGAGGTGGAGGTGGTAAAGTGGCAGCTGCCTGCAGGGCTGAGCTTTGGCACGAGAGCTTTAACACAAGGCTGTTGGTGGAAAGCAACCCTGGAATGAACGGCAAAGGGTTGCAGGTGGGGATCCAGCACTAACCAAATAACTCTGGGTCTGTCAGTGAGGCCAGGCGGACATTTTGCCTCTACCTGTGAAACTCTGCAAAAGAAATAATATTGTTGAGCCCCGAACAGGACCAACACAGAGGGCAACAGATCCGGGCATCGTGCAGTTTGCTCGTGCTTCATCCCAGCTGCTCGCAAACACACGTGAGCAGGAGCGAGCCGACCCCACTTGCTTTGGGCAGGAGCGTTTTCCAGGCAGCTGGGCTGTTCACTTACCAGATAAGCAAATGTAAAGTGGCTCAGCTTTGGAGCTTAACAAAAAGACAAGGAATAAATGCTGAATAGACAACTCATCAACTACCAGCTGATAGTTTTGTTATATGTACCCAGACAGAAAAGGGAATCCTTCATGAAACTCCTAAGCAGTTCAGGCTGACTGTGGCATGGAAAAATGATCTGCTGGAACGCTGGGAGTGTCACTGCCAGCTTTACAAACGTGCTTACCAGCTTAAGATAATCAGCAATCAATTTACTCACTGTGAAAAAGCCTCTTAGAGACAGAACTTTGTGAAACAAAAGGGACAGGGTCACTTTGCTTTAAAAATGATAACCTTGACCTCAAGGAAGATCTCAAATTCCAGATGGTGTAAATCAATCGCACTCAACTGCTGCCATTTGGAGAGCTGTGGCATGGGAAACACAGGTGCTGTCCTGCAATACAAGCCTCGGAAACTCTGCTCTTACCAGCACTGAACTCCAAGGAAAAAAATCGGCAAAGAAACGCTTTATGAAAATAGGGTATTTCCCTCTAGCCTGGCACATCTGTTCCTCCTCCTGAGCTGGGAAGGCAATATGCCCTATGAATCTTACCCATAAGAAAACACCATCAATTCCCATCGGACAGTTAAAAAGAATAATTTACTGCAGGCTGCAAAGCTCATTATATGTGAAGAAAGACAAGAGCTGTGCACAAGGGACTTATCAGCTGCAGCACCAGCTCGGAGGAGAGGGAAAGGCCCCTTCCCTTGGGTCTCAGACTGGCTGTCTAGCTCTGCAGGTCAGTGGAAGTTTGCAGGAAACTGCAGCCAGGCCAGGGTGTTACTGTTTACCCAGCCTGGCTGAAGAAGGAACACAAACAGCCAAGCCAAGGAAGCAGAGGCAGCGGGGCAGCGGCGGGGAAGGGGGCCTGCTGCTGTCCGGCCACAGGGACAGGACCGGGCAGAAAAATCCCGTGTGCTGCACACAAAAGCAAATCAAAGGTCAAGTGCCTACAAGAACATTGTTTTCCTGCGGGCGGAGAAGCCCTTCATGTTGAAACTCTCGTTCTGTCTAGGAGGAGATTAATTGCTGCCTGGGATGAGCTGAGGGAGGGTCCCTTTTAACTCGGCGGTGTAATAGCAATCACCCGGGGGACGTGCAGTTCCCTCTCCAGGCCTGCACGGTGACAGCGTGTGAGCGCAGATACGGCACTGCTTCGCCTCGCGGTGACATCTGTTCTTTTGTTTAGCGCTATCTGTGCTGGAGGTGCCTATCTACCAGGAAGTGGTGGAGCTCTCCAAGTATGTCATGCTCGCTTGCCATTTGAATTCCGTCCTCCTGCAGGCTCGAGGCCCCGTCCTGGCAGCTGGAGAAGCTGAGGGGCTTGAAAGCCCCCACCCTAGGAGCTCAGCGTGCCGTAGACCCAGGCTCTCTCCTCCAGCTTCTTGCTTTTCAGTGTTACATCACTTGCCTGCGTGTTCAGGACATCCTCCTGAGACACGTGCACAGGATTTTGTACAGAATTTCGAGTACTTTTCATTTCTGCTCATGTTTCTTACACTGTGAAGGCAAATTGTCTCATGATATTTGTATCATATCTAAAACCGTGGAGATAACATCACCTCTCCCTTCATATACTATCCATCAGCCCAGAGAGACGAGGCACTAACTGGCCTTTGAGGCCAGTCATCCACTGCTGCTCCTTTCTGTGAAATTCCTGAGTGTTCTCTCGAGATTCAGTCAGAAAGGACCTGCAAAGATCACTCAGTCCAACCGTCAGCTACTCACCGTGCTTCTCTTTGTTCCTGCTAAAGGTAATTCTCTCACCCTATTTATTTCCTTCTACCCATCATATCTTAGAAGAGCAGACTTGCTGGAAAGTCTGGGTGATAAGAGGTCATTTTGTTAATTTTTTGACATAAACTCCATCAAGTTTGTCTTCCTAAAGGTCAAGAACAATCTGCTCTCTATGTTAATAGGATCATTAGCAGTTAAGTGACACAGAGGTCAGAGCATTTGGGAAAGCTTTACAGGGAGATTGCCGGGTCTGCTCCGTTCTTCCTGGTAAACTATCAAAGCTGCTTCTAGGTACAGCAGTAACTCCTATAAAGTCATCTGTTTTGAAACTGGACCTTTGAAAATAAAGGACTTTCCAGTTTGGCAGGGAAATGAAAAGAATTGGTGGTGGAATGTTTAGATTAAACAGAAAGCAGAATATTTTATCTGTAGGCAAAACAAAAGTAACTGCAAAGGCCCCAGAAGCCATTCTGAGTCAACACAAAGCATTCTGCTTTGGGCAAATGAAATGCATTCTTCTCCTGGAGATTGCTGTCAGAAACACAGGAATATCCGTAGAGAAAAATAGTACTTTAAAAAATGTTACTTCGAAAAACTGTAGGAGCAAAATTCTTGTTGATGCCAAAGAAAAGCCAATAACAACAAAAAAGCCAAAATGGATTGAACAACAACAAAAAACAACCCAAGTCTCGATACTTTGGCTGAAACATGTTTCAAGCATCAGATGAATTCATGGATTGTGGCTATCCATAATGCTAGATTTTAGGCAGATGTAGATGTAGGAAATATTCACCAGGATCACTGCAGTCCCATCACTAAGAACTAGTCTCCTGCATGAGCTGCAGCCAGCCGCAGAGCTTGGGTAAAGCTCGGCAATTAGTGCTTGCTGGGTGGATAGGCAATGGGAAGGAAGAAGTGGGGGAAGTGTGCTGGTGATTTTGGCTGTCAGGCTTTCAATTAGGAGTTATTAATGAAGAGGAGGGGACAGTTACCTCTTCCTGCTGGGATGGTGAGTGTTGTCACAGACACAGCGCCGGGACATTGTGCTGCTCACTCAGCATTGTATCTTACAAGGCTCCTCCACTTCAAAGTGGTCCTTTAGGGTATGGTGTGAAGACACTGAATGTCTCGATTGAGAATTGAAAGGATCTTATTTTTCCTCTGGACCCAGTCCTTAATACTTGAGGAACAACAGAGAGGGGCTGACCCAGCCTGTGTTCCCACGTCATGTGGCCCTAAACACTGCTGACTAGGATCTGGTGCCAAAGCCGTCCAGCAGTCTGCACAGGACAGCCAGCTTATCTGCTGGGCTCCACACCGAGCAGACAGGACACCGTTTGCCTATCTCGGCTTGCTGAGTGTTTGGCAGCAAGTGTAACTGTCTTGGTGTCTCCAGCTTGAAAGGAAGAAGAAACGCAGCTCCAACTCTGTTCTCACTGGTAATATCTTCTGGAAAGCAAGCCAAAGCCCAAGTCGAGGCTGTCACCCCGGCCCTGCATTTCTGCTTCTCACATTCAGATTATCTCTGTGAACTGTCAAGAGAATTAAGGAGGCAGAAAACGGCTTCAAAGAATGTCGGAACCAAAATATGATCTAATGTGAGGGGTGCTTTCATGCACTTCCCTCCTCTTTAGATTTTTCTCAGGGAGGAAGGATGAAGAAGATGGACTTCCCATCCCTGGGCTGTCCCATGTGATAAAGAGGAGGCTGTGGTTGATGTGACACTTCACCCTGGTGCTGTACTTGTACCACCTGCCCTCCTCATTCTTCTCAGCAGCAAGAGAGAGCTTGTGTCCTTCCTTGGGGACATCTCGCTGCTGGAGCTGACGAGCAGTGAGATGCGTGCTGTGACAGGACAAGCAGCTTGGATGCTTCCAGTTAGCTACGGAGGAAGAGGAGCTAGCAGGAAAGGCCGGATGAATTTAAGCAGACAGCAAGTAGTGGAAGATTTTCCTTCTTCTGGGGGCTGTGCTCACATGGATGGCTTAAACAGCCCTCAAATTTCACAAGGAGCCTTAACAGGATTAACAAGTCCTTAACAGCACATAGAAGTCTGCCTTGCTTGAAATTTCATTTCCAGTTCTTGTGCTTTGGAGCCTGGCAGTGCAGCAGTACAGCTTGGGTCTGAAGTGCCAGTGCTTCATGGTGTCTGTATGAACTTTAAAAGGAGCCCGAACATGCTTTCTGCACGGGGATATCTCCTACTCACACCATGTTGCTGGGAACATCGGTGCTGATAACCAAATGTATGGAAGCAAATAAGTCCCTCAACCCTGCCACGTGCTTAATTGACCGTAACACTGAGATGCTGAAACACCAGCAGCTGAACTACCATGGGTAGGAAGATGCAGTTAAAATGCTCACCATCTGCGTGTTCAAAGAGTGAACAACACAAGGCACAAGCAGGAATTAGTCATTCTAGTAGTTATTCTTGGGTGGCCGCCAGCACTGATGTCCTGGGCTCACGTATATTGCTCTGTGGTGAGACTCATGTTGGTTTTGAAGTTGCTGTGAACCAGCCCTATCATAGCCCTACTTATTTAAAGAACCAGAGCAACAGCCCTGCTTTGCATAAAAATAACACAGGCTGTCTGCTGCTGACTTGCTCTCCCCATGTTTTGCTCTCCCTGACTGTCCTAGCAAAGCAGCACCACTGCTGTGTGAGGACGGGAAGCCAAGCCCAGCTTGGAAACTTGGAGGAACTTTTCTAGGCAGTATTTAACAAGATGTGACCAGCTTCAATTACCACAGTAATAACGCTGGGCAAGGTGCTGATGGAAGGAAGCGAAGCAGAGCTGAGCTCATGCTGCTGATGCACTGAGTGGCACAGGAAGGGGTAGCAAATCCCACACTGCTTCGTGCAGCTAAGGACTGCGAGGGGAAAGCACAGCAAAAGCTGAGGCAGCATTTCAGCTCTCAGGGAGCTCTCCCAGCTGACACACCGAGGGCTATCTTACGTGGAGGCAGTTGCTTTGCTGACAGTAACAGGATTTCGGATAGCTGAGAGCTGCAAGTCCTGACTTCTGTCTAGGCTGCGGTCTGGAACAGCACTTGGGGAAGGTGGGGAAAATCTTCTTGTCTCTGTTTTCCTCCTTCTCTAAGCCATGTTTAATTTTATATGTGCTATAGAAAACCTAGCAGAGAGGGGTCTGTGTGTCAGAGCACACAACAGCCAGCCTGCCCCTGCCCTGGGCCCAGCAATCCCAAAGGTTGCAATGAGTGTGTCCCCCACGGGGACCATCCATGAGGCTGGGAAGGGTAAATGCAGGAGACAGGAGCAAATTTGCAGCATTTGCGGTGAAACACTGTCCACACGAGCCTTTCTGAGCCTGGAGATGGGGGATGGCTGTCTCTGTCCCCCCATTCACTGACTGTGGCCACGGGAGAGCTGCTGGGCTGCTCTCGGGTCATCAACCCGAGCTGCCTTTCGCTGCAGAGGTTTTCCCTCAGAGTTGCAATGAAGTTAAACGAGCACATTAAGAAACTCCCAACTATTTCTAGTCCAGCCCTAAGCTACGTCGTATTTCCAACGAGGAGATGGGCAACGGGAGGAGGGGGTTGTCTGCCTTTTAGTTACAGTCCCTGGGACTTGCAGCTGCAGCAGGAAGCAGAAAAGGCTTCAGGAACAATCGTTCAGGATTAAGGTCCTGAGCTCTGCCTCCCTGCAGACTGTCGGTGCGCAGCCGAGGCGTGGAGGCTGACCCTGCTGCCTTCGGGTCCCCTATGATCTGACTGATGTGCAGGGGTCACGGCTCAATTGCGCCGGGGGAGAGCTGCTGAGTGCCAGATTCTGACAGAGCTTAGAAGCTCCACCAGGGAGGCTGTAAAAACAGAAGCAAGCACAGGAAATAATAGCCAATAAGCAGGGCTTCCGATACAATCATGTTCTCATTTCGGTGTCAAGCAGCAGGCCAGGAATGAAGGGAAAAAATACCATTCCCCTTCCTTTTTTGGCAATAATGGCTCGTAACCTCTGAGGAATCTCCAGCCTTCAGGGTCTGGCTCAATATTTTCTCACTCCACCTGGCTCAGTCCTATAAACACCCTGCCGAGCGCACGCTCTCTCCACAAAACATGCAGAGAGATGTCTTTTGGACTTCTCCTTTGTCTGGCACTCACTGGGAACTGTGAGTTTCTTCACTAGAGACAGCCAATGGCTTTCTTAGTGATGCCCAGACACTGTGAGACCAAATCCCTTACAAAGGCACGTTTAAATAGTTAAGAAAATCATAGGTACGGTCTGAACGCCCTCCTCAACTCCACAACTCACGGCTCCCTTACTGGCCAACACTTTCCTTGTCCCCAGAGCAGCCTGCTGGCATCCAGCAAACACACACAGGAATTACAGGGACAGAAGAGCACGCCCTGCGGACAGCATCCATGCAGAGGTATAAATAGCTTCGTTTCAAGCAGCTTCCCCAGCCTGGCAGGCCAGGTCCCAGCAGGCACTTGCAGCCTTGCAGCCCAAGCTGGGCTCTGGAAGAGGTGGGCGGGCAGCTGGCTGGGCAGGACACAGAGCAGAGAGCACAAGCGGCTCAATTTCTGTACGCTTTTTCTTCAAAACTTTTACAGCACGGGACTTTTAAAACTCTGAGCAAGAGTTTCTAGAGCGGGGAGGGCATATTACATGAGGAAATCGCATCAAGGAGAGGAGAATAGATTGATTTGGAGCAAACACGCAGTGCTGTTTTTAGGGAGAACCTTGGCACAGCAGGCTCAAGCTAGCAAGAGGACATCCTGTGATTTTTTTTTTTTTTTAGATTAGCACTGCTCCAAGTGCATCGCCAGCAAGCATTTCATAACTTGAGATATTTTCTTAAGGAAAATGCTCAGGCAGTCCCAAAAGATCCATAACATTTCCTGCACGTGCTCCCGCCGTAGAGTAATGAAGTCCCGGGTAGCCGGCCAGGGCACTGAATCAGGATAGAGAATTGAGTTTTCAATGCACTGTTTCCTGAAGTGTAGGCATTGGGCTGGGTTAACAATATTAGATGCGGGGCATCTGAGCAGTGTGTAATGAGAAAAGGAAACAGCTCAGCACAAGAACTAGGGCGGATAAAGAAACCAGGGCTTAGAGCAACAAGGAAAAATAAGAAAAAGGAAATAGAAAGGCAGAAAAAAAGTGACTGCAGGAACTAACAAGTAACACCAAAAAGCTACTTTCCGATAAGAGAAAGACTTACTGGGAAAGCAGGATGAGGGCAGAAAGGGACTATTTTCAACAGACATACAGGGACAGGAAAATTTATCCACGTGCATCAGCCAGGTGTGTTCACCTAGCAGTTCAGAAGTCAAATTTAGCTGTGTGGGCAGACCACGGTCCCCTGGTGATGGGAGTCACACCTCGTGCTGGTCTCACCGTGGTTAGCAGCACCGTGAGGCTGTGGGAGCTGCCCGGCCCATCCACAAGTGTGTCCTGCAGGCAGACAGCTCACTGAAGTGGACAGATCACATCCAGCTCATTGCACCGCCAGCATTTGTTTCATTCCCAACACTCCAAGAACCCCATTTTAGCAGCTACTGGAAAAACTAAATTCACTCACTTGTATGCATGGGGAACTGAACAGTAACCCTACTCAGCACCAAAGGACCTCATGCCATCCCCTGTCCCAGCCCCAGAAGGTTTGCTCCTTTGTCTAATCACTCACAACCTCAGCCTGGAAGATCCAAGATGATTTAATAGTTTACCAATGCATTTAGATTAATAGATTGGGAAAAAATACCAGCATTTTCTGGGAATATTTTAAGAAGTATTCCCATTACTGACATGGTTGTTCGGTGTGTTAGTCACCTGATTACAGCAGACCACTCTCCTCTGAAGTTTCTGTTTCCATTTATTATTGGATCTGAACTCAGTGATTCTGACACACGGAGGAGAGGCAGCTCAAAGAGAACAGAAATGAGCAGTGGGCCATTTTTTACAAAAGCCAGGAAAATATGTACAATGCAGTCATCCAGCTTTGCTAAGTACGCCTCACGGATGTGAAGGACAAAGCTGCACACAAACTTGTAAGAGAGACAGGAATTACAAAAACCCTTCTCAGGGAGTTTCATGCCTGGGAAGGAAGGGGAAGACTTGGGTATTGAGGGTGAATCTTAGGAAAAGCACTCTGCTAGCAAAACCCCCTAGGATAAAAGAATTTAGTGTTAAAAGTAAAAGAACATAAAAGATGTTTAAAGGAATCAGCGTGTCGGTTATTTGGCACACAAAACCAGGCAGGTTTTCAAGTTTTTTCTAGTTTTCAAGTCCCGGAATTGAACAAGACAGCTAATTTCTGGTTGTCACATCCATGTCCCCGTGAGTTGAGCTGGCCTGACAATCCAGGTGTAACCCAGCCTCTGCAAAACGTCAGAGCTGGTGCCTGCGGGGTCAGCAGGGAGGTGGGGTTTGGGAAAGCTGAGTTGGGTTGCTCGTTGTACCTAGCACGGATCCAACAGCTCAGCCGAACACAGTTTAGGTCACCAAGAAGGCATAAAACCGAAAGAAAGCCAAGTTCTTACCTCTAACAAAGACGTAAATCTTGGCCATGAGATCCTTGTTGGATGGGGAGTCGTCATGGATGCAGGTGAAGTAACCGGTGTCGTTGGCCGTCACTTTCCTGACGATGAGCGTGCTGCAGCTCTGCCGCGTGCTATTTCGGCAGCTGCTGAGGTGCACCCTGGGGTCATCCCTCTGGTCCTTCCTCAAAAGCCAGCTCACCGAAGGTGCTCCCCTGTCAACACAACGCAACAAAATTAACGACAGGGTCACGACTGCTGACAAAACTTGGGCTTCCTTCTCACCAAGTGTTGTCGATATTCCTAATGTCCCTAAGCCTGTCATTTGGACATGAATGATTAAGGTTGTGGGGTGCTTGCATTACCGGCCGTCAAAAAGTAAGGGGGATCACACCACGCTCACCAACAGGACAAGGGGAATTCCAGAACTGGTCTCTAGGAGCTGTGGCAAGCTAACTCCTGGAGGAAAGCTTAATTTTTATTTTAGCAGACATCCTGAACACGAGTTTGTTTTTATAATGCTATGTTTTAGGCACTTCAAACATTTGAAAGCACCAGATAAAATTATATGTTTCTTCCAAGCTGAGGACTTTGCATATTTTAACAGCTACATTAACTTATACTTTCTTTTAACTCTAAGGCTGCATGTAGAGAGAACATTTATGTAACTTCTCATCACCTTTCTTGTTTAATCAGCAGTGACTCAATCTTGATTTTGTGAAGGGTCTGGAACTAATCAGATTACAGATCTTAGAATATCTGCTCAAGACACATTTTTTTTTCCATTCCCCTCGTCACGGCAGCCAGAACATAAAACCAGCAGGACAGATAGATACAGCACCTCACCCACCTGACCCATTCCGTGTCTTATTTATGAACACAGCTAGTGTCAAACGCAATTTTACGTAGCTCACTGACAAAAAGCAAAGCCATTTTATAACCTGTTGCTGGACTCAGAGAGAGCTTTCAGCAGACCCAGGTTAGCTCAGCAACGGGCACTGGCTGTGCTGGTCGTGCTGTGCCGAAACCAGCCGGGCACAGCATGGTGGCAGGAGCTCCTGGAGCCCCGTCCTGCTCGGGATGTGCTCTGAGGTCCCTGGGGAAGAGCCAGTACAGGCTGAGCCTGCTGTGTGATGAAGAGTACGGTCTTCTTGTAGTAGTTATTGCTGGTCAGTATGGAAACCAGTGGGGACGGGAGCAATGGGCTGTGGATTCCTCTGGGGAAGATGGAGCTCATGTTGCTGTTGGAGGGAGGCAGTGCCTTCCTGCCGTGCTGTTCTGACGGACCCCTCACCCCTTCTCCCTCCCTCGGTGAGTTCCCAGTGACCCAGCGGCTTTGGCTGAGCTGAGGAAGGAGTAAGGAGCTCTGGATTTCCCCAGTTGAGTGTCGCCAGGGAGAAATCCGGTCTAGACACGTCTCCTCGGCGCAGAGATGCTAGTACTCGGTGTATCTGGTGAGCTGTGTGACATTTCCAGTCAGCGAGGAGCCCCGACTACCCTTTCTGTGCCAGTGGCTTTGCAGCAGTGCGGTCGGTGCCGTAAGGGAAGGCGTTTGCCAGCAAATTCAGTGACACTTAAGCAAACATCCTCTTGGCCCCCGTTTCTGCCCGTCCTTCTGTCGCCTTCCTGGAGATGATGTGGTCACGGGGCTGAGCTCTCCAGGTTATTCCCAGCACGTAGGAGAACGAGAGCCCTGGGAGAAGCATGAACATCCTCCCTGGTGGGCAGCCTCACCCCCGCTGGGTGCACGGTGGACTTGGATGTCCCCACCTCGTCCGTCACAGCAGCTTCCTGGCCTCCAGAGCACCGGATTGCTTTGTGGCGGGGAGGTCCCTCCAGTGCTCTCTCCCTACCTTATTAACGTCATTACTGACGTAATGACCCCTTCTGTCAAGAAACGGGACTCCTGGCCCTGAATATGAACTCTGCCACTTCACGTTCAGCTCCCACCCAGTGCTCAGGTCCCTGCCCCTCTGCCCTCACCCAGTCTGGTTTCTGCCACGGCTGGAAACCTGCAGAGCAGATCGGGGCTTCACAGCTCTGTGCGTCCTCACACGCGCCCGCTTTCTCCACCTGCCCGTTTTATCCAGGTGGAAGATGAAGGCTTTGGCCACTGCTTCGGGATTTTCACACAGCTGGCCAAGGGGAGTCACAGCAGTAGCTGCAGTTTGGGCCAGGCTGCCAAAAATGAGGAAATCCTGGCCAAAAACCTCCAATGAGTGGAGGCAGAGGGAGGTGGAGCATTAACACGGCGAGTTCAGCCTCCAGCAGCTGCCTGCTCAGCCTGCTCGTGCTGAGCCCTGCTGCTCCCTGGAGGGACCTCGGAGCTGGTGTGGCAGTGGGTGGCAGGCATCAGGGTCTGGGTCAGGGGATCTCACGCTCCCAGTGCAGAAATCACGCTTCCAGCCCCAGCTCTTGGGTGAGGCGAGCAACTTAAGCGCTCTGGGCCTCTGCTTCCCTGCCAGCCCTGCTGGGGGGTTCACTGCTTCGCATCCATAAAGCAATTTCGGAACACAGCCAGCACAGTTGAAGTGCTAATAATTTCTCCATCTATTCATTCATCTGGTGGTACGAGAAAACAGGGTGTTGCTAGAGATGAAAAAGGCCGTGGATGGAGAACTGCTGCAAAGCAGTGGTTTAATTGGCCGGGAGCACCACACTAACCTCATGTCCACATATCATGTTTTATGAAGCACTGCATCCAGATTTTAAAGGACTGTTTAAACTTCCTTGCCATCATCCTTGCTGTTTGCCAAGCTAAAAATACCATTGTAAGGTTGTTTTGACCTCATAAGCCACGCGGCTAGCTGGAGGTACTTTGAAGAGGATTACCTTACACTCCAGAAGAAATCACAAATTTACACAGCATGAGTCAATTTACCTTTCACCGTAACATTGAATTAGATTGACTAGGAAAAAAATCAGAAGGGATATATGAGTCAGCATAACCTACAGCTTAGATTCACCTTCCCATTGCTCTTACTGCCTCCAGGAACTGGGGTTGCAAGAAACCAACCACGTCCTGGCTACAGTCAAGGGGACTTTGCAAGAAGGTGTAAAAAAAAAAAAAAAAAAGTGCGTGTGAGGGAGAAACTGTGATAGTTTAGATTACCTTCAGCCTTCTCTCCTACAAGGTCTGAAGCCTTTTGTGTGACCGAGTGAGCCTGTGTGTGTTTGGATAGAGCAGAAGGTGCTCTGACTCTTTGCATTTACTGCTTGGTTGTGACCAAAACCCTATATCCTCCTTTTGCAGAGGTCCACCACCCTGCAAACACAAGGCATTACCAAAACTTTGCTTGTTTCTTGCATGGCTGGTTTTTACACGTTGTGTCAAGAATCGAAGAGCTGCCACAATTTGTGATTAATGCTCTGGTTTTTACAACTCCTGGTTATCTTTGATTTAAAGCTGTAAGTTCAAGCAGATCAGGTCTTTGCATGTCCACGTAGTAACTGCTGCTTATTTAATGGTCATCTTGTGGGTTAGCAGTATTTGAGGTTAGGAAGTTTAAGCTTATACATACATTTTGGTCTTATATATACATGTATGTATTAACATGTGAAGCTTTATACATGTATATATAACGAGCTACTGACAGTGTGATGATCTCAGTTGTCATTTACTTATGGACAGGGGGCAAAGGAGTGACTTTAGCTGCAGAAGAGCTGTGTGGGAACCTATTTTCAGATGAGGATCTTACAGCCACGTCCTTAAGGTACAACCGCTTCCATAAGCTTACTCGTGCACTGACTCAGGGCTTCTCTTGGGCCCCCTTACAATGTAAAGAGTGAGGTCAGGCTGCATGGTGACCACAGACCTTCCTCCCTGCTCCGTTACAGCCCAGCACATTTCTCCTCCACTCAGAAAGACCTGTGAGGGAAAACTGCTCCAGTTGCCAGATGATGGCTGTGCAGCAATCTTTGCTCTCCCCTCCCCAGAAGCCGTGCTGTGCCAAGGGGATCACTACAACCAAGGGAATCCAGCACTGCCCGAGCAATCCTTACCTGCATTTTATTTTTAGGGTTTCTCCTGATGAGATGACAGTCTGGTTTTTTGCAATGCTTAGCGTCGGTTTCTCAAAAAATTTGTCCTCAGCAAGACCTGACACAAATAAAGAAGAAACCATGGTTAGGCAGGCTATTCAGTACGGCTGGAACGGGCACAATGCAGCTGAGGAAAGCTTTTTGTTTTGTAAATAGTTCCTAAATTGGGGGCCCACACAGGGTTTAATTTATATTGCTGCAATTCAGTTGAGCACACTGTACCTACCGAGATCCCCTCAGTTTGTTTTTCTTTCCCTTATTCATCTCTTTCTTTTCTAACATGGGGAACCTGTATTTCTGCTAATAGTCTTCTTCCTTTTATTTAGAGCTGGCTGTGTTACTGGATTGTTACAGTTTTAGAACAACAGATTAATTTCAAAAGGTTTTTACACACATACAGAACTGGTGGGAATCGGGTCTTTGGGATACAACTCGGTGCATGAGCTCACATATTACCTTGTAATCAATGGGAGGAGAGATAATAATTCTGGGAGCAGCTCTTTCTGATTCACAGCCATGAAACATCTGCTATGTTAAAAACACATCAAAAACCTCCTGTTTTCCGAAGAAACATTCACAAATACTGCACTGGAACCAAATAGCAAGCTGCTTGCTTTGAGGCAAATGTAAAAAAAAATAAATTAAAACTAGTGCTGGCAGGTAGTTTGCAGTGGTGTCTGAGACCCCATCCCTAGTGCTGGTGTCACAAGGTTTGTCAGGTCACCCATGACAGTGGGCTTTAGTGACAGCAGTGACAAAGTGGCAACCTCTCTCCTCATCATCCCCATCACCATCATCTCCTGGCTCAGGAAACATCTCCCGAGCAGCCCCACTTCCCAGGGCTCTGTGGGATCAGGACGGGTTTCACCTCGCCCCCGCTGCACTGATGAGCGCTCGGTGCGGCTCACGCACCGCACAGCTTGTGAGCACAGCCCCTGCACCCTGACAGCCCCACAGACACGGGCACTGAGAGGTGCTGGGATGCTCCTGAGCCCTCGCACACAGCCATGTGCAGAGGCTGCTGAAATTCGTGGCCGGAGCGAGGAGCTTTGGCAGATGGGTGCTGCGTGGCCCCGCGCCCCGAGCGCTCCTGGCAGCTGCCTGCAGAAAGCCGAACGTGAAACCCGCCTGCTATCAGAGCGTTCATCTGTGGCAATATCACTTTCAGAAAGTGAAACTGAGAAGAAGCAGAAGTGAGGCTGGCTGGGCTGCTTTCCTTGTCCAAATTCAAAGTAACATAATCAAGGAAAGGAGAAAACAGGCTTAGATAAGTATCTCAATTTCTAAAGCTCTGACATTAAAGCCGTATGTTTTCTTTCCCCTCCTGCTCTTCAAATCTCTATCTTCTTTGCCTTGAACTTGATAAGCCAGAAATCTTTAGCTGGGCTTATAAGAGGCATTATTCTCAGCAGAATAGTGAAGATAATGTATCTAACAAAAAGAGAAACATTAGGGTTTAACTTTTCGACTGGATGAAACAGTGATTTTCTTGCCTCCCACCTCCCATCTCCTCTCATCTCCTTTGTGCTGGATTCAAGTAAAACGCCCTGAGCCTGGCATATTCTCTCAGCATGGAGAGTGAATCACTCCCACGTTGGAGAGCCTGGCTTCCTCCGTGAGCCATTCGAATTCCCAGCAGAAACTCAGTGGAGGCCAGCTCATCTCGTGGCACCAGAGTCCTTCCCGGGGAGCATCCTGCCCAGACAGCATGTTCCTCAACCCCCCTGTTGGGCACGCGGAGCCTCCCTACAGACCTGCAGCTGACACTGCATCGGTCCTGACCACGGCTCCACCGTCAGAGACCTCCCAACACCCTGTTCCGCATGACTGATGGCTCTGTAGCTCTGTCTCTAATGTCCTGTATAGAATAAGGAATAAATTAGAGGGCAAGTGGGAGCCTGGCCAACGTGAGCTCCCTCCAGGGTGACATAGTTTAGCATGGCCCTACCTAAAAATTGCTATTGTGTGTAATGCTGTGGATGCAAAACACCCTCCAGACTCACAGAGTCACAGACTCAGAATCCCAGAATGCTTGGAAGGGACCTCTGGAGATCATCTGGTCCAAACCCCTTGCCAAGCCGGGTTGTAACAAGCATGTTACGTGGCATGGTCTGGGCTTTGGCATGTGCTGTTCCGTGGTGCTGAGGAATTCCACTCACCTAAAGCTAAGTGTTGATCTTTGCAGAAAGAAAACAAAAAAATGGTCAGTGTAGCTTTGGAAATGTTTGCTGAGTGTCATTTAATTAGCCAGCTGAGGGGGCTTTGGGCCCTGCGTAGTTTTTCCAGCACGCAGCTACTACCGCGATCCGCTCCGGGCTGTTTGCACTGACTTCAGCCAGGTCTGCTTTGACTTAGAAAATCCTGGGGTTTTGAATAATCCTTTCTTTGGTTCCTCATGCGCCGTCAATTGTTCTTAGGGCTCACAGTGGCTTAGCTGAAGCCTCGAGCTGGCCTTTCGAGCAGGCCCATGAGGTCCCTCACGAGCAAGTGTGATGCTGTGGGAGGGGTGCAGGGTGCTGCGCCAGGCAGCGGGCAGAGCCCCGAACTGCTCTTGTGACTAGGGAGTAAGCGCTCGGGCTTTCATAATATCTGAGACTGGTTGTGCTAAGAGAAAGAAAAGTATTTTTCAATTATTCTGTTTAGACATCTGAGATACTTTTTCCCAAAGTTTATTTTGGCTTCAGGAGCTGAAGAAAAGAATAAGCAAAGAGTAATTTTGGCGCGTTTCTACCCCATGGAGGACAGAAGGAGAAATTCCTCTGCCACACACATTTCATCCCCGCTGCCAGGTGACAGAGAGTTTTTCTAAACACAGCGTGTGCCTCTTCTGGCATGCCTGAGCCAAAGCTGAGTGAACTCAAAGGAAAAAAGTTGCAGGGCAAAACCAAGAAGGTAGTGGGGGAGAGGGCAGGATGAGGCCTCGCAAAACTTTCGGCCTCCCCTGGTCCCTTTACTGCTGGATTTTGTTTTTTTGGAGACAGAGCTGGGGAGGGCCCCAGGGCACACTGGATGAGAAGGGAGCTGCTCCACTTGCATATTTGTTCACTGGACGTTGCGTGCAGGTCTCTTACTTACTGGTAAGCTCTTGGTTGTGTTGTAAAACACAGGCAGGTGCCATCTAGTTCTGGAAAGGGCAAAGTGAACTCAATGTTGGCAACCCAAAGGTAAGCATTGCTTAAATGCACCATGTAGCTTCGTTACGGTGCTCTTCCTTCTTTGTATGCTGCATGGATGTTCACTATTTTAATGTAGTTCATTTTAATTTTACAGCTTTAATCAGTATGTCTAGCATTTCTCAAAACTAACTAACTAACTAAATTACAGCTAGCTCTGTACTTAGAATCATAACATTGGAGAATATCCTGAGTTAGAAGGTACCCACAAGGATTGTTGTGTTCAGTTTCATAACAAAACAGTCAGGACTTTAAGAAATGTCTCTCTCTGCCAAAGCAGGTTGACCACAGCTGGTCAAGAGTCTCGCAGTGCCGAGCTAAAGAGAGGCTTTAAGAAGAGCCCTGAGCCAGGACAGACCCTCTGACCAGGGCCTCCCTGCACCGTTTCTGCTCCCAAGAGCTTGTTCTCTCTGCCAGGTTAACATTCTGCTCCTGACAGCACAGAAAACCCCAAACACAGCACATCGACACGGGTCCTTGGCAGTGAAATGTGGAAGGTTGACTGATACATTGTCCAGGGAAGAAAAGTATATTGAAAACTGCTTTTCCTGGGATAATCTGATTTTGCACCATAGCCAAGATGAAACCTGGGAGGATCCCCAGGCGGAGGGTAACGTGTGACCTCCCTCACCTCTGCCAGATGATTCCTAACTCCATCTCGCTTGGCCGAGGGACATCCCTCCCACACTAAGCCTTGTTCGTGCTAGGACCATTGGTAAGCAGAGATAACAACTATTTTTAATCTCTGTTTCGCATTGTAACAGTCTTCCTTCAAGCATCCTTTAGGCACTGTCACTACCCAGTAGCTATGCCAAAAAGAGCGTTCACAAATGTTTGTGAGATCGAGCGTATCGAGGTATCCTACGTGGTGACAGCTAATGTCAATATTGTACCTGATTAAGAGATCCTCTTATCCCTTTCGGGCACTGCAGCACACAGAGGAGGGGAAAACTGAAAGAACAGTTCCAAAGAGCACCTAACCTCTGCGTCAGATGACAAAAAAATAATGTCTGGGCAAAGCGCAGACCGCTGTGCTGACAGCTAAATGAAGCAGGTTAGACCAAGGCCCTGATTCCACAAGGATTTGGGCACACAAATAGCTTTTTGCACATGATTGAACTCCAGGGACTATTCATGTGTGTAAAGTCACTCTTGTGCACAGATCTGGGCCCTAGGACACATCAGGTCCCATTAGGAAGGGCTGGAAGTCAGGGTTTTAGAGCTGACTTAGTAGGGAAAGGGGAGAGGCATAGACACGTTATTTAAAAACTTTGTCCACTGCTGACAATAGACTGGGAATACTTTTGTAAGCCATGCTTAACTTGGAGCGTTTCTGAAAGTCAGAGCCCAGATCAGGAACATAATCTGTGCTCTGAAAATGCTCGGGGGGTCACTGGGGGCTCTGTGAACAGCGTGCACGGCCCTGACCACCCTTAATGAGATGGTTGCCAGTAATACAGATCGTGCAGACGAAGAGCTGCTACCTGTCCTGCCTGCCAGGGACAAGCAGATGATGGCTCAGTCTCTCCAAACTGCTTTGTGTCTGCAGCATTAAATGGCACAGAGGAGAGACAATGTGCTGTCCTCTGAGAGGCCAGGGAACCTCATCACAAGGACACAGCTTGAGCGCATCTGGGAAATGAACAGGTACCAGTTTTAAAGGGTATTTTCATGACTGTGTCCCCAAGGAAATCCTATTTCCACTAGAATTAGAAAGTTCAAGGATTCAGTGTAAAGCCGTGTGTGTTTAAACCAACGGCCTGTAATCATTTTAGGATTTGTTTGAAGGTCACCCACTATGAAAAGAGAAAACAGTTCTGCTAGCATTATGGCATCACAAGCCTTGCAATATTTGGTGTGTTTATTAGGTCCTCAGCTCCTGGAATCAGCTTTCACTTGTTATAATTGAGTAATTTTCTGTTACTTTAAAGGCTTAAAAGGACACTAGCAAGTAAGTAAAAAGACCCACCTCTCCCTCCTTTTTGCTGTGACTTTGGGTGGGAGAAGGACATACGATTTTTTATTCTGCCAGACTCATGCATTAATAAAATACCTTATGCTCTCTATTCTAAACACAATATTTTCTAAATTAAGCATTATTGCTGGCTTTGACTCTCCCAGCAAAGAAGGGATGCTCTTGTCTTGAAGATCTTGGCTTTAAATCAGGAGCAAGCTTCTTTCTCCATTTTCTTCTTTTCTGCTGGCTAATGGGTGCTCTGTCAAGCCACCTGATGGGTACCGAGCCAGTAGGGAGGGCAAAGGCCCCCACAATGGGCTGCAGATGTGCAATGTGTGGGTCAGAAAGGGCTGTGTGCAGGTAGCTTACCCTCCAGATCTAACGTGGCTTCATCACCTCGCTCCCGTTTCATGGTTTGCTCAGGGAGTTTGCTCTATCAGGTTGTTTGCTCTCCTAAGCCTCAATTCTCCATATGTATATTGAGGCTAATAATGGAAGTTGTTTGTAAAGATTTAAACTCTTCATCTTTTCCTCCACACGTGCACAGTGCTTGATGTATGAGGCCGTGCCCTCCTCCTCAGGTGCTGTCACGGGCCACAGCCCCACAGGATGCTCACACCCTCCCTGCCGAGCTGCCTTTCCTGGAGAGGTTCAGGGGCCTAGGGCTTGTTCCAGCCCTGCTCTCACATGAGCTGGAAATGCCACTTCAGCAAGTGCTAGGTGGTAGGTCAGAGGTTGGACTAGGTGACCTTGGAGGTCTCTCCCAATTCTGTGATTCGGGGATTTGGTGATTCTGCTCCGTGTGCTGCAAGCTGGCAGCCAAGCTGCTGCCCACCAGCCTGTAATGGGAACAACCCACCACCCTGAAAACTGCCCAGCGCACCATCTAGGCAAGAAACGCAAAAAGCCCACTTGCCCCCAGGTCTCTTGGAAACTGTTGAATATTTTCTGTTTCGTTTTGCAAGAAGCATATCCTCCTGTTGGCCTCCACCTAGAAGAACACAGGAATCCCCCCAGGGAGTCCTGCCACAGCGATGCCCTGTGTGGGCATGTAGCTAGCCATCGGTGGGCCAGTCAGAGCTTCCATTCCTACAGAAGCTGAAGAAGTTCATACAGAATTAAATTAGTAATCAGTAACTCATCGGGGGAGATGGCTAAGATTCTTTCAGAATATCTGAACGCTGGTGTTAACCCAAGAGTATCTGCTGGCGCAGCAGGCTTCATGCTTTTGTTGATTTTCCAAGCCAGAGGACCAGTATTTGTTTAGCTGATACGTGAGAAAGGGGAGCAGTTCCCACCCATTCTTCCCCTCTGCCTGCTACAGATACAAGTTGTGTGCAGCTCCGCCAGAGGCAGGAGTTCGGATGTAAAGGTTCTCAGTGACAACAAAAAATTCAATCATTGCTCTCAAGTGGAGGAGACATCTACAGCACAGGGAAAACAACTGCAAAGTAGGGTGAGTGTTTGGAGATAAGATAAGACATTGGCCCTACTCTTGGGATTTGTTCCTACAAGACTTTTCCTCACCCATAGATGCATCAGCATTTCCTGATGAAGTGGCACAGGGTCACTCTGATTTCCTCCTGTAATCAGCAGAAACACTTCAGCAAGGCCACCTGATTGCTTTGTGTGCTGACAGTTAAAAAAACACCGTTAATTAACAGGAACTTCACTCTGATTTTTGGTAATCAAAACATAACCTTTGGAGTTTGACTACACCTGCTCAAAGGCAACTCCCTGAGCGTGCAGTGCCATGAGCTTTCTTGTCTTTCCATGATAGGGATCGCCCTATCAGTTGCAGATTTATGGAAAGAGGCCACAGAAAGCAGCTCTAGGTCAAAATTGTTTGGTCTTTGGTGGCAGCAGCTCATTAATCAGAGCCATTGTTTTCCCTCTGACACGGCAGAGTGTGGAGTCCTACAGAATGACAGAGATATCACCGCCCTGTGCTTATGCTGAGTTACAGAGGGGGGGACACGTCCGTTCTTTGTGACTGCGTGACAAGTCCAGAGCTTAGATCTACAGCCATAAAATAAACAAGAGATCTGGGAAAGGAGGTGGCAACATCTGCAATCATCTGCCATGCACTCAAGCACAATTTGAAGTATTTAGGAAATGCAGCAATCTCATGTTGATGGAGAAAAGGCTGGGAATGTTGTTATTTCTGGATCTAAATTATGGCAATTCCTCTGGGAAAGAGAAGACCTGGCACATCTCCACGATTAGCAAATATGCAGACCCGGTGGGAGAGAGAGACACACACACACAAAAGAGACCATGCTATGCGTGGAAGACTTCAGGGGAAGGAAAAAAAATCAAAATATGTGAGGTATGAAACTGTCTTTGCCTCTCCCCCGATGTGGTCTCCTGAGAACAGCTTAGGGTTGCAGATGCAAGTGTTTCCAATGCTTCCCAGACAGGATTACTTCATGGAAGCTCCGGACATAGCTTTCATTCTTCCTTGAATTGGCCATCCCGAGGAGAGGGCCCGTTCTGCCGACAGGGCTGCGAGGGAGAGCAGCACGGGCGCGGGCTGGCCCCGAGGAGGAACCCCGATGGCAGCAGCCCCTGCAGGAGCCCTCCAGGCCCTGCGCTCCCGCTGCAGCCCACCACAGCCCCTGCCCTGCCTGCCCTTCACCCGTATGGTAAGGGACTTGCTGCTCCTTGGTCTTCAGATCCAACACAGAATTCGTCTGGAAGTGAACCTGGCCAAGGTTTCGCTTCTTTCTCAGAGTGCCGAGTGGGAAATGGGAAAGTGGGCTCAGCCTGTCCCCGCTGGGCCCCACCAGGCTTTCCTGGGTCACCTCACCTCTTTTAGCCTGTGAACTCCTGGGAGCCTGTTTGTGTGCTGGTGGACAGATCACTTTTATCGCTTTTATCAGCCCAACACGTCTTTGTAGCTACAGGCACTGCCCAGGTTGTGACTCCTGCTTGTCAAACCCCTACACTCAGTTCCCTTTAATCTAATCCGAATTGCTCCATAGAGGGTAATTTGTATGCCGTGTACGCGGTGAAACTTAGAAAGTTTCAGATGCTGTGGAAGGAACGTTTTTAAACACTTTTAATTAAATTACTTTATTATTTTGAGTAGCTATCAGCAGATTAGCTCATTTATCAAGGGTGACATGTAAGGCTGAAAGTCAACAGCCGTAATTCACAGACTTCATGTGTGTCACACAGAGCAGCACTAAACACTGTGTTCACTCACACATCAATGGGATTGAATTTGGCACCTCTCTATATTTCTTTCAAAGTTATTTGTTTTGTACAGCTGCAAATAATGAAAGCAATTGTTGTGCTGACTCGGTTCCAAGAACTATTCCCCAACCTGCTCAATGTGCACAGAAAGGATCAGTCACTATGGAAATCTATCTTGATTTGGGCCAGGACCTCTCGTGAAAAACAAGTAGTAAATCTGTTGATGCAAGCACTGATTTCTCTCTTGCTTCTACCCAGTTTTAACATTTATATTGGACTTTTTATCTGGAGTAATGGACTGCCTGTATTCGGGATAAGAGTAAATAGAGCTCTTTAGCCTGGTTATTTCATTAAAGAAAATGGATCTTTTATTTAAACTTAGAGCATTGGTAGAAAAGTTTTCTGACGTTTTCTCGTCCGTACAATTTTATATCTTTCTAACCTTTTTCTATTGCAGTGCCAGTAACCATCAGACTAAAAAAAATAAATAACTAAGGCAGTAGTTTTATTTTCTGCATGGACATGGTATGGTAATTTAGATATATTTTTACTTATTGATCACAACATTACTGCACGCCTCTTGGCAGGCTGGAAATGTAAATGGTGGTTCCCATACGATGGCAGCACGTCCTGCAGGGGGTCCGTGGTACACCAGGGCAGTAGTAAAGCTGCATGCGGGTCCTCTGCTTGCAAGGCAGGAGACAGGGAGCGTACAGTGGGGTTTATTTTTCTGAAGGCCCGAGCAGTTGCCCTTCATTCGGTGTTCAGAAGGCACACAGCAACCCACGCACACACCAGCTAATTCATCCTGACTGCCAGTAGAGGTCAGACTTTAAGCTGGCAACATAAACTCCTAAAAGGGATTTCCCTTAGGTCCCCATAAAAGTTGCTAACATCAGAGACCAGCAGTGGTGAAATGAAATTTTTATGAGAAGTCAATAAAATAATGCTGTTTTCACACATGTCAAAGATCTGTTCTGGTATCTGGTCATACAGGCACCCAGAGCGTACTGCTGGGGTTATAAATCTAGTCCAGTCCCATCACCTTTGGAGTATAATCATGAAACAACCTTCAGCAGTAATTTAGAGCTATCAGACTTGTTTCAGAGGGAGACCTCTGGTACCATATGGCTTGGAAAATAACACTCATAAATTAAAAGCAAACAGAGATTAAAATAAAAGTCCTTCAAGTTAAATATGCTGGTAAATAAAGTTTCACTTGGCCACACCGCATGAATTAATGCACTGGCCAGCATTAACCCAACACACAACCTCAGCTGCCATATATATGTATATTTACAGAGCTGCTGAGGGATGGGAATTTGAAATCCACCTAATCTGGCTATTTAAGTTCATAGCCAGAACATGTATTAACAGAGAAATTTTGCATATAATATAAGTAATATTAATGTGCAACGGTCTTTCAAACTCCTGGGTCAATTAAAATATTGTACTCTAAGTCAGCATACACCTTTGACAATAAAATTTCGTGACAATTCATCCTAAGTAAAAGAATTTGGAAAAGTGTAAGATGGATACCCTAGAGAGGCATCAGAATGACCAGGAGGGAACAGGAAAGAGAACTTATGACATCCCTCAAACTCTAGTTTAGCAAAAAGTGTGTTTCTGTGAATTGTAAGGACTTCAGCCTCTGCCTGCATGTATCAGGTGAGGAGGATGCTCACTCCTGTTCCTCCTCTACCATCCGCAGCCTAAATTGGTGCCTCCCAAGTCTCTTCTTGTTTCATCAGCCACTTTCTCAAGAGACCGTTGGGAAACCCTCAGACTAGTTGTAACATATCCTTAAGCCCTGAACAGCACAGAGTGACCTTCATAAGAGCTGAAGAAAGATGCTGTTAGCCCAACTGATGGGGTTTATCGGGATATACCATGTGGATCCATTCTGGATCCCGTCTTTGCTTTGTACAGGGAAATGATTTGTTTGCAGTGATTGGAGTCAGTAGAGCCACATGAGGCTTAAGGGGGAGACTAACAGAGCCTTTCATTTGCTTTGGTTTGGTGCAAACTGCCTAGATGAGATGGACACATTACAAAACTTGGTAGCCTGGCCTTCAATGAACATGAAGTTCAGGGAGGAAATCTGTTCAGTGGCACACAAGACAAAAAAAAAAAAAAAGGAATCTTGTCCCTGCAGCTAAGCTGGTGGCTCATCTCCAGTGAAGATGAAAAGAATTCATTGCTGCAGAGATGTTTGTTTTTAGGAAAGCATGGGTTTACTCGCTGGTATGATTTTAGAGTATCATTTTCTCTGTGCTCTTTGATGTTCAGTCAAGGATCAATAGCCCAAATATATGGAAGAGAACAGTTAAGATACTAAATATACGTGTCTAGATCTCAGCTTTGTATCTTGACTCTGACATCTCTGGTGTCAGGGATGATTCTTAGGCAATTTTGTCTCAACATTGTATGAGTGCTCCGCCAGTTTTCCATATCTCAAGCAAAACTTTGGTATGGTTTAAAAGATAATCTGTCATTTTTCTAATCTGATTATTTGCCAGGTTGTCTAAACCTGAAGTCCAAGAGCCCTCTCAGTAGATTTGATGCTACTTGCTTGCACAGCACACCGTAACGGGACCTCTCGGTGCTACAACAATAAAACTTGTAAATCAGAGTGCTTAACAGGAAGGGCTGGGATCACGGGAGGTCCAATACCAAGGGCAGCTATTTATCTGCTTTTACAGTTGCAAGTGGTAAGAGCCTAGGGAGAGGAAAGAAAATCTTCCCAGTGTTGTTCTATCAGCATGTCTAATTCATCTCCCAAAGGAAGCAACATTCCCTATCTTTAGGACTATTTAAAATTAGATGAGATAAAGCGCTAGGAGATGTCCTTCAGAAAACATTTGCTGGTGACCTACATGAAGCAATCTCCCAGTGCTTCAGCTGTCACATCTAGGGCTGTACTGGGGCCACGCTGTCCCGCTCAGATGGCCTGCCAGGGCCTGTCTCTTCTTTGCAAACTGCTTTGGTACTGCTTCAGCACGGCTGGGACTCAAAGGCAGAGTGGGCGTGCTGGGCTTTGGACTCAACTGTCCATAAACCAAAACTCCGAAGAGGACTGCAGCTGTTTCTAAGAAACAAAGAGCTGAGAGAGGAATTTGGATGAGGGTCTGCTGAGCGCTGAGAGGGTGGCTTGCAAAACAGCCTCTGACCGTCCTCCACGGCTAAATCCCAATCAAGCCATCAAGCAAGCTGACTGCCCGCTGCCCACCAAGTGCTCGTGGGTGAGTTGTTCAGAAAGGCTGCCTCTTGTCCCGGGCCACATGCCCTGAGGTTTCCTGCTTGGAGCCTTGCTGGTGCGAATCCAGCAGGCAGCCCTGCTCCCTGGGGGTGTCGGTGGGTCGTGTAAGCAGCATCGTGCAGCACACCAGTGGAAACCGGGTAATGTGTGTTCTCAGGCCTTTTGCAGAGTGCTAAATTCCTCCTCTCCATCACCCAGCCCTCTTTTCTAAGAAAAATATCAGCTTGCATGGAAACACTTCTTTGTACAGAACATCTGTGTCCTCCTGCTGATGAATCACTGACCTGCAGAAGGAGGAGGCCAAGGGAAGGTCACGAGAGGGACACAATCAGAACGGGGAAGGTGGATGGTCGCAGTGAAGCAGAACAAAAGCACACACCCAGATAGCATTATTTTATTAGCTTTTCTGGGGCTATACATTCAGAAGTAAGTGAGCCAGAGCCTCCCAAGATCAGCCCAATTGATGAACCACACTAAAGAGCAATGAATTTGATCAAATCACAAAGATCATATGTGTCAGAAAAGCGCAAATTCCAAATGACAGTGAAATCTGCTTGGCAGGTAATGCCTCTGTTTTCTCTGTTTCTTAACATAACCCATTAAGAAGAAATGGGCTGAAACCAACTTTGGACTTGACGCTGGAATCTGTTTTCGATCAGCTCTGTGTTCTGCTTCTGTCGGCTTTGTGTGCCTGTCTCAAGAGGTTTTACTTTTTTTTTTTGGTTTGTTTTGAAGGGTGGGAGGTTGCTATTTTGGGAGATGAGATAAAAGCTGTTTGCTCGAGAAGGGGAGAGAGAACCGAACGATCTGCTTAAAACCCAGTCCCCGATGCAGTTAGGTTTCTGCATCCCCAGGCAACGTTATGTTATCTCCTGCCTGCAACCTCGCTGTGTAGTTTGGCCTAACTAGGTCTGCAAGCTGGTTTCCTCGCTGGCTTGCATTAAGCTGGAAAGTACCAATCAGACCCAGGGAATTGGCTGCAAATCGTTTGTGAAATCCTTCTTAATGACAAAGTCCATCAGGCCGTGGAGCAGGGCTTCAATCGCTTCCTTGCAGCCTCCACCACAGCTACCCTGACGTGACCCCGGCTGCTCCCCTGTTTGTTAGGCTTCTCCACAGCTGTGACATAATGTTTTTGATGGCAGGGCTTGGAGGAATTCTGCTTGTGGCAAAGCAGGAATCTGCTTCGAATTAGCGCTGCACATATTTATCAAGTCTACGTAGCATGGCTGCCTGTTGACAAAAGTCCCTTCTTCTGTCCCCTGCTGCTTTCCAGATTAGCTGGCTGGCCCTGCGAAGGTTCGGAGGAAAGGCAGCCGCCGCTGTCTGGGCGCAGCCTCCTACGAGCCCGGAGCGGGGCAGCAGGTGGGTGATCCTCCAGCTGGGATGCCCCGAGCTGAGCCTGCTCCTTTAGGGCCAGATCCTGCTTCTTGGTTGGACCTCGAGGGGCTCTGCGAGGGGCTCACACACTTCAAGACTCCCTCGTCTCGCTGCCCCACTGCTGGCTGCATCCTCCCTGCTGCTGCAGCAGAGCAAACTCCCTCTGCAACCAGGTGGGTTGGGTCGCAGCAGCTCACATCGGCATCTGAAGGAGCCACGGCACCGGGGGAGATGATTGCACAGGGCCTCTGGAAGCCATGCGTTTGCCTTGTGGGACCCTGCTTTTAAAGGTTCTTCACTGACTTTCAGGAAAAGAAAACATTGCTGGGCACCCAGCAGCAGACCCGGTTTGCATTAAAGCCACCTACGCCGCGTAGCAAAAGCTGGGCAGGAAATTCTTCTTTTTCATGTCTAAATATTTAAGGTCTATTTATTTATTTTAATTCCTGTTGTGCGTAGGGATAAAACAAAAATCCTTCAAAGGTTTTTTTTTTAATTATTTTTTATTTTTATTATGAAAAGCAGCAACAGAAAAAGACTCGTCTAAAAATAACCATATATTTAGGGCAGCCCCCGGTAGTTGGAGACACAGATTCAAAGGCTTGATTCCGCCAAGGAACTTGGTGTCTCCAGGATCCTACGCATGCATCTCAGTGACAGGGGCATAGTGTCGCTGGGCTGTGAGCATAAAAACCATCCTGGCTGCAGAACCTTTCCTGGAAGACTGCATTTACCCCAGTCACTTTGGACACAAAATTTTGTCACAGTGTAATTTTCTAATGAAAAGCTCTCTTGTTATAAAAAACCAAACTGGTTCTATTCTTACTACTGATTTCAAGCTGAGCAGAGATAAGCCCACTGCTGTTTTCTTTTCCTAAAAAGTTTCCCTTTTCAGCCCAAGAGTTTATTGCAGTTCCCATAGATAAAACGTTCAGTCACTCTTTGAAGAATAAGATCAGTTCTTGTGCTGGATAGTTATGGAAATCAACAAATGTGACTCTAAGAGCAATTAAATGAAGAAAGCAGCTCCTGGTTTTGGAACTCCCTCCTGACTATTTCTTGCAGAGTAACAGAAGCCCTGATAAAAAACACACAGATCTGTATGAAAATGTCAAGGAGAAAAGAGAACCATGGAAGCTAAGGGAGCTGTGAATGAAAGCAAAGAGAACACCACGACCAAGAAAGAAAAACGTCACCGCGTGGATTCAGGCAGGGAGAAGTACCAAGGCTGGAGATGGAAGAATAATGGAAATGCACACAGACAATTAACAAGGTTCCTTCCCGTACTGAATCCATGCACAGAGCCATGAACTGCTGCACTAAGAACCCAGAGAAGCGATTCTGATAGGGAAATCCAGATCTGAGGCCCTGCAGAATAAGCGAATGGCTTGTCAAGACAGAGCCCGCATTAGCTGGAGTCCTTACTTGTTCTTTCAGAGGTCTGTTCCCATGGTTAGGCAGTACCATTTTTAGCATGGCGTATGAATTTGGGTCTGTGGACTATGCTACTGAAGAATTTCTCCATATGCTAAAGAAAAACAGCAGGTTCTCTGTGTCTCTTGCTGAGTGTGGTACCTGTGTGCTATACATATCTGAGGATGAGGGGGAAGCAAAGCCAACTACAGTCAAACAGATGCATTGAAAAAGCAAGTACTGCACAGTCAGTTAAAGGTGGGTTTTGTTTTGGTTTGGTTTTTTTCTGTATGTGTAGTAAGTTCGCGCAGACGCCTGGATCTGCACAACCAAGCCAGAATGAGACCAGCCACTAGTCTAGCCAACAACATGCAATACTTTGACTGAAGGAAACATGCTTGCTTTCCAGCTGGAAAGAGAAGCTGACCATTTTGCTGCACTCCTAAGATATTGAAATGTTTATATCAATTTAAAACAGACTCTTGCAGAGAGTACAAAAATAAAGAATTTTCAGGCAGAGACCTCAGAGGCCAAGTTGTAAACCCTTGGCTAAAAGGTCTTAGGGTAGAAACAACTGCAGAGCATTAACTGCATAGCAGTGGTTCATACAGGAGCCGTAAGAGTAAAGACAGTATTTAGGAAGATTGCGAGGCATTTCATGTGGGCTTCAGCGCAAGGTCACAGGATGTAAGAAGCTTCGGGAGTATCCAAAAAAATAAATAAATTAAGTTGTTTGAGAGTAAAAATAGCTGTATGCCAAGCACCAATCCTGCAATCCTTATTCACAAGAGCTGCTGTGTTGATATGAACATCTGTCCCGTGGGACGTGACTGGTTGCCCAGGTTTACTGCACCTTGCAGCCCAAAATAAAGAGATCGTGACACTGGGCAGTGGCTTGGTAATGAAGGGGCAGGTTCCACTGTGAGGAAACAGAAACTCTGATGTGCTCACAACACCTCCGGGAAGGAGGACAGCAAATAGTTTTTGGCATTCTTAACTTAACTGAGCTATTTTATAATTACAAGTCCTTAAAACAAGTGCTAGATCTGTTTAGCTTTCTAAAAATCTTTCTAAAAGGTTTCTGTTTGTTTTTCAAAAAGTTTTGTTTGTTTGTATTTTGGCCATGAAAATACAATTCATCTTAAGGGATTTAATGCGATTGTACAAAGATATCAAAAAAGCACGATTCAATAGCCTACAGCCTGTTACATGGCTCTTAAAAACATCATCCATTTCATACGAGCAAACCAGCACTCTCCTGAGGTGTGACTGCCACACAGCCCCCTGCCCACACAGAAGTGCCAATGTTTGGGTGCCCTCCTAGGGCCTGACTGAAATCTGAAATTATTTGTTCATCAGCTGATTTCCTCCCACTCTGCACAAGCAGCAATGCAGACTGTACAGCCTTGCGTGCTTGCAATGGTAAGCATAACCTGTTTACTTTTTAAAAATGTGTATGTGTGAGTAATTCTCTGTGTGATTCATTTAGCTGTCTTTGTTGTGCCTTAGACCAGTCCCGCGGTTATTTTAGAAGACGTGTTATTTTATTACTGCAATGAACAAAGGAACTTTCTCTTTTCCCTGGTTTTCACAAAAATGTGCGATGTTAGGAAGGGGTCAAAGAGAGAATTTTCTGGTTTTCCTTTGAAGTCTCCAGTTCTGAGCTTGGTTAGGAACTTCCATGTGTCCTATATGGGCTTGGATCCTCCCGAGGCAGTGAGCTGCAGTAGGGATTGCATGCAGCTATGACTTCAATCTCTAGCCCTTCCTGGGCATCCTATTCAGTGGTGAAGCAAGGCCAGTTACAGTAGATCGAGACTGACTCTTGCACTGGAAACAGCACTTTAATCTCTTAGACTTTCCTACTTTCCATGAATCTTACAAGCCCGCCGCCACGTGCCTTCCTATTTTGGGAGTTTTATTCATTCTGCTTCAAATGGAAAAGAAATTTGCAGGTGTGTTGTCATATGGTAGAAGGATTATAGTTGTAATTCAGATACCTAGCAACAAAATAGAAGGCAATGAGAAGGCTCATGTAGGAACCTTCTGTTTGCAAACTTCTGCAATATACTAATTTTTCTGTTCCACTGATGCTTCCTTAGCAGAACATTTAGTATCGAAACCCTGAATCCTGAGGATTTGGACAATAGTAAAATGCAAAGCTTCTTTCTCCCCTTTAAGCCCTGCTTGAACGGTGAGGTTTAGGATCTGCAGTCTTTGCTGACCCTCCAGGAGAGCTGCAGGAAGAGGGAGGAAGGGAAATTGTTTTGTGTTCAGATCCAAATATAAAATCAGCTCAATGTTCTTTTCTCCCTCATCAAGAGATTCACATTCCTTCCCTCTCCCAGCTTCCCCCGACACTGCAAGATCAGTGCGTTTGGGTGAGTCCTTAAAGCAAAGTCCAACAGAAAAAAGTAATCCAAGTACAAAGTTGAATGTTCTTCTATTTAAAATGCAAAGAGGATAAAATCTGCGGCTTTAGTTCTTCTGTTTTCTTAAAAGAAAAGGCCTCTTACCCCAGTCCTGTGCAGGATTTGGCAAAAGAGAGAAAGGTGCTTTCACCTACCAAAGCCCTTGAATGTCTCACTCTATTAAAAACTGTGGTGAGCTCCTCCTGAAGCTCACAACTTTGGTTACCTACCGTCCCCACCCTTTCCGTTCTCATACCAGGCTGGGACTGGGGCTGGCTTTGAGAAAAGCCAGGGAGTATTTTTTTTTTTTTTTTGGCATTGTATTTTCATGGCCGAACACCAGGAGTCGATCTAGGAGGCATCCACAAGGTGCCAACAAGCCCTGAAAGTTTGGCTCTCTCCTAAGAGCTAAACCTAAGGCACTATGGCAGGACCTGTTCTTCCCAAAGCAGAGATCAGCTTCTAGCACCTCCAAGCCACGGAGCTGTGGGAGGGCAAAACTTGGAGCTGCTGCCTTGGGTGATGGTGCACCCCTCGTCCCCGTTCACAGGGGCTCACTGTGCACGCATTCAGCTCGGCCTTCTTCTCATAATGTGCTTTCATCTCTCCCCATTTTAAAGAAAGCACTGAGCACCCCACCCTGTCCTACAACAACTGCTGAGCTATTTACCACTCTGAAAGGAAATCCCATGTCACAACCCCTAGGAGCGCAAGGAATAATGTCCGGAATTCCTTTATCTGTGACTAGGCCTGGCGCACAGTCTCTTTCCCGTCTCTTAAGTATACACAAATATATTCTTTTCTTTTGTCAAGGCAATGGGCCCAGATTTTAATGACGGTTTATTAAAAAATAATTAAAAAAAAAAAAAAGGTTTTGGCAGCGCTCAAGAACAAACGTTCTCTGTGTTTAGGCCCCTTTGTTATTCAAGGTGAAAAGTGGCTAGAAGGGAAAATGAATCACTGGTCTTTGCCCTCCATAGTAAATTTGACCTCCACTGTTTTAACAGCACCTAAAATTGGTGTTTGGGGCTAACCAGGGAAACAATGCGGTAAGTCTCATGGCTGCTTCCTACAACGATTTTGCTTAAATTGGTCAAATCATCTCTTTGGGCACTGCAGTCTTTTTTTAACCTTCGGCTTCAAGGCTCCCGCTCGGGTCTCCGTGCCAAGTTCTGCTCAGCTAAAGGCCATGCTTATCGCGTGCTGGCAGCCTGCAGAGTGATGGAGTAAAAGATGGGCACTACCAGCTCTGGGGCAGCGCTGCCCTGGGCCAAGAGGACAGAAAGGAGGGGAGACACCACGTGTAAGCACCCCCAGGTGCGTGGGCCCCTCACACACACCAGGCCGCACATCGCTGCTCCATGAGGGAGGCGGATGGAGGCCCTCACACCACTGCTCCATGGCAGGAGGCAGCTGGAGGCCCATCTGTCCAGCCGAGCTGTCCTGCCAGGCCTCCCTGCCATGTTCGTGCCCTTCCAGCCCAGCAGCTTGAAGCCCCAGGGCCTGACCCGCTGGCATCTTGGAGGCAGCTGCACGGACGCTGAGTTTTGCCTCCTTGTAGGCCAGCAGAACAATGCAACCTGGAGCAGCAGCTCCAGGGGAGAGGGGAGGGAAATCTATAGTAGGAAACGGCTGGGAGCAAGGAAGTTGCAACAGAAATATTGGCACCAGCAGGCCGAGGGAGGCGGGGGAGGCAGGCAGGAGAAGGAATCTTTCCAGGAAAAGAACGTTCGTATCGGATACTTCCAAAATTAAAATATCATTGTGTCGGAGAAATGTTTCAAATATTGGCAGTGCTGCTGGCTTGGCCCGCCACTCTCTTCAGTGGATCCAGCACTCTTGCAAATCAGTTTGAAAAAAAGTGTTTATGATCCTTCACTGTCGAGCCCTCCCATGCAAAGAGAAAGACGCACGCCAGTGGGGACCGCAGAGCCGCCCCAAGTGATTCATGGCACCCGCTCCTCACGGGGTGGTGATATTAGAAAGCTGACAGCCTTGTTGCAGTACAAATAACTCACCAGCTGGAGTTTACTGGCTCTTTTATTTATATTCCTACAGCACGCAGGCAATGCCAGATGTGCTGTCCCTGATTCGTGTGTATTATGTTTGATGTCTCTCATCAGAAACAACGCTGGGCTAAATCCAGAAACTAAACTGTTTTTAGCAGAGATAAATATTTAGGCAAGTCAGTGATTGGCACAAGTCTGTCCCTCCCTTTGCATCCCCTTTCAAACTGAAATAAAGGTAGCAGCTCAGCATGAGCACATCAAAGATCTTGTCTACACAGGGGAAGCACGGCGCGCTCTCACTGCCGGCTGAGCCACTGCCTTCCAGCAGGCTCCAAAGAAAGGGGAGGATTTGGCAAAAGGGGGCCTTCCAGGGGCTGAAACCACAGCATTCACACTGCATCCCATCTACAAGCTGGACCACAGCATCCAGTTAGCACCTGCTCTTATCTGTGTGCTGTCAGGCTTTCTCCTGTCTCTGGGGCACGGCAGACTGTGTTGCTCCTAGATGCTATCACAGACCCTGACAACAGGGAGGGAATAAATCACACCGCTTGCCCTGCCTTGTGTCAGGTGTGGATGTGTGTGTAATACGCAGACTTTGGATGCCTGTTAGTGGTAAGTCTGGATTTTCCTTTGCCCTGTGTGTTCTGGTCCTTGAAGTGTATGTAGAGCACAAAGGTTTCAGTCATAGGACACTGTACGGAGAGTCTGCACGCATAGGTTTTTTCCTGACTTGCTGACAAAATCACTCATTTCTCCACTCACAGAGTAAACTACACTATGTGACAAACTCCAGCACACTCCTCTGAGCTTTGTTCCAAGGTCTCCTGAGGATGGCCTCTCTTTCCTACCTTGGGATCCTCCACGATGAGATACTCCCTGGCTTGCCCATCCTTCCCACATCACAGGGGCTGCCTTGGCAAGAAGCCTTTGCAGAGCAGGAAGGATGGTCTGACTGTGCAAGGCTCACCTGAAGGGACTGAAGGAGAAATTCAGGTGGATCTTCCCTTATTCAAGTCAGCCATTTCACTGTGGCACAGCTCTAGGACTACCCTGCTTACAACAGAAATGTACAGGATGCTCTGAACTCCTAAGGGAGATGACGAGGTGTGGGAATTCAATTCATGCAAATCAAAGTAAATTAGGCCCTGCCATTACCCCACACTGCCAGTAGCGGATTGAAGGTCACCTCACTCGTGACTGGGCTTGTATTTCACAACTTCATTTGCTTGACCTTATTTTCCAGACTGTCGCATGCAGTGAGGAGATGAGCCCATATATTACAGACCACCTAGCCTTATGTTGACTGTGCTGGATCACATGTGCTGCTTCCCATGTCCAAAAGTCTCACCTCGGTATTTCATCAGCATTGTCCCCAAAAGGGAAACCCATTTCTATATGGTCATGATCTTATTACAAAGGTTCTGCATCACCTTGACTGCTTCAGATGAGACTGTCGTGCAACAGAACCAGAAGGCAGTTCTCAGTTTCACCAGCCCAGGGTTTCAAACTGCATGCATGTCATTCCTAGCAGCAATGATTGTGGATGCAGGTACTATGGGGAGAACACGATGTGATGATACCAGTTATGAAGGCGAACAAGCATCAAAAACTTAGCACAAGTACCCAAAGTCCTGGATAGAGGGGTTCAGAAATACCTCCCTATTTTGTATCCTGCCCAATATCTGCTTTTGAACAAGGTCAGAGAGATTGTTATTCCCATCAGAGTGTTTCTGTGTTGAAATGTGGAATTTCTCAGGAATTTTTCATTAACATTGGCTTTGGCAGATAAAATATTGGCTATGCCAAAGACAACAAGCTTGGGAATATGTTGATCTTAAGCACAAAGATACTGTACTCAGCGCTGCAGTTCACTATAAATGGATTGCCCCAACTGACAAGTAGAATAATAACCATGAATATTGATAATGCCCAGGTGTTTTGTTTTATGTATGTATTTTCCTCTTAATTAAAATGATAAGAGTAGCATATTCCAATAAAAACTCATTTATGCCGTCCCATTTTAAATGAGAGAAACTGTTCAGTGAGAGATTAAGAAATTTTAATTCTAATTTAGCTTGGTGCAAAGATCAACTTTCTACCTCTTCAATAACACGCTCTTTTTTAGATGGTGTGACTACACGTGAGAAGTGCCATATTGCTGGCCGAGTGTATCAGAAGAAGTGGCTGAATGAGCGCTTCGTGTTCTGTAGCCTCTCTGGACTTGCTTCACAAATGGAGTTTACCAGGTGAGTGTGGAATTTGTGTTCACCATTGTCCAGAAACCCATCTCACCCCAGCTCTCTTGGCACTGGAGGCTCCAGTAACAGTCATTCTGGGAGGGAGAGAGAGAGACTTCTCCCCCTCTTGCTAGATGTTGTCAGGACACCTCAATACATCCCTCACCCTTAACTGATCGTCGCACCGGGCTTCAGTGAGACATGTAGGTCCCTGAGGCATCTTTCTGCATGTTGGGCTGTCTCTGCAGCCTTCTGCAGAGGACTACTGCAGAGTTACTTTATTCCCAGAGCCTTGCAGCATGCCTTTGCCTTCTTCAGCCACGTCGCAACCCCATTCACGCTGTGGCTCTGTGCTTTCTCTCTCTCCAAACCCTAACTCTAGACACTCCCCAGGTCCAATCCACGTCCCACCAGGGACTTCCCCCCAGACTGGCCAGGACTGAAAAGTTTGGCCAGTCCTCAGCCTTTCCTGGCAGCCCCTTCACAACCCCACTCACACTGGGACTCCACTCTCTCTCTTTCTCTCTCTCACACTGGGACTCCACTCTCTCTCTCTCTCTCTCTCACACTGGGACTCCACTCTCTCTCTCTCTCTCTCTCCAAACCCTAACCCTGACCCTAACCCTACCCCTAGACAGCGCCCAGGTCTAACACCCACCATCTTTTGCTTTCTCCATGGCTACGCTCACCCTCCAAGAGCCTTTTAGGGTGAAAGTCCAACACCCTGTGCTGAAAAATGGGGAAGTCTTTTGTGGAAACTGATACTTAAGCCCTAGCTTAAGGTTTGGGTAGGAGTAGACTTCATAGGAAAACACCCAAGTCTGTGCCAAAATGGCAATAACAATAATAATCATAGCAGTCTGCATTTCTAAGATTAGTTGTGTGATCGCTTACAAAGGGATTTAACCTTGCAACATGTTTGTGAGGTTGGTAATTAATTGCTATTATATACTGCTGGAAACTGAAGACAGATAAGATAAGTATCTTACTTAAGGTCATACAGGAAGCCTGCAGCATGGCAGGAATTAGAAGTCAAGTTAATTGGCTCCCAGTTGTGTGCTGAGCTGCGGGATCATACATGGCCAGCCTCTCTTCAGCTCCACAGGGGCTGGAAAGAGCTGGCACCAGCAAATACCTGGTGTGGACTGCAGCGTCCCCTCCTGTGAGGGTGACCAGTGGGGCAAGCACGAGGGGCAAGGAGGAAGTAGCACACAGCAGTATTTGGAGCCTTTGCTGCATGCTGCTCGTTCCTCTTCCCGAAAAAACATGCAAATTCTAGAACAAGCGTGCTCCTAGAAAGAGGGACTTCTCCTTTTGCTTCCTCAATTCTGATAAATCCACTATTTGTGGCACAGTCTGATACCTGTAAGTAGCTGATTTCTGCTGGGTGAATGCACTAAGAATACAAATGTGCCGTGAGGATGTGAGGGCTACCTTCCTTTTGTGAGGAGGGGAACCTCCTCCTGAATGTCAGCACAAACACTCAGTCACACGCCAGGCTCATTAACCAGCTCTCCAAAAAGCACCTCCAACATAGATGTGCACAGGGGAGACGAGAACAAACTCTCAATCTGGAATCCTTTAACTGTAACAGACACTCAGCAGGGGAAGCCATTAGACAGGAGCTGAAAATTAGCTTTGCAAATTTCTCTGTGCCAGAAGACACAGTCAAAATGAAAACCAAGAGGCTTTTCAGACTATGGTTGCAATTGAAGTGACACTGCATCCATTTGCATGTGTGTGTGCATGTGTATGTGTGCTTCATGATTCCTCCAAGGAGAGCTGCAGCGTATGTGTGGGCCAAGAGGCTGAGAGAGGCGCTGCGTTAAAAGAAATTTGAGAAAAACTGTAGCCTTGCAAGCCCTGTGCATCAACGCCGTGCACCTGGTGGTACCCAGGTAAGCAGACTGTGCACGGCAGCGTTAGCAGGGAGTGGTGTGTGAGACACACCTTTTGGAAGGGACAGGCAGCATTTCAGAGGTAGGCGTCACACTCCTCAGACTGTTCAAAGGTGTTTGCAGGAGATAGGGTAACAATGACTGACCTAGTCTCTAATCTTTTTCATCAGCTTGGCTCTGTTCCCATGCAAAGTACATGAGAACAAAACATGTTAGTGCAAAAGAGCAGCGGAGAAACCCAAGTTCTGTAGCAGTCTGTCTGGAGGACAGGGGAGAGATTCATTTCTGGCAGTTCAGGCAATGCCTACCGCGAGATCCCAGTCCTAATCATTGCAACCTTTAGTGCCTCAATATCCTTGTAGCTTTAAATGGCTTCTTCTCTGGTGATGGAAGTGAAAGATGAAGTAAAAACGTGGCTCCCACCACTGCAGTGCCTGAGCTGCGTTTTCTCTTCTCAATGTTTATTGCCCCAACTTTCCAGGGAGGAGGGGAAGTGCTGGTTGCTCTGATTTACACAAGGGCAGAGGCACAAAAGCAGCACACATCTCTGTTCTGGAGTTAGCCATCTGTCAAAAACATTGCAGGTGTGCCCCCAGGGGAGCGCCCCGGAGGCGTTTCTCAAAGGACAGGGAACCAAAGTTGAGCTGCTTCCACGTCGCAGCTTACATCCAACCCCCTTGACCACCTTGGTTGGTTTGGAGCACAGCACCCGGCCAGCACCACCCCATCTCCTTCCCAGCTCAGCCCAAATCCTGCAGACCTGGCCTGGTCTCCTCTGCTTCTGGCCCTCCTGGCATCACCAGCGGCATCATCGCCACCGCAAGCACTTCCACCCCCAGCCTGGGCTGCAGGGAGGCTGCTGGATGTGCAGTGTGTCTAACAAGACAGCAGTTCAAGGCAGAGGAAGACATAAAACCAAATTATGCCCGACTCCACGTTCCTAAGAATGTAAAGGAAATGCAGGCAAAAATGAGCTATACAGCTACAGAAAGTTAATGTATGCTCATTTGTGTATCAGAGCATTGTCCGGGGGAGCTCTCGGTTTCCTCTCAGGATCTATAATGAATAGGCCTATAAGAGAATGTTATGGCAGCAGAGATTTCTCTTTTCCTACTATTTAACTTAGAACAATATAGAATCAAAACAAAAAGGCAGCCTTTCAAAGACCAGCAGTACAATACATGCTAAAGGACATCACTTCAGCCTTAAATGAAAGAGCCCGGGAGACCTTTGCCCTGTGTATGCTGAGAATTCCTCTCCCTTGATCATATACATGGCAAGGAGATTGCTGTCTGAGATACCCCACATCCCGCCACACCCCGGTGTCACAAACTTGCTTTCACTACCAGCAGATGACAAGACCAGAACCCAGATAAGCAGAAAGATTTTCAAACAGGAAAGATGACCAAAGGAATTGGGCTGTTCTGGGCTCTCCTGAAGTTGCTCTTTGACCCCTTTTGCTGTCCCTTTGTACATTTGGTTAGCCTTGCTCTAAATGTAGGTGACACCAGACAAGACTGGGAATTAAAGAAGCAGCAGCCCAAAACAATGGCTCTGCAAGGCGTTATCTGCCCAGTTCGTCAGGGTGAAGTATTTATCCCCAACAGTAACAGCGATGGCTTTAATTGTGGCATTATTAACTGCTAGCTGTCATTGCTGCTCAAAGGATGCAGAGTAAATGCACAAAAAGAATTAAACGCTACATCAGAGATGTCCAGAACCTAGAACAGAGATCCCAACGTCCTAGGAAAAAAAACTCCATTTTTGCCTTTACACTGTGCACTGCACTGTGTGTTAAAGATTACACTTTGCCTTTTGTTCAAGAAAAGGGCTTGTTCTCAACGCTGGTGGATTTCATCTTCTCAGGTGCACAGCGCGGTTGTGCCAGGTGTGACCCAGGGAAGGAGAAGCCGTGTGAGGAGGAGGAGGAGGGGAGGTGACTGCATCACTGCTGTTTGCGCATCCCTCTGCCACTGCACAAGGAGAAAAACTTCAGTGGCTTTTCTCTGCAGCAGACCAGCCCCTAAAGGACGTTCTGCAGTACTGCAGAGGCAAGGCGAGCTACCCGGGGCACATTTCTGTCACATGCACTTGCAGACCCTGCGACAACTCGTTGCCTTTACAAATGGATTTGATTTATGCTGGTAAGAGGCTCATGCTGTCAGCTTTTTGTCTCGTATTTCTGGCGTAATTGATTCTGCCCAGTCATTTCTCTTGCAGTGATTATTCCTCTTTTCCCAAGCAATAGCTGCCTGTTGCTGAAAGACACCTTAATCTTTTTAATGTAAACTATCTTGAAAACAAGATTTTTAGATATAAAATTTCTGTTACACCAGGAAGATGTTTAGACTGAAATTCTTAGCTCAGGCGGTCTCACTGAGGGACATCCCAGTCAGAGGCAGACAGAAAGGCAGAAAAAGTTGCATTGCTCAATGGCCAGCCACAAATCCATGTAGCATTTAAAAGTCTACGTGAACATTTTGAACAGTGATACTGTGATATAGTACAGTGGAAGAGCTATGCAAACTCTCCTCCATGGGAATCAAAAGTAGTTCAGTTTTAGCTTTTCCCCTAATCCCACTTTGAGCACGGATTTTTCAGCTCCTCTGCCCTGATTTTCTCAAAAGTGCAGGACGAGTTTGGCAAATGAAAACTGAGATTTATACCCAGACAAAACTGTCTCCTTTCCCCTTCTTTTGTCCTTGTGCCAGAAACTCTCGAGAAAGCTGAAGATACCGTCATGAAGAATGTTAAAACAAATTGTGGCACATATTCTTGGGATGAGGAAAGGAGAGCCTTTCTCTTGGGAGCATTAGTCTGTGCTCGTAGACTTGTGGGATGTCGTAGTGCCTGTTTGTGGCTGCCTGCCCTGTTTGATATTGTTTACCAGCTCTGACGCTCTGGATAGTACATTAGGAAAGAAAAGTTAGCAATTGAATGTTAATAACAACCACAGTTATGCACAAACGTACAGAGAGATTAACTTCAGGAACCAGAGGAAGGCACGCTACGTCATGGTTTATTAACTGAAATTAATAATGGTGTTGCACCATGCAGGCTTGAACATCACATTTCAAATGCAAAGTAGAGGACCATAAAAAAGGCAGAGTATGTGGCTAATTTATAACAAATGTGTTTAGCCTTGGAATAAAGATCACACTGCAACGAATACATTGTGAAAGCCCAAACTGCTGAACCCCCTAAGGGGTTTCTAGTCCCTTGTTCTCTTCCCAGAATGTTCACCTGGTACAGGCCTTAGGACACGAATAACCACATCTGTCGGTCTTTTTAGCTGAAAGGAGTATAGATTGGACAGTATCCCCAAATAGTCCCATGTCTCCATAATGCTAAGACTAAATCAGACGTGTATACATCCTTCTTCAAATGTAAGGACAACATTTCCTGGTGGGGATTTGCATCTGGAGCCAGATGGGGGAAACCTCCGACATCCCCTTCAGCATCCTGCTCGCTCCTGAACTCACCTTGCCCAGGCAGCTCCTTCATCCCAGCAGCCGTGCCATAGCGGCCCTTTTGGTTTTGGCCCATACCTCCCTTTCATCAGGGCAGGTGATGTTGCCCAGGCAGAGCTGCATCTCACATGTGGCGAAATGCAGCACGCCACAGCGAGCCAGGTAATGGAGCCACCCGTGTTTATCTGACGTGGTGCAAAAGCCTTGAGAAAATGGTCCACGTGTGAGCACAGCCTAGAAATTCAGAGCAATTCCAAGCCTATAAATACATCACACCGAAGACGTGTTTTGTCTTTCTGGACAAAGTTAGAACCTGATGTATTGGTGGATTAAGTAATAAAACTGTTAACGGGATCATTAGTGGCTTCGTGGTAACAACCAGCCCTGACTTTCCCAGAGACCCATGGTGTCATTGTATTTGGAAAAGCCTTCGCTGAGTAGGATGATGAGCTGTGAGAAACACGCGGCTGTCTTTCAAAGTGCGATGGGCCAACTGCACTGAGACCGTAGCCAAAGGAGGCTCTGCCCCAGGCAATCCCTCCCCATCACACGCTGTGCTGGGTTCACGCTGACGTCGGGTTCTGGAGATTAATCACCCTCTCTAGTGATTCCGATTGGGCCAAGCCCCGCTCTCTTCCCTGAGTTCTTACTCCATCGTTACTCAACAGGAGATTTGCCAAGATTGAGGAAAAGTTGTTTTTAAGCACGAGAACCTCCGGGAGGCTTAGTGGAATGGGACCTTCAGGGCCAAAATAAACGCCAAGCGAGCGCACGCGCGGCCCCACGAACAGCAGCCGGGGTGGCTGGCCCCGAGGCCGCCAGTGCTGCAGCCTAGGGGCAGGGCCACCCACTGGCTTTCCCTCTTCTTAGAGAGCCAGCGGGGCACTGAGCTTTCTCACTGCGATTTTTCACTTCCAAAACGAATTGGGATTTGCCAACAAGATCAGTGAAATCTCCACCTCTATCAAGCATGTGGCGAGAGAGCAGCTTTCAGCCAGTTCTCTTCTCACTCAGATCCTACCACAAATGTAAAACCAACCGAAGTAAAATAAATGTTCTTGGTCACAGAAAGGCAAATTCAAAGACAGGCTATTGTGTTCAGCTTTAAACCTGTGTAACGGAGAGCAAAGATCGACTCAAGTGCACGAACACGAAATGAAAATAACCCAGACATCATCCGTTCGTAGAGAAAACATGTGGCAGGCTAAAAGTTTAGCTGATTCTCTCTGCTTCACACCATGTAATAGCTTAAATTGTGTTTAAAAGGTTCTCGGGGTGACATCATCGTTTCCATTCACTTGAATCACCCTTTAATTGTAAGAGTACAAATAGTTAAAAGCTAGCCAGATTTGCTGTTTAGCTCTCTGTCCCCCTGTGTCATGCAGCAAGAGCTGCTACAACTTCCTCGCCTGGTGTACACCTACCAAGGGGTCTGGGAAAAGCATTTCTCCCACACCTGGGCGCTGCATTAGGAGCTCTGATATTCCTCGTGGGCTGAGGAGCAAAGCAGTACCTGGGCTTTAAGCAGTGGCTGTGCATGAAGTCCTTTCCCTTATCTTTGCAAATTAGCGCTGATGGAGTTAATTTGCAGCGAATGGAGAGGGGGGGCTGCGTGGAGAGAGGGGCCATACCTTCAGCTGGACAACACTGCACCTGTGGGATTTATTTTTCTGCAAGGAGAGACAGGGACCTTGAGGCTTGCAAGTGATAATCCACTGTGCCTTACTTCCCTCCTTTCAAACACAGTTGCATACGTCTTCCTGTTCAGGGCTCTGGGCAATCTCTTCCAACAGCCATTTCCTGTATGAAGGCGTACTGTAATTAGGATTGCCCACAAGAAGGGTTTCCAAATGCTACTGTGTGGGCATGTGTTACAGCCCCTCGGGGAGGCAGCTTCAGGCAGCTGGAAGAACAAGTGAAGAAGCAGAGGGGAAAAACACTTTTTATAACTCCTGGAGGACACGCTGTCGTAGGCATCCGCACATTAAAGGCCTGAAACGGCAGCCCCTGCGCAACCAAACCCCCAAATTCGGGAAGTCCAGGCTCGGTATCAGCTTTCAGGATGATCCCTGTGGCTACAAAGAGCCAAAGCAAGCCCTTCTCAGTAGCAGTGAGGGAATCTAGGATCAGGACTGGGATACTAAGGAGGCTCCGTGCCCGTATCACCAGCTGCAGGCTTCTGGAGACAAGGAGAAAATAGCTTCAACTCCCAAATTATTGTATTCAGCGCTTATTTCAGCTAATGAGGTATGGGTTAATGGCAAACAGGATGAATCCCTCACAGGATAGCTGTTTGTGTGTGTGTGTTTGTGTGACATATCCCCGTGAGTGACAGGGGCTGTCCCAGTTTACCCACAGCTAGGGAGGAGTGGGCAGAGTCGCCCCGTGGAGATTGCTGCTTTTTCTGCAGACTGACCTTAGGGTATCTATAAGGAAGAATTTAAGGTGTGTAATTTCTGAGCTGTGGGCTCTAAGGAAGCAAAGATTTTGACTGCGGTGTTTTAAATTCATGGAGATTTTTTAAAAAATGGAACAGGTAATGACTAGGTCAAGCTTCCTTGACCCTCAAATCAAGAACAATCCCAGAAGGACTGAAAACTCCCCTCTCTACTTCCTTGGCAATCGTGTTCCCACAGTTCAGAAAAACACAGGAAGATCTAAGGAAACCTATGTGGAAATGCAAAAGACAAAGGCAAGTGGTCTGAAAATAGAAGGCTGGTCCATATATTTCCTTTACATTCTGGTCCTGAGTCCAGTTTTTGGCTGAATTTTGAAATCTCAGGGAGCATATGCTTTTGCCATTCTCAGCAGGGCACAAAGGAAAACGGGCTTGTTTGGCCTTGCCTCATTTGAAGGGTTAGAAGAGGTCCTTTCCTTCTTACCCACTGATGTCTAAGATTCCTTTTCAGCGCTGAAAGCTTTGCAGCTTAGAGCCGCAATGAAAGCCCCGAACGCTGGTTGCACACGCACCGTGCACTAGCTGTGACTCTTTACGTTTGTGGATACTGGGGAGGGGGGAGGCTTGAAAAAATTGCCCTTGAAAAGTTTAGTTCAGCATGAAGACTTGGTGCATCTGCTTGCAGAAAACCAGGGATTTGGCTGCAGGTCTCAGACCCTGGCTTGGCTAACCTCTGCACCAGGCACCATGTAAAGGCAAAATTCATTTTGGTACAGGGAAGAGAGACTGTGCAGACCTCTAGAGCTGAGAAATTCCTCCAGACTTTTTCTAATGTAAAAATTCGAGGAATCCTGAGCCCTGAGGGGAGTTTAGGAGACATCCAGGAAAGGGGGGAGCGAGCAGGAGAGGGGTGTAGGATGTAGTGAGGACAAAAAGTATGTGCTGTAAAGACAGGCTAATCCAAGGACTTGGGGATGAGGGCGTTGGGCTGCCTTGTAAAACAGTTCACACATCTACTCACTATCCATCATAAAATGGTTCACAGACTCACTCCCCACCAGAGTACATAGCTGTATGAAACTGTTAGCGACTGCCTAATGCAAAGCTAACAACTGCACGGGGCACTGGCTCAGCTGCCCTCAATATGTGGATTCATTGCATGCAATTTCCCAAACCTCTGAAAGCAAAAAGCTGAGATGGTCCCTCCGGGGCACACGGGGCAGTGCTGGTTGTGGCTGCATGTGCTGCACAGCCTGCCTCAAGGACAGCAGAGAAAAGCCCAGATTCAGCTCTGTGGAGTGGGCACGGGACGCAAGATTCTTTCCTGCTTCCTATTCCCATTACTGGAGAATGCAGGAGGTCCAGCCAGGTCACCAGATTTACCTAGTTCAGTTGTGGATGTGTGCTGATACCTGGTTTCGGGTGGGCCGGGGTTCCCCACGCAAGTGGGTGCAGCACTCGGGCAGTGTGGAGCTTGAACAAAATGGGCAGCAATCAGTTTTGTTCATCACAGGCTCATGAGATCAGACTCCCTACCTTCTTCGAACCTTCCTCCTTTCTCACTTGAAGCAAATGGCTCACGGGCAAGCCCCTAAGATCACAACTCCTATACAGAAAGCCTCGCTTCACATGATTTCTTCTAATCTTGGCTTGCTCCTGGTGATTGCAAGCTCTCTGCTGCTAAAGTTCTGCTCCCTGGGGCAGCCTTCAAGCGTGTGCTTATATTAAATGCCATTTCCAGATAATAACCTTGACTGGCTGATTTTGGCAGGTTCTCCTATTTTCTCAGTGGCCTTAACAAGAAAAATTAAAGAAGTGCCTAACCCAGGAGATCAGTTCTCTGTTGCACACGTTTTATGCCCTCTTGTTTATGTAGCCAGCTTTTCTGGCCATGTGGTGGAGTACAGCTAGATGCTGTGCCCAAAGGTGAGAACCAGAATGCCTCGACTGGCACCCAGCAGCCTTTGTGTCCCGTCAGTCATTCGAGCTGCTTTCTGAAGGAAAACACTTGGGACACATCTATTTTGCTCCTGGCTGTTGTTTAGATATTCTGAATATCTTTTAATTGCTTCCACTCGTAATTTCCCATTCCAGTGACATCAGGCTGGTCTGGAGAAAAAAGGAAAGGTGGAGCAAGGGAGATGAGAGGGACTAAGCACAAGAACTTCGGCAGGGCTGCTAAGCTTCAGTGTCCTTCTCATACTCTCTGTGAAAGTCAAACGCTGCCTCCTGGAAATTTCCTGTGTAGTTTTAAAAAATGCAGGTTGCTGCTGCTGCCCCCAAAACTGTTTTGCAACGTAAGCTGAAAGCAGCTCCTCTGTTCATCCTGTCCTTTGCTGATGATCAAGTGACCCTTGCTGCATATGCTTTGCAAATGTCTTTGGAAGCAAAAGGCACGTTTCATCTCTGAGCGTATGCAGCATAAGGCAGATTTTCACCCTCCTTCAAACCGTGCTGGCAGTTTGGAGGACAAACTTACAAAAAAAGGCAGCTCACGTACCACTGACTGTACCTAAGAAATCTCTTGTGCTTGTTGGAAACCTTTTGCAATAAGGTAACCTGCCGGCAATACACATATTGTAAATACAGCCCGACTCAATGGATTACTTCAGACTGAGTTGGGTTGAACTACTGCTTTACGAGCAATTCAGAGACCATACAAAAGAGTAGAGACCACTCAAATGTACACTGCTGCTCTTATTTAGATTCATGTGTATTGGCAGACCAAAGGGGAAACGTGTGCAGATAAATATTTTTGAAATTTTAAAAGAAGATATGTTAAGTTCTTGTAACAGAAACCTTCAACAAACAATCTGGTTTGTATTCTCAGTATTCTTTTGGGTACGATGCTGGTTTTTAGAAGCTCAGGGAGTATTCAGAAATACTTTGCATTTTTTTCCTTGCCTTAAATAGATGAATTAGTGTAAGAGATTTCCAGTTGGTTTTGAAAGTGGCAGCTTCAGGCAGAGAAGCTCATATATCACAATCTTATAAAAAGTCTCCTTTGCTTTTTATAACATTTTCCCACAGTAAAGCAAATGTTTAGAAATAACACCAATTAAGAGACACATTTTTGGTTTACTAGAACCGATCAGCAGCCCATATTGTCGGCTATCCAATCCTCCACTTCCCAGCACTGGCTGCCCCAGAGGAAGGCAGAAGCACACCCCAAATGCCTCTGCCTTCGCAACAGCGCGCCGCCGGCTCCGCAGTCCTTCTGGCTACATGCAGTGGGCACCCTTGCTGGCAAGCTGGCAGGGTTCTGAGCTCCTGAAGCTTTTGATTAGCTCTTGACATGTGGCACATTTGAAATGCATCTGTTAGTAAGCTAAATTGCCCTTCCTGGTACATTTGTAGGTCTGTTTGCAGAAGAAGTTGCAAAATGAAACACACAAAAAATGTTAAATTCCAAACTGGCTTCAGTGTCAAAGGCATCAGGCAGGACCTAATTTTAATTCTTGAATCTTGTTAGTTTTCCAGTGTTATGTCATTGCAATTACCGAGTTTATTCCAATATCGGAAAAGTTATTTGGAAAGCGTATATATTAAAAACTTTTTGATAATAATATCAAGGAGCGAAAGACACTACAGAAGGTACTGCCAGTGTCAATAATTCTTTTCAGATGTTTTTTTTAAAGGCCTACCTAGAACTTGTGCCAGCTGTCGGCATCTCCACAACTATTATTACTATGTAAAAAGTTTTTAGCAGAAAGCCCCTAACTAGTACAAGAAAGAATTTGAAATAAGCTCTGTAATAAACGAAAAGGAAGTGGATATTTCATGATACCTGTGGAACTGTCTTAGGAAGTTTAAAGACACATGAAATATTTTGAAGCTACATTTTAAGATGAGTCAGGAATTTGTTGGGATGGAGTTTGCACGGTCCTTGCTAAACACGGACATGGAGCGAATGATCCTCCTTGCACAGGAGTTCTCTGAAGGAGACCACCCATTGATCCGGATTAGTTTTACGGCTATGGACAACTTCTGTCCTCTGGTATCCCTGGCCCACGTAGGGGATCTGCTGAGCTGCAAAGCAGTTCATAACGACACAGCGGCTGCAACCACTGATACAGAAGGAGAGGGCACTCCAGCTCCCTTGCTGAGGTTTGGTAAGGGCCACGAATGTTCCCTTTCTCTTGGCTGCCTGGGAAGTCCTGCCCAGGAAGGTGCCCCTGGGGCTGGGCATCTGCACTGCCCTCACTCAGCACCTCAGGGGCAATGTCTTTCACCGTTGCAAAATCATCTGTCTGCCTTTTAGATGTTTGGGTTTGAATCAGATTCAAGTTCTTCAGCGTAACTCTGCCTAATTTTGACCAGAAAGATCCCAGAGGAGGCTTAACCTACAGCCTGCAGGACAGATCCATGCCTCTTGTTCCTTGGGAGGTCAAACAAAGTTTGATTAAATTCACCGCTGGGGATGAACTTTGAGGGAAAGGTGACTGAGGAGTTAATACCTCACTAACATCAGTGCTATCCAGAATCCTCCGACTTCCTGGCCCTGTTTCAGTTTGGCTTCCAGCCTAATTAGGGCACACAGACACTGTGCTAACAGATTCTTTTCCTAATGATGGACAAAGGTCTGACAGCCATAATGCTGCTTCCAAATCCATCATGAGCCTTTGCCTACAGGGACAGTCAGCGATGTGCCTGTCTTCCTTTCCTTCTCACTGGATGCACACATTGCCTCCTCTCTGCCAGGCACTGATGAGAAGGTGAGCCTGGACCAACTTCCAAAGCTGTTAGCACCAAAAGTGCCAGGAAAGCAGTGCTGGTAAGTGAAGAACCAAGGCGGCACTGCAGTGTGGGCACCATCTCTACCCAACCTTTTCACCCAGCCACTGGGGTGCCACTGCACCGTGCTCCACTTCAGGAGCACTTGCGGCAAGACGTGCTTTCTCCCTTCTGCCAAACACTTGCCCTCATCTCCCTCCGATCCACAGAAGTCTGTGGGGACTTATTTATGCCTTTGTGAAGCTCCAGGCTGGATTTCTGGTAACGCACCTTCTACGGGCAGCCCTTCCAGCCTGTGCATTAACTGGCAGTTAACACACGCGTGTTGGCCAGGTGGAGCAATTAGAGGACCCCTCAAGGACACACAGGCTCCCTGTTCCCCACCAGGTGCACCTCAGGGTGCATCTCCTGGTGTCCCGTGCGGCATGGGACCATGGCACCAGCCTTACCGGGGCACTCGGACTGAGGGTCACCAGAGTGCCGGCCATGGAGGGCTCTTTGGCCTGCACCATTTGTGGTGGCATTTATTCATTTTTTTTCAGGAAAAGCTGGACAGGCAGTTTGCAGCACGACCTGAGGATAACTGCTTATTGTGCAGGGAGCTGTGGGGAAGATGCTGTAGGGGATATGTGAAATGCCCTGGGCTAGCACCTTGCAGCCAGCCTGGGGGCGTTTCTGCAGAAGGAACCCATCTCTGAGTGGAGCCAAGAAAACCAAGGATGCTTCGGTGTGTCCACCTGATGAAACTAACCCCCAAAAGGCTTGTAACGTGCTGAGCACCCCGTGAAACCCATCCACCACCCAACAAAACTCGCGGGGAACTGCCTTCAGAGGCTACCTAGCACCTCACCCCCTCACCCAGCATGTGCCAACGGAGTAACTTCACCGAGCACTGCCGAAACGCCAAACCCTCTGCGTTACCCCTGGGCTCCCCAACCCCCACAGAGACCCCCAAACCCCGCAGCCTCCCCCCAAAACTTACAGCCCCCCCCCCCCCAACCCCACCGAGCCCCCCCAGCTCCCCTCGAGGGAGCCGGGCAGCGCCCCTCGCCCGCTCCCGGGGAGACCCCGCGGCGCCCCCTGGCGCCCGCCCGCCCGCTCCCTGAGGCGGCGCCGGGCGCCTCCGGTCCCGGCCGCGTCCCGGAGCCCTCCGGGGGGCTCGTCCCGGGGACCTCGGGCTCTTACCGGGCGTCAGCAGCAGCAGCAGGGCGCAGGCGGCCGTGGCGGCGCTGGGCCGGAGGGCCATGGCCGGGCGGAGAGCTTGGCCGGAGCGGGGCGGGAGGGGCAGAGCGCGGCGGGCAGCGAGTTGCCGCTGCCGGTCACCGCCTCATCCTGGCGCCGCGGGGCTGGTTCTCGCCGTCTTTTCTTCCCGAGGTGCAGGTTTTTTAAAAGTTTTGTTTGGTCGTTTGGAGATCCGGGATAACTTTATTCCTCGTTTTGTTTTGTTTTGTTAATTCAGGGGGGTGGGAGGCAGTGACGGCGCGGAGTAATGCGAGGGGTTATTGTAACACCCCGAAAACTTGGACCCCCCCCCCAAAAAAAAAACATAAAATAATAATAATAATAAAGTTTCCTGCGGTCGGCGAGCTCGCCTGGAGCTGGGGCTGAGGCGGCCGCCGGGATGGGGGCGCAGGTGCGGCGGGGCCGAGCCCCTGGTCCCGTCCCGTCACCTGCCGGGGGACGCCCCAAGGGGCTCGGGCATGGCCGCAGCCCGCCCAGGGGCTTCTCCTCCTCCTTCTCCCCCACCCCTCCGGGTCCGCTTTGCCTTGGCTGGGAAGTTTGATACGAGCCCGGGATTCTTTATAGGGACAGGAAAAAAAAAAAAAAAGAGGAAGGAGAGACGTCACCAGGCCAGGGGACTTCACTCTCTCTCTCTCTCCCTCCCTGTCATTTCACAGAGCTCCTGGATTTCCTGTTGCTGCTTGAGATGGGGCAAAGGAACGAGCAGAGCTGTGCCCCGCTGCCTCCCTGCCCTGCAGAGCTGGAGCTGCGCTAGCATCAGGTGGCAACATCCCCCCCGGGCCTGTCCCTGCTTCCCCTGAAAGGCAGAAGGGCGCCCGAGGTGCCAGCATCCCCTCCCGGCACAGGGAGCGCAGGGTAATGCTGCCGAGGAGCGCTGGAGCACTCTCTTTACTCCCTTTGCCTGGTTATTTTGCAGTTTGGGTTCTCCCGGTGCCGCTCTGTGTGTCTGTCCTGCTGGAGTGCCAGCCCTGTGCTCCCAGCCCCGCTGCCTGCAATGTTGCAGCAGCTGCTGCCAGCGCACCCCGTGCACTTGGGGCACAGAGAAAGTTTCTTGTTGGAGTAGGACATTCTGGGCAGCTCTAATTTTGTTAATATTTACACAGCTCAGCTGCCTCCATAATCTCTCATGGGTTTCTCGTAACAGCTGCTTCTGTGTCACCCAAGAATTGTCTCCAGGCATTTGGGTGTAGACAGATCCACCCACGTGTTGAGCTTTCCAGCCCATCCACGTGCCTTTGCTCTTGCCATGCCAGGCAGGACTGGAGCAGGAGCGAACGCTCCTTCAATGTGGTTCTGGCAGGGGACTTGCAGATGCTTCCCCTTTTTTCGCCTCCGCCCCAGGACAACAGAGTCCTTTCCTCCTCCAGTGCTGCTGCTTTAGCCCCAGGTGCCTCCTGGGCTGGTGCACCTGCATCTGCAAGGATCAGAAGCTGTGCTGAGCTGGGACCAGGTGTCCTGGGAGATGTCCCTGCTCATAAAAGGAATGCTTCTGGAAATGCAGCTGGCATTCAGGTGACAGGAGGGAGCTGTTCTGTGCTATCGTTAAATATACATCCCAGTTACATGGCTTTTTACGTACACAAACCACTCTACTCTACTGATAAGGAGAGAGTGGTGGAAGCTCTACAGCTACTCACACAGACTGTCACTCCCAGTAATGCCACAAATGAGACGCTGGGGTTAAATGACCTATTACAGTAAAGCACTGTTGATCTCCATAGCTGAATGGCAGGGTTTGTTTGGAGTTTTTGTTACTCTAGCTCAGTTTCTTTTCAAAAGAAGAGAAAAATAGCAGGTGTATTAGACCTTATACTGAATGTATATCATAGGTTTTAATGAAACTGAACTGCAATCAAGATATTATGAAGTTTCCAATGCCTACTATGTGGTGCAATTGCCTAAAGGAACTAGGAAAATAAAACTAACATTCACATTTTAAAGAAAATGTACAGCATTGAAGAGGCTTTCAGGGTAGGGAGTAGCTGCATTACCTGAGCGTTCCCTAGGCTTCCAACCTTAGATGCTATCATGCTGGGGGAACCTGGTTATGGTGGCTCTGAGGAACAGTACGGAGCGTAGAGTGGAGTGGAGACACCACGGCATCTCCAGGTGGGGACTAGATTGTTCTTGAGCACACCAAGACTGATAAGCCGTACTTTTTGCTACCCTGGGCCAACGACCTGTCATGTTTTGACAAATGCTGTACCCTAGTGTACTTTTTGCTCATTAGAATATCATTATAATACCAAAACACACGTCCATCCCAAAAGCTACCCACCTCCAAGGTGCAACCTCCCCTCACTGACCACGCGCTCTGAATTTCTCGGAGCCTATTCCTTTAAACGGAGACAGGAAAACTTTTCACCATTCATAACTCAGATATGCTTGACTGCAGTCACTCAAGCTCCAGCTAAAAGATAGAAAATAATATCAATTGGCCTAAGAGAGAGGGGATGTCAGGGAAGATACCATCGTTAGGGAATGTACCATTGTCAGGGGAGATACCATCACAAGGGAATACACCATCCTGAGGACCTCCTGACCCCTGGGATCAGTCAATGGGCTGAGCCTCTCTTCACCCCCAATTGGGATGCCTGTGGGTTAGATTTGAACACTTGATTATACTGTGTGTCTCTGCGGAAACTTAGAAATCTCTGTAGAGTCTTTTTGCCTTTTAAAGCGTTAATTTCCAGGCTGTGTACCTGTGTATTTAATGCGTGCTAGCTTGCTTTTGCGGACAGTAAGTTATCGCTGTCAATCCAAAGACCCCAGGTACCTGTTGCTGTAATAAATTGCACTTCACTGCATTGTTCCTAGCTGTGATAGCTCTCATTGAACACGACTAGAGTGAGGGCGGTTATATGTTATTGGTGAATCTGTGACAGTGGCAGTTTTGTGCTCTGAGTCCGACCAGACCCATATCGGTTAATGCGTTACTGGTGAATCTGTGATTGTGACAGTTCAGTGTCCTGAATCCAACCGGACCCGCAACGGTTAATCGGCTACACCCCTTATTGCAACAGAGAAATTGGCATAGTCAGCAGGATTGCTATGGATAAACTGCTGCAATAATGCAAATGTTTCCCTTCCCAGGTGGGGAAGGAGTGGGCCCCAAAATTTTGGAAAAATCAAGAGGAAGTGGTAGAGCACATTGAGCCGTGTCAGGCTTCACGAAAGATCAGACAACGAAAGGGTAAAGGTGTGATTTGTGCTGTGTTAGATGCCTGTTTGTCTTGTGCTCAGCAAGAAGCTAAGGAAACTCCTGCTCCCAAATGATTTCTGATGTGGAACATACAGCTTTGAAATCAGAGCATGAGGTGCTGAAATCGTCATCAGCCTTCGTAAGGGAGACAGGAAAAACATTAGGAATCAGAATGGATAAACTTTTAAATGAGAATAACAAACTTGTGACTGAAAATGATAAACTTGTGGGTGAGAATAATCCTCTTAAACAATTGCTGGAGAGGTTTAGTCATCTGTTAAATAGAATACAGCCTTCTGCTCCGGTTAAGCGGGATCGTAGATCGTGCAGCCCCTGAAAGCTGGGATGGCGATTTTTGGTTTGACAGTGATGATGATGTCAAAGAGATTGCTGATTCTGAACCTCAATTGATTTTCTTGAGACCTTTGGTTAAAATTGAGACTACCATTGATGGTGATGATGATGAAATCTGCACTACTGCGTGAACCATTTCATGGTTACCAGCAGAGTTGGTTAAAATATGGGAAAAGTTCTCAAGGTGGTCAGGAGAATTGGAAGTTGATTATGTGTGGCGAGTTTCTCTTGAAGGAGGAGACCGAATCCTGTTGAGTGAGGAAGAGGCAGGAGACTTTTGGGGACCTGGAGTATTTTTAACCACCACACCAGGAGACCATAATTACTCTATAACTGCATGGGAGAACTCTGGGGAGAATTGACTAACCGGAAAGCCCCCAACCCATACAGAAACTGCAACTTCTGCACCGAGCCCAATTGAGGAGGCAGAAACTCAGCAAAAAACCTCCCATCCCCGGGGAGGGCAGTGAGCCACCTTGCTCGGCAGGTAGTAGCAATTCAATGGCTCTCTAATGAACACTGACCCTGTCATTGCTATTCCCATTGGACCCCGACAAATATTGTTGAATTTTCTTAGTGGCACCAGGACCCAAATGTCAGTAATTACACGTGAGACAACACAGCCCCTGAGCGTCGACGCAGGGTTAAATTCACCGGGCTCGATGGTGCACAATGCCCCACCACAAAAAAATTCACTCTGGCTGCCAGAGGAACAAAAATGAACCGGAGCAGAAGTATTAGTTGGTGCTGCCTGTGCTATTTTAGGACTTGACATACTGCGTGGCCGTATGTGGAAACTCCCTGATGGAACTGTGTGGAGTTTCGCGACACATCAAAGGGATTCAGGCACAGTGAAACTGAGGCTGTTACAAACAGCCATACCCTTACCCCCCGCTAAAATCACTAATGTTCGGCAATAGAGAGATAGTGAAGCCTTCCGTGCATCTAACAGTAGCAATAACTACTCCCAAATATCCTACACACATGGGAACTCGAAGATTGCTGTTTCACCCTCTTTCTAACCCTGCCGGTTGAATACAACTGAGCGTATTTTATTTTCTTTCGTGTTCACGGGAATCCTGAGTGAATTGCATGTGGACAGCTGGAGAATTGCAAACCAACAGTTTGGATTAATAACACTGTGCTTTCCCCTGACCTTGATGCAATTACAGGCCTTAAAGGAAATTTAGCTCCTGTGGTTGTGTGCGGAGCTGAGGTGTTTCACCGTGACATCTAACCATGCGTTGTCACGGTATAGGACAAGCCCTAGAACATCTCAAGACAAAAAGGACCTAAATCTCTCTACTTTAGTTCTACATGGAAACAAAATATTTTCCAAAGATGAGTGGAGTCGGAATGATTCTCTAAGAATGGCTGAACTTCAAGACTGTCTTTTGGGGTTACAGAGGCACAGAATTATCAATACAAAAAAGAATATACCAATTCGGCCTTACGTTAATCTCACTCCTTCCATCTTCAGCACAGGTCCTTATATAGTTAAAAATGTGGGACAACAAGTTCTCGTTACCCCTAGCTGGTCTCTAAAAGGGGTATTGGGAACAGGGTTAGGTATATTAAATAACTGCTGCTACAGATGAGCTAAGGAGATTGGAACGACATTTTACCCCATTGGGAACAAATTGAAGAACTGTAAATGCCCTTGGAAAAACTCAAGGCAACACCTCCCTTGCCATGAGCTGCATCCAAACCAGTTAATGCTAATTTTTGTATCAATGCCCAGATCACCCTTAAGATGACAAGTGCATTTTCTATGCATAAAAATGTTTTTTAAAACAGTTTCCTCCAGATCTGTGTTGCAGCAATGGACTTTTAAATAGTTATGGATAATAGTAAAGACAAATCATATATGAAGCTTAATTAAAGAACAGAAATTCTAGCTTAGTTTAAGAGCTGAACTGTATTTTTAGTTTACAGGAAGGTGTTAAAGAATTCATTTGGGGCTACTGAACAACTGCTAACAAATTATGTTTTGTTTATGTCATGCCCCAGATAGTCTTGTATTTGTTGATAAACTTAACTGTCTTTTTAATGGAGACCAAATGCCTGTAGTGTGTAGTTTCACAAGTAATTCAGTGTGAGAACCTGGCCAAATGATCCTGGGAATTATTTTCATTATTTTTCCCTCAAACTATGCAAAGCCAAAAAAAAAGAGGTTGTAAGTACGACACGTTTTGTTCATGAGCATCCTCGCATGCCTATAGCAACCCTACGCGTAGCAGGCTTCCCTAACACAACAGCACCTTCCATTTCTACAGATGGAAAAAGCAATTTGCTAACTGGACTAGAACCTCTTCATAACAGTACAGCTCCTTTTGCCGTGACAGTTACTCCATCTGAGGAACGCAAAGCTCCTTACTAATGTCTTTGCCTCACAATACTCATGGGAATTGAAGTAGGGCTCGAAAAGGTCGTTTCACTCCCTAATTAAATGCTTTTTACCTTTGCAAAGGCACCTGGCAGCTGTATCAGCGTGGTCATAAATAAATAAAATAATAGTAACAGGGAAGTGAAGATATGTCTGGTGGAAATACTAGGCAACTGGGATGGAAAGCAATAACCTGAAGGAGTTTGGCCAGAATATCAGAGCTATGGCCTCGTGCACCATGAAGCTCTGTGTGTTTTGTAGGGCCGAGGCAGTCTACGAGAAACTTGTGCTGACGGGAGGCTCTGACCATGCAGCTTGCTTGGCCACCCCTTGGAGGATCTTCTGTCCATGGATGGCACTGACCTCTTCGTGGAGTTCCTTCGTGTAGAGGCACTTTGAGGCAAAGACAGCCTTTCCTATCAGCTCGAGGGCAACAATCCCAACCAGAGGCTTTTTCTGCAAGGTAGATCTGTTCTCCAAAGCAGCTCTTGCCCTTTCTATTGGAAAGAGCTGGTGGTCACAGCTGTGTGCTGCACTGGTGAGTGCTGGTGTGGGCGTCCAGAGCTGAGTTTTGTTATGTGCCAACAGAAAGAGAAGCGAGCAGAACATGTCAGTGAGCTTAAAGAGTTTTTTTTTGTGCTTGTAGGTGAGGAGAAGGGCAGTGACTGCCTTCAAGGACTGTGAGTTGGCAGGCCCTTGGGTTTTCATTTCAGTGTGCCGTATCAGGGAGTTCTGTATCATTTTCCTAAGAGGACTTCGAGCCCTTTTTGGTTGTAGGGCTTACCATGTCCTGTAAATCTAAGCACCCAGACGAGGTGGTGGAAATAGGCAGGACATTGCAAGTGTGCCTTGAACTTGGCTGTGTCATTCTGGGATAAAGCAGCGCATGAATTCATCCGCGGATTTGATGGGAGCAGAGGGTGCTTTGGAGGCATATGCTGACCTCCAGGACAGGCATGGAGCTGGCTACATACGGGTCCATAAGCCAGTTAACTGGGTACATTGCCCATCCCCAGTCCCACCTCATCCCTCGCACAGACGAGAAGCTTTGCCAACAGGAGCTGCCTTAATCTCGAGGAGAGCTGCGAGGCCGTCGCTGGGTGTGCCTCTCTCCGCAGTCTGGTCAGGCTGTCTTTATTTGCACACATCCTGTAGTCCCTTGGGGATGTAAAGACAAGTTAACATTGGCAGTCTATGCGCAAACAGGGTGGGGAACTTTTTGATGAAAATATTTTTCATTGGAAAATGGCATGTTATCAAAACAGAAACCTCCTGTGGGAAGACTCAGCTTGGAATTACTTCTGCCCGGGATGCAGTTGCTGGGAGAGGAAGCACCGTCCCAGCCTCGCGTCCTACTTTGTGATGTTTGGTGTGCAAGGGCTGAGTTCAAGACGCTAGCCTGAATTAGGTCAGAAACCTTTACTGTGATTTCTCATGTTTTGGAGGAGTCCCCTGTTCAACAAGTCCATTGACTGCCCTTTGGCCGCTGCGTTCGGCTTCTTGTGGACACATTTTCTCACTCCTCCCTTTGTTGTGGAAACAAAGGAAGAAAAGGCTTCGTGCAAACCCCATTTGGCTCAAACAGAGTGGTGACAAAACGTTTCTCTAGCTGGGAAAAACATTTCCTGCACAGCTTTGTTCAAATATACAGTAGCACATAGGCAATGAGAAGCCTGATAGCAAGGGATGTGGGGCCAGCAGAGCCATGGGCATGTTTCTCGTGACTTGGTGCTCCTGTGTGGGATGGCAGCTTCAGAGGGGCTGGGCAGGAAGCACATACAGTCCTTAAGAGAGCCTCAGTGCACCTTTCACTTTCGTACATAAAGGGAAAAGAAGCCAAAGAATGGTTTAATGAATCATCCAAAGCCACAAAGCAAAGCTGGAAGAGGTCTGTCAGTCAATTAACAGCAACAACAGAGCAAAAATATAAATAATATACTCCAAGCAATCATATTTTTGTTTCAAAACTGTCAAGAATGAGGTGTTGTTTTCCAGTGGGCCTATTATCCATCCCTGCCTAGCATCCTGGCAGGCTGTCCCCTTGCTGGCCAGTTGCAACCACTACCATCCAAGCCCCGATCCCAGCCTGCCCTGACACTCTCCCCTCCGACAACCTTCGTGGCACTTGCAGCGGTGGAACAATGTGCGGAGCTGCCTAAAAACACCTCTTAAACAGATGTGTTCAGACACCAGAAGAAAGCAGAGCATTTCATCCTGCTGCTGGAAACTGGAGATTAAAGGATAAAGATTACTTGCCTCCCATTATTTGTCGCTTTGAACTGTAGTCTGCTTTTTTAAACTTTAACACAGGGGAAGTGTGTGATGTTCCATCTCTTTGTGTTTCCTCTGTGAGGTTGTTTTTGAGCATCTCCTTGTAGCTGTTTGACTCAAATCCTTTATAACTGAGGCTGCCTGGGGAGATCCTTACAGTTTATAAATATAATCTAGGCCTTGGGCCCATACGGCTCTTAGGAAGAATTAAGTGGTTTGGAGCACTAGACAGGCTTCTGAGCCAAGAGTACAAAACAAGAGAAATGTTAAGGAAAATAAATAGCCACCAACAAAAGGAGACCAACACAGGGTTTGATTACTATTTTGTTCTGCTAGAGTCTGTGGCAGAAAGACGAAGATACCCACCTAATGAGGAAGAAATTCATGAGCCAGGTTTCAGCCACACACAGCATTTGAGGTAAGAAGAATATTCCATCCCTCTGAGGTACTTTGATCCAAATCTTTTCTTTGCAGTGACCTTCCTCAGTCAGGGGCCAGATTTCATGTGAAAGGTTTTCCCTCTCCAGAATGTGAACTTCAAAGTGTGAGAAAAATGGGTTTCATCCAGCTGTAGGCCTCAGAGCGAGCAACCAAGAATGCTTGTTTTATTTGTTTTTCTATGGAATCTAATTCCTTCTTACACTTTCTCTCTCTTTCTGGATAAAGCAGGATTTTCTTACCAGCAAAGCTGAGAATGATAAACATGGTGCATGTCCGTGGTATTCTGCAGATGTTCCCTGTAAAGTTCCTGCATACATCCCCAAAGCATGCTCACCAATTACGACTGGCTGACTCAAGTCACTGGAGTGGAGGGAGAAAAGCCTGAGAGGAAGAAAAAGCACAGGTGGGCATCGGCAGTAGCAAGACAGAAAACCACTAGTGATTCCAGGGTGCTGGCGTTAATCAAGACACTAGCCACATAAATCATGAAAGAGTTAGGGTTAATTCAGCCCATAACACAAGGCTGGGCTCTCACGCCAAAGGCTTTTTAACTTGGCACCAGAGGGGCACTGTGCCCCAGTTCATCGCTGAGCATTACTGATGCTTAGTCTGAAGATTTTTAGTAACTGTGTTACAGATGCTGCACCCCACTCCAGCCTTCCCTGCAGGGAAGAGTTTTGGATTCGCCTGTACCAGCTGATTTTCTCACCACCTGTTTGCTACCTGTCTGTGATTGCAGTAACCACAGAGCAGCAGCTGGAGCAGCAGAAGGTGTTCCCTTCAGCGCTGACCTGGAAGGCCAGTGGGGAGAGACCAGCACGGTCCCAGATGTCCCACTCACCAGACAGACTGTCCAAAAAAGCTCCACAGCCCTGCGCTGCTGCCCATCAGCTGTAGAGCATACGATAAGCTTGCAGTGATGTGAGAGCCACTTAATCATGACACTATTTTTTCTTCCTGTTGCATATGCTGAAAGATCAGCAGTCCTTTCATCGAGATGCCATCTTCCTGTTAGATCTCACAAGGAAATGCTTCTTGTCTCCGTAGGACAAGCGTTGAGATTATCGCTGGTTACACTAGCTCCAAAGTAAACCAGAGCCACATGACTCAGTGCAGCCAAGCCTGTGAGGCAAAAATAGCAGGCTGGTGTACTGAGATCGTGGAGAGAATCAAAGAGACACTGTCTACCAAAATTAAAATGTCTGCAAATGAGCTTTCAGCCAATGCAGAGCCAAAAGAAATGTTTCTTCCATGGGCTTACTTATTTTTGAAATCTGAAAGGAAGCAGTTGCTAAAGACAAATGGACATTGTGCTGAAGGTTTTAGAAATGAGAGATGGTAGCACAAAGACACTGATAGTGAAACTGCCATCACTGATCTTCATTGTCCACGCTGAGAGGCACTGAATAAAAGCTTGAGCTAAAGCCAATGGAAGTGAATAGAAGTAAATGGGAAGATTCCCGCTGCCTTTAATGAGTTTTGGCACCGGCCCTAGATGAAGAAACATAACTAGCAGTAAATAAACTAGGTTCTAAAAATCCTTTTGCCTTCAACAGAACACAGTGTTATTAGGAAGATGACAAAGGAAATCTGCTTATGGTGCAGTTTTTTTAAGAAAGTGTGACCCTCCTGGAATAAAACAATGTGAGCGTCATGTGTTGGCCTTGCACAGGTCAGCAGCAGCAGCCAGGCTGGAATCTCAAAGCAGAAAACCCAAACCTGTCCTGGCTCCCCAGCAGAAAGCCTCTCTGCATGTGCAAGCAGCTTTGGCGTCCTCTTGCCAAAGCCACCACTATGCAGAAAGGACGAGGGGCCACACTGAAGAGCACAGAGTGCGACAACCAATACCTGTGACTATAAACAGAGAGCACTTCAAGAAAATAAGCACCTGCCTCAAGGCTGCAGTGTGCCCTTCTTATGACAGAAGGATGTGGTGCAGCCCTGGGGCACTGCAAAAAGAGGACTCATGGGCACAGCTAATTGTAAAATTAAGGAAGGAGGAGCAGGAAGAGCTCAGAGGGAGACAGTGGAACAGCTTCATCCATCTGCCCAGTTCCTGCTTGCCACAGGGGTGGGTATTGAAGGAAAGCAGAAGAAATATTTCATGCTCATCATCTGTGCTTCGAGTAGAATGCAACCTCAGGAGACCATGATGGCTTTAACAGGCAGGCAGGCTTGGATGTAAGAGCCTTTCTCAGCAAGGTCACCGTGTGAGTCAGCGCGGGGCCAGGAATAGCGCTCAGGACCAGCACGGCTGTGCGGAGCTGGAGACAACAGGCTCTTCTTTGTCTCCTGGGAGTCACCGCCCCAGCCGGGGAGCTGTGCTCAGGCCATCGGTTCAGCACAGTCTGTGCCATGAGCTTCAGAGATAAAATACACACTTCTTGGATGCTGTTTCCTGTAAAAAAAAAAAAAAAGAAAAAAAAAAGGTGGCGAGACCATGCCATTCTCAGCGGCTGCATTCTGCTATTTTGCCTGTAAAAGAAGTCAGATACGTTCGTGCTGTTTGCTGCTCTTCCTTCTCCAAGTGTCTCCATCAGCAGTGTGTTAAACTCAGTGGGATGTCAGACATTAGATGGGAGGAATGATCCAGTTGTCAGGGCATTAGCCTCTGGTTCAGCAGCATGATTCAAACTACTCCTCTGCCAAAGCCCACCTGTGTGTTCCTGGAAAAGTCACTTGATCTTTCTTTCCTCCCCCTCCTTATCTGAAAAGCTGGGTCAAGCATATGTCCTGAAGATTCGGGTCTCGTGAAAGTTGTGCTCCAGACTGCAGAGGCACTGGCTGTTGAATACCGTAGTTATCCTGGACAGGGAGTCTCTGCCTGGCAGAAGATAGGAGATTTGCTGGAAAGGTGAAAACGTGCTTTGGGGCTAAATGGGAGGAGGTTGTCACTACGGCCTCCTGTGATATCATGACACAGGGATGAGACTGACTGGTCCTAGGACACGGAGTTGAAATTGTGTTACAGTAAAGTATGAATGCTGTGGCAGGGGAATCTTGCTTGTGTCTGTGCGTAATGCTCAGTAGCAGATGATGCTTATGAAAATCATCCGCCCCTGAAAGAAAATGCTGTTATGTTCTACAGAGGCCAGACACCTGTTCTCTCATGGACTGGTTGCTAGCATTTAAAGAAACAAAATTAATCAGTTATTCTGTAAAAGCCTTAACATCCCTACTAATGCCACAAGGCTCTTCTGCATACAGGTTCCTTGTCTTCTGGGCACTGGGAGGAATGAAAAATACTTCAGGGATTTCACTCACTGAAAGGTAGGAATGGCAAGGGCGTTCAGTAGGAAAAACGAGGATTTAAAAATCAGCAGGGCAGGCTCTGAAAACTGGTTTGTGCATTCCTCATCTCTGTTTCTCTCCTCTTACTGTGTCTTTGCACAAATGCTTGTCTTAGTCTTTCAGCTGCTGTGTTAGGCAAGTAGGACTGAGATCTCTGCTCACAGCAACCTGTTCAGTTGTGCGCAAGGTAGTGCTTTCTTCTGATGAGGGCTAAGCTCACAGAATGTTTTAAAAGTGCAACCAAAACATGAAACTACTGCTCAGTCTTTATTCTCTTGGGTCTAAGTTCCTTGAACCAAGTTTGCTCCATTTCTCCATGCAGTACAGAGCCCACACTGACATTTGGAAAAGCTGCCATCTCCAGCTAGCTGCAGAGTTGCCCTGAAGCTGTGTCTCGTGTTACTTACAGGTTTGTGGCAACAGGAGGTCACAAAGCTTACTCCTCATCTTCTCCAGAGTCCAGGGACGTCCTCAGATTTACAGCCCCTTGCTTTTGGCTTGACCCAAGATGAGAGCACTTGGTGTGAAGGTGGGTGGTGCTGCTGCTGCAGCAGGGAGGAGCTCACCTGGGAGGCTTTGGCTGGTTCTTGGGAAGGGACCACAAGAGAGCTCCATTGGGACTGCGCTGGGCTTGCCTCAGTCAAGGCTCAGATTTCAAAAAAAAGACCAAATCTCTCAAAAAATTGGGAAGGAGGGGAGGAATTGCACTTCTCTCTGCCCACACAGTGTGTCACCCTTACTCCATGCTGTTACGCTCTCATATAACATTCCTACAGGACCATAAATGCCTTTTAAGGGAGCAAATTTCACTGACTTATTCCCAGTCCATAAACTGACACTGCACAGGTGGAATTGGGATTTAACTGGTGACATCTTTAGTCCCCAGAAGGATTCAACCAGCAACTCCTTTTGAAGGAAGAGGCAGCTTTGGGAAATGAGCCTGTGAGGTATCCTGCCAGCACCATGGGTTGGTGGGGGCGTTGCCTCTTCCTTTCCGGCATTATCCCAGAGCAGCAAGGGAAGCATTTCTTCTTTCAGTTTTTTTCTGCAGGATTCACAGTCAAACTTCACATTTCCACCTGCCACATGCTGCATGCTGGAGCCAGTGAGCATGAGCACCAGCACTGGCAGCAAATAACTAGAAAGATTGGACTTGCTTTCACATCACCCAAAGGCAAGACCACACTTTCTAGTTCCTTTTTCTCCCCGAGCTCCCCATGGCCCCATCATATATAATCAAATCTTCCCTCAGCTCTCCTGACTCCCATTTAGCCATCCCATCTTGCCTTCCATCAGCTGCTTTTGCACAATGTCCCTGCCCAGCTACGTGCTGTCCCCAGCTGTGTACTGCTCTCTGTGCTCCGTGGGTTTCATCACTGCATTGCTCGGTGTCTGACATCTATTGCGACAGGGATACTCCAGGGAGTGTCAGGTTTGACCCGGGGGCAAACTGGAGGGAACGTACTTCTTTGGGCAATAATGTCACTCCCACCTCCCCTGATGAAGTAGTGATGACAATTTATGTGGAAAGAGGCAAGGTGCAGGACTTGAAAATCACAAAGTCTCCTTTTCAGGGAGATGTGATTGTACTGCAGGTGTACCCGTGGGGGTAGGAGTCAGTACATCTTTCTATTCCCCAGCTACGTTGGTTCCATTATGCTCTCACAGTGGCTTTTTGTTACTCTATTATAGGTGCATTGCAGTGGTCTCAGAAAACCCATCGCTTTCAGCAGTAAGGGAGTATTAAAATGCATAAAGGTATCGGAGGCTGGCAGATGGAAGCTGATACAGAGATGTAACAGAGTTTCAGAGGGTACTTTCTGACAATTTTATGCACTCTGTTAAAATTTAATAGGCAGGAAACCACCAAGGTTCTGGAGGAATCTAACACTGATTTACAGAAATTGTTTAAAAATATATAAGCTGCGTCTTCTGTTAGTGTATATTGGCAGAACCAGTGGAGCTATGCTGATACACTCCAGCTGTCTTTCCAAGCCATATAATTGAATAACAAATGAGTTGTCTACATAGATTGTTGGAGCACGGTCAAGAATTGTATACTGAAATTATTAGCCTGTGTTAAAGCATATATCATTCTGGAAGAGGTTTTCTTTTAGTCCCACGAACATCAAAATGATGCTACGTTCAGCTTGATGAGTGAGTAATAGCATCTCTCAAATCCCTTCTCCTAGCCCCAGACACTCAAGCTGAAGTTTGGATGTCCCTTTGACAAGTAATGTCATGACATTCATTCAGCTCTGATATTAACTCAATTCTGTATGATTTGACTGTTCTTTGTCCTCTTCTTTGAGTCAAGGAAGCTGTGCCCCTGAATGACAAGCAAAATGTTCCAAGGTCAGCTGCTAATACTTGTTTTTTTGCCATCCTCTTTGGCAGTAGCTTATTACAAGTGGTGGCCTGGACAGCAATAGAGATTTCACAGTGGTTTGCAATGGTATGGCGATAAAGAATTATTTACTGCTTCAATCTTCTAGCAATGTTGATGTCAATCCTCCAACCTCTCTCTCTCAAAAAAAAAAAAAGCGTGATAGGAAAAACGGTCTAGAAAAGGAGATAAAACATGGATCAAATTTTAATAGTGAGTATCCACTGAACACTTTATTTCCCAGAATGAATATCTTGGCTTCCTCTTTTCCATGGGATGCATACTTCTGGCAGCTCCATTAGTTCAGTACACAGAAAAGTCATGTTATTCAGTTACAGTCCTAGCTTCTTTTAATGTAGTTTAGCAGCTGGAAATCAGGAGGAGAGCCAACAAGCACGGCAGCAGCCAGCTCCCTGTGTACCTTCAGCAGCCAGTCCACACACCATAGCACACCAAAGCCTATGCAGTTCTGAGCAGACAGGCAGCAAAGCTTCTCTTTGGCCTCCAAAATTCCTTCTGCTTTTGCACAAAAGGGGGAAGAGAGGCAGGCTTACAACCCATGGGATGCTTGCCTGCAGATGCTTGCAGTGGGGCAGTGTGTATCTAAAGGATGCTCATAAAAAAAACACAACACAGTTGGGAAAGGAAGAGGTGAGGGAGCAGCAGCTTCCTGCAACGTTCCCCATCTAGCACAAAAGCATTTAAGAATGTAAGAGCAGCCATAGTCCATCCTATCAAAGATTCATCTCCTCCATCAGCCTGTCTTTGACAGTGACTAAAATTGGAGGCATTTAAGAAGGCAGCAAGGAAATAGTCTTTGCCAGGATTAGTTTCCCAGCCTCCAGCTGTCTGGGCACACGCTGAGCGAGAGGTGTCATTTTGCTTAATAACTCTTGGTGGCTTTCTCTTCTATGACCTTAACCAACCTCCTCTTGAGGGCCTGTATGCTTTTAAGATCCATGGCAAAATTTCCTATAGCCTGTCCGCAGGTTGCATGCAGAAACATCTCCTTTGGTGTCTTTTCAGCATGCCACCTGATAGTTTCATTTACCGCTCCCCAAGTTTTGCAGTTCCATTCCTGGTGCTTCTTCACCCTCCTTGTGCCACCTGATGTTTCTATAGACCTACATTATCCCCTCCTTTAGTTGCCCATTTTTCAGGCTGGAAAGTTCCTGTTTGCTTAACCAGTCGTAGCATTGAACCTGTTCCATATCACTTGTTTTTTTAACCTTTTCCAGTTGAGGTCAGTCTCTAAATTGATGCTAAAAACAAAGAAGCAGTAACTCCCTCTGCACCTACAGAGCAAAAAGCCCTGAGGTGTGATGGAGCAGGCCAGTTCTGTAGAAATGTGAGCTGTTGAGATGGGGATAGGTTTGGCCCCCATAAACCCGTAAGATACTCCAGGAGAAGTGCAGAGTTTTCCATCTTCCCAGAAAGAAGAGATGCAAAGCAGAAAGCCCTCTTACCTGGGAGATGTAGGAAGTCTTTCTGAGGCAAATTTCCCAAGTGTCTGGGTCTGTTTATTTCCATGCTTAGTTCAGGTTTGGTTTTCACCCACACTCATGCTTCATTCTGGGTTCTCTCCATGATGGTGTAAGAAGCCACCTGCACATGCAACCCCACATGAAGACCATAAAACCCTCATTCAGAAACCACATCTCCCTTAGCCACAGCCCTGCAAAATTTAATTCTCTTTGCTTTCCCTTCTTAAAGCTGACTCATGTAACTTTCCCCCACATGGCACTAAGTTTTTGGTCCCTCCATGCTCAGAAGGTCAATTTGAGATGCCTCAGAGGGGAATTAATAATTAATTAGTTATTATCTCTTCCTCATGCCTTTGAACAATCACAAGATGGGCTTGTAAACTCACCCAGGTAAGTCCTAGCCATGGAGTGGGTTGAGCCCACAATCTTGGTATGGACATCACGTTGGGCATCTCTCAATGCACCATGCATTCACTCTGATTTATCCTGGGCAGACCACTGTTCCCAAGGGCTCTCTCGCTATTCTAGCATGATATGGTAGATAAAAGCAGTCCTAGAGGTGATTTGATCTTTTCTCTTTTCAGGCAAATCTGAGAGCAGTTGATTGCCACGTGTTCTCTCTGATGTGACGGAGGCCCCGAGACCCACTCTATGGCAAACTGCAGGGAAAGTGGGAAAATTGCTCCTTTTTCTTGGCATGTGCGTGATTGTTCTGGCCAAACTGATTGCAGTTCTGTGTGTTTATGTCACACTTTATTATTTACACAGGTAGTTCTGGTGTGGGTTCCAGTGGCTGGTGGCTTTGTAATTTGCGCAGCCCTTGGTCTGTCGGCCTTTGCTGTTCTCCGCAGTAGTTGTGGCAGTTTCCTTTTTTTATTACCAGTCCTTCCTGAGGGAGCAGTAATTTATGGCCAGAGGTTAACCTCATTTGCTGAAGCATCCAACTCTTGCGCCAATAGATCCATAAAATGGAGAACAGGGAGGAAGAGATGGGAAATAAATAAAATAAATATTCTTCAAACGACACACACAGCCATTGTTGAGATACAGAAACAAAGGCATTTCTGTAATGGCTGAGATCAAAATGAAATCGAGTATCTTGCCTCTGTTGGCGTATCATAGCAGTACCTTGGAGGAGGAGGACAACTCCATTAAGTAAAAATTGTGGAGCCATCTGCCCTTAATGGGCTCTGCTCTCCGAGCCAATTTTCTTCCTGAGCCAAATGCTGTTTGTGGACACCTTACAGCACGTTTCCTTATCACGACACGTTTTTACACAGTTCTGTGCACCTGTGGGTCCTCCCCTTGTGCATTCCGTGCTGCGCAGCTCTTGACTTTGGTGACATTTTGTGGTAATGAGCTCTGCAGATGAGCGGTGCATAAAGGTGCTTCTTTCCTTGGCACCGTGATGACAGGTGGTTGCAACTTGAACTTCTCGCTTTGCCCTGGCTACCTGCAGCTTTAGCAGGAGCTGGACAAAAATGCATTGAGTGACAGAAGCAGTGGTGTGTGTAGCAGGGTGAGGGTAAGGACAGGGTAGAAGCATTTGTATTACAAGCGCGAGAGCTGCAGCTCAGGGTTAGTGGCTCTCAACTGCTGCATTTCCCTTAAAGTCCAAGCTCTTGGACTTCAGTGTATGTGCCAGATGGGAGATTTTTTTTTTTTTTTCAAGATGCAAGAGTGCCTCAAAGTTTGCCCCATGCAGGGTCTGTTACTATCGGTGGACAGAAGGACCTTTACTGCTCTACCTTCATTGGTCCTGCAAAACTATGGCACATCTCTTGAGACCATACCCCAGTGCTCTATCTATTTAGCATTTCTATCTGTTTCTATATTATGAACCCGCTGCTCTTCTGCCGCACATTGGGATCTGTTTTCTGTTGTCCATCCACCTTCTCCTCTCAGCTAATGTCTTCTGCTCTTTTCCCCAGTAGCCAGCAAAGAAAAACATGATCGCCATCCCCTTCCTTGGCCATGACCAGTCAGTCTGCTCCTGGAGTTACTGGTGAGTCAGATGTACCAGGCTGTTCGAAGGCTGCTCAGGCAGCGTGGGCAGAGCAGGAATAACCCCGCTCCTTGGCAGCACCGCAGGACGTGTGCCTCGCGCTGAGCCTCCTGCCGTTCCCCCATGGGGTGAGGTTAACAGGACAGGCTCTGGTTCCCAGCCATGGGTGGGCGTCCTGTGTGTCTCAGCCAGCCTCAGGCTGCAGCTCCCCTTGGGGTAATGAAGCTATTTCTGTTTCCTGGGTAGGGCTCCGTCCTAATTTTGGCTTCGGCATAGACGATTCTTAGTGTTCGTGGGATGGAGCAGCCTATCAACCTTGCTGGATAGCTGGCCAGCTCTGAGATGTATAAATCAGTCGCTATGTTCCTAATTCAGTCCCCCAGAAATGGGCTGAGTGTGACGAGGGAATAATTTTAGATTTCAGGAGCCATGTTTGGCTAAAATGAGTTGGCAGCATCCCTGAGACCGAAAGAAAATATTGTAAACACAGTAAAGAGCACTATAAAGCCTAGCTTTAAATAAATATTGGGCTTTGACTCCAACTGGAAGAAGCCAAATTTCCAGCTGCCGAAAGGATGCCCAGCTCCCAGGAATGTAATCTGAGATTCTTGGCTCACTTTGTCTCAACAATTTAATAATCATTTGGGCTTTTTCAGCCCCAGAGCATTGTCCATTAAAATGATCTTGAACATAAGTTAAAATTGTTCCAGGGAACTCCCCTACTTGGCTGCAGCCTGACGCGGGGTCCCTTACTTGCCAGTACCCTCACCCCGAGCTGTTCTCCCACACAGCCCTGTCCTGTCCCAGGGCGGCGAGCGAGGACTGGTAACAGAGATGTAAAGCCTACGTCCTTCACCCTCGGTGGTAAAATTCCCGTGAAACAAGAATTTTAGGGATATTTATCTGTGTGGTTAGTTTTTGGCAGGCCCTCTTTGGTAAACTGGCCTGTTTTCCATGTTTACTGATGGGAACAGGGTGGGGATGACTGTTGCACCGAGCTGTTACAAATACATGCCACATCCTTTCAGCAGCGGATACAGCAACTCCCCTGGCTTGAACCAAGGGACTGCAGCTCAGCTTCCAGAGCACCCACACTGCGTGATCCACAGCCGGCAGGAGTCCCTGGTGGCAGGCAGAACATCCTGGAGGAAAACAAACCTCCATCAGGACCGCCTCGTGTGAGCTAAATAAATGCAGGGATACACAGGAAAAGCTTTTGATCTTGGATAGACAGACGTTATTGTCTTGTCTTCCTTTCCCCTAAAGAAAAGAGGGAATGAAACAAGTTTTATTGCCCAGGGCATTGTCTGGTAGATGAGGATGGGCGAGGGGAAGTGGGAGAGGAGGGAGCCTCCTTGGGAGCTGACCCAGCCCGTCGTGCTGTGGCAGGAACTGAACCAGGTCAGTGGCCCAGTTTGCCAAGCGGGTTGGTGCCAGGTGCTAGGTGTGGTGCTGGGGTTGGCCAGTTTGTATATTAGGCGTATTTAAAGAGTCAACAAGAAAAAAAAATCCTGCAAACTTTCCTCAGGTTGGCATTCCTCTCCACACTGATTCCTGTCCATGCGTGGAGTGTTGGGCTCTGAGGGGCCAGAATTGTAGTTCTACTGTGCAATGACAGCAAAATCCCCACTGGGGTCTACAGTAACAAACCCCGTATTGTAGGACTGGCTTTTTTCCCCTGTGAAATGCTTCCAGAACAGCTTCAGCAAGTCTCTGCACATCACATTTCTTTCCGGGGCCTGACAGTAAATGCGTGTGCGGCCTCTGATCCTTAATTTTAGGATCTTCGTTTGAACAGACAAGGTTTCATTTCATTCTCAGGTTAAAATCTGGCTTTTGGGATTGCTTCTCTCAGCTCCTCCAGTTACAAATCCCTACCAGCTCAGCTGAGAGTGTGTCACGCACACAAGGCAGCGATCCGGAATCGCACCCACACCCTGACCCTAGCAACACTCACACATTCCTAAATTATTTTCTATCAGCAACAGCAATGCCTCACTGAGATAACTGGAGGCAGATGGGGCGTACCCTGCAGGTTAAGCATTACGTGCCCCTTTTCCCAGCACGGCAGTGGTTCTGCATGCTGGAGCTGCCCTGTGAAGGAAATGCAAGTGAGCTCTGCTCTGATGTCCAAAAGCTGAGTTACATCCTCTGCTCCTCAAGACTGCCGTTTTATCACCCCCCTTCCCTCCTGAAGTATTAAAGGCTTTATGATGAAATAGTCTCAGTTGTAACAGGAGAAGGAAAAAGAAAAGTGGAAGGGCCCAAGTCAGATCTTCACTCGACATATTCTTCATAAAGGGAACCAAAGCTACGTGTGTCCCAGCGTACATGTACGTGTTTATCACTGAGGCAAAAGCTTTTTATCAGACTGTTAAAACTTCTTCAAGCAAAGAAACAGGCAACTGCTTTTTTGTCAGCTCAATTGTTTCTTTATCCTAAATCCATGTAGTGTGTTCAAGACAGTTCTTGTGTCTGAACCTGAAGGCAGAGCGCTCACCTTTATAAGCTTCAGGAGGGATTTGAGCTTTCCCTTGATTTCGTATTTTACCTCTTGTTATGTGTTACATAGCCGTGTGGCAGGAACATCGCATTGTCCCTTTGCGATGCCTTTTATTTAATGACTTCAAAATGCTTTGAAACCGTTTGACATTTGAAATAAGAACTGGGTCAGTTCTGCCTTCCTCGTTTTAGAGATGAGGGCAAACAGGTAGAGAGGTTAAATGAATTGCCCTGCAAAAAAGAAATGTCTGTATAATGCAATTTGGAAGAGTACCTAAAACTTTTGGCTCTGTTGCCTCTGTACTTACCACAGAATGGATTTCCTCTTCCAGTGAAAATGACTTCCTCTGTGATCATTGGCAGTGAGGCTGCCAGCCAGAAGGCGATAATTAAAGAGAGCCCAAGAAGATCAGCAGCCCAAATCCAAGCGCTCTGTCTCTACAACAAACTGGGGGGTTGACTTAGATGCAGCTCGTAGGAGAGATTGGGACTATCCCATGTGCGTTCAGCTATGGGTGAAGCAAACGTACAAGGTGTCAGGGCCTTCAAGACCATCCCTGCTCCTGCTGCTGCTGCACCCCCCACCATGTGTCTGTGGTGCAGAGCTGGAGCAAGAAGCCAAACTGCAAGGTATTTTATATCACATACTTCTGGGAGACTGCAGAGCACCACCGAATAGACCTGGCTAGCTAACGTGTAGTAAAGATTTCTTCTCTCCATTTCTGTTTGCTTTCATTGCTAATGAAACCCTGGATGTGAAATTCATGGGGACATATGTTGCTCTCAACAATCTCTTTCATGTCGATCCTCGTGATAATTTGTGTTTTTCTGGTACCGTTCCTGCGAAGACGAGGTTCCGTGAGAGTCTCAGGTTTCATTTCACAGTAAAATGAAGTTTCCAGCCATCAGAGTTGTAGAAAAAAGCCTAGGTGACAGCTCAAAGAATATACAAGCTTGAAATGTTGCATGCCAGGCCATCTACATCAAATCACCCTGAAAGAAAATTATCATGGATTTCAGCTCAAATGTGTTGTTTTATCACCTTGCAGAGGAGTTGCAGGCTTAGAAAGGAGAAGCTGTTCTGAAGCATTTTAAGTATGACGGATTTCTTCCCAATTTATGTGACAGTGCAGTGACAGTAGGTCAAATGAAACTGAATAGCATTTCAATGAAGTCTGAACAAAGTGTCTCATGGAGCTTAAAGAGAGAAAACCAAAGGCATGATTGTGCAACACCACCTCGGAATTACCAGAAGAATGATGTGTATTTATGCCACTCAAAGGTGATGCAGCCCCATGCAAACGGTGATGCTGTTGCTCTTTGCAGCTCCCTGTTTTCAGCTGCACCGAGTACCTGAGGGTTTCCTGAGTGGAAAAGTTGCTTCCTAAAAACAGCTCCGCAACTGTTCCTCCAAAGACCTTCACCTTCAGCTTGAAATCTGCCCGTATTTACTTCCAGTTGTGCCTGTATCACATTTAATGATCAAAAACTTGTGAAGGAAAGTTTCTCCATCTGGTGATTCCTGTGGGACCATCTCAGTGCTACTGCCATCAGCACGAAGTGTTTTTTTTTTGACTGAGGTATGCAGTGTGCCATGCAGGCCCTCGAGGAGAGTCCTCTGGCAGCTACAGCACTCTCAGTCTGAAGAGGAGCAGAACCACCAGTGTGGGCTGCAGGCATACGTTGCTGCCTCGTGTCATGTTCTCACCCACCAACACCCTGAGGGCATCTCAACAGGGCTGCTCTCAATCCATTCTCCGCCCAGCCTGGATTTGGGGAACGCATCACGGGAAGCACTAGAGCTTGTGAAATCATTCTAGTTTCTCTTCCCTTCTTGGTGGTTCCTTGGAGAGGAAAGGAGAAGACAAGGTCTCCGAAGACACAGCAGGATTTCCAGCAGGAAGGGCAGCATGTTCTTAGATAAGACACTTACTGGAAGGGGAAGGATGGGAAATGTTGATTCATCAACAACTATTGTGGAACAAATATTTTTTTTTAAATGTGTGTTGTTTATAAATAATTGTATTTTTAAATGCCATATAAAAATTAGGATTTTGCTGGGAACCATTGCAGCAATCCTGGACAATCTGGCAACTGTGTCTGCAGACATTTCTCAGTTGGCTGCAGCAATCGGGGGTGTGGGAGTCCCTGGAGCCCAACTGATGAGGGAGCAAGGAGTTATTTACAGAAACGGGAACATTCGTACTTGAACAGGGACCTTGAGGTGTGCAGGGGCCAGAAGTGCCTGCATGACCAGCAGAAAGCAACGTCGCCTCCAGCGAGGTGAACACTGTCTCATTGTCCTGAACTGTGGCAGGAGCTGATAGCAACTGTAGGAATGATCTGTTTAGACAGAAATTGATTTTCACAAGATTGCCAGTAGAAAAAAAAAAAGAAAAAAAAGTGCCTGGGCATTAGCAGAGCAGATGCAAGATCCAGCGTTGGCTTCCACCCCTCCAATGGATAAAACATCAAGAATCTGGGTGGCAACGGCTCCGACCCTCTGAGAAATAACCCCTGGTGGGCCTGCAAATTCTCTGCTGGCAGGTTGAAGGACAAGACAGGTACTTCTTCGAGTGTGACAGGTTACTGCAGTGTGCCTGCCACAGTGGCCCACGAGCCCACCCGGGCAGCAGCTGGCCATGGAAGCATTTCTCTCTGAGCTCAGCCTCAGTTTCCCCTCCACTGTTCTGTAGCTTTATTTTGTGCCAGACCTAACAAGGGAGATTGCAATTATTCGAGTGCAGTAATGATGTTTATTTAGAACTATTGCACCAGCATCAAAAAGAGTTTGTACCTTCACATGGCAATATGGACACTGATATTAGCTCAATGTGTGTCAGGGAACAGGCTGGTTGCATTTCTTTTCCCATTACCAGTCACACCGACAGTGACAGAGGACACTTTGCCTTTCCTTCTTGAGGAACAGCGTTGCTTTTAAACCGTTGGTGATTTTCATGTCAAAAGCAAGCAGATTTCAGGAGTCAAGCAGGGCTTGTCAGACGGTTCGGGGTCCCAGGTATCAAGGGACTGAATGCAAAACAGTCATCGCTTCAGGGGAGGTGGAAATCCTGGGGGATAAGACAGAGCCCAAAATGTTGCATTTCCCTCTTGACACATGCGTCTGAAGAAGCCCTGAAATGTCAAACTCACACAAAATTGTCAAAATGATGGCAAGTAACACAGCCAAGCAGCCCGCAACGCTCGGGAACCATGCACAGCAATGCGCAGAGCGAAGCAGGATGCGGCCGGCACCATGGCACCCCCTGTTCCGACAAAAGACCCGTCTGGTTGGGTTGTATTTGCTTTGTTTGGTTTTTAAATGCTTCTTCCCTCCTTTTTAAAGCAAATAAGAAAAGCTTCCTGGTTCAAAAATGGGGCGCTGGGGAGGGAGGTCCAGGAAGAGGAGCAGGGGAAGAAGGAGGAGCCGAGGAGCTTGGTGAGCAGGAAATATTCTCCTCATCTGTGGAGAGAGGAGAGGAAGGTGGGGGCACAGCCAGCATCCAAGTTATTAGCAGGGCCAGGGATGTATTATTTTACTTGGATTAACTAATAAAGCCAGCTAATAAAGGAAAATCATAATTTCTAAGGCAGATGAGAGTTAGTTGAGGAAAGCCAATATCTTCCTTTCTGTACTTCCTAGCCTCAGGAAAAACACAATCTGATACTGGTGCCATCATGATAAAACTGTACTTTAAAAATATATCTATACCTGTGCTGCTGGTAAGTGCTGGGTTATTAAAGTGATGAGAACTGTTCCCATTTGCTGAGCAATTTCCATCACGGCGCTACCATTAACTAGTGCGTTCCTGTCCCCCAAGGGGAAGAAATTTCCAGGACAGTCTTGTCCAAGTGAGCTGCATGCTTATGGGCTGTGGATTTCATTTCACAGCTGGGGAAGCAGCTGCCATCAGCGATGGTGATAAATGGCAGTGTCATGAGAAGGAACCTGAACCTGTGTGGAGGGTCAGCTCAGATGAGGGAAATCTCAAACTAGGCTCATCTGTGGGTTTTTTCCCAACCAAATTTGTCGTTTGTTCACTGCTGGAGAATGTCACTAGGCAAGGGTGTGTTCCTGCACATGCACGTTGCTGTACATGCCCACGTGTACACGGTTTTGCTTTGTTTGTCTTGTGTCTTACACTCATTTCTTTGTTTTTTTAGGGAAAGTGCCCTTTTGGGGTGGCTGACCGACCCCAGATTGCCTCGGGATGGCCTAAGAGAAGGAGCGCGAGGCAGCAAGGCCTCCAGCAGCGTGGGCTGGGAGCTGACATCAGGTCACATTTTCTGACAAATCATTGACGTGTCCGGGTCTGATAAAGTTTCATTGTGAAGCTGCCAGTTTCCTTCCAAGGGCCGCGAGGATGGCTCCGTCGCGGCTCTGAAGGAAACGGGGACGGGGTGGAGACTCACCCGAAAAACCCATGAAATATTTTACAGGCGAACTACAGAGAAACCGGAGGGAAGCAAGGGCAGGGCGGGAAGGGGAGTGCTGCACGCAGACGGCGGGCCGCAGACTTTGCTGACGCCGTGGGGCATTTGGCACTCCCAGGGAAGGGTAAATACAAAGATAACTGGGCAGGGGTGTGGGTGGGTAGCGCTTAGCTCTGAAGGGCCAAGTTTCCTGTGGCCTTTCACCCTCCTGCCCTGCAGTTCACAAGCTCTTAAATAGGAACGGAAAGGTCATCACAGCCTTCTCCTGTTTTGGGACCGCTCTTTGGCGCTTTGCTTCTAGGGGCTGGCCTAACTCACCCCATGCCTGCGGTGACCCGCTGGCGTGCAGCATCACCACCACCTGAAACTGCGCCCCTCCCAGGGGCAGAGCAGGGAAAATGAGCTGAAGAGCGGGCTCCTTATCCCATGCAGATCCTGAGGGTCACAGGATTTGTGACGTGGTTCTGTTTCCACTGACAGTGTCCGTAGGTAGAGGCTTCAATGCAGCTTTATGCTTTGGTGTCACATCTGTTATTGATACTCTTCTGATCGAAACACAGTGCGAATTTTCCATGATGACGATAACGTGGGAGCTCGGAGTGAGATAGCAATAATAAGTAATTATAAGTCATACTCAATTAGTCACGCCAAGTGCTCTAGACAGAGTGCTTTTCATTGCAAGTGACTCCCATGCACTTGCGCGCGCTGGTCGAGATTGCCCCCATTAATTTGCTGCAGGCGGTAGCGCTGCCAGGCAGCAGCAGAATTGATCACTTCACTGTACTTGCATATTAGTTTTACATGGAGATTCTGTGCTGTGGAGGACACAGATCATTAGGAAACTGCTTTTAGCTCATCTTTTACTCCTCAGCGTCTGCCCTGCTTTCTCCTGCTGATGTTAGTAATTGATGGTCCATCATGTCGCCTCCAAAGAGATGCAGACAGCAGGACGTGGCCCTCGGAAGCCCTGCACAATTCAAGCCTTCTGTGCCACAGTTTTCCCCTCCGTGAAGTACCCTGGCATGGGAAATGCTATAGGGAGCTAAGGTTTGCTGATCACCAAGTAAAAATGTGCTCACCCACCAGCAGGACACTGCACTCTGGGGCGGACGTCAGCAGCTGGTGAATAAATCCCAGCACCTTCCTCTGCTGCGTGGTTACTTGAGCCATCTGGTCCCGCTCGCAGCCCAAGCCCTGCTCGGGAGGAGCACGCGGGACACAAATCAGGCTGGAAATAATCGCTCTCTTGGAGGGAGTGATGTGGGAGCATGGCCTGTCCCCTCACATTTCATGTTAATGATCTCTCCTGTGGAGAGGAGGGGGGAAGAAAAATTGCAGTGCAAAAATGGATTGCTGGAGGCACGTCCCTGGCATCCTTCTTTAGTTAATTTTCTGACTTAAATAAACAAGTAAAAAATGAGATAAATAGGGAAAACATTTTTTCTCTATACTTTATCTTTTTTTTTCTTTTTTTTTTTAAAGTACTTTCAGTATTACTCAAGTCAGGCTTGATCATAAACCATGTAGCACTGAGTGAATGGCACAGAAATTATATTCCCAGAAATTCCAGGTGGGCAGTTTATGGTGAGCATTTTAATTTTTATGGTGATTTCATTGGGGAATGCATAAATACATAGAAAGGAGATCAACCACGGGACCACTACTGCCACCACTGGCACCAAGGGACAAGTAGACGCTGTGTATTGCCAGGGTTCATGGAAACACCAACCTAGCCTGGGGGCTTTGAAGCCAGGTTGATATGAAACTGATGTAGGAGTAACAGTTTCCCACGCTTCAATAAGTCAGGGTGTTGCTTGTAAGTGTGACTCCCCGTACATAAACCCAGCACGTGCCTGATTTGGGCAGCAGTGCTCTTGTTGTGCACCCCAAATATTAAAATTCCTCTTGATGATATCCAAGGACACTGGCAGAAAATGATATATAGCTTTTTTTTTTTTTTCTTTTTTCTCTGCGTTCATTATTTTTTTCAGGAGAGAAATGTTTCAGATGCTGTCATTTGATTGAAACAAAATCAAGTAAACCAGAAGCTGAAAAACTTTAGGACTGATTTCTGACAACAGTTACAAGCGGCTTAGTGGGATGAACTTCAGTGTTCCAATAAGATAAAGTGGAATAGAAAATTGATGTGATAAGAGATTGGTGAAATAGACATTTTTGATGTGCCACCCTAAAATATATGGTATTTTATTAAATTATTCTTTCAGTTGAAGGAATAACATTTAAGCACAATAAGATTAGGAATTTAAAAGACTTCAAGAGAGCTTCATTTCTCAGAGAGCACATTCAGGGACATTCTGACATTTAATTTCTCAGCAAAATGGGAAGTGAGGCTAGAAAATGGGACACAATTAGCATTTACTTACAACTTGGTTTCATTTTTGCATCGGTTCAAACAATGCAATCTGAACGGAGTGAATAATTTGCTTTGACTTTGCCTCTTTATTTCTGCTTACAACTGTTTTGTGAACATCTTGCAAATTTCTCAAATACAGCCATTCTTTTCTGGGAGGTACCAGTTATTCATCAGATAAATCTTATGAGCAATTCTCAGTCTTCCCTTTCTCAGTTCTATATTTAGATTTTCTGCTACGGTAGCCAATATTGAGCAGAGGCTTAGGTCACCCATTACTATTTCTGCTCTCTGAGTGCAAATACGTATGGTTCTGAGAACCAATTTGAAATGTCCTCTAATTTCTGCTAATATGCTCCTTTTCTCAACACTGGTCAGAAATAAATTTAAAAGGAAGATGGGCAAGTACGAATTGACCTCAGCGCCATTTTGAGATGCTCTTGCAGATATTTGATGTACTATTTTCTGAGTTCTCATTTTAAAAACACTGAAAACAAAAATCTGAAGGAACATTTAGTAGGGGTGGGTAGAAATTGCCTCTCAAGTTAGAACTTCTTTTTGCCATTGCTCTCTGTAGAGAGCAAGCTTAGGTAACCAGCCTAGATTGAGTACCTCCTTTTTAGATATCCAAATTTACATGAAACGAATCCTATCCAAAGTAAAAAACAAAAACAAAACAACCAAACCAAAATCTCACACAGCATTTTATTGAAAAAAAAAAAAAAAAATGTTTCCTATCAGAAAATCCATTTGAGCAGACAGATTTCAATCGCTGCTGTCTATTTTTGAATACATAGAAATGCATGCAGGACCTTTATATTATGTCTGGGCTTAAATCTAGTTTTGCTTAGCAGATTTGCTGTGATTTATCATGTAAGTTCAGCACAGATCAGGCTGATGGGCACAAATCTCTGTTTACATTGTGATTAACCCAAGTTAAACCCTCAGCACATCATTTCCCTGCTACGGGCTCCTGAAGAGCAGCACTGCTGTGTCTCTGTGCTGCTGCTCCCTGCCATTTAAAGCACTTTTTCTTGCTATGAACTATTAGGGAACGAATGATGCATCACTTGAAATGGAGACATTACTGCTCAGGAGGTTTCCTGATGCTATTCAGGGCTCCACGTGGAATTCCGGATCCATTCCCATCACCAAGCGCTGCACTGAAAATGTCAGGCGCTGCACGCGCTTGCTGTGTGTCTCCACAGGGGTTTCTGTCAATATACACTTTCTGTTACCCAATTTAGATGCTGAACATCGAAGTCTTGAGCGTTTGATTCAAAATTCAACAAATAATGAGCACCAAGGGTGCAGTTCTACATTGCCTTGAAAAATAAAATCTCCTTTGAGCTGTGAAAAACAAGATACTCGGTGATTTTACCTTGAGTTCTACACCTGAAGGAAGGTTTTGGAGATTGTGAGTAATCTTTTTAACTGCTGGCAGCTGAGCTCTTTGAAGGCTCTCCCCAGGTTGCCCCCATGGTTTGTAATCAGGTGTGCACAATAAATGTTAATGAGGGGGTGCTCTGGGGGTTTGGTTAAGCAGTGCAAAGGTTTGTTCCCTGGTAGGGGGTGAGAGGTCCAGAAACCCAGCGGAGCCATCCCAAAAGAGGTGAGTGGCCTGGTGGTGCTGGCGTGAGGCTTGCAGGGCTTGAGGTTTTTTCTTCTGGACATTTTCTTTGCTTCTGGATGAGTGCTGACCTTATCCTGGGAGGCTGCAGGGTGGTGGTGAGCAGTGGGGCAGCTCGGGGAGTGATGTGTGTGAGCAGCAGGGCGCAGGTTCCTCTGTGCTGGGTTTCATCCAGCCAGCTCTAGGCTCAGTGTCTGGCTGATGCTATGGGCTGGGCTGCTGGTGGAATGATCTCATTTCTGCAGAAATGACTTCTGTGACCTTTGGCTGTTTGCTCTGCAAGGTGGCTGTGAGCAAGCATCAATTTTTAACTCATCTTGTCAGCTGGTGCTTTCCCAAAGGTCTGGGTTCCCCCTGCGGACACCCACCTGAGTGCCTGGGAGGTGGCTGAAGGGGAAGGCACTGGGTACTTGGTGGGCTGAGGCTCTGCCTGTTGCTGTCCCTCTCCCCCTAAATGATATGGGGTGTAGGGTACCTGCGCTCAAGGGTTTGGTGACTCTTCTAGGTGTTTGTGGTGTGGTTTTGCTCATGTGGCTTCTACCAGATTCTTCTGAGCAGGTTGTCTCGTGGCTACCTGCATGTTAAGGCGATGTGCTGAAATTCCCAGGGGAGGCATTTCCTAGCTCCCTGCAGAACTAGCTACCAGTCCGTGCTGTGCTGTCCCTGCCCTGCTTGTAGGCTCTTCTTGTCAACTCTTTCTGCTTCCCTGTAGCTGCCTCTGGTAGCCCAGGTCAGGGATTTAAGCAAAATCTGTTCAGATGTGTCACGGCTGTTTGGTGGCTGTCAGAAAACCTCTGTGTGTGTGTTCCTGCAAAGGTGTTTTCAGCTCGAAGAGCTGCCTGGCTGCTACCGCTGTTACTGGTTTTAGGTTGTTCACTCCTTTCAAGGCAGTTTCCTGACTCCCTGCTAGAAAAAGATATGGAAATAGGAACAAACATCAGAGCATGTAATAAAATTGCCCAGTAATCAGTAGATTGAACTGGTCTGGATCATCTCCTTGCCCAGCTTCTATGCTGGAAGCTCGTAGAACAGACCAGGGTCATGCTGAGAACTTTAATCTCCTTTGGTAAAAGGGGGAAATGAGTTCAGAGAAGAACAAACTTGAATATTAATAGATAAGTTTAAAGAATTAGTAGGAGAGCTAGGTGTCGTGGCTCCCTGGCTGGCCCTGCTGTGTAAGAGACTTCTAAATCCAAGATGTGCAAGATCAAGAAACCTGATAGCCAGAGCTGAGCTCTGGGCCGTGCTATTAAATGCACAAACACTGGAGTTCTGCCAGGGATCTTGCAGATGCTCCTGATCTCAACAGGAGACCTGAACCTCACTGCTGCTTCCAGGAGCTTCAGCTCAGTTCAAACACACATCCAGTGCTCGGTCCATCTCTTCAAAGCTCTTCAGAAAAGAGCAGGTGAGGATGGAAAAGGTGCAGTGGCACAGAACCCGATGCTGTTTGTCTGGTAGCTCACAGCAGAAGCCGCAGGGAGGAGGGAAGCTTCTGTGCTGTGCCTTTCATTCTGCACTAGAGGCAGGAGAGGTGCTGTTGAGAAAGCTGTGACATTTTGGAGGAAGGGGAATCACAGCTTGCAGGTGTAACCTGACTTGACTGTTACCATGTAATGGTAGCCATAGCTACCCCTCTGGAAAGAAGTGGAGGGAGATGTGCAGAACTGGCCTTAAGGACAGGCTGAGTGCCTGTCCTGTCCACAAGGAGCCCGGTGAGCCATCCGTTAGCGTGGCTTCAGTGAGCTTTGTTCCTGGGGGTTTCTGAAGGTGGAAGAGGGAGAGCGAGGGCATGACAAAAATGGAAAGACCTGCTTTGGTTCTAGGGTACAGTGTAAGTAAATCCACGTTATAGGACCATTTCCCAAGAAAAACATGGCCAATAGTTTAAAAAAAATAATAATACCTCTGTCTACATCACAGACTGCAGAATGGACTGTGTATAAATGCATGTAGGCAGCCAGGGACAAAAAATCTTTATTAGCAGATTGCTTGACAGACCACTTAGGTGTTCTTATAAGAGATACTCTGCATTCTTGTATCAAGCAGCTTCTGCTCCTAATTAAACCACTGTGAATCAGAAGCAACCTTGCTGCCCCCAGCGTGGTGGCTGCCCTTCACACAGCAGCTCAGCGCCATTTCCTGCAGGGGCAGGAGGGGACACAGGCTTTATTCCTGCAAAATGACCAGCCTTGAAGAGGAGTTTCTTCCAGGTAACATATGAGCAGTTGTGGGGGGCAGAATTAAGAAACGCTTCCAAGTCCGGCCAAAAGACATCAGGCTGGTTGTTTACCAGTCACTCTTGTGAAAATGGAAGGAAAATTCATCTGTTTGCTAGTCTGAGCTTGAAAATCCTGGTGTCCTGTTTTGGAAAAGAAAGAGCCTGGGGAGTTCAAGAATTCCCAAGGCAGTAGGTGATACATGCTCATGGAAAGGAAGATCTTGCAATAAGATAAGGCAAACCACTGTAAGCTTCAAATAGATGTGGAGCTGAAACAACAAGGATTAGGTGTAAAGGAGTTTTGTGAGGAGCACAGTGAAATTCTTTTGTGCATGTCCTTAGGGAACTGCAGGGCAAACTGAACTTAGCATTTCTCAGTGGGCATGTGTTAAAAGCTGTTTGTGGGGGAGCTCTTTAGAGTCCTACATAATATATTTGCTACAGGAGATTCACTGTTTCAGTGACTGGTTTGTTATCACACAGCTGTTACAGTGGACAACCAAGGATGAAGAAAATCGTGATTGCTGCTTTAATAGAATGGTAGGTTCCTGATGTGCCTCGGGACACTGAGGATTTTAACAGCATTTGTTTATTAATGCAGTGCTGTCCATCCTGAACATTCCCAGACCCATGTTCGCTGCTTGCTCCTCTCCAAAAATCACGATATTGGCTTAAAACTAGGAGGGTGAGGCCTTTGCTAGCAGGGAAGTGAGCTGAAGGGCTCTGTGCAGACTGATGCCTGCTGAGGGACCTCTCAGGGATTGCCCCTTGCAGGCATTGCCTTTGTATATATCTTTGTGCACTGGTGGCATGCACGAAGATGGCAACGTGGCATTCAGTTGTCCCCAAGTCCAGCTTGCTGCCATAAATCCTACCAGCTTCTGTGTGACCACTTGGGCAGACTGTGTACCTCTCAGTCCTTCTGGTTTTTCAGAAGTCAGTGCAGCTTTCCTCAGAAGCTGTCCTTGGCCAGTCTTCAGGTGAGATTCAGCCTTGTAGTATAGCTCAGAAAAGATGTTTTTTCTCTCTTCCATAGGGAAAAGAAAAGCAATTGAATCAGTCCTGTGGCAGGTAGCTGAGAGCCAACCTGCACCATGAAATTGAATCCCTTTCCAGTTTTCCTCCTTTGCCATGTGGGCTCCTCGGTAGTTATGAGTGATCCAAGGCTTTCCAGCTGTCACTCTGGGTTCTGTGTGTCCCTTTTCTTGTCATCATTGTTCCGCACTCCGGCACAAATGGCGCAGTGCTGCTCTGCTGTGGAGGTGCTGGAACTTTTTGAGGTGGTCTGGGAGGACTGGGGCTCCCTACCTTCTGCCCTGTCGTCCTTCCTGCAATGAGCCATGCAGGTAGGAATATCATCCTGCCTGTAGCAGTCCTCAGGGGCTGGAAAGCCTCTTGTTAGGCTTCCTTCCTCCCCATGGGAGGGCAGGGAGGTGGCTGTCAGGTGTGACCATGCCACCTGCTGTCTTCCAGACCTCAGGCCGACCTGTACTGAGCAGTTCCTTCAAGGGGAAAATCTGGAAGGTGGCAAGTGAATCCCTCTGAGATGCAGCTCCTGCATCTCCTGAGGTGCTCTGCTGCATGATTCTGTCCTTCCCTGCTCCCTTAAGAGGGGCACAGATGCCAGCAAACGTGTGTTTTCCCCCTCTTTGCTTGGGGGAGAGGTTGGGATCTCCTCAAGGGCCCTGCAGGAGGGGATGCTCTGGGTAAAGCCAGCCCCATGCAGGGCTTCACCTGCAGCCTGGCAGCACCCTGCACAGTCCTGGGCCTCGCTGGGGCTGATGGCTCTGCCTCCAGCTGTGCTCTGTTAAATGCCTATTGGAGACAGATTGGCACTTCTATGGCTTGAGGCATTGGTGACCACAGAAAAATGTCCTTTCAACCCCATTTGTAGTTATCTTTTATGCTGAAAGAAAAGTAAGTAAATTCTTGGTAGTGCATTAACCTTTGCCCTGTTAATATGCATCTCCTCAGCTGTTGCTGATCTCGGAAAACAATGCGATTGCACGGCACAATGAAGTGTCTTCTGGTTTTACAATTGAGTCTCTTGCTTGTTTTATGTTCTGATTATTTTCTCTAGCAGATATGTTGTCACTTTTAAAAATCTTCTCAGTAGTTAACAGTAGGGGAAAAAGATGAAGATGTTCAGAGGAGCGATGCTGGGAATACTTCTGTGGTCCGTGCTGTTTGCTGTCTGGTGTTTGACATCCACTGTGAGTAACTGCGGAAATTCTTCTGCACCCATGGCAGTAAATACTGGTGTCCAGTTTCTTCCACAGAAGTATTTCTGCACTTATTCCAGAAATGACTCTTCCTTTGAAAAGAATTACATTAAATTGTTGAGATTTCCACTGCTGCTGTTGTCAGGATCACATTCAAGGACAGGATACGATTATTTCTTTTTTTAGCGGTTTATAAATACAGAATCATTTGGATTCAACCTGTCATAAAAATTGTGTTAACTGCTCCACAGAACATTTGATAACAAATAAGATGGCTCAGTGAAACCAAACAATCTTCAGCAGATCTAGTTCACTTGCAGCCTTCTGTAGTCAATCCTTCTGTAGTCATTCCCAGTTCCCTGCTTTATCCCGGAGTACTGCAGTGGCAAGTGTTGTTTCATGGGCTCAGTGTGAGAAGCCTGCCCTGTCTTTCCACTGCGATGCTCGGGGATCCTTTCCTGAAGGCAGTCTTCTATTTCTAGCCCAGTGCTGTGGCTGAGACCAGTGTGTGGGGGTGCTGCAGGTGGGCTGGAGGGACTAGGTGGGCTTTGTGGGCTCCATCAAAGCCTTGTGGCAGTGGATCACTTGCTTACCGTGTCTTAAGATGCTCATCTGAAACACCGTGTGGGCTAGCACAACATGCTGGGCTTCATGGTGCTATCACCATGCCATTACTCATGGTGGTATTATTGAAAGGAAATGTATTGAAGGCTGGGCAAGCAGAACACTTGGGAACAGCCAAGCCCCTGGTCTCCAGCAGCCTCACCACCTCTGTAACTGGGAGGTGTCAGCTCCTACCCAGCCTGTTCAAAGCAGGACCAGTCGATAGGGTTGCTCTGGGACATGCTGCCTGTCTCTGTCTGCTGTTCTGGGTGGGTGCAGGCTGGTGGGGAGCCTCCTGTGGAAGGACATGAAGAAGTGGGCTTGCATTCATTTAACTTCACAAACGCTGCTGAGTTGGAGGCGATGCTTGTTGTGGGCAAGTGTTTAACAAACGACAGGCACTGTTCTGGCTGGTGTTAATCTGCCCCCTGTGCTGTGCCTATCTATTTTGCCTTTCACTGAATGTAGCTGATAAAAATAGGGCTGTCGTGTTCTGGTTTGCATTGCAGTTCTCCATCTCACTTCCATCAGTGGCTCCCTGCAGAATCTCAGCTGTAAGCTTTCCCTGCCTGCTTCCATGAGCTAGCCTCCTGGGTCTCACGCTTCCCAAAATGATGTGCAGGTAGTGATATGGTATGTGCAATGATCCTTTGGTGGAGGGTTTAGGCCTTTGGCCAGGTTTTAACTTACACACAGAATATCTTCTGCACGACAGCTCTCTGCCTTGGAGATCAGAGATGAAAGAAGTGAAGATTGCCATCAGGGAATTGTTTGGTTTTCTGTGCTGGGTACACAAGGGGGTGTCTATAGCTCTTCATTTGGGTACTTGTCCCAGCCATACAATCCACCTCTGCTGAGTACGAAGCACAGAAATACTTTTTCTTGAGACAGCGTGAGCTTTGGCTTATCCCTGATGGATTTACGAGGATGCAGGAGAAGATGGAAAGCCAAGTCTGAGCAGAAAGCGAGGGGAGCTGGGTGGCAGCAGCATGGGTGCTGTGCCCAGACCCTGCGTGGGCTGGAAGTGCTGGGTATCCCTGCTGTGCTGCGTGGCTTCATCCTGCCAAAGCCAGCCAGAGCTGGGTGTGCTCTGCCCAGGGCTGCTTCTGAGGAGAAGCTCTTGCCAGCTGGAAGAGCTGAGGTCTCGAAAGCAGGGTGAGCAGCTCATCGGAGTCAAGACCATCTTCTAAATGTTAACGGGCACATTGCAGGAGATGCTCAGCAGGCACAAAAGGTCACTACTGCCCAGGCTTTCAGTAAAACAAAGGCCAGCTATTTTTAACCTAATTTCAAGTGGGAAGCCTAAAGCCATAAGCTGGCCTGATTGCAGAAAGCCTGGACTCGCCTGATAATCAGAGCTGGATGTGTAATGTGGGACTGTGACCATGTACACGTTCACAAGCCGCATCCAAAAATCCCTTCCGAACTCTGCTAATGCAGTGATGGTTGTGGGCATGGCCTGACCCTGCGGAGTCCTGCACTAAAAAGCAGTTCCTGAGTTACTGTAAGGGACAGGGAGTTTGGGAACGGAAGGTGGGAGCTGCAGGCATAACTTGCATGACTTAATAATGCCCCCATCTTCAGCTGCCACTGCAAATGAGTGAAAAAAACAAGATATTGTATTGATTACCAGGCAAATGGGACGTGCCAGAAAGGATCTTGTTTTCTGTTTGGGTAACCCAGGGCTCCTTGGATGTGTCCTATATAGAAAGCAGCTTTGAATCTGAAGGTGTCTTTAAAAATATGTATTTAAAATAGATCCATAGAGATCATGACCTGCTGGCTGCAGTGTGAGCATTGACAGGAGAAGCTCTGCACCTGCTTCATGTGGCTTCCTTCAGCCTGGAATCTGAGCCAAGAGAAGCCATGTTCTGGTCCTGCACCATATCCTGATGTTCTTGTCACTGCTGCTGTAGAAAGCAGGACTGCAGGTACAGGTCTCCTAACACTTGTTCCTGGTGTAGGAGAAGAGTTACCAGGACTTCTTGGTGGACTTCATAAACTCTGCAGTCCCTGAACTGAGCAGCACCAGGCTTCACACAGGTTCAGTGTGCTGCCTCTCTGGTGTGACAAAGCTGTGTCAAGGAAAGGGGGGAAAAAAGGGCAAATTTGGGCCAACCAGCCTTATTTCTCCTGAAATGGGGTTTTATAGCAGGGCTTTTCTTGAACTTACAGAGCATATGTGGAATGCTTTTGACTTCTTATCAGCCTGCCAGTGAAGACCTTCTCCATAGCAGGGACAGGCATGGACTCTCAGCTGCCCTGCTGTGCAGCGATGAGACTGATCACCTTCTGGTTACAGCACAGGAATGGGAGGGCTTGTGAGCAGAGGAGCCGCTTCTTCCATCAATGGTCACTGAGGGCTTGGTAAAGCAGGTAGCTTTGCTCCTGGAGCACCTGAGCACATCGTTTCCCTTGGCAAACAAAGCTGATCTGTGCCATTGGGTGGCTGCCAAGCACAGTATCGGGTCCCTGCCTGCAGCAGTGATGGAGAGGCTTTGTGTCCAAATTAATACATGTGACACAGCCCGGGCCTGTTCTTGGCTGCTTTCTGACAAGCTCTGGTGGGACGCAGTCCTCAGCCTGTGGCAGTAAGCGTTGCTGGCAAGTCCTGTGGTTCCAATTTCCCTGCTGCTCATCTGTCTCCATCTGCCTTTGGGCCAGTGCAGGGGATGCTGTCGCTCAGCTCCTGACCTGTGTGCTGTGTTTTGGGGGAAGATACTGCTGTGGTGGTGATTTTTCACTGAGCAGGCGCACAGCGTGCATGGCCACTGCTATTTCTAGGTGCTGTGGTACTGCCAGACTCTCTCTTTTGCTCAAGAAGCACAAGCATAGTTCTCTGCAGCTCCATAAGAGATTTGGAGCTCTATGGCTTAAAATAAAATTAAAAAAAAAAAAAAAAGCCCAGCTATCTCACTGGTGTGTGCTGCCCCTCTGGATCTGAGGGGTGCCCCAGACCTCCCGAACACTCCTGGTGCTGCACTCACCAGCACTTGGCGTTAGTGCTTCAATCTCTGAGGAGACCAGCGTGTCCTCAGGCTGTCAGAGTGCACCGATCACACACATGTATCTCTTTATCTTATTTGCAGGGCTCCTGTCCCCAAGCTGTGAGGTGCTGCAGAGGTCACTGAGCTCGTGCTTGCCTAGAAATTCCCATTGAAAACCATTGATATGTCAGGAATGGCAGTGCAGGGCTGGCTTTGGAGGATCCCGAAGTGCACCATGAGTATGTTGTTGCCCTCATTCTTCTTTCCAGGCACAGATTTCTTTAAGTTCTTTGGTAGAAGTTGTACAGGATGTCTCCTTAAAGCAAACAATAGGAGCTGTATCTCAAGGGGTGCAGATCAGCCGAACCCCAGCAACGGTAGCGGAGCTGCTTTTTTTCCCCCAAGCCTGCAAGAAGTGACAGATCAAACACTCCTTCCTCCAGATTTGCTAGGGCCAAGACCTGTGTATGGCTGTACCCTTGAGTCACAAACTTTCTTGTGTTTTTTTCCCCCTGCCCATCATAAAGCACTGCACCAGGTGTTTGCACTTAACCTCCCTCTGCTCTTCAGCAAAACAAAAACCACGCTGCATTTCCACAGTGTCCTGTGAAGCATCCTCACTGTGTGCTTCCCAGGGTTAATCATTGAAGTTAATGATAAAAGTAGCGCAAAGCAGCAAGGGGATACGTGCCTGTCTCAGTTAGTTTCAAGGCTGTTGCAGTCTGCCTGCTCCAAATCACAGAAGGGAGCTGATGCCACTGGTGAGGAGCAATGGTTAAAAAAGAAAAGCCTTGGCTGCTTCCCAGAGAGTTGAAGTACTAATTAGGGCCATGGACAGTCGGCTAATTCAGACCTTAATGAGCCCCGAGGGACTGCAAGATAACAAAAGCTCAGATGGGTACACCACTGTGCAGCCTTGAAGCTGGGCTGTTTTAGTGCTAAGAGCCTTGACGATAAATGTGGCATCGTGCGTGGAACTGGGAGGAAACTGGAAAAGGAGCTTGTGAGATCTGGAGGCAGGTGCAGCTTCCTCTAAGGGCAGATTTCACCCACAAAAAGCCAAAAGCAAAAAAGCCAAAAGCACCCCAGTGAGACTGGAGGCCTCTGTAGTGGAAAACAAGATGTGAAGTTCGGTTTTAGTCCTGGGGTTGCAAAGACGGGTCAAAGGCGGGACCGAAGTCATCGTCTTGTTTTGAGGATGTTGGGCTGGATCTTAAATTTCTTCTCTTGGTGGTTACCTTTTGGTTTTCTTTTGAAGAGTCGTGGTGCCTTTCGTCTCCTTCATTTCCTTGGAAAGCACTTTTTGTGTGGGCATGGCCAACATCTAGCATAGGATGCTTCCTTGCCGTCAGGACCCAAACCAGATGTAAAGCAAAAAAGAAAAAAAAGCAAAAATCCTTCCAGCTGGCCTTGCAACCTGTTCCCAGCGAACCCCAGGTACCCCTCAATCACCCTCAGTGAGCTTTGGCTAAGGTGCCATGGACCCTCTGTGGTTGTGTGGCTCTTTCCAGCAGCACCTTCTTCTTGTGGGTTTTTGCTTTTTCAAAGCACAACCACACGACTGGGAGCACAATGAGGAGATCTTGTTGGGAGCATCCTGGCAAACGTGGGCTTGTTGGTGTGCTCCTGCCAGCCTGCTCAGACAAGGCAAATATTCCTGCCTCTGTGTCTGTGCGGGCATTCCTGCCCCGGTCTCCCTCGTGGGCTGTGATGGGCAGGATCTGGCCTTTAATCACAGGTTTTTGTGAAGGTTTGTGCCTGTACGGCTGCAGCACCAATTATCCCTGCATTTAGCCTGCTGAGAAGTTAGAGGTAATTGACACAATTTTGCTTCAAAGCTCATTTTTAATGAATTAAATTTAAATTTAATTAACTATTTCTCACATTTTTGTATTTTTTTTGTTTCCCTTAGTAAGCTAAAATGCTCATTGTGGAGCTGATGGGCATAATGTTAAGCTGGTTTTGAGAGAGGGTAGTGGAGAGGAGGAATTCTGTGTGTGTGATGGGTCCTCCCTGCCGGAGGAGCATTAGGTCTCATTTAAGTGCCTTTCCCTCCTCAGTGGTCCTATTTATGTATGTATATGTATATATATAATGGAATATATATATGGAATCGTCCTGGCACTGTTACAATTCCTCATGTAAATAACAATGGCCTTTTCTCCAGGCTGCTTCAAGCCCAGCCCTGCTGGGAGCCCCTTCCCTGTTGCTTAACTTTCTCCCCATCCCTGCAGCAACAAGTCATCCCATTCATCACTGACCCATTAAAATACTGCATACAATATTATTTTCTATTACACTTAACAAAGCAGGCTGATAGTAAACCTCTGAGTATCAAGCTCCTGCAAGAGGCAGTGGGAAGTTAGGTGTTGGCTTGCCTGGAAAGGTCAATCTGGCCAGTGGTGAGAGAGGTTAATCTGGTTTCCCTGCTAAAATAAAGGACGGTGCCTTGCTCCTTACCCTTGTTTACCCAGCTCAGGAGCAGCTCCCTGCTTTGCAAGGCAGGATCCCGCCCTTCCTCTCCTTGCCGAGCTGTGCTTCCTGAGAAAGCACAACCTGTCTCCTCCATCTGCTGACCGGGACTAAAATAGCTGGGGGGGCTCTCCTCCCCCTGCCCGGGCAGGAGACAGTGCTCAAAGGGCCAGGCTGTGTGGGACACCTGCTGAGCATCCCCGTGCAGATAAATTACCCATGGGACACACAACTGCAAGGCTGCATGTGCTCAGGTGCTGTGTGCTGGTGCAGCTTCACAGGCAGGAGCCCAAGGTGCTCAGCACGGTCCTGCTGAGACCCCAGCTGGCCAATGGGGCCCCCATCTGTAGGACAGCCTGCCTGCCGTCCTCCTTTTTATTATGTTGGTGTTTTGCAAACAGCTATAAAGGCAGACAAGTGGCATTGTATCTGCGTTAGCAGCTCGCGTTCCCTAAATATCCCAACGTTTAGGTGTGGTGTTGCTGCCTCGCTCTTCTGCTCCTGGCCCTTTGCTGTGCCTCAAAGGGCAGTGTCCCTGCAGCCTGCACCTCACCTCTGCTGCTTACATTGTGGGCAGCTCCCCTCTGGCCCTCTGTCTTTTGGTAATAACCAGAAGTGCAAACAGTTGCCGCATGGGCAGGGAAAAAGTGCAGGGTTTGGGCTGCTGCAGATCTTTAGCACCACAAAATAATGGGATGTGTTGAAAATTGTGACCTTTTAACATTGTTTTGCCATGAAATCCTGAAGTTCTTGCTTGATACGGTTTGTGTATCAGTTGCAATTTCAGTTTGCAACCCAAGAATCTAAAAATACCCAAATAGTCTGTAGCTGCTAGGAGCTGGGACCTACAGGGCAAGTGAGGTCTCTTCCTTGTCATGTAGTAAGGCTGCCTTGTTTGCAGGGCTTTTTTTTTTTTTTTTTTTTTTTAAGAAAGGTCTTCTAGACCAGGTATATGGACTTGGTCACTAACTTCTTTTTGCTGCAATAACGAGAAGGTAGGTGCTTTTTTTTTTTTTTCTTGTTTGAGTGCAACCTGCTACGTCACATGGATTTTTTCAATCAAAATTCTTTAGTGATGGTTCATCTGATTCAGGCTTATAGGAAGTAGCTATTAGAAGTCTCTTCCTCTCCTCCCCAGCTTCCAAAAGAATGATGATAGGAACGAGTCTCAATCAGATGGCTGCGATGGGCAAAGGCATCATGTTGCTGCCGTGAGGGCGTTGGGTGCTTGTTGTGGAGGTCTCTGCTTGGCCATTGATTACTGTTGATTCTTGGGAGTATCTTGCCCTATGCTACAGGGAGAAGGATATTTCTGTCTGCATGATGTGTGTGCCCACTGATGGGAGAAGCATGCTGTGTAGTGAAAGCCCACGGGTTTCTCTGCATCTTACATTCAGCTGAAATCCAGCGTTTGTGGCTGCTCTGCTGGGTGAGCTCAATCAGGAGATCTGGGTGGAAGCTCTCCCCAGCGCTGAAATAGTTTTTTATTTCTCATTGAAATAGTTTTTATTTCTTTTACATCTGAAATCTCAGACAAAAAAAAAAATCCTGAAATGTGTAAGAACCATGAAGGATCATGAAACCCCCCATCTGTCAGGTTTCCTGGCACTGCTGCTCCCCCCAGCAGTGAAGCTGTGGAGTCAAATGGAAAGTGGAGAAGAATAATGATCCACTAGATACCCTACTGCCTTGCCATTAGGGAGCTGAGTAGGTAGAAGAGTTGGATTTGGCGTAGGAATTCCTATTCCTCTGCTGTGCTCAGCTCCTCTCTCTCTTTTCGTCTCTGACTTAGTGCAGAATTCATTAATACGACACTGAGAGATACGAGGTGAGTGCTGGGCAGGTATTTTGCCTCTCAGCATCCTTGTCCCTACCTTCTGGCCAATAAGGGGACCCAGAAAGACTTCAGTGTATTGCTTCCCATCTGGACCCCCTTTTCCTTGGATTTTGTGAAGTATCTCACACACCTGGTGAGCACAGTGCATCACACCCATGCTGTGATTTCCCTCCTCACCACCGTCATTTCTTGGGGTAACGACATAAGAGTAGCAGAGCTCGCAGCAGTAAGAAACCATAACAATCTTTGCCCTCCAATTCACCTGTTTGGCATTCTCAAGGAGATGTGAAATGGTAACCCTCTTTAATTCAGGAATGTACTAACTGATCTCACGTTTGTTTGCGGCTGCTTAAAGCACTCTCTCGTCTTTGCTCTCTGTGCAAAGAGAAAGCCTACATATGGAAGATAAGGCTGCCACTTGCACAAATAAACGTGGATGTTGATAGGGCATAAGTTGCCTGAAAGCAAGGGTTAGATTTTTCTCCTATTCTGAACTTGGTATCCATCAAAAATGCAAACTTTGTGCATTCCCAGTCCTCTGTGAAGAAGAAAAAGGCAATCTTTTCTCCCATTAGAGACAAACACCTGAGGAGCAAACAGAACAGAGTAACAGGGAGCAGCCCATCTTGGCAAGTTTTTGTTGTTTTTGAAAAAAAAACTCATCAATCTATTCTCATAGATGAATGCTAGGGAGAGAGCTGGGACTTAGAAATCAAATGGAGCTGTCGTCATACAAACTGGGTTTCCTTTCAAAACTCTTCCAGTGGTATTTATTTCTTGTATTGATTTCAAGAAGCTTTGGCTACAGCACGGGTTGTCTTCTGGTGTGAATGCTTCTCTTGAGACTATTTTCCAGGTGTTTTTCTGAGCGCAGACATAGTTGAGAAATCAAATCAGCATCACAGAGGACAAAGGGGATGGCTTCAAAATTAACCTCTTGTAATGGTTTGGCACTACATCCTTGGCATCTTTACCTGGGCATCTTAAGCAAAATATGAATTGCTCTCAGGAGACAAAGACCTTCCTCCCCCTTTTCTCTCTAGAAGTCAAAACCAAGCACAGAAAACTAGAATGATGCCCCTTGGGGAGGGAGGAATGGTGCAGATTGCTCAGTGTAGAAGAAAAACGTTTTTTTTCCTTCCATTTTATTTTAAGTGGAGATGAATTTTGCTTCAAAAACATTGCTGGGTGGGAAGGGATGATTCCTTCCTTACCTCCCATGGAAATAAGGCCGGATGAGTAGGCACAGCACCCACAGCCAATGGGTGTTTCCCTCAGAAACGAAATCTAAGGAGGGGAATTGGTTTGGCTTCTTCTCTATCAGTAGAAATATTGATTTGTGTCCCAAATTGACCTTAAAAAATATATTTTTATTTAACTTGCACAGGTGTCCTGCCGCACCCCTCCCTTTAGGTAATTTTGTCTGGACAGCTCTCAGCCAGCTGGCCAGTGTGGGGCATCTCCTTGCAAAGCCTTGGTTATTTTATTTATTTATTTTTTAAGCAGTCCGAGGGCTGAAATGGAGCTGGCATCTGTGGCATCAAGGGCCTTTCTGAACTGAGGGCAGTGGAAGTGGAAACCAAGAACCATGGCTGGGCCCTGGTTATTTCTTCCCATTGCTTTTCAACATATGTATTTCCCCGAAAGGTGTCAGAGAACAACCTGCAGTGAGGGAGGGAGAAGGACTCTGCAGTACTCGTGGTTGTTGCCCTGGAAGCCTCCAACTCTTTGGGCTTTAGGAGGAGTCCAGACATCTGAAAATGCATTCTCTTAATGTTTGGCAAGAGAAGGATCCGAAGGAGAGACTATTAAAATGTTACTTTTCATTAACACGAGTTAATTAAATCATTTAGCTAGCACTTTCTGTACTGAGAGCGTGCAGCCACATGCTATTTTGGGGTTTCACTTGTTCTTCTGCCAAGTCCTAGTCTCCCGAGCAGCTTTATTTTTGAGTGGGAACTGAAGAGTTGTGGACAATGTTAAGCATCATCCAGTGGATCTGCTAATTTGTGGCTAGGTTGTGCAACTCCTACCCAGCCAACCTGGCTAATTTTAGTTATGGGGTGGGTGCCAGAGGGCTCTGCTGGGGTGCAGGCAGGAGGCACGGCCCCGTGCACCAGCACTAATTGGACAAGAATTCAATGCGGGCGTGAGTAAGTCTCATCTGATGCAGCAGTTTCTTCTCATTGTGCTGTTAATGCGAGCTTGGCTGTACCCAGGGGTATCGCTAAGAATATTATTCATAATGCACCCACTTCCTAAACCTCAGTAGCAGAACTTCACCCCTTCTGTGGTTTCAGCACATGGTCTGGGAGCAGGAGCTTTCTCCTCCTCTGTTGTGGGTTCGTCTCTTTGCCGTTATCTTCCTCACATCTTTACGGGATGTAGGCTTTCACTTTAAACTTAATTTTTGCTTGATACAATATATTTGAGGTACCAGCCTTCCCAGGCAGCCATCCTGGTGCCTAAACCACCGTGTTCTTTCTGGAGCATTTCATGGAGGGTGGTGGTTTTTGGTGTGTTGCTGCCCCGGGGCAGTGCCAGAGCCCTCGCTTGCTGCCAGCAAGGTGCACTGCCCAAACGCAGCGTTTCCATCCCACCTGGGGCCTTGGGGCTGGCTGTGCATTGCTAGCAGAGATCTTTCTCCACCCAGGTCTTTCTGTTTGTGTTGTTCGCACACAGCACCAGAGCTCAGGTTTTATTCCTGTGCTTAGGAGCTTGCGAATTTCTTCTGCAGAGTGCCCCATGCATCAGCACCTCATCCTGCTGGGGATGGCCGTGTTCAGCGCTCCTGGAGCTGGTGCCTTGTCCCACCATCAGCACCAGCAGCTGTAAGCTCTGTGCCCAGCTTGCTGCTGACTCCCAGCGCTCACAACACCTCCGTGCCTGCCCGGGACTGCTGGGTGGAAAGGCCCCAACGAGGCGGGGGGAGTCCCTCAGCCACTGCTCTCAAGACATACCCGAGATGTCCTATCCAGCTGTTGTCCAACCTCCCTCAGACCCTTTAAATTTAAGGGAGCTCTCGTTACGCCATTCATTGCCCTTTCAGTCGCATCAGAAGCAATCCTAGGATCCAAGCCACTGGGGTCTGCGTAACCAGAGCTCAGGCTCAGCCTCAGCAGCTGGGACTTCCCCACCTGGGCAGTGGGGTGAGGAGGGGCATGAGGGAAAAGGAGATGGGAAAATAGGGGGGAAATTTTATTTGCAATACCAAGTTGTGCTGTGTTCCCTGTGCCAGGTGGTGTCGGGGCACCCCTCACGTCTCGCTGTGCTGATTTTGCTCATTACTGAACCCAGTGGGGTGAGGGTGGGCACGCACAGGCATGGGGTGTTTCCAGGGGTAGGCTTCTAGGCACCGTTACGTGGTAACAAGGAATAATGTCAGTGGCAGAGATGTCACTGTTAAACGACTCGCTGGTGGCTTTGTTTCAGCCGTTACACCCTTGCAGAACTAATGGCTGATCACTAACATTACAGCAGCCTCCGTGTCACAAAATAATGCGCGCTCTGAGCTCTATTCCTGTGCTGTCATCGGCTGGCAGATAATGAGAAGGGAGAATTTTTTTCCCATAAATTGCACCACATTGGGGGGAAAAAAATGTAGAAAGCAGAGGAGTTTGTGACTCACCTCGCTGACCGAGGATCTCCAGCTGTCAGTGCTGCTCAGAGCAGGGGAGCACAGGGAGGTGACTCAGGTCTGGGTTTTCTGAACGAGCTATGCTAAGAAAATGTCTCTGGGAAACGGGAAGGCAATGGCTTACACATGAAAAGAAGAAATGAAAGCAAAAAGCGTGGGGTGGGAAGAGGAAGGGAAAGAAGTATCACTTTGTAAGCCTGAAGCTGCCCGGAGGGACAGGAGCAGGAGGGGTGGATGGCTGAGGCCCTGCAGAAACGCTGCTGGGTGGGGATGGGCTCTCTGGGACTGTCGGGCTGGGAATGCTTGCTGCCTGCTCCGGAGGGGAGGTGGTGTCGCAGATGTTCAGCACAGCAATTTTGGGTGGCCCTCAGCACCCAGCGAGGTGGTAAGAGGCGTGTGTACATCAGGCTTACAGAGGGACTCTAGTCTGTGCTGGTCCCTGGGCATCTGCAATTGCTACAGGAGATGCTGTGATCTCTGCTCCGGCTTCCCTTTGATCACTACCAGCTCTGTTTGTTCTGTAAGCCCTCAGCTGTGCATTTCCTTTCAAATGGTGTTGAAATTACTGACAGTGGCATGCTTGCAAGTGTGTCTGCTGGTGCCCTGTCCTCTTCTCAGCACCTTTGAGCATTCAGCCACCAGCGCTGAGCTCACTTCTCGGGAGCCAAATAATAACAGCGCTTCTTCAGGAGCAGTTTTGATAGAAGCCATAAGTCACAGGGAACAATTAATATATGTATTACTTAGGCAAGCATTGCAATGTCATTAATTCCACTTTTGTTTGCTGAAAGTCCTTCTGCAGTCCGCTCAGCCTGCGGTCTGCCCGCTGTTTGTGCTCAGCACTCTGCTAGACCAGACCGGGATGGCATCCGTGATCAGCCTCGCTGGTTGTTTTTTTTTTATGCTTAGTTTCACTTGAAGGGTCTCTGCTGCAATGTTTGGATGGAGACACTGCAGAGACATGGTTATTTATTTAAACCATCTGTTTCCATTGGCAAGGAGATGGCCCTTCACAATATTTCTGTTGGTCTTCAGGCTCTTTGCACACCTGGCAGTGGCTGTACGTGTTAGCAGACCTGAGCAAGCAGATCCTACTGTTGTGAACAGGTCGTGCTTGTGTGCAGGTACAAATGATGCCTGTCATTGAAGGCGACATCCTTTTTCTATTGCCCTCTTTGGATTTCTCATCCCCTAGTGTTGGAGTAGCACGGGGACCAGGAGAGTGGAATTCAAACTGGCGCTCCTACAGCAATTTCTATCAGCCTTTCTCTTCCAGCAAAACCTTTTTGTTTGTGTCTGGTGCAAGATATGTATGGCCTTTAACTGTCTACATGGCTGGGTATTAGTAACATGCCTCTTCATGGAAAGGCAAAAGAATTACAGCCCGAGGGCAGTCTCCACATTGCTGTCCTCCAGGGCTGTTACCCCTTGCTGTTTTTCAGTTATTCCCTACCCAAAATATCCCCGTTAGCTCTTGACCCTGCTTCTCATCATGCTTCAGACGGGTGTGTCTGGGGATCACTTTAATGGTGAGCATGAGCTTTGGTGGGTGCTGCCTCTGGAATTTGTGCTCTGCTTTTTTTCCACCCCCAGGTGACAAGAAGAACGCCATCCCTGCTGCTAGGAGTTGCACAGCGTCGCAGATCAGGGGGGCAGCACGCTCAAGGTCTAAGAAGTGGATGGGAAAAACCCAACCAACCCCAACAGCCCTGTTGTGTGTTTCCCTGAGCCAGGTAAGCATTGTTACCTCCCACTCTGTCATTAAATAAACACGGTGTATCTGCACATGACAAACAACTTCTCCCTGTCCAAAGGTGTCATTAGTGCTACGCGGGGGCTCCACTACATTATGTGTGAGGCTGAAACCACTCATCTGTAATCAGGCAACAGGATCAAACTTCTTTAATGGTACATCCAGACAGTAAGAATAAAGCCAGGGCAACTGCACTAGCGACACGGATAACAACAGCATGATGCATCCTTGAGCAATTTGGCTGCGTGCTCGCCTCCCCAGCCGGCCGGCAGCAGGCACAGCCGGCACTGCCTGCAGTGGGCAGGCCACACGCTGTCAGCCAGCCCCTTCTCTGCAGTTATAAAAAATGCTTGGTTTTCTCCATCCATTTCCATTTGTGTCCCCTCCCCCCCCCTCCCAGTGATCCTGCCCACACCTGATGTGCAGGCTGCAAGTACCACAGGCTGGGGCAGGTGCCGCTGGCAGGATACGTACCTTATGTGTCACAGCCCCTGCTGTGTCACCTCTACTGTCCCTGGCGAGCAGCGGTGCCTTCAAGAAGCAATTCAGCGGGACCAAACGTGGGGGCTTTGCAGGGAGCCCGTCCCCTCGCAGTCCTTAGAGAGCGGGCACAATCCGTCCTGGGAGCTGGGCCAGAGACCGCATCTCCCGTCTCAGCTCGTGCCACCAGCTACGGGTATTTATTGTGTTTGCTCCTATTTTCCTTTCCTGGTCCCAGTGCTCTGGATTTCCTTTGTATAGCGTGAAACCACCGTAGCAGCAGGGCAGGCCAGGGACTCCTCTCTTGCCGCCCTGTATCTGTGGGGGAGTGAAACTTAGAGGGAATCGATGCATTGGTCGCATCTCCCCTCAGAAAACAGCCTGTAGGTTAAAGGCTCTGCCAAGGCAGGTGATCATGGCTCCCTGTGACCAAATGAGAACGATCCCCCCCCCCTTTTCTGTCCCCCTCCTGTGTGCACAGCACCCACACACCAATGCTTTTGCCTGTCGCAGTAGGGCCCTTGGTGGTTGCCAGAGGCTTTGTGTCTGCTGGGCATCCCCTGGGAGCGCAGGGGCTCTCTGCAGCTGGCCATGGACACCACCACAACCAAGCTGGGCTCCAGCCAAACCAAAACATAAATTGCAAAATACAAATGTGTTTTAGGTCAGGTAAGGCAGCAAGTGACAGAAATGTTTGCAATTGCACTGTTAGAGCAATTTGTCTGTCTGGTCCTTGGCTGGATTTGAGTCTGTGACACTGTGTAGAAGTGCACACCTTCACCTCAGCTGGGACCTGCATGGGGACCAGGCTGTGCCATGAGGCTCTTTGTTTTTGGCACAGTAAAAGCATCAGTCTGGCTGCTGGGGGTTAAGATGCAGCAAATGGTGCCCCCATCCTGCTTCCAAACAGAAAAAGAGCTAGCTTGATAGCAAAAATATGTGGAAAGCAATTCCACTTCAAGATGTGCTAAAATCTTTGACTCCAAAAGCCCCCAGCTTGGTCTGCACAGGAGTGACTGATGGGGGAAAATCTATGAAATGCTCAGGTCTGCCAGCACTGAGCTGAAATTAAAACAGCTGGGGCACTGCAGCTCAGCAAAGCTGTGCTCAGACCATTCATCCAGAAAGGACAGCTCTCTCCTGGGATGAAGAAATAGCCAGTGACAAAGGACTTTCTGAGACAATGACAGCAGCGACTTCCCCTTCTGTGAATGAGTTATTTGTTCAGACCTGCAGCTCTCTTCTCACTTCTGCAATGTTTTGCAGTGAATGTGTTACAGCGTCAACCCAGCCTCCATAAAACCCGCATTAAAAATCGCTGCTTTGGCTAGGAACAGGTAGTCTGAAGTGGCTGAGCTAGGCTGTCTCCAAGCATTTCCAGTCTGGATCAGCCCAGTCACTGAGCCCTTGGATCAAACACTGCTTTCTGTGACACCTGTGGTAGGTCACGGGGCCTGTTCCAGTTTGTACCAGTTCAGAAACCAGTCATGAATGAGACTTTTTTTCTTTTAAACCTCTGTTACACAGTTCTAGGGAAAATCCCCCTGATTCAAAGGATCCTGTGGATAGTTGTGTGAGTGAGGAGCCCAGGCTCTGCTGGCGTTAGGTATTGCTGTTACTTGTTTGGCATCGCCACCTGGGGCAAACTGTGCTGTGGGCACAAGCCCACCTCCTTTCTGCTTTCACGTGAACCTGCAAAGGCTCAAATCTACACATACATACACACAGAGCATTTGCTTCATGAATAAAAGCTTCACAGCTTTTGTAAAAGTGAGATTAAAAGGAGAAGCAAATGTGACAATGTGTCCTCTTACTGCTTCTCCAGATGAGAAGAGAATCAGAAGTTCTCTTCCGAGGTTAGCTCCCGAGGTGTTCTTCCACGGACTTTCTGGTTGAAACCAGGCTCAGCCAACAAGACACCACAGAGCCTCTTGGTGCCTGAATTCTCGTTATCTATAAGCCAATTAGTCCTGTAGTTTATTCTGAAACAGCTAGTGAAAATGTTATGCCCTTTCCCCTCCATCTGTGCAATGGGTATAAAAGCCAGGCGGCCGCGTGCTGCCTGTTACGGCTCTCAGCTATGAGAGCAACGGGGCAAGAAAGAGCACAAGTGCGAAGCTGTGTGTGTGTGTACAGCCCCCGTCGCTGCTCTAAAGCCAATTACCAGCTCCTCTTCCTGCTGGCGAGCAGGAGCAAGCGAGGTTGCTGGCAGTGACCGGGACATGACAAGATGCCCCTGACCAGAGCGCTTCTTCAGGCACTGATGTTTTCTTTATGAGGCAACCGTTCCTGCAAGGGATCAACTTTCTGTGCATCTCCTTAATGAAAAATTTAAAAAACGCAGTGTTCCCGTCTTGCTTTTTTTTTTTTTTTTTTTTTTTCCTGTTGCTGTTATAACCAGCCCTGAAGGAAAAGCAAAAGTGCTCGGTGTCCCTCAGACAATGTGCCTGTGACTAGCCTGGCCTTGCTTGCTGTGCTGACAGCAGAGAGCTGGAGGGGATCAGTGTTTGGAAATGGGCCCTCAAGGGCTCCTGGAACAGGGGAACGTTTTTGAGCCATCGCTGCTGCGTGGCCCTGCCTGCGGAAAATGCTGACCAAAGAGACCCCGTCAAATCCACAAGAGGTAACACACTGCTGTGGCTCTGAAACAAGAAGCTGCACATCTTCACCAGGATGCGTGTTTGCCTTGAGAGAGCTGGAAAAAAAAGGTTGTGAATATTAAAAGCATTTAAGAAATAACCAGGTGTCTCTTTCCCATAGCAAAGGTAGGAGATTTTGACAAATAAACAGTTTTCCCATTTGTACCTGCAGTTTGGGGGAGATAAACAGCTAGTCCTTCCTTAGTGCAGCGCTGCAAAGCCCTCGGCAGACAGTGCTTAGAAATGCTCTCAGAAATGCCAGCTATTCCCCTGCACCCACAGCAACATGCAATTCCAGGTCATTCTTTAATAACCCAGCCCAGATGGTGCATTACGCGCTTTGGAGGCTGCTGACCCGCTCCTGTACTTAGTGCAAAACCTGGTGCTGCTTCTTAGCTACAGAAAACCATGAGAATTGTCTGTTTGGGCTAGATTGGGATCTGTAATCACAGCACCATCCATCAGATTGAAAGGCTGGTTCCGTAAAAAGGAAAAGCTCAGCTGTAATACCATGGGGATGCACACACGGATAAAGCAGAGATGGCTTTGACGTTCAGAGTCATTCATACAACGAGCCTGTCACGTCACAAACACATCAGCCTAAATGCTCTACTGCTTATATTGCAGTTCCCACGCGGAGCTGGGGCCTGGTGCTGCCCATGGAGGCCGACAGCTACGCGGCATTTTGCACGCCGACGTGACACCGACCACACAGCTTGCAAACTGTGCAGGTACGTGGAACAGCATGATACACCTCCAGAACTGGGAATCAATCAGGGACATTAATATATATATATTTTTGGTCATTTCCCTACTGATCACCGTCATTCTGAGGGTTGCATTCTGTACTTTGACATGGACGTAATAAAAGCTTTGGTGCAAAACGGTGACCGCAGGCATGTAAGTGCATTTCTGAATCAAGGACCTGCTGTGCCCCCACCACCACCGCAGATGATCTGCTTGGGATGTCACCTCGAAATACAGCCTAACAAACCTTGCACCCCTCCAGACAAGTGAACTTTAAACTGGGTCTCTGCTTTTTTGTTTTTGTTTTATGCAACCAAAGTTTGTAGCAGCAGGCAGAATGCTCGGTGGCTGGGAAAGGCTAAACCAAATGAACGGGGTCACTGAGTTCAGTACGTGCTGGCTAACGGCTGTGGGCTGCAGCACACCCCCAGCCACGGGGAGCTCCTCTCCCCAGCCACCACCAGGACAGGAGGCCGGGGGCACGGAGCTGCTTTGTTGCTTCTCAGTAAGCTTTGGTGGTGCTCTCGCTCCCAGCATGCACGATGGGTTTCTTCCCCATTGCTTCCTTGGCACATTGCACATCCTGGGCAGTGCGTACGTGCTCCCCGACCCCACCGCCTCGCCCTCCTCATGGCGCATGTGCAAGCTCAGAGGGGAGTGCAAAATTCTGGCAAACAACATTTTGGGCTTGTTATCTAAAAACGTACCGTAAGGACGGCAGTGTGGGTAGGAGAGCTGTGCTTCAAAGGGAGGTTTCTGTATATTTTAGGTCTGCTCTCCCCAGCAGCATGCTCTGGAAGCAGTGCTGCGCCCAGCCACCCGTGTGACTGCAGCGCTGTCCTGCCAGAGAAGCAGAATCACTCAGACAGGTGAGCGCCAGCACAGCACCCACGGCATCATCATTGCAAGCAAAAATGTAAGCGAGAGAAAAAAAGCTTGGGTTTGGTCTGGGCTATTGCTGAAGCAGGAGGCAAATGTGAAGCTGTGATGTTTGAGGTCAGGGTGCCCCTGCCTCTGAACATGCTCACGATCTGGACCCCCTGAAACCTTTGTGCTCACAGCCTTGCCTCCTATCCTCTCTCTCTCCCTCTCTCTCCCAGAGCAGGGCTGCTTGGCTTTTTCACGTTTTTGGTTTTTGTTTTTGTTTTTTCATTCCCTTGTCTGCCCGATTTCCTCATGCACATGGGCTGAAGACACGGTCAGTCCGTGTGCTGGCACACACCCCCACAGGCACCTGCAGGCTAGGTGGGCAAGCAGCACAGTGCCACTCCGGGCAGGGCCGCTCGTGGCTGCAGTTGTGTGCAGGCCCCTTGTGCGTGTGCCTGGGCTTCTCCACAGGGCATCGGTCCCAGCCTCTACCAGGTCTGGGTGCCGTGGTGGGGTTACCCCACTTTTCAGGGTTATGACTGCAGTTTTGTGCTCCCTAGGGCTGCAGCACGCAGCTGCCTTACCTGTGACGTGCCAGCGGGGTTCTGGAGAGAGCCCTCTGCCTTTCCAGGCTGCGGCCCCAGGTTCCTTCTCCCTGCGGGTGCTCTCTGCCTCCAGGCCCAGGGGAACCCAGGGCAGGAACCTGCTCGTCTCCTGGGGCTTGGCCTCCTGCAGCAGGGCAGCGCGGGGCCGGGGCTCCCTCCCCTGGGAACCCCCCTGCTCTACTTGCAGGTGCTCTGAAGCACTTCTCCCGATGCTCACAGCGCATTCGCGATGTCTGTCTGAAGAATCAGGCTGTTGTTTGGGTTAGAGCCGTGCGAAGCTCGGTAACAGAAAGCATTTTAAAACCATGTTTCACAGAAGACTTGATCCAAGCTCTGTTTGGAGAACCCCCTGCCAGCACTTGCAAGGCATTTCTGTGTCCGTGCTGGACCTCCCGCTCCTCATTAATCCTTTCCCTCCGTTCAGAGGAGGACACAAAGCGAGGGGAAGGGGGGGTATTTCCAGAACAAGCCTATTTTTGGTTAGGTGTGAACGTCTTGGTGTCTGCTTTGCTGACAAGCTGGAACCCCCCCAAGCAATTCGTGCTCAGCCTTTGGGAGAAGAGTGAGACCGCTCTGAGGAAAATGATTTAAAATGCCTTCAGATGCCTTTTCACTTCTTTTTATTTAATTCCATAAATATTTTCATAAGGCTCAGTGTCTTTACAACACTTTTTTAAACACTTTTTTTTGTTTGTTTTATACACACAACTTTGACACTTGTTTGACAGGGTCAAACAGTCCAATATAAACAAAATAATAAAACTGGCAAGTGCGGATCAGCTGGGTTACCAAAATCCTTTTTTTTTTTTCTTTTTTTTTTCTTTTTTTTTTCTCTTACTGTTAAAACCCCAAAAGCACTAAAATATCAGTATTTGGCTTCAAACTAGAATTTTAAAACCCTTTTTTTTTTTTTTTTAATTCTCTGCTACAAGTCCCTGTCATCATAGTGCCTTTAAACTCCTACAGACTCTTCTTTTCTTCTCAAGGAAAAATAAGCTTGGTGATGCCATGCAGAACTTACAATAGCTACTAAATATACATGTTCCCTGAAATGTAGCTGCAATGAAAAGATGACAGAGCATAAAGAGAACAAAACCAGAAACCCAAAGCACCACAGTGTACTATCAATAACATTGCAATGGATGGCCGGTGACCATCCAGAAACTGAAACAAATTTCAAATATATTTCTCTATGTATTATTTTCTATTTACAACTGTTAGATGCACCTAGGTTGATTCTTGTTTGATCTTTTTGGAGAGGGTGGGGAGGCGAAAGTCTTGAATTTAGATCCTCTGTTCTAGTGTCTAGGTCAAGGGGTAATGCATGTCATTTACCTAGGGAAGAGGGTATTTTTATTTTATATATATATATATAGTTTCAGCCAGAGAAATACCGTAAACATGTAAGTTTGTTACAACTCTCTTGTTTCTGCATATGGAATGGAAAGTGGGTTCCTCCTGTCTGGCATTGAAATGAAAGTCTGTATCAGATGCTCAGTCAAAATCACCCCAATCTGACAGCGTCTACGCTGCTTCCAGCACTTTCAGACACACGAGGCAGCCCAACCCTGCTCCCTAGTGGGAAAGCCACAGTAGGTAGTAAAAGTGGGACCCAGTGCTGGTTCTTCTTTGTGATAATGCTCCATCTCTTGCAGCACCTTGGCAATTTATGGAGGGGAAGAGCTTTCTTGAGTGCCATGCCTGAGAGCCAAGCCCCTCTTCCCTCTGGAACAACGCCTGCATCTGCTTTGCCTGCCACCTGGCTTCGGCAAGCGCTAGCAGCGCTAGCTTGGTTTGGCTTTCCACTTAAGAAAGAAGCTGTGAGTCCAACAAGTGGCCTTGTCAGATCAAGCGAGTCTTGATTTATGATGCAAATAATGGTGTGGCGGTGGTGTTTCTTTTTTCCTAGTGCTGAATATTTAGGAAGCATCTTCTCATAAAAATTATGGATGTCTCATTCTCACTCTCTGAGGCACAAAACAGTAAATGAACAGGCTTAACTAATGTGCTTGTTACTTTTTTTCCCTAAGCAATTAAAAGGCAAAGGAATAAGTGAAATTTCCATCATGTTGACAACAGATTATAATCTCTCTCTTTCTCTCTCTCTCTGCATCTCTCTCCAGCCATACAGAAACAGTAAAACATTTCAGTTAACTTCTGCAAATCAATCTCATTCACTTCTCTAAATACCCATTCCGTTAAACAAACAAAATAATAATTGCTACATTTTCAATATGAAAATCTGAGCATAAAAATGCAAAGGTACAAAAGAGCATAGGAATTACTTCCGATAGAAAATTGCACTGCCTCCTGTTTGGGGTTCCCAGTGTTTCGCTGTTGCCTATCACAGAGGGGCCACTCTTCTGCTCCAAAATGCTAATCTGGTGTTGTTCAGTGAGAGTTTCTAGGTTACTAAAAGGTGCTGAGATTATTTTTGTACTTAAATAAAAAATACATTCGCTGCCTTGTAACATGCCCTGAAAGAAAACAGGCTCCACAGAAATACTGAAATCGCACTCTCTGCTTTTGCCATTTTCTTGTAGTTCTTGTGTGAAGAAAAAAAAAATGTTTATCCACACTACTGGCCTGAGGTGTTTATATGGTGTACCAAATTCAAAAGAAAATGATAAATACCATGATCTATTATTTCATCCCCCGTTTTCAAAGGAGCTTGCAGAATAGCTCTGCAACGTTTTTGAAGTTCATCTTCTGAACCTGGTTAAACAATCTCAGTTGTCATAGGGAAAAAAAATCATCCTAGTGCACAATGATTTGTTTTACAAGCTCAAACATAAGTTTTTGCGCTTGCATACAAATGTAGTTAAGGCTGAAATTGTAGGAAATGTCTTTGAAAGTACAGCTATGAATCTCCAGAGTGAGAAAAAGAGAGAGAAAGAGACCTGGAGAATTCAGCTAATCACTCCAGAGCCCACTGACCCTGATGCACCCCTGCTGACCATCGCTGCAGTTCAGATTTAACTGAGCGGGGATTTAGATTAGGTCATACCCATGATCACAGGGCTAAACTTCTCAGGTCACATCCACATCTTTCCTGAAAGGCAGTTCTCAACTGCTCTGCAGCTTGGATGCATTAAATATCAGGTAAATACTTCCAATTACTTGGGCAATGATCCTGCTGCTGACGGGTCACTACTCATGAACACAGCTCATGTTTTGCCTGGGAGGTCAGTGCCCAAGTGGAGCCGGCGTTCTTAAACGCAAGAGTAGTGCAGGCATGGCCCTCTCTTTTGGGATCATTGCTCCTGTAAATAGCAATTAGTGGTTTGTTAATGCAGTACTGTGCAGGCGTGAGTGTGGCCACCAGGATGGGACCTTAGTTCCTGAAGAAAGAAAACTGGCCATTTGTTGGAGCCTAATAGCCAATTTTCCTCTAGCTGGAATGGAGGGCATGAAGCCGTCAGTTTTTAAGCTTTTATCTTTGCATGGAAAACAAAGATAGGAGTGGGCTTTTCAGAGAGTTGTGTCTCAGCTTAAAAAGAAAACAAATCAAAATCAAAGATAGCCCCACAGAAAACAAAAAAATAAATAAAATGCAAAAGAAAGAAAAGCCCCCAAAATTCTTTTCTCAGTCTTACGCCGAGTGTGAACAAATCACACTGAATTGAGAAAAAGACAGTGCTTTAAAAAGTGCAAGAAATTAACTGAGGAAAACCCATCTCTCACTTCCTAAATAGCTGCTACCCCTTCTGCTCGTTTTCACCTGCACACAACAAAAAGAGTTAAAGCCAGAGAAATACTGCGCAGCAGAGCATGGTGCACAAGGGAGCACATCCAGACAGGCACGAGTCAGACCAGAGGATGCAGGACAGGGACGGGGAGGGTCGATGCTCTTCGTTGAAATGGTGACTCCGGGGACAGCCAAGGAAGGGACGGAGAGGGAGGGAGCGATCTCCCAGCGATCCAAAAAACAAACAAACCCCCCATAAATAAAATCAAACAACATACACCAATGTAGTCCATGAGAAACTTCGATGACGAATTCACACAAGCAGGAAAGCATTCTGGGATGCCAATGACAACTTGAATGAAGATGAAGAAGAAAAGAAAAAAAAAAAACACAATGTCCGACCAATGGAATAAAATAAAATAAAATAGGTCACATGATTAGAAATCATTGGTGCTTCCTAGTATCTAGTAGCAGATTGCTTCCCAAAAACAACAAAAAAGTTTTTGGTCCTTCTGTATATATACATATATGTATATATATTATTTTTAAATATGTATGTATATATATATATATGTATATATTTAGTTGCAACAGTGCTTCTCCGAAAAAAGGTCCATCTATAAATATAATTTTACTTCATTTTATTTTTAATTTTAAACTGGTTTAAGTTAAAATTCACCATCTTTCTAGGTATTATTTTTTGAATGGTGTTAACCTGCTGAAGTTTTGCCAGAATGGTGCCTGGCTGCGTCTGGGTTCGGTGAACTCGAAGACCTGGGCCTGGGATATGCCATCTGTCACCATGTATTGTCCCTGATTTAATGGATCCTGGGGTGGTGGGTAGGCTGGAGGAACCGACTTGGAGCAGCTCACACCTGCATTGATGATTGGGGGGGAAAAAGAAACAGATCAGTCAGAGTGCAATCGGGTCAATAGTCTTTCTTCGTCATGCTCTCGCTTCTTATCGCTTTATAACCAGGGTCCCAAACAAAGGGAGACATGCTACAGACGGCGAGTCTACGGAGAAACGCAGCCGCTGCCTAACTCAGCTCAGAGGCTCCCTGCGCTGGACCGCGCGTTGAAGATTTGGAGCTGAGCCATTACTTTTGCATTGGCAGAGTTTTGCCTGCCCTGATGGAAAAGTCCTGTGTGCCCTAGCGCGACGCAGCGCAATGGCTGTGCCGCAGGCGGCGCCAGCCTGGGCAGACGTCAGCAGACAGCCATAGCGCCGGTCCCGCTCTCCCATTTCACACCTGATGTTTCCGAGCTCGTTTTTCACCCTCCCAGCTACATTTACAATGGGTTTTGCCCCGGCAAAGGTGCCCCAGTGACCAGCCCTGAGCAGCGCCACCCCAAGGACCACTCGGCACCAGCTCCCGCGCCAGAAGGGAGCAGCGCAGGCGGCTCGGGGGGAGCGCTGCCACAGGGACCTGCGTCACTAGGTGAAGGGCAACTTGTTGGTTTGGAAAGCTGGTCAGACTTTTCCATAGGGTTTTAAATTTATCGGGCGTGTTTCAGCCCAAAATGGCTATATGCAATGCAGTAAAGGCTTGCTTCTGCTCAATCCAAATGGGCAGCAGTGGATGGACTGGCAAGGCTACACCACCAGGGTCTGTCGGTGGCTGGGTGCGTGGTGCCCACCTCAGTGTCACAACGCCTGTGCGGGGAAGGGGTGAGGGGACACTGCTCTCACGGGGTTCCCAAGACAGAGGGGAGCTCCAGCAAGCTGGGACCTACACAGCCACTCATAAAGGATGACGCACAGATCGCAGCGCGGGGTGAATGGAGGCGGAACAGACGGAGGCGTGGTGCCACCGTAGTGCAGCCTACAGGGAAAAGTCACGGCTACTTCTGCATCGCCTCCCCGCCACGCCACTGAGGAGGGATAACCCTCAGGATACTGCGACCAGCTGGAAACCGCAACTTCCGAAAGGGATGGGAAGGAGCAGGGCTCCGAAGTGGGGTGCTGTAAGCTCTGGCCAGCTCTGGATCCCCTCTGCTGCATGCAGAACTGCTCGTCCTTCTGCAGGATGACAGCCCCGGCCGCGAGACGGGTGGCAAGCGTCGCACGGGGCCATCGCGAGGCCGCTGCCTCCCCTGGTCTTAACCGCAGGAGCGAGGTGACTCTACCCGAGTAGCTCAGTGTCCTCGTCTGGAAAGCGGGATGGCATGACCCACCTACCTCACACGAGGGTGGTGAAGCTAAATTAATTAATGTTTGTAAAACACTTTGAGATCCTCAGATGGGAAGGTGCTAGAGAAGGCAAAATACGGTGATTAGCACCCAGGTACCACAGCAAGGTGTGTAAAAGAAATGTGACTGCATTCAGTTCCTAGCCACACACAAACACATGCTCTGGGGGACCAGCGCCGGCTGGCCCGGGCACAGGAAGGCTGCACACAGTCGGGTACTTACAGACAAAGGAAAAAGCCTCACAAAGTGCACTCATGGAGCTCGTCTGACCATTTCTATATGGTGCCACAGTGTAATCCAAAACCTCTGTTTTTTTTTTAAATACGAAGCTAAGGCTCTTTAGGTGAGAAAATTCATCTTCTCTTGCTACAGGATTTACCCATCATGGATTCTTAAAGACATCAGAAGGTTCAGACCAAATGGAGATAGCATATCAGTGATGGCTAATCAATTCCTCCTTCTTTACAGCAAATACAATCCAATCATGCAGCTTTCTGTCCACTGCAGGGAGTAACCAAGGCTGTTCCTCATGGTGGACAAAAATTGCTCCATGATTCATTACTCACGAACCTTTAACCAATTCATCACAGTTAGTATTTCGAACAGTTGAAAAGAGCAATCTGGTGATGTTCTGCATTTCTATCTATGCTGGAATTGGTACTCATCAACAAGCTTTCTGCTCTATCTTTCCCAAGCTCCTCTCTCCCAGAGAGAGTGTGCAGAGAGGAGCCCAAGCCCAGAGCCCTGCTGTCCTGGGGTCAAACCCAGCCAGGGTCAGTGCTAGGAGACCCTGGCCACCACGAGTACCCCTAGCTGGCGGGGCTCAGCAGTCCATTCGCCTTTGCCACGCTGTGACTTAAGCCAATGACGTCCCGTAAGGGCAGAGCATGGGCCTGAGCTCACCCCTGTCACACCACTTCCATCCCTTCTTCTACCACCGTCCTGCTCCACGCTGCCTGGCTGGAGGGCGATTCAATGAGTGTGCAGTGAAACCAACTGCAGGGTCTGCTCTGGAGACCGAACTCCAGCCCCGAACCCATGCAAGAGTGCAGACATCCCCCTGGAGAACTGCAGCCATTAGTGCCTTGGCCGCTTCTCCCAGGAATTTTAGGCTCCGTGTCAAGGTTAGGATCTAGTGCAGGTCCCTTACATGGCTGGAGCTGGGAAATGCATCTTCTGTCTGGTAGGCGGGTTGGATCCCAAAGGACTGCTTCAAAGGGAGATAGTCCTGGTGCCACCAGGGTTACTACCCAATGCTCTACAACACAAAAGGGCTGTGAATCTAACGCTGCTGCTCCGGGACAGCCAGCAGTTGTTTCTAGCTTTGGAAGACCTTAAAACCACGCTGCTTTAATGACATGGCCCAATGTCTTTTGCATCCTGTGTCTGCAGAATTGCACCTAGCCTTGTGATGCATCTGGCCTGCCATGCTGAGCCGTGCTGAGCTCTCTGCTGTCTTTAAACCAACTTGTGGAGGGTGACCTAATGGTTTTTAATCACGACACAGAAATGCTGTGAAATCTCCTGGATCAGCAAAATGTTATGCACTTGGGAGGCTGGAGAAGTAGAAAAAGGACAGGCTGGCTGAAGTCCACTGACATTGATGGAGTTACACTGCAAAGAATGTAATCCATAGGCTGTCTTCTCCAAACAAGAAAAAGGCAGACTCCCCTGGCCAGATCACTAGCAAACCCCAGTCAGTTCTTTCCCAAGAGAAGCCTTTTTGGTCCAAACTCCTGGAACACAGCTATCCCCGCCTGGAACATGCCCATGCAAACACACACGCTGCCACTTCCCGCAGTAAAGAAGCTCAGACCCAGAGTCTTCAAAATTTTTTTGTGTGTGACCCTGCTCGAGGATGTAGGGTTTTAGTATTAGCATCTAAGTTGGATGAACTTCAAAAGCTCCCGGTTGGTTCTCCTTGAATAAACAGCCAAAGGTTTGCATATTTATCATATTTATCAAATGGCGTCCATGGCCTGACCGATCACAACTGTGCGTCTCCATGGCATGCATAATTACTGGGTGTTTGAGGGCATGCAAATAAAAACATTTGTGCTCTGGCAAGGCAGGCTGATTATTCCCTAAGAATACATTTTCTTGTGAACCTGTGATACGGCATGTTCCAAAAGCTGGAGGTGCCCCGAGAATGACTTTGGTTTTGACATGCCGATGTTCCTGACAAGGTGCAACACAGGAATTATGTGCAGGAGGAGGGAAATTCACCTCATCTGAACATCTTCAGAACCCAAGAAGGAGCAATTCCGGGGAAAAGTATGACAGGTTGCTATTTTTCTATTCTGCTGTGAAGCGGTTTGTTCTCTCATCAGAACTTGGGGCTGTTGTGCAAAATTGTCTCTTGGGGGATTTTTTTATATGCAAAGCCATCACTCCACTGCAATTCAACAGAAAGAAATGAGCAAAGCTCTTTTCCAATGCAATTTTGGGCTGCTCGGCGAACAGAATTCAAAGCGCAAAGGGAAAGAATCGATAGATCAGTAATGATTTCCAGCCACAGCTGCTGCACTGCCTTCCCGAGGCGTAAGAAAACAGCTCTACACCAATGACCAGACTTGGAGCTCCTTCTGCTGGTTCATGCATAATTCTGCACAGTAGCAGAATATAAAGGCTGCAGCTGCACAGCAAGATCATTTGGCAGGGTGGGGGCCGTGGAAATCTGTTCGGAATAAGCAAAAAGAAAACTCCAGGGTTTATGATTTGGCTAGACAAAACTGGTAAAGAGAGATGCTGTGCTGTCAGTTGAAATTGTGCCTTTTTTTAGTGCTAGGACACGTCACTTGGAAGCTTTTGGCTTTCGCAGCTCAGAAGAAAACAATTAAAAGACAAAACACGATCTCCTTATTTTTTCCTTCTTTTTTTTCAAAGTGCCTCCTCTATTTGTGATCACACCGGGACTCCAGTAGCACCTGCAGACCCAGGAGCTCGCTGCCAGCTCCCAGGACATCCACACGGACACGTGCAGACAGCCCCGCGTACAGCGAGCGGGGCGGCTCCGCTAACACTGCACCTCGTGAGAGTTAATACAAAGCAGACACGGAATGCACTCCAATTTGCCTCTATAACCATGGAAACTTGCCTTACAAGATGCTTATTCCATCCTCACCCTTTAAGATTTTATCTCGTATTTTGATCAGGAGCTATTTCAGTGGCTTTTCTTCTGCCTATCCATCCAGGTAGCGTGCTGCTTGTTGCTCCTGCTCGTTGAGTAGGAGACAACAAAACACTGGCATCTCCTTCTGTGGTGGCTGAGGGGAGGCTGCTGGAAAGGAGGCAGTGCTGCACTAAGGGGCCTTCCGTGTCCTCAATGGCAGCTTCAGGAGCCGTGTTCAAAAAATCTTACAAATCTCGTTTCCTTGTAGGTATTTTAACCCATACTCAACATGGGTTGCAGGGAACATACCTCAGGAACACTAATTGATGTTAATTACTGCTGCAGCAGAGACAAATTTGGTTTAAAGAAACCAGAACCAGCCATGGCTGACTGGGTACAGCCCTTTGCCCTTCTTCAGCACGTTTCAACAGAGGATCTCAAAGCACTTCACCACTGCTCATTCCGTTGCTGTTATATTCAGAGTCAGCAAACTCCTCTGTGCCTGGTATTAGATCTGCTGATTGCAGACAGCTTTTACACCAAGAGCACTTAGCAGCCACGGACTTCACTGGTCTTCACTTCCATGCTCAGCTCTCCACCTCAAATTTTGTCACGCTCACTCAAGAGGAACCTAAGTGGTGCATTAGCCATGGCTCTTCAAGCAGCAGGGGATTTTTATCAATGGTCTGGCAGAGGTAGATACTGCCAGGAATGGTACCTGTGAGGAGAAGATGCCTGAGCTCCCCTTTCTAAGCCTAACTTCTCTGTTTGGAGGAGAAGAAAAGGGCTCACCACTGCTCAGGGGGACCCTGCAGCCTTGAAAAGTGCAACAGAGGAAAACAGTGATCTTGTGGCCGGGCTATTCCACAGCCAAGTGCACTGTCTGCAAACACTGAGCTAACCTCACCTTCCTGAATCTACTTACCAAGCCTGTTACTGCAACCTAATGCCATCAGACTAGATGGTAAGATAACGATTCCTCATGTGATGAGCAAAAGCTAAGTGAGGCAAGGTGGAATAAATGATACAAGAGCTTTATCAATCAAAGCCAGCTGAAAACTAATTGTATTCATGTAGTCTCCCTCTCCTCCAGCATTCTCTACACTGACAGCAACGAGCACGGTGCCTGTGCCACTGATGGGCAGAGATCACTTTGTCCAGCGCTGCCCTGAAATCGCTGCAGCCTCGTTGGGGTTACAAAATGAACCAAGCAAGACTGTCCCTTGCCTGACACACCTCACTGAGCCGAAAGTACGATAGTGCTGGGCTGACAGCCTCACCACAGTTGGAATCTCAGCCTGACATTGATGTCAACACCTTGACTCTTCAAATGAGGGCTCGGCATTGATGGAAAACCCGGGCGGGCTGTTTCACATCTCACCAACAACTCCCCTGGAGGATCTGCTCAAAGCGTGTGCCCACTGCTGAGTCACCGACACCATCCTCAGAGGTCTCCCAGCCAAGAGTTTATTCTTGATTTTGCTTAGCTCGGTGCTGGACCAGATCTCGGATGGAACTGCCGACCGTCTCGATGGTGGTGATCAGAGAGCACTGTGAGCCCACAGCACCCCGGGGGGCTGGGGCAAGCTGCAGGGGGGCACCATCTAACACTGGTGTTTGGGAGGCTTGGGGAGGCTATAGGCAACGGGGTAAGCTCTGTGATGTCTCAGTCTGTGGGGAAATGCCACCAAGAACATGATTAGCTCCATTCTTTCGCCTGTGCAGTGGGAAGCTTTGTGAAAAAAGGAAATGGCCCTGAATATGTGAAAATGCCAATGCCCCTCTGTTTCTAGCTGCTTGGTATATGTGTTGCCCAGGCTCTTTCAGCCCCCCAGGCTATGTCTCCCCAGGTGTGAAGAGGATGGAAAACAGCCAGGGCCAAGCTCGTTAGCAACAAAGATGCAAGAAACGAGGTTCAAACATTCAGAGAAACGACAGGAGGTGCCTGCAGACTCGGTTACCTGGTAAGCCCTGTCCTTGCCAGGTGGATGAAGCCAGCACAAGTACACTAATGCGCAGTTGCCTTGTTCTGCTGTGCGGACTTGCTGGGGGAGAGCTTAAAGCGTACAAGTTTGAGATGTTAAACAAAGCTGTTGGGTGTTCGGGTCAGGGTTTTATGAGCTAGTTAGCCGTGAGCTCAAGTGATCAGAAGGGAAGAAGTTAGCAGGAAAATTCAGTGACTCAGAGGGAGTTTTTCTGCAGGCCACAGCAGCTCATGCTGGCTGATGATGTAACCCCTGCTGGGGTTTGCATAGCTGGGTATTTACGGACAGATTTAATGACAGCATCCTCAGCTGAAGGCAAAGGGTGATGTATGTTTTCCTCCTTCCACTAGTCCCAGACCACCAGGCTGAAGACTTGTCCGGGCTGGGGGCCCCTGCTCTGGTGAAGCTGTGGCACAGTGCAGGGGCGAATACATGGGACAGAGAGAAAGGCAAGGAGCTGGCTCAGAGCACGGGGCTGCAGAGCTCTCCTGGGGCCAGAAAACCCTCTCACCTAGCTCTAAGGCCACTTCTTTAAATTTGAGCAGACGTTTAATTTTCCAAAATGGGAATATTAATGGGAAACAGAGCTTTGAAGATGGGCTGTCTTCACTGGGCAGTGGAACTGCTCATCACCCTGACAATCCTGGCTGACAGCTTCTAGGAGCGTGAGCTCATATCCCTTTTGTGCCTGGGGGAAGGAGACAGCCTGTGTGCTACGGGGACAGGTGTGGACAAAGCTGGGGAATCCAGGAACTGAATGTTTCTGAACACTGCAAACGCTCATCACAGGAGGGAAGATCAAAAGTGGCCACCAGAAGGGACGTCCCTGATGGACAGAGGCAGTGAAGGAGCCTTCTGTTTCCAGATACGTAGAAATGGAAAAAAGTACCCTGGATAATCCTGTGTCGGTATTAAGAACAGACCAGAGTCCTACACGTGATCCATTTTCATGGGGACTTCAGCCTTGTTTCCACTGCTGTAGTCAATCACAAATGCAATTTTGGAAGTGCAATTTGATGCTATCTTAATGTCTAACTTGCCACTGCAGGCAGCAAAGGTCCTCAGTGGTACCCGGCCTTATCTGCAGAATTGCAGACTCGATCGACCGTGGTTTAAAAAGGGTGGGGTTTTGTTGGTGGTGCTGATGGTTTGTTTTTGTTTTTTTAAATCAAGCCACATCAAATACTCTATTATTTTACTATTTCTAGGAGCCACCACACTGAATTCTATTTCCAGTTACCACGCTGACATTGAAAGACACTGAAGGGCTGTAACTGAGAGGCAAAATCTTGAACAATCAATGCAAAAAGAAAACAACAAAAAAAAAAACAAACAGTCCCTCTCCCTATCTGTCGGTAAGGCACACAACCAACACTACCCATTTACCTTACATCTAATGGACTTAAAAAAGGCAGAAAATTGGTTTAATGCTGTCTTAAGGCACCTGGCCTAATATTATTATGTTTTGTCCAATCTAATAAGTAGTGCAAATCGTAGTATATTGCTGAAATCTGACCTTGCACATAATTAAATCGATTTGGAAGGAGGCTTGTGTATGCATTTCTGTTTGGGCATGAAAATTAAGGGGTGGTTGCATCCAAATGGTCTGACTTGAGCCCCACAGACAACCCTCATTTGGGGACTGAAAATCTCAAAACACGGAGTTGTGCTCTTACTTAATCACCTGCATGAAGTTTCCATTAGTTCAAAAAGTTTCAAGGTTCCTTCTCCTGCTCTTGGGCGCTCTCACTGTCTTGCCCTTGTGTGCTGCAGCGAGTGGTACTTTAAATGCTTCCCCTTAAAATGCACGCAGCTGGCTCCAGAGTAATACCTCTGGGAGGTGTGGTACAACAGGGCATGAAATGAGCTGCAGTTTATACTATTTGAAAAATGTTTTTCTGCTTCACTTCTAACAAAGTTGATCGCATTTTCCATTTCACCTCCTTCACGGCTTTTCTCTCTTCCTTAAGTATTCTGTGACAGGGAAATTACCATGGGTTCCCATTTAAGAGGTGGAGGGAATGACTGAGATAATCTAGAAACAAGTAATAGGCATCCGCTGACATGGGAGCAGAGCTCTCACCACTCAGGTCGTGCTGCTGAGCTGTCGAGCCCTGCAGCAGTCACTGAGATCTGTCCGGCGAAGATCTCAGTGCCTTTAACTTTACCTGAATAAATACTTCAGCTGAATGCAGTGAAAATATCCCTATTCCTAACCAGTTTCACTGCTTTCCAGGTATAACTGATGCTCCAGAAACAACTTAACACCCCTTCTGATGCTTCTGTCCTGCTGTGGGAGGCTGGGTGGGGGGGACAAAGGCAGCCCCGCTGCCCACAACTGCCCCATGTGCACACACCGGTCTGCCTGCTGCCAGCCCCGAGAGCAGCACCTTGGCCACAGCAACACAGCCCAAGCACCTTCCAGGGTCTTTGGCAAAAAAAAAAAAAAAGAAAAAAATTGTTGGCAATTGATGTTAAATGCACATGGAAAGATTCAAAACATCAGTCACTATAAGCCACCTCTCTGGGATGTCCTCCTCCTATCTTTCTCTTCTGAGCAATTCCGCGAGCTCTCTGCTCTGTCTGTCTTGTGCTTCTCCTTGGATCCTGGGTAAAAGCACAAGGCAAACCAGGGTAAGAAACCCAAGAGTTTTTAGCAAAACATTCAGTGCAGCTACGTAATCTAATTAATCTAAGGCAGGGCTATGACTACCGTGACGTAGGACAAAAGAAACAGAGCCACTAATTTAATGGCCTTATTTGTTGTTATTTGAGATTTCGTATCTTAAGTAAAAGAACCAGACTTTGCTTAACTTGATGCTAGGGGCCTGACTGAATTTCTATCCATCTTGAGGACTTCATCTCATAAAAAGAACTCCCAGTGTCATAGCATATGCTCGTTCTGCATAAAAGAAATGCTGACTGGTGTTTTATGAGCTAATTAATTTTATCAGAAAAGCCTACGCTGATAACCCCCCCTCCCCTTTTTCATCTCAGAGAGAAAGAGAGAGAAAGAGAGGAAACGAGAGCAATTGCTGAATAAGAAATCAGTACAGTGCAGTTACGCTCATTATGTTTGTCAGGATGCAAGGACGGGGATTTAATTAGGAGTACTGGTAGGCATGCTCAGGCACCTTTGAACCGTGTCACTTAATGACTAAAGAGTAAAATTATTAATTAATAATTAATTAATAATTTAATTGAACAGCAAATAATAATTAAAACTGGTTTTGCCACGGCCATCATGCAAGTCAGATTATCCAGTTGCCATAATTTCTGTGATTGCTTCCGTGGCTGGGGGAGGATCTGCAAAACCGAGCTCGTGATAGCGTCCGCTACTGCCAGACCTACACGTACACCGTGTCACATACCTGTCCCCGTTTTTGCGTATTTTGAGCTTAGAAAATCTGGCCAGGAGAGTTTTTAGAGAACATCTCAGCAGACAACAAAGGAAGTTAGTAGAGAGGAGAAGACTAATGACAATGGAGAGACACAGCAAACCATGGTGTTTACAGCTGGCCTAGCGAACCACTGCTGTACCAGCAAAGCCAGTAGACAACAAACAGGTGAGGCAGAAAGCAAAGAGCTCCTTCAACTTCTGCAAAAAAAACAAAACAACCCAATGCCCGTAGAGAATGGGGAAGAATCTACCTGGGACTGACTACAGCCAAGAAACAAGTTCTCTTAAAAACCCTGTTATAGGCCTAGTTGTGCTGAGGTACTTTGGTAACTGATCAATATGTCTATGACTTTGTAAAGCTTTGGAAAACGTGAAAAATTACCTCTCTGACTTTCCCTCCACATTGACTATTTCAAAACCTATAGCTGCAGGAGTTATTGCCAGAGATAATTAACTATGGCCGTCTGGGCAGCTGAGACTCCCTTTAATATCTAGCATGGCATTTAGTAGTTGGCCTGGGTGGGGAGGTGAGCCTGACATCAGAGATACGTAACATCTTCACTAAGATGCATTACTTCCTAAAGCTGATGCTTCTGTGCTGTCCTTTAAAAGTTACAGGCAGCCCCAAGAACCATGAGCATCCCCTTTCCAAAAGCAGGAAAGGGGCAGATCCCTTACCATGCCCAATATTTTAGCCTTCTTTCTTTCTTTTCTAATGGGAGACTTTGGGAATTAGCAAACACCTGCACATCTCCACACTCACTCCCATTTCAGCCTGAGATAAACAACTGAGAAAGATTTCTGCCCCCAGGGACAGCTTCTGGACGTGGGACTGGAGACACGAGATCAAATTCATCTCTAGCAGAATTCCACTGGCTTCAACCGCATTAGACCAGAGATTAATTTGGCCCACAGGTACATTAAGAAAGGAAACAAAGCACAAACGGTATTTTATAAAAAAAGAAAGGGGAGAGGGAAATTCAAGGGGGACACTGGATCCTAGCCCAGCAGGATTCAGCCCAGCCCGCTCCACCCTCACATCACCAGGCACAGTGCATGTTGCCGGTTACCTTTTTGCTTACTGACTTTCTTTACTGTCATTGCCGCTTGCCGCTTTTGATTTTCAGAAATTTCAAAGCCTGAAAAAGGGAACACGGCAAATACAATTCAGAAGATTGCTTACAAAGCCTCCTTTTCTCTTGGGGAGGGGGGAAATTTTCTGCACTGTTTAGCAAACACAGAACTCCCTAGGTGGCAAAGCATCACCCAGTGAGCTGTGTGTACCGTAAGGTATTTCAACGAAAAGCAAATCTTCCTTGAAAGGCCAGGCCTCCTTATAATCTCACTTGTGCAGGGTCTGTATGAAAAGTAAGATCAGACCCATTATTATTTATACAGTATCATCAATGTGCCCAGTGCTTTACAGCTGAGCAACACAAACTGAGCCTGAACCGACGCTGGTTACAGTTAATTTATGGGCTGATGCTGAGGGAAGGGCACGGCTGATAAGTCATGGACTTTGCCGCCATCCTGCCCTGCACAAGATGTGCTTAACTCGAGCAGAAATGAGGCAGCCAGGAGACTCTGAGGTCAGGTGGCCGAAGAGTTCTTTCTTGTACAATACCCACGGAGGTCCAGGCTTGAAGCTATGGGCAGAATTTGCTCACTGAGGGCCCAAAATACCAGTAACTGAACTGGAAAGAGACCTATTTCATGGCAATGAGAGCAACCAAGGACATCTGAACTGTAATGCTACAATTAAAAAAAAAAAAGGTGGGCTTCTCCAACACTTGGGTCTAAATTAAGCATTACCAACAATCTCCTTTCAGATCCATTTCATATTCCTCACCTATCTTTTCATCTTCTTTAACCATCTTCCTTTCTTCTCTGAAAGCTCTGAGCCATCGCAACTTCTCCTCCAGTTTCTTGGCAAAGAATAAGTGCATTTCCTCAGTCTCCTTGTTATGAAGTTTGAAGGCATTCTTCATGCTCACATTGAAGTCATCATCTCGTCCGTCTTCTATATCCACCACTTCGTATTTATCCATGTCTATGCGACCTTTGTAGTACAGAATATCTCTCCGTATCAGGTCCTGCAGAGAGAAAAGGAGAGATGGGCCGATTGTAAGGTACTTAGAGAGCCTCGACTCAGCAGGGAATTCATGGGAGGGTTGAAGAAAAGAAAGAAGCAATGGTGAAACACGGTCAGAGTCTTCAATTTTGTCTGCTGTGAATATATTTGTTGCTGACAGAATGAATAGGGGACATCATAGACAAAACACAGCAAAATAATACAAATCCTTATGCTGCAAAATTTTGCTTGTAGGAATGAGAAAATGCCTTTTAGTAGGTAATACTCTTCCATCATTTCCCATGGGTTTAGTGTCTTCTTACTGAGCTTAGGGTTTTACTCTTGCTCCATATGACAGGAGAACAGAAAACACAGGCTGGTGGCCTGATGGGATTACTGTGCTGCAAAAGGGGCTGTGTGGAAGGATAAAACTTGAGAAATCAGCTTGTGCATGCTTGGCTGTGCAGGTCCAGTAGTGCAGCTCTCTCTTGTCCAGACCCAATTTTAGTGGCAGGGTCTCTGCCATTTCTGCCGTTTGCCTGGAACTGATCTATCCTTGCACAATTCATCGGTGAGAAAACCACCCCCAGTTCTCAGTTCAAAGAACCCTTAAAATTCTCTCTAACCCATCATGCCCTGGTTTTAACCAGCTTCATTTTTTGCTTATTCCCTCCTTGACGTTTATAGCCTTTACAACCAGACCTGCTCATCTTCACCTGCTTTCTAGATCGATCATTCAACCCCTTTGCTTATCAGCAACTGCTCAATTCTCCATGCCAGGACGTGTAAAGAAAAATAATCTTCATTATTAATATTTCAGAACGCAGGTAAGAACACCCGCAGTTCCTCGGGCTGTTTGACCTGCCCAGTGCAACCTGCTCTCCGTGCCGGCAGCACACCGTGCAGCAGCGCTGTGTTTCGGCGACCGCGGCCCCACAAAGAGTGGTTCAAGTTACAAGGCATGCATATGTGAAAAGGCAAATTTAGAAACATGCAGTTAAGGTTGTCTTCCTCTATCCACTCTCAAAATATAATATTTGGGAGTATTAAATTAACTTCACTACATTCTGATTTCTGAGAGTGCCCTAAGATAAACGCTATGCCAAACAATTCATTTAAAAGGAAAGAAAATCGATGTACAACATTTACTTATTCAACATTTAGTAGCGAGGTGTTTTTGTTGTTGTTGTTGTTGTTTTTTGTTTGTTTGTTTGTTTTAAGTTAAGCAGTAGGCATTATTTTAAACAAATCATTTATCTTGAAAAATAAATTATACATCATAGTTTTTCAGCAAACTTGCTCATGGATCTTACAGACAGCATTAACTATCATGAACTGGGCAGAAGCTTGTACTCTCTAAAATTTGGATCTCTCCTCTAAAATGCTCTATGGGGGAAAAAGCATCCATTAACTAATGTATTGTATAAATCCATTAACCAAGATGTTGTATAAATATCTTCCTAGTACGTAGGCTTTGAGCAGTGATGCTGTCCAAAACATAAGAAAAGGATACTTCAGGCTGACTATGAATAGGAAAAACTTTTCTACAGGGAAGGAAATTTGTTTCCCCTCCCCCCCCCCCCCACTGATAAGAGGTGTTAGGCATCACACTAAACTTGTTCAATTAAGTCACTACTGTGAACTGGGTTTAAATTTTAGCCTTGGACTAGTTCTTCGAAATATCATTCATCTTTGCCACATTCTCAAAAAGTTGGTAACAAAACTCATTGGAAAAAGATTTGCTCCTTAAAGCAGTTATACCACTAAATATTCTTCTTCCCAGACAAGAAGAAGAAAACTTGCTGCTGTTGAAAACTTCCAGAACAAAGCAGTCTGTGCTTGTGAGACAGGTGAAGTGGGATCCAACATACTTTTCTGCACAATATTCATGGTTATATAGAAATTTGTTCATAAAAGGTATTATAAAAAATAAACAATCACAATCCTCCTCACCTGGTACTGAAAATACAACACTCTGTGCGTTAGCTTTTTCCTTGCCCATACTAGACACCTTGCTTTCTTCCCTCTTATCTCTTCAATTTTGGGTTAGTAAACATTATGAGCTATTTTTAATACCTAATGCTACGTGAATGTTTTAACAGGCTTACGCTGTTGTTAGGCTTCCAGAGGACAACGCCTCTGGTGTGGGCACGTTCAGCTGAGCTGCTCCATGCATTTATTTCCCTTCCACGGCTGCAGCTGGAACAGCCGTGGAAGGGGCTCCTGCAGCTCAGAAGCTCCTGGGTTTTGCAGGTATTGCTGCGTGTTGGGTGTGAAGATAACGGTGTTGCCTAGGAGTTACTGAAGGAGCAATGAGGGGACAATGGAATCCTACAAGCGCTTTTGGAAGTGAGATGGCCCCACGGAATATTATCCTTGGTGAAAATGCAGCAGCAGGACGACCAAGCTCAGCTATCTGGACTGTTTGCAAAAACCACGCAGAGAAGAAGCGGCGCGTTTCTGTCCTTCGGCATTAAATAAGCACACGGGGGAAGCTGGGAATGGCAGCAAGCGCAGAGCTCCCGTCTGCCTCTTTCACTTTCATTCTGAGAAGAGACTTTTTGGTAACAAACCAAGAAGAAATGCATCAGCCTCTTTCCCGTCACCCTCCCCAGAGCACCCAGCCTCCAGCTTGGCAGGAATCTGCTGCTGGAGAAAGGGCCCCGGAGGGGAGGACCAGAGGAGAGAAAGGCTCCACAACAGAGGCAGGTGAAACCCTTCAAAGGTGCCCAGGAAATCGGAAGAGCTCAGAGCTGGTCCATGAGGGATGTTACCTGAGTGAGGACCACTGCCCTGTGCCAGCGGTGCATTTCTTCCTTGCTTCCATCACGGAAGGACCATTCCCCACCCATCGGCCATGAACTCCAGCACCGGTACCCAAGTTTTCAAGGGACCCTTTCATTTTCCACGTATCAGCGCATGGTTTGTATGCACACGGGTTTGAGAAAGTTCAGTCCATACAGCAGATGGATAACTGCAGCTAGATCAGGTCCCCTGCAGCAGAGACAGCGTGCTGCTATCACTCCTGATTATCCCAGGGACACCACAAGAGAGAGTCTGGAAGAAATTATTAAGCTCTAGGATTTAGGTTTGTTTATATGCTGGCTATATTAGTACAGTATTATCTAGCTATAGTTTAACCAGCATGAAGACCAGCTGGTTAAACTGTCCAGTTTTGGATGTCATACAAAAATAAATAAATAAATAAATAAAAATGTTTCATTAAGTGCAAGAAAATGTGGGGAAAAAAAGGCTCTGAAAACCTGATCGGTGGGGAAAGGCCAAGAAAGATGGAGCTGCTTAATCTAGAAAGGACATAAATCAAAAGGAACAAGCTATTGGTATTCCAAAATGGGAAAGCTTCTTCGAAGAAGGCTGGTGATCAATTATTCTCCATTTTGATTGTGGCTTGGCTTAATTTACCGCCAGGGAGAAGGGGATTAGATACTTGGAAAAAAATCTTTCTAGCTGTAAGAGCTGATATGCAGGAGAACAGACAAAATAGGGAAGCCTTGGGACAGCACTCCCTGGAGATTTTCAGAAATAAGGTTAGACAAACATCCATCAGAGAAGATCTGAGTATACTTAATCCTGCAAGGGAATAGCTAATCTCCTGGGGTCCATCCCAGCTCTACGTTTTGATGATGTCTAAGAGAAAGGCGACAGATGGAGACAAAAAGGGATGAGAGCAGGTAGGATTATTACGGACGTCAGGGGCAGTCTGAGAGAAGCCCCAGGGCGCGGGCTGGGACAGCAAACACGAGGAGCAGTGACATAAACCTGCAGTCTCTGCAGACTGCATCCAGATTGCATTGCATGGCTCTTAAGAAAATTGATGCATTTAGGTCATTTGCACTTATTTGTCTGAATATGATCTTTTTTTACCCTACAGCTTCTGTGATTTCTTTTTCTTTCTCTAGCTGAGAGGTTAATTAAGCTCTTCTGAATAAAATGCTCTGCAGTCTGTTCACATAATATGTACCAAGAATTCACAAGGAAAAGATGAAGCCAAAAAAATGTATTTGATGGGAGCACAAAACAAAGTTTTGACACATTACATAAACCTACCACGATTCTGCTCTCTGCATTTGCTTTCTCGGAGGTCTGCAGCTGACGTGCCTGTGCCTGGGGTAGCGGCTGTGCTCGGGGGGGGGCCCTGCCTGTGGGACCTGCCTGGGCCCTTTTATCCTGCTCCCACCCTGACTTAAAGCTCCCGTTTCACTGCCCCCTCTCAGAAGGGGAGAGGCGACTTTCTCTAGCCAGGCTTGAAAGAAAAAAAAATCTAATTTGTGACTGCCACGAGGAAGCCAAGGCTGGCCCTTAATTGGACAAGCTGAAGCTGTGGAGTTGCGCCGTGGCTTCCACGATGAATTATGCACCTACCCCCGAATTATCACACCGGATTTAGACATCTCTATAAAGGATTGCACCCGTAAATCAGACTGCTCAATAACTCTTACTACTTGCCCTAGCACGGCTTTCTCCCCCTGCTCCCCAGCTTCAATCCAGCCTGGTTTTCCTGCCGCAGGTACCGGGGGCCGCAGCCCCGCAGGCAGGCGCTGCCTGTTGGTGCTGGGGGTGCTGTGCCCTGCAGCAGCCACCCCCCGTGCCACTGGGAGTAGGAATAGAGAAAATAGGATGTTAATCACGAGGAGTCAGTTGCTAGTGCAAGATGGCTTCAGAATTAAAAGCTATTTAAGAGATTAAGCAGCACACGAGGAAGAGATTTCTCTGGGCTGCGCACCGGGGAACCTGCCCGCGTGGGACGCCTGCTGCTGCTTGCACAAAGCTGGTGTCCTGCGTGGAAAAGGGCACGCCGCCTGTTCTGCACACACTTAGGGCAAGGTTTGGGGTGAGCTCTGCCTGGGAAGAGCCCAGGAGGAGGGCTCAGAAAGGAGTGAGCTCCTGTCTGTGCAGGTCCCAGGCACTGCCTGCGCCAATGGTCCTACCGGTGGGGCGCGGGACCTGGTGGGATCTGTCGGGAGCTGGGGGCACAGAGGGGCTGTGCTTTTGGGATTTGCTGCCGTGGGCAGGCTCTCAGCAATTCACATGCTTCTTGCAGTGCAGGACCACGCAGGTTGCTGGTCGGTGTCGGGGAATGTAATGGATCCCTGCCCTCTCCCCAGGCAGCCTCCTCGGAGGAGCTGGCCCAGGGCACGTCCCAGGCGGTTCGTTCCTGTTCCCGTTGGGTGCTGCCATTTCCATGCACTTCACAAACTCCTCCTGTACACTGCTTTGTGGGTGGCACGCAGGGAGGGGCTGTGAGGTCTTAAGCTACTGTTATGACTTGAGGATGGCACTTTTTTTTTTTCCAAGAGCCATGGTTTACTCTATGCTAGGTCACACTCTACTTCTCATGCATAAAACAAGTCGTCTGTAAAACGCGAGCAGGGAAAGAGCCATTTGCAGCCATGAGTCATTAGATCCCTTTTATAAACTGATGATATGAAAAAACACCAGCCACAGAATAATCTCTTACAAGTTTCTCATCACACTTACAGGTTGGTTGTTGGTCCTCCTGGCTACCAAAATCCTGCACGTCCCCATGGCGAAGCCTGAGAGCTGCTGGGAGGCCAGAGGGTGGCTCTCCTGCTGGGGACCGCCACCCCATCCCCACCCCAGCCTCATGGAAGGCCGTCGCAGTGGATGCTCTCCGAGACACTTTGCTCTGGGTGACTGCAGTGGGCTTCCTCCCTCACTACTCCTTACCCCAGAACATGGCCTGGAGCGAGGAGCTGCTGCTGAAGCCCTCGGGGCTGGAAGGCCACGAGCATCACGCTGTGCATGCACAGCTAAAGCAAAGCCAGGGCTTGCCCTAAACAACCCGTAACTGAAATACAGTGCAGACGAGGCAGCAAGGCAGCAGCACGCTCAGAAGCAGCAGTGCCTGCAGGCTGTGGGCTCTTTAGGAGAATGGGGATTCGGGGATGAGGCTGAAAATAGGGACCCTGCCGAGCTGGAAACTCTACAACTTGGTGAGCAGCTAAATTTGATTTATCGATTTGAGTCGATAAATAGTGAAGAGTTGATGCTGAGATTGGGAAAAGACTAAATCAGGGTCTATAAAAATGACACCCAAACACCAGCCCACAGTCTGGGAAAGGCTGAGCTGTCTTGAACCACGCTGTGGGTCTGAGCCCCCGCTCAGGGGATTTCTCACTGACCTGGGCAGCGATTGCCGAGCAGAATGGAAGAAGCAGAGGGAGCGAGCAGGGTTTTTCAATTTACTCCCGAAATCTGTCCTGATTTTCCTGCCTGCCTGCTCTCCATCCTCGCTCTGCCCGGCCTGCCGTGAGCAATGAGAGCATGGCACGCTGCCACCTCGCCATGTCTTTGGGTATCTTTAGTCATGAGGGCTTTCAACGTTCTTTGGCTTTTTAAAAAAAGATTCAGCGCCTACATTTTTAAAATCTAATTTACCTTAAAGCAACCCTTTGAAGAAAGCAGCACAGCCTGATTTTCTTGAACGCTGAGGACACAGTTTTCCCCAGCATTTGTTCATTTAGACTTATCTGATTGAGGAATGGTTTTGAAGACAGGACAGTCCTGCACCGTTCTCACCGACCTCTGCAGAGTGCACGGCACAGCTGGGCCTCTTCTCTGTCCAAACGAGACCCTAAAACTCAATGAACTCTGTTGTTTATTTTTTTTTTCTAAACAATCTTGGTATCAGAAAATAAATCTAAGCCCTGGCTGGATGCCAGTGACCGTGAACCACCCTGTCGGACACCGTGGTTTGGGCTTAGCCAGCCTTTAAGGGCAGGGAAATGGGGGCTGCTCAGCGCGACCTGAAAGCACGCTGAGGGAAAGCTCGTAGAAACAGGGGGCTGCCAACACCACCTCCCCGGCACGGCCCCGATCTCCAGCTGCACGATGCCCCAGGTGAATGTGGGAACCAAAACATCTGCGCTGCCCGCTTGTGTAACTCTTCCCTGCACAAGGACAGCTGTGCTGGGGAGGTCAGCAGGTTGCTGCCAAATTCTTCAGCAGCGTCTGTCTCCCTGGGAAGAGTCTGGGGAGAGATGCTCGATCCACCCTCGCCAGCTCCATGAAGCTGCGGTGTGGGATCGGAGTGGGGGAGGCCTGGAGCCGAAAGCGTTTATGTGGAAATGCTATTTTTACTCAATGCATTTAGTGGGGCAGCAGTGGCATTTCGATGCCTCGTTCCACCTAAAGCCCAGTCAGATGCGAAGCCGCGAGGCGAGGGCGAGTGCGTTTCCAAAGAACTCACAGCAGGAAGGGATGGGAAACCCTCCCGCAGACACGGCACCGCCTTCCCGTTCCCTCGGGTGTGCTCCCAGGGGCTTGAAGTCGTGCCACCGACAGGACGCAGTGGGAGCAGGGTTACATTTTCAGCTTTTGAGGTTTCGCTTGTGGGCCAGATTTACACCCACTGCAACTGCAAGAGCGATAAATGAGGCGCAGAGAGTGCTGTGCAGCATCTTGCATATCGCTGTAGTTAGATGAGTAGGCTAAATCTGTTCCCCATCCAGAACACAAAACACTGACTGTGAATGACTTGCTGAATTCAGCCCTTTCTGGATTCTACCACTAAATTAGCAACTAACAACCTCCAGCCTTCCCCTACCTCCAAGCTGGAGCTTTCCTGAGTCCTGCTGACCCTGCTGCTTCCAAGGGGCTCTGGAAACACCATTCCTTAAAAGCCTGATCCTATTCTTTGGGACTGTGACCAGACCATCCTCAGCCCTGCATGGTTTTTTGGTCGTCTCCATGCTCATCTCATGCTATCTCATTAACTCAGCTTGCAAAGTGCTTCACCTGCAAGCACACCACACTCCTGAGCCTCTGCGAGCTGCTGCTTGAAAACAGCGAAACACGGCCTGCCCTGACCCAAAACTTAGTGCAAGTTTTATGGAGGTTTAGATTACGGGGAGGTAAAAAGCAAGGGTGTGAGGTGCTGCCAAAGTCCAACAGTGTTCCTTGTGGGTGAAAAAAGCACTTGAAGTACTGAGTTGTCCTGGTGCCGCATCATGTTTGCAAACAAGATTTGCAGCCAGCCCTGTGAGACCCATTTGCCTGCCATAAAAGCAGGGCCGGCGTTTTGGTGCAGAGATTACCTCAGTGTTCCTTAGCAGAAGCGAGATGGGAACTAGACCTTCTCACACGAAAAGGGCTCAGAAATGTCTCTTTTATCTTCCTGTTTGGAAACTTGAACGGCGATGGAGTTTGACAGGATGATCTTATTTACTCTATCTCCTGTAGCACAGCTATTTCTGGCTGGCTGGCCGGCTATTGCTATTAAACTGGTCTCATTTTGCTTCTCATCCAACCTGCTTCGCTCCGAGAGCTCAAGGGAAGACAGCAAATAGCAATAAAACACAAGCTGGAGTTTACATTGCATCTTGCTTACAAGAGACACATAAAAAGTGCAAATGAAACCCAACTGTGCTTTGTTCAGCCACTGCTCTCTCGGTGCTGAAGCAAACACGAAACACGGAGCCCCACCAAGACCTTGTCCTACCACGGGTGGAAGAAAAGCATCACTGGGTGCAGAGATGCTGTTAACCCTTCCTGCTTCACGCTGTCAGTTCCAGCCTAATGCCACAGTACTCCTGAGCCCACCGGGGAAACCCAACCTATTACCCAGAACAGAAAAAAAGATGTTCATCTATTATATGGTGAGCACCTCGAGCATCCCCCAACGTAACAAGCTATGATCATAATTAATACGGCGTGTCACAGTCCGGGATGTTAAGTACTATGATTTGCAAATTTAAAGCATCTCCGTGTCAAACCCTCTCAGCTTCAGGTTGAGACGAAAAGTAGCCCCTGTGCCTTTAAGGCAACATCTTTTAATGCTAACATCATCAAGGATTGACTTCATTTCTTGGTAATTACAGTTAGCACACTGGAATATGTATTCTTCTTTCCTGATTATAGACATATGGTAAGGCAAACTGAGGCCAGTGCTTGCTTCCTACACAGTTTATTCCCTTCTTCCTTTCCAAAAGGCGTTTTCGGGTTAGGGTAACTGACCTACACCCTCTTCTGAAGGCAGCACCACTTTGTCCTCCCAACTCCCAACCTCTGGTTCAGGAAACACAGACAGAAAATGCATTAGGAGAGCTTGACGTTAGTCCAATAACCACAAGTTACCCAGCTTTGCAAAGAAAGTCCAAATCATTCTCCCAGTGGCTCTTAATCGTGAACTGTTGGCCAAGCAGCCTTGGTGCACCACGTTTGCCACAGCTTCTGGGAACGCTCTGCAGTGCCTGCCTGCACCCCCCGGCAGCTCGGCAGGCAGGCTGCTGAATGCTTGACACAGTAATTGCATCTGACTAGAATTCTCACTGCCTAGGACCAGAAATTAATTTAATGGCGATATTAGGAAGTGACCGGTGCTGTCTCTGATGGGAAAATCCGAGCCAAATACATTTATCTGTAAAGCTCAGAAATCAATTTTCTTTGTGAAGACTTTCCCACACGAGTTGCTTTGCAAGATGGTTGCCAAAACTGAGAGCTGGCTGCCACAACAGCAGCTCCTCCACCTGCTGCTGCTGCTCTTACTCATGCAGGCCTTGTAAATCTTAGTGCAAGTTTCCTGCTTGGAAGAAAGACTTAAAATACACCCATACTGGTGGACATAACATCTGGCAGGCACATTTGCATGCAGCCGTTTGTAATTACTCCTTTCCACAAATGAGGTTTGTGTCTGAAGGCCCCTCAGTTATCCACGATGGTCATGGGAATGAGTTTGGGACTTCTCGCTCTGGGGCAGAGGAGCTCATGCTGGCAGGGAGCAACCTGCACAGAGCTGCGGACGCCCCATGATTTCAAAAGGTGAGGCAGATGCTGAAGCCTTGCTTGAAAGGTTTGGGAACAACCGATAAATGTAGCAAATATTGATCAGCGAGCTCCTGCCCGGCATTCCTGATCATCCTCTGCAGGAGTATCGAGCAGGGGAGCAACTGTGCGAAGACCTTGGGAAGAATCACCCTGAGAATCGGCTCCCTCATGGAAACGCCTTGGCTGGACATCCAAAAAAAAAAACCCTACAACCTTGAAAGATTTCCAGACATCAACAGAGGGAAAGGGATTGCAAAGCTTCCAGAAAGTAGGTCATATTCAGAGCAGAGAGTTTACCTGGGAATACACTGACTGCTGCTCAAAGCAGGTAGGTGGGTACTGGAAATACTGCTGTGGCCAATGGACCTTACATTCCTTAAATTCCTTAGGCAACACTGGATGGATCAGGAGGAAAAAGAAGAATGGTAATTCCTGGTAGCATATGATAGCCTGCTGACACCCTCCTCGGCCACCTGCATGCATGGCCGGTGGAACAAACCCGATCCAACACAGGAATGGTGAAAAGAAAGATGGGTTTTGAGACTGTGGGCTCTGCCTTGTCTTTAGAGCAACACGGGACACAGCGGCTGGAACAAAGCAGTCCTCAGCGCTCCCCAGTTGACAGCAGGGCTGCTAGGAAGGAAACTCAAACTTACATATGGAGGGGACGTGTTGCTTTGCAAGCAGCAAAATAAAGAATAATTATTAAATAATGGCTACAAATGAAAGAAAGTTGTTACCTGGGCTAAAGCTGTAGTTTTGGTACTCTGGGTTCAGCAGCACTACAGCATGCCCAGAGGATCAGCAGCTTGCAATTCAGGCACACACAAGGGTCGTGGACATGAAGGAGCAGCGTGCTCTGGTATCTCCAGCACGTTGGTTGGCTGGAAGCACAAAGCTGATGAAATTTTTGCAGAAAAAGAACTGGCTTTTGCCAGTTCTTTTCTGGATACTGCAGGAATTCATGTACCAACCTCCCGGACCTGGCATGCACCTGCTGCTATCAGCGAATGCCACTAACGCCTTGCCTGAGCCCAGAGGGGCGAAGCTGATTCCAGTATTTGCCACATCGAAATGATCTCATCACCCACGGCATGAGCTGGTGAGTGCTGTGAGCCCAGCGCGTGACAAGCTTTGTAGACAATTGAGTTCAAAGCAAACAATAGAGAATACCAACATCCAAAACTGTCACAGAGCTTATGGAGCCAGGCTGTATCTGTTCCATCAGAAACTCATGAGGCAGCATCTGCCAAGCCAACGAATCCATATGCATTAACTAGGGGATTTGAGAGCACTGAGCTGTGGCAGCTGCAACGTTTTACCAGTGAGACAACAGGTATTAAAGGTGAGGAAGATGTGCAGGCTACTGCTAAGAAGATCAGGAGGAGTGGAAGATCTTGTCTGAAATATACTCTAGTCTTCCTCAAGCCTCTCAGGGTATCTAGCATGCTTTCATCAAGCTAAAGCAACTGTGATATATTTGCATAAGAAATTGGTTTTAGTTCCTTATTTATATTAAAAATCTCTTTTGCCAATAAACAGATAAAATTCAACCATTATAATTTAAAAATAAATGTTTTCTCAAATAGACCATGTCACAATTAAAGACGTGTCACTCCTACTAATTTATTGTATCTGACGAAAAGCCACCCATGCAGAAGACTTACTGAAGAGGAAGATTCACCGAGATGTGCCAGGATAAATGGCACCAAAGCTGAAAGTTTTGATCAAACTCAGTAACTACACAAACCTCACAAAACATACAGGTCAGATTGAATTTTCTCACTGCCTGTCTCTGGCAGACCAGGAGTCCTGTTCAATCAGCTGCTTTGGAAGCCTCTGAAGGATTTAATTCTCCCTGCATACAAGGCAGAGGAGCTGGCAGCCCTGCACCAGTCTGGACTCTGAGACCTTCTGGAAATCTGAAACTTAGGCGCTTTGCCTTGCCCTTCTGGACTCCAGCAACTTCTTTTCCCTGAGGGTTTGTGCAAGTGGGACATGAAAGCATCTCGCAAGCCACGTGCCGCTCTCCAGCACTTCGATTCTCATGACTGGCACCAGGCTGTGCTGCAGCTGACCCCGCGACGTGGTGCTCTGCCCACCCCGGCCAGATGAAGCACCAGCACCCCCGCAGACCTGCCATCTCCCATCTCTTGGTAGTCTGCGGGTCCTGTTTCATCTCCTCAGAGGATAATTTTGAAGCCCAGGGTAAAGGAGGCTGACCCCTGGCTTCCTGCACCTTGATATAAATGCTGCCTCCCTAAGAAAGCTGCAGGACCTGGCATGGGCACTGATGGGGAGGTTTGGGTGCCTGTTGTGGTCTGCAACAGCAGAGCCTGACGCAGGGTCAAACCAACACGGGCTACAAATCGGTCTGATTTATTTTATATAGGATACGTGACCCCAAAACATGAGCTGACACTCCTCTGAATTCTGCCCTTGAAAAATGTTTCTTAACAACTTTAACGAGACCACTATCAAGATGGGGAAGTCCAGCTGTAGCCCCCTCTCCCCTCCTACCCCATCACTCTGAAATATAAACACTGCAGTTCGGTGCTGGAAAGGCAGATGCAGAAGGAGATAATACAACTTGGCATGGTCCCTGTGCCCATGGTGTCGGGCTCACTGGATGAGTGACCCTGCCTCTGCCCCATCACCCTGAAGCCCCCAGACCTCAGTAATGACAGCACAGCTCACCCAACTCTGACACGGGGCTGGTCCCTGCCAGGAAGACCCAGAACCACCACGCTGTCTCTGAGATGGCAGAAATCTGCAGGGTGCTTTCCTACGAAGGCCTCTCTTGTGGGACATTGCCACTTGCACAACACAAAATGCCTTCTGGATGTGTAAGGGAAGAGGACACAGCAGCACTGTCAGCACACCGATCCAACCTCTTGAGCCCCAGCAGTGAATTGGGGCTGGGGGCGATGCTCGATACCCCTCTGCATCAGACCCAGCACAAGCCAAACTGGATGCTGCCTTACGAATCAGAAATTCAGGATCACAATCAAAGTTTAGGAGGTCAAGATTAAAAAAAATATTAAACCCAGCTGTACATTTCCACTCATTTTGACAGTTCTCCGAACATCTGACGTTGTTATTGTTGCTTGTTTTTTTGTTTTGTTTTTTAAGAGAAATGGGAAAGATGTGAAAAGCACAATGGGGAGGGTTAGGGGGAGGGGGGAACGCGTTCCAGAAGGCAAAATTTCAGTCAGCCGTGACTCAGGAAAAGCAAGTGCCACCCACTGAGCTGCACAGGCCGCGGCGCGGCAGCGGGCAGTGATGCCGCGGTGAGTCAGGAGCCACCCACGCCCCCACCCCCGCGGCTCCCTGAGGCACTGGGCGCTCCTCGGAGGGCCGCCACACGGCGCAGGCCTCGCTCAGCCTCTCCTCGGCCTGCCCAACGTGACAGGAGCGCAGCCCCGGCGTGCTCGGCCACGGACTTCTGAGCTCTGTCGCTTTGCTTTGAACAGCTGTGAGGATAATGAGCTGGGATCACCTTACCGGGACTATGGCAATCCAGCTCTGCTGCTGCTGCCTAACACAGTTGCTCCAAAACACAGCCCATCTGCTGCTGTGAATGCTGCAACACATTGGTTCTTCGCTACCTTTCTCTGCCTTCGTGGTGGGTTTCATGGCAGAGATGTCCCCTAAAACACGGCAGCTACATGAAGATGAGGTTTAAAATCCGTTTCCCTGAGTGACAGCACATACACCCTGCTCAGACCAGACTGCTGGCTGGTATTTCTTCAAGAGGCAACAGTCATCACTTTGGTGCAGTAATTGAGCTGTCTGCCCAAGCGCCAGGCTTCATAGTTCATACAGAAATTCTAGGGTTATCTAATCTCAGATCATATGTTGCAGCCAAAACCCAGAAGTAGAAGTGAGGCAACGAGCCAAAACGAGGGGCACATGAGAAAAAGGCATGAAATGAACAAGTGGAAGCTGGATTTGCTACTAGCATAAAAAACCCTCTATCATGTTATACTCACCATCCTGTAATTCAGTATTTCTAGCATGTGGCGCTATCCATGTCCTCCTCTGCACGTGTAGCAAACAGCCACCTTGCCCTAAAAACCACTTTGGAATGGAAAGCCTGTCCCCAGCATGTCCTTAGCAGTGCTGCTTTCTCCCTGGATGTCCTTACCTTCTTGCAGAGAACCATCTGGTGATCAAAGAGAAAGAAAACACGCTGCTGGTTCCGTCCATAAGGCTGGTAAATCCAGGACATCTCTCCCGTGTAGATCAGCTCTGAGCTGCGGTCCAAGATATCGTCTCCCTGGAGGGCACAGAGAATGAGGCCATGTGAGCCACTGCTCGCAGCCACGGCATGTTTCTCTTTGCAGAACAGGAAGGGGCAATAATTTAAAAAAGATTTTGGCCCTTTTGTAACTCTCAAAGCTGCCCTGTCTGACTTCAGACCACAAACTGGGGATGGGGGATCCTTCTGAACAAAAGGAAATCACTTGAGTGGGACATTCAAAGCACAGCCATTATAGTTCGCCCTGCAACAAGCAATGGGACAGCACAACCACTACTGCAGGACACCGTCCCCGATCCCTTTGCTCTGCCACCCCCAGCTCTTGCTGCAGGTGCCCATCCCACAGCCCTGTGGGGCTCCCTGGGGCACGAGGAGTCCCGTCTGTCCCCACAGCCCCTGGCTCTGCCCCGGCAGAGCACCCCGCTCTCACCAGGCTACTGCAGCCCCCTCGCTCTGAGCTCCCTCCAACCCCTGCCTCCTGCCCACTTTGTGCTTAGGGCAGCAAATTCCCCGTCACCCCCTCTCCCTGTAGAAAAAGATCCCCGTGCAAGTGCCCCCTGGAGGTATCAGGCCAGCTACCAAAGTCACCTGCAGTGGGATATCCATTCCCTCACCGGTGGGGCTGCCAAAATTCACCCCTACAGACTGCTGCCTCTCCTCCCACCCTATCAGGCAATGACAGTCCCTTCTCCTGTGGGTTGTCAGAGCTCCCCAGCTCCCAGAATCTATCCAGCCCCACGGCTGGCAAGGCCTGCCCGGCCGGCTGCCAGAATGCCCTCACCCTTTCTCTGCCTCCGGCTAACGCTTGTTTTCCTCTCCGAATTTTTTTTTAAGGATTCATGAGCAGATGGTCTTGAAAACACAGCGCTCTCTCTCCCACTCTCTGAGAGAACAAATGCAGTCACCCTCCACTAATTGGGATGAGCTGGACTTTTTAAAAAGTTAATTAAAATCTATTTATTAAAAATGGGTGAATTCACCACCACCTGCCCTGTGGGCATCTCTCACTCTGCAACACCACAGAAGGAAATAGGACGACTTCAGCTACAAGGTAAGGAGCAGGATTTGAGAATGAAAGAAACGCTTTCTTTTTTCTTTTTTTGGCTCTGAAACTAGTGCAGTGCTGGCTTTGATGCCAAACTAGAGCCAATCCTAGGATGGGAGCATCCCAAAATCTCATCCAACAGCTTGTAAGGCTTCAGCCAGCTATGGGGGGCATCTAGATAGACACGCTATTCTGGTTCCACTTACAGTGGCAGGTGCCAAAGCAACTACGAGTCACCCCACTCCTCATTTCTCGGTGAGGATTTCAGACTGCTGTTCAGGTAAATGTGTAATTAACCTCTCAGCATTGATTGGAAGCAACTGTCTGAGTCCCTGGGCCCTGTGACAACAGCAACTTCATTAAGTCGCTGCATCATCGCGCTCCAGCAGACTTCCAAATCGCCTCAGCGAGGTGCTTATCTGCCTCTCTATCTCCCTTCTGTGGCTGTAGTATCCCAAGGCCTAATTAGGGATAACTTCCCAGGCACACAGGGGGTCATTCCCAGAAGGGATGGGCCTTATGGGGTCTCAGAGAGGTGGCAGGGCCCAATCTCAGTGGGTACCTCCTGGCCAAAAACCAGGGCCCGAGAGCTGCTGAGGAAGCTCGGGCCTAGGCAAGGCCGTGAACAAGAAGCCTCTGAAGGAAGCACACAGGCTGCAGAAATTGGGGGCTTTTCTGACTAAACGTGAGCCTACACGAAGAAGATTAATACAAGCCTACGGACAGGAGCTTTTATGAGAAGGGGCAAGCCTAGAAAGGGCTGTCTGCTGAAAATAGAAACCCAGCTTTGTCTTTTAGTCCTGTGGTAGCATCTCAAGCCTGAGGATACACAGAGGGCTCTGTAAACACTTCTACTTGATTAGCTGAATCCAAACCGTGTCGTCCCTGCAAGCCATTTAAAACAAAAAAAGTCAGATCTGAAACGATAGGGTTGGTATTGCATTTTGCATGTTGGGAAAATGTGAAAATTTTGTTCCTTTTCAGGCTGTCCTGCTGCTTCATCCCGAGAGCAACACCTGAGCGGGGGCTGTCCCGGCTCAGACCACCCCTGTGCCCGAGCCCACCTCGAGCACAGCCCCCAGCTGCTACTGCTGGGCACAAAATCCCCTTTCCTAGTTAGCATTCAGCGAGCAGGGCTCTCTTCTGCCTGACACTGCTGTTCTTTAATTAGAGATTGACAGGCTGATTAGCACTCTGGGCTACGGAAAGATCAGAAAAAGGAAAGCAAGAGAAATGTTGTCCTTTTCATCAGGCTCATTTTTTGATACCTTCTGTTGCTGGGGAAAGGAAAAAAAGGAAGAGAAGAAAAGATGGATCTGTTTCAGTCCCTGTTGTGATTTTTTTTCCCAGGAGGGTTTCTCATCAGGCTGTCCTCACTTTGAAAACAGCATGTTTCGTGTCATTCTTGGATTCAATAACGTAATATTACGCTGAAGCCAACTATAATATATTACATAATTAAGGGCACCGAGTCTTGATTTAAAGGACCAGTAAATAACAAGAATGGGAAGAAATTTAAAAGGACAGTGTTCATTATATTTCTCAATTATATGTATTTTTCCCTTCATGTAAATATAATGCTCTTGAAACCTGCCAAAGTGGCAACCCACGGGAATCTTGGGTAGAAATATCTAGAAATCTACATAAACCGAAGTAATCTGCTTAAATAGCAGGTTGAGACTAATGCAGGATGATGAGCAAGGCTCTCTCCGGTGCCAAACACCCCGCTGCTGGCTCAGGGACTGCCAGTGATCCCTTCCCAGGGGATGTCCATGGGATGGGGAGCCCTGCCACATCGCCTCCCTCCTCCGAGAAAGACCTGCCCCAACGGTGGGCTTTGGGGGAATAATCTCTTTATAGTGCTATGTACACATTATGCAGTGACCTTTGGGATCTGCAACTCTCTCAGAGGGGCCAAGGAGGGACTGAGCATGTAAAGACTGCCCACAACAGGCTCTGTCTGGCCCGTTTCAGGTCTGATCCAGAGGAGATTTTGCACACTGGGCTGAGCCCACTCCAGCTAACTGCGTGCGCCAGTTTTACCTACCTACCTTTAAATGTCACTGTTTTGATCTAAGGATATTTAACTGCAAGTAAGAGGATGACGCTGAGCGAAGGGAAATAGAGGTTGAACATCAGGAAACACTTCATAACAACAAGAGCTCTCAGACACTGAAAGGTCTCAGCGGGAGGTGGTGGAAGCCCTATATTCTGCGCCATTAACAACCGAAAGGACAAAAGGCACTAGAGAATTTAGTGTAGGCAGGGGCAGCACCTCTCTAGGTCTGTTTATACATTGGAAATCCAAGTTACAAAATAAAAAAAGTGAGTCACACATGGTAACAGTCCAATCCAGGGTTTTGGGTCAAGACCATGTTCCTACAAATTATACAGGAACACATTTCAAAGTGATTGGGATTATTTCTAATTTACAGCAGTCAGTGAGATCTGAATCATCCCTGAAGATTTCGCCCAGTCATTACTCGCACAAAGCTACCAGAGCTGCCAGTAATTCCTCCAACTTCGTGCCCTGGCTGCCACAGCACAGTTATCAGCTGCCACTAAAGTCAGGCCGCTCTCTGTCGGTCCCATTTGTGATTTAAACCAGCAGCCCCTGCTTACGTGACTGCCTGAAAAAAAGGTCTGGCCTTGGTAGCTGAAGGATGTTCACATTTGTCAAATGCTGACCCTGAAATTCACCTTCACGGGGCCGTGCAGAAAATCTTGAGGGATTAAAATGATTCCTGAAACACACAGGCACAACTCCACAGGATTCAATAAAATCCCTTCTGCTCAGATTAGCTAGGACATGCCCCCTGCTTTTTAAATTTGTTTTAGGATCAGCAATATGTGTGCATTCCCAATAATGCCCTCTCCTTGCAAGAATACGTGTATGCACACTTTGTATACAAGTTCATTTCAAATATGCACTCACTAAATATTTGGTTTGATTTTTTTTTTCTGTTTAAAAATCTATTTCCAACATCCTATCACAAAACACAGGTAAATTCAGAAATTAAAATGCAATTTCAAATCAGAAAGTCAGCATTGCTAGTATAGAGATGTTAAGGAAAAACATTTCCTAAATGAAGTATTTCAACATCCTTAAACATTTACCCTTGGTTGCTGCTGAAACAATTCACCAAGTGCAAAATACAGTAGTAATTAGGGATTATCTCTATCTTGTGCCCTGCATGAATTTCTGGTGGGGGGAAGAAAAAAGCCTGAACTGTTTTTCTCCTCATTCCTGCTTTCTTGTAGTTGGGTTTGCTGTTTTTTGTTTTGTTTTGTGATATTTTTTTTTTGATTGTCTCAAGCCAGACTGTGCTGTACTCCAGATCCATGCTGCTATTGCTTGCTTGCACTGCTGTGCCAGCTGGAGAGATCAGGAAGCCACTGTGACACACACACAGGGACGGAAAGGAGTGCTTTTGGGTACAAAGGCTAATTAGAGCAGGAATAGGGCCACAGAAAGATGGGAGGGTAATGCTGTGGGTTCCTGCCTCCGTTTCAGTGAGCATTTAAAATCAGCTGGATAAGCGCTTGCAGAAGCATGAAGTTGACTTCGGGTCACCACCTCTCAGCTGTCCTCCACCACAGAGAAATCAGGAGTCACAGTCTTCTACTCTCCAACCCAGATATTTCCCCACGGACTGGAAGAGAATATCTACCAGGAAATCCCTCTTCTGCTCCGTAACAGCCCAGCTGTAGCAGAGGTGGGCTTGAACCCCTGCAGGTTGGGCAGGAAATGGAGCCTGGGAGATGTGTCCTGCAGACAGAGATCAGCTGAGTGGGGGGGTTGGAAGTTAGCAGCCTGGGCTTGCAATGCCTGCAGAGAGCATCTGCAGATTGAGGACAGAGCTAAGCATCAGATCTGACAGATCTGGCATCCTGCTCCCTTCCTGCATTATACTACAGCTGACTTCTGAGTGGTTTGGGTTTGTTTTTGTGCATCCTCCTGGCCATTACACGGACATCTGTGAAGTGGAGGCTGGATCTGATGATTCAGAAGTTACTTTAGGGGCAAGAATCCAGCAAAGTCCTCTGCTGCATCAAGCTCTCATCCTCTAGTGTTCTCACCACAACTCCACGACTATTCTTGATCCAAAACATGGTATAAAAATGGCAAGAATGGAGCTTTCCTTTGAATGGGGACAGCAACTATATTCCTACTGGATCTCTGAGCAGCAGCAACAGCAGGTTCTGTTATATTATGAGAAGCTGAAGGATGGTGCTGTGATATTGTGCTTGGAAATTTGGAGAAGTAATTGATAAGCCCCTGGAAGAATGAACTGGCAAGTTCCCGAGGATAGGATGGAGATAAAGAGTAGGTACAGCTACGCAGGAATGAATTATCAAGGATACAGCTAAATAAAAATGAATTATCAACTGAGCTAATGGAATAGAAAAAGAAACTGCTATCCCACTGATCCTGTGTGGAGGTCACCTTGGCTTTCCACTTGCACATGAATATTCACTGACTAGGAATTGATCCGTCCTTAATCTAGATTTATTTACAATGAGAGCCCTGGCATTTCTTACAAATGACACACATTAGCTCATCACATAGAATATACTGAAGGCTGAAGATGTATCCAATGGTCCTGTGCCTCCTTGAAAGCAGTTTTCTAATTCTGAAAATGAGTCTGTGTGTCAGTATTAGAGAATGGTTTCTTCCCCGTAAACAACAATAAAACAATCAAGCAAATCATCCGCATTCTCTCCTCTCACTGCCAGTCAAAATTTAAGAACCAGCTATGATTGCTGCATTTATATGTTTTATCAGGAGATCCAGGCTTGAATCTAACCCTTGTTATAGCAATGATACTAATTCAGTCAAGGAGGATATGCAATGAGGTGATGTACCTGCATTTCTCTCCCTCTGCTCCCAACCTTCCTAGATCTTCCCCTCCTCCCCCCCCAAAAAAATAAATAAAAACAAAATGAAACAAACCATGCATCTTTCCCATATACTAACTCATACAGTGTTGTCCCATTGACTTGAATGTGGAGTTACTCCAAATCTTTGTGACCATAAGGAAGAATGGAATCCCTGCCACCACTACAAGTACCTACTTACTAAACACATGGCTCGATGATTTAACACAAAGAGGGATTTACAAAAACATTTGTCCTGGGTCTGCCTCAAAAACCCTACTCACAGATTACATTCATACAATGATTCAAAAACATTCAGGGATTAAAAAAAAAAAAAAAAACAAACAAAAAAAGTGTTTAGCTTGTATTTGTCTTTTAAAGCACATGGCAAAAATGTAGGAGAGCGAAGGCCTGCTGGTGGGGAATCCCTCAGCTGCCTTTGCCTTGCCTGTACTGGCCCCTTCCAACCCCTACGACTCTGTGATTCTGTGTTCTCAGCTCATTACCTACACCGCAGCTACACACAGAGTTGCTTCAGACACATCTTTAAGTAGAAACTCAGTTTAAATGTGCAAGTAGCATCTCTTCAATTCAGCATAACATTTTGGCTTCTAACCATAAAAACAGAAGCTTTCTCCATTATTTTTTTTAACCTGTCATGGTTTCCAGGGCTTTTTGCTACCTCTCTTCCTACTTCTTCCCCAGTCACAAAGCACAGAGACAGAATGCACAGAGTGTCATCTAAATCTCTTGTACTCCCAGGACAACGGCACTGCTATCACAGAAGTTGATTCAGACTTGTACTGATGAAATTGGAACTGGACCCCCGATGTTCTTCAGAGTACCATTAATGCTTTACATCCCCAAAAAGTATCATCTCCAAAGTCTGTAAGTATGACTCCTCTGTCCCAGTTCCAAGGTCTTCAACAAATACCCAGACCAGGTTGTGTGAAATGAGCTCTGCAGTCTAGGGTAATTCCAACAACTGCATGGAATTTACTTTTCCCAGGTTTATAGCACCTAACCAGGGCCCAACAGGTACTGTACCTCCCAGTCCAGAACGGAGGCCTGCCATTGAGCTATCTTGTCAATGTTCTCCAGTCTCCGCTTCCGCTCGTTGATCTGTAGAGTCATGTTCCTCATGACGGCAAGAGCAGCAGCCACATACCTGTAGTCACTGTCAAACACAAAACAGAAGTCCATGAAATAGAGCAAACAGAGCCTGATGTGCAGTGGAAACTTTCAGCAGTCTATCATCACCAGCAGCAAAATCTCACCATCCTTTTAGAAAGAAATGAAGGGAGGATTTGCCACTCATCATTATGTATTTTTTTCCAACTCCAATGTCTTTCTGGATCATTGAAGAAAAAAAAAAAAAAAAAAAAAGCAGCTGGCTTACAACCCAAATAGTGTGTGCATGAGTCAGAGAAGGCCACAGCTTCTCAGGTGGTTTGCATTGAGGGAGCCCCACTGGGAAGGGTCTGCCCTCTACCACCCCAACCTACAACTGCTGTGGCTATCAGTCTTTGAAGTCTTAAGGTGCTTGCTAAAGCACATCCTAAAAGAAAGCCTGAACATTTTTATGGCCTGTCTCTGGGCCTGGATTTTTATGTTTTTAAAATGAATATTAGAAAATATTTTTTGATTAGACATCAGCCAGAGCCTCTTCCAAGCTATAAGGTGATTGCAAGAGTGCCCCAGAGCATAATCCAGTGGCATTCACTCATACTGCAGACTTCAGGTGAGCAAATCAAAAGAATTCTTTTTATTTTTTTTTCCCCTGGACAGGCCTGTGAGTGTAATAACACAGAGTGAAAATAGCTTCCCGCCAGGGCCAGCAAAGATGATGATCAGTCTTTTCAAAAAGTGATGGCGAAATCAATGCTATTGATTTCCACCCTGTGCCTTCTTTTCCATTCCAGGGAGCCTTAATGTTCATTTTAATCGGAAAGACAGACAAGGCCAGCTGCCATAATGCCACCGTAATTTATTAGTAACTTAAGGGCTGATATTGACTGCTGACTAATGAGAAAAACTGTGATCTTGGGCAGCTGCAGGGAGAATGGCTTTATTGATTATTGCTAACGGATTGCACAGGTGACAGCTAAAATAGGGGTGAGTGCTGTGAATTAGAGTGGATCTTTAGGTCCATTTCCCCGTTTGATCCATACAGGATAAATATTAAGAAACATTCGCAATACAATATACAGCAGAATATTATTTGCTATTTTGCCTTCCTTTCTTGGATGAAATCTTGAGATCCATTTTCAATTTTTATTCAATTCTCATGTCAAACTTCTAGCTGGGCTTAAAATAAATCCTACAAAATTCCAAAGCATCACGGCTGGTCCTTCAACAAAGTGAGAGAGAATAGAGGATGGGCTGACATACACAGCCTGAAGCATTTCTTGCAAGGGAGGCTAACGTCAGTCCACCCGTTAGCAGAGTCTCCATCTCGTAACGTGTTCACACACTCCTAATTCCAGCTCCAATCTGCAGCAGGAGCGCTCAGGACACCAGCAAGCTGCACTTAGGACCTTTATATATTTACTTCATATTAAACTGGTGTAAATCTTTAGGAGGTGAACAGATGTGGCTTTGTGAAAAATTCAAATGAAGCAGCCTCAAAACAATGAGCAATTGAAGGGAGCCAGGCTTTGAAAACACCCTCATGCCTGCCTCCATGTGGAGTGGGCCAATGCCAATCAAGCTGGGTTTTTATCTTGGTAATGCTAATTCACTAATTCTAATGTTCTGTTTGAAGAGAAAACCCCGTGCACATTTTTCATTCACACAGTACTGAAGAAAGAGGCATGCCTGAACTTTTTTTGGGCTCCTGGCCCATGTCTGCGGCAGAGCTGGCAAAAACTTTGAAGAAAAAAATAACAGAAGCAAAGCATTTGGCCAGTGCATTAATAATAGGATAACATTAACTATGAAATTAAGGTAAGGAAATTGCTGATTACTTTGGGGATGCAGTGACCTCTTTCCAGGGCTCGGTCAGGATGCAACCCTAGACTTTTGCCTAACTTCACATGCTAACTTGAGGGAGAGCGGTCAGGTTTCTGATTTCAGCACTGTTGTCCTGAACTGGTACAGGGAAGATACACAAGCACATATAAGTGAAGAGGAGGTAGCAAAGAAAAAAAATATCATGTCCCACTCTTAGATGAAGCTAGCAATTACTTTCATTGGGACTCAGGGCTCTTCCTGAGGTTTGCCTTACTCTGTAAATGGTGCAATTGATTTAAACAGTGTTTTCTACATAGCAAAATTCTAATCAGAGTGCCTAAGAGACTCCTAATCCAGCCAGCGATGGGCCTGATTTCATTGTATTAGTTCACTAATTAGTCCAACAGAAAATTATTCTAGCTTCTGTTTCAGACTCGCAATCGAATTACAAGCACTCTCAAACTGCAAGTGCATGAGGACAGCTCACCACCTGATTAAGGAGCCCAGCTGAAGCTCCCCAGTTGGCTTCTTGGTTTCCATCGTTCATCACTGACACTGACAGTACCCCAGCCTGCAGGTAGCTGGCTTTTCCCTGTGTCTGGTATCGCCACAACGTGACATTCCCCAAAGATTATTTACTGTTCTTCTCAGACTTCGCTCATCTCACCTCCAGCCCCAAAGGAAGCAGAAAATATTCGTATTTCAAGAGGTGCTGGGGCAGCCTGGGTTTTCTGCACAGCCCTGATGTGGAGGCATCTGGTGCTGAGACACGCTCCCTGCGCATCACTTTCCCTGCTCATGGCACAAAGCGGTCTGGGCCGTGAGCTGGGCTGCCTGGAGGTCGTTCCCAGGCTCCTTGAACGCTGGAATTGGAGGAGCCAGACCACAGGATGGTGTGGTGCAACCCACTGCGTTCCTGTGTCACAACGCCATTCCGCCACAAGTCAGGAAGTTCTCTGGGGCATGCCCACGCTAACCAAGGCACAGCATTTTGCTGGCTCTGTGCAGCCACAGGCTCCCCACGTGTGCTGTGTTACAGCTCCAGGGGGCTTACGCTTCACTAATGCAAGGCGAACAATCCTGCTTTTCCTTCTCAGAAAATGAAGGAAAAAGAGACATGAAGCATCCATAGCTGTGTCCTGTCACGGGCACAATCCAGTAAAAAAGAGCTCTCAGTCTGAATCAACGAGTTGTTGCTTAATGGCAGGAAAGCACTGAGTCTCCGCGGAATATGACTCTGTCTGATCACTTAAACACATGCCGATTTTAAAACATCCCAAAGGAATGCACTCTTCCAAATAATTTACCCTTGTGTAATCACACTGTCCACATACCCTTCGGTATTGCTACCAAACAATTCAGAGAAGGTCACTTGAAGCGCAGACCTCCTCTCCCTGAGGCTGCTAGCAGCTCCCCCTTGTAAAGCCAGGCATCCAAGTTCACCCTAAGTACTGTAGGGACACCACATGGCTGGTGAGCAAAAGAAGCCACAATGTTTGGGATCCTAGAGCTGGTTTCTGATACCCCGACATTCCCATGAGCCCACTCCAAGTTTGATTTGGCCTTGCAAGGAAAGGAAAAAAGAAATTGGATCGGGAGCCAAATGCATATTAAAATTGGTGATTTTTAACCAAGCGTTCAGCTAGCATCAATCAGTGAAACTGGTGAACCAGGTCATTGCAAACGAATGTACCTCTGCTCGTGTCAGTTTGCTCTGCACTTCCAGAGCTGGTTTTGGGAAACAAAAACAAAAAATCAAACACTTGCAGAAGTTTCTGAAACCTTTGTGGTCTTTTTTTTTTTTTTTTTTTCCCCTCTAAACTACTTCATTTTAAAAAGGGTTTTGGAAAAAGAAAGAAAACTGACACAGTAGAGGCTAATCTATTCTTAGGGGGCCTCATTCTTCTTTCACCTACCATAACTGATATTGTAAGTACTATTCTCGATTCACACTAGGTCAGGTAATTAGACTGATTGCCTTCATCAGAAGCAAAAGAGATCCATAAAATTCTGGGGAAGATATCAAACTGCCAGGTGCTCCTCTGATCCTAAAAACCCAGTGGCAAAATCAGAGATGGAATGAGGCTGAAAAGCAGAACGGGCTCTGAATTTTCCCAGGATCTGAGCATAGGCAGGTTTGAGCTGCAGATGTGGCCCTCCACCCACTACATGCTGAGGTCCTCTCTAGGATAAAGGAATAAGCCTTTCTGACCACTGACTGCTAATTAAGTAATTTTTCTAGTGTAACCAGTAGCATCATAAAGTACATCCAAGGGTAATTAGTTCATGTCTGATTACAAGAGAGATGAGTTTGGCTCCACTGAGAATCGGTGCTTTGAGAAGCTTTCTAGCTATCTGCTGAACCTTTGCCCTGCTTCAATTTCCACAAGATGTCATTAAGAGAAGAGCTGGACAGACATAAAAACATCCCCCGTGTGCATTAAGAGGCCACGTAGAAAAGCAGTGAGCAAAACCCCTTTGTGTAACAAGAGCATCCCCCTACCTGTGATCCTGTGCAGTGTACTTGAGGAGCTCTGCGAGCTGCAGGGGGTATTTGCAAATCTTCTGCACCGGCGTCAGAAGGAAACCGTCGATGGCAATATTAATCATCTGCTGCAACAGACGACACGCTTCGAAGAAATTCTGGTACCTGCTGTCTTTCATCAGCTTGGAAAGCTCCATGCATGCATCCAAATGGTTGTTACAGTACTCCGAGTAGATCCAGAAGCCATCTTGCTGTGAAAGGCAGGAGGGAAGGGAGCACACGTCAGACAGGCGCCACGAGCAGGCCATCACCCCACCTGCCAACGTGATGGCTAAAGAAAAAGGGACACCCCAACGGGAGGAGGGAACATCCCCAAGTCCTCTTCCTGCTCAGAGAAGCTGCTGCATGGTTGCTGCACGGTTGCTGCATGGGCGGGGGGGGGCCAAGTCCTGCACGGTGCTGAGGTCCCTATAGGTCCCGGCTGTGGTAAAGGAAACCCCTGTGGGTGTTCTCAGCTTCAAATTGACTACTGAGATTGTTCTTTGTGACAGGTAAAGGTAGAACCAAGTCACGGCTCAGGCCTTTGGTAATACCGGAGAATCTCATTATTTCTCGAGCTCTTTCCTCGAGAGATCACAAAGCACCTGAAAAGTGCTTGGGAGCTGAGTAGTTTTGAACACCCCTTTACCAACAGGGAACCCCAGGAACCAACTACTGTGCAGATTTCCCCAGAGCCAGTAAACACCAAAGACTGGAAAAACAAACACCAAAAACGAAAACCCCTCGCACGTGCGTGCCCAGCCACCCTTGGCAGTGCTCTAACCAGGCTTTTTGCACTAATTGGGCTGGAGTCTCCATTTCCTGCCTTCACTGACCACAGATCGTCCCCAAATGCCACGCAGACACCCCAAATGAAAGGTGTAGGAAGGATCACGCTGGAAGGAAGAGGCAGAAACAAACGGGCTGCCACATTGAAGTCTGTGGTTCAGACAGCCCTGATATAAGCCCAAGGAAAGGCAGGCTGTAACGTGCCTTTCTGGGAACACGGGAGCCTGCTTTCCTCCCCAGCCCCGCAGCCAACCAAGAGCCAAGGCCCGATGCCTCTCTCCTGCTGAAGTGGGTGAGGAAGGAGCTGGCAGGCCCAAAAAACAGGATCTTAACGTCCTCATCCCTCAGTTTCCCCCAATGGCTAAACAGGGATAATTTATCAGGAGTTTATTAGCCAGCTTTCAACACCTACAGAAATGATGACAGCGATGTCAGGTATTCCTCCCAGTAAGAGCGGTAGCAACTTTTACTTATTGGTACTTTAAAAGAATTGACAGCACAGCCTTAGGACACGCAGTTTTAGCTACTGTTTCTCACCAAGATTTCATACTTTTCTTTTGCACAAAGGTGCAATACGCTGTGTGCTTTGGAAGCAAGCAGCAGAGCTTGCAGGCTCTGATAAAAGCGAGCCATGTTAATGCCATAATGCAATTTCTCAGGAATCAGCTTGCTTTTTAATTAGAAGACCAGTGATGCTTAAGAGATGCTGCAAACCTTTTCAGGGGTGCCCCACTAAAGTTTCATGACTGTCTGCTGGAAATTTCTCTGGCCAGTGAGCTGGGGCTAGCTGGACCTGGCTGTAAGCACAGGACCTGCGTCCTGGGTCGGAGCACCCCGGGTGTAAGCTGACACAGCACTTCAGTCTCCGTAAAGGAGAGCCTAAAACTGCAGGACCAGAATTTCCCTGACACTTCCTGACACACTTCCAGCACTGCCCAATTTATCAGCTCCTGTAACACGTGGCTTATGTAACAGCACGAGGGGCTGGCCCGAAGCCTCCAGGAGTGCATCGTCAGCTGGAATGTCCTGCTTGGGGTGCACTCAGTGGGGACGAGCTCTCTGCCACCCTGCTGCCACCTCGCACCTGGTCCTGCAGGTGAAGGCATCTGAAGCTCTGTGGGTTTTTCATCCCTTGCAAATGCAGCTCAGTGCCACAGCGAGCAGCCGAGGCACTTGCTCTCTTCTACTTGCTTTGTGTAACACACAACTAATGCCTCTTCTTACTCCTCCAGACTGCCCTACCTATTCCAACCTTCTGGTCATCCGTGATCTGATGAGGATGGCTTGTGAGTGGATTTAAGATGTATTTTGATGAGAAAAAGAAGGTAGGGGGTATGTGAGGGACCTTGTGCCTACATAACGTGAGGGAGGATGTGAAAAGTTTTGGGATTCAGATGCTCTGGGGCGTTACCCAACTATATACTTCACTGAGTTCTCCCTGCAGCTGTACCTCCCAACGTGGGTACAGTGCCTGTGGAGGAGCCCGTGGTGTGTAACTGGAACAGAACAGAACTGATGAGCACAAGCTAGATTCTGAGTGGTTCCTGCCCTCTGACTTCTGCTACATCCCCACTGCACCCACCATAAAACAAAGAACAAAAATTGCCAAATGGACTTACGTGTTCAAGGAAACACGGTCCAATTTCACTGAGATGGGGATCTTCTTTGTTGTACTGTTTCTCCAAATCCCGGACAAAACCCATCTGAAATCTATAGATATCTTCAATGTTACCAAAGATGATCTTTAGCTGTTCATCGTTGAACATATCCCGTCTCTTCCGGCATTGCTTCAAGTAACCCTGTAAGAAGCAAGACAGAGCAATCCATAAAATAACCCAAATGCTTTTACTGAAGCAGCTCCCAAGTTTTTTCTTGAGGAAGGAGTAAGTGAAAACAGAACCAGAAAACATCTCTGAAAACAAAATCCACTTTTAAAGCATGACAGTCTCCATCAGCTGCTCTCTACAAGTAAGCGTGCAATAGGGAAAACAGGCTTCAAAAACCTCTAGGTCCATTTTTGACAGACAATACTTCATTTACAACATTCGGCACTTGCAAGCACTGCTCCCACTGCAACCTGCAGCAGACCACAGCGCTACCCTCGCTCAGGACACACCAGCCCCAGCATGTACCAGGCTTTACAGCCCGCACCAGACAGTGCTGGAGACAGCGCGTGTACAGGAGAGCAGTGCAGAGGGGGAACAGCGCCTCGATGTCCTTCAGCATTCTGCATGAATCAGTTTTGCAGAGGGAAAGTTCCCCAGAGATCTCAGGCAGTACAGCCTGAAACTGCCGTGTCCCTGCTTGTGCTGCAGAGAACAGCAAAATTTGGCTGATGGCTCAGAGAGGTGCGGTACAGCACCGTACGCCTGGTCCTTCAAAACTCCCTGCCTCGCACTACCCAGCATCAGGGGCAGCTCCTGCGAACATCGCTCTTGCAGCTTTCCCTGACCTGGAGGCAGCATGGTTTGTCCCACACCTGAGACAAAAGCAAGAGGGCTCCTGTCCTGCTGGCCTCCCGGCAGGGAACCCCAAAAACAGTGCGGGAGGCTGGGGGCGTTTCGGCTCACCCGATCGAGGGAGCAGCACGAGCTGCATCAATGCCATCTAGAGGAAAGCAGCATCGTTCTCATTTTTGTTTTCTCTATCCTTCATGAGATTACTCCAAATACACTATTCCAACCAGCTAAAATGTGAAAATTTTGTCCTGTTTTCTCAACTACCATCTCTTCTTCCTTGGTTAAGTGGGAACAGAGGAACGGGCTTTGTGTCCTGCTTTGTACAAACATCAGGCTCACTCACTGAGCCTACAGACGTGAAAGGTAAACGGAGAGAGAGGAAGAACCGGCATGTAGAGAGCTTACAGAAACTCTCCAAAATCACAGAATGAATCTGCAATAGAGCTGGCAGCAGTTCAGGTCTCCTGCATCCTGACCCAGCGCAATAACAAAAAGGTCCCTCTTCATCTTCATCTGCCCGTGTTACCCAGTGGTGCTGAGCCCAAGTTTAGCTGGACAGCACACAAACAACTCAGCAAGGAAGCACTGCTCCAAAGACCTCCTGACCTAAAAAGACGGGGCGGATCAATATCCTGGCAAAAAGGAAACACACCACCCCAATCCCTGTCTGCGTTCCTGTTTTGCTGGCCCTGCCTCGTCCACGAACTCACCGTCCTGGTTTTGGCTGAATCACGAAGCCTTCAGACACTGAAATACATGTGGTGAGGGGATGGGGTGTCACACGGAGGTTCGGGGTGCCTGGGCTGAATTTCTGACCCTGCCACCGATCTGGGTGACGCTGAGCAAATAACTTCTCCCCCCCGTGCCTCGCCTGTCTGAATGATTTAGACTAGAAACTTTGCAAGGCTAAATATCAAACGCTGTGCTGGCCTCTTCTGCACCACGGCCTCTTGACTGAAAACAGAATAAAATGGGGGTCATCAGGAGATGACTATGCCTTTATTATATAGGGAGAGGAAGACAAAAAAAAAAAGAAGGGAAAACTGCCAACAGCTCCAGTTGAATGGCTATATTTGGGAGCTCTAGATGCTTAGTCACACAGACGAACCGCCAGCTGGTGACACGCAGCTGCTGGCCCACAATGCGAGCCATTGGGACGCTATAATAAGCTGTCCTTCAGCCTCACCATGTGGTTCCTGGGAGGGAGAACTTCAAGCAGATGAATGATAAATGCAACTTTGGCCGACCTGGCACAGAACCAGCCTCTGCGATGTCCAGCTTAGCTAGAAGGATGCCATTACCCCGAAGGTGCCTGCTTTTTCAGCTGGGAAGCTTGGGTTATGGAACACCTTCCACGTTTACCAAATCTAGGGCTCCCTTCTTCCAAGAAGCTCCTCGATGACTCACTTCTCTGGGTTTCCCTCTCTCATTTTTAAGGCCAGGAGGAATGGGAACAGGCTGGTTCCCAGGCTATAGGACAGTTGAAGGGCAAATAAAAACACAAACCATCACGGAACAACGCACCTATTGCTTTTTGTGTTTACCTGCTTGTCTCAGAACAGCTACAAAAATTTAAAAAATAAAATAAATAACAGACGTGGACCTGCCCACAAGGCCAGGCTCTTCTTTTTGAAGCTGGCTGCAGTGCGAGCAGTGCCGAGTGAGTGCTGCAAGGTGGCTGCCTGCAAGCCAGGCTCCCCTCGCACACACACAGCTCTGAGCCATCAGGCAGTGGATGATTTATGTGAACAACTTCCAGCCCTGGGGTTGCTGTTGGCTGCAGCTACCGTCGTGAATATTCCCCGTCCTCTGTGTGCTGGTTCATCACTTTGCCTACATCACGTGCTCCTGAGCAGCTGAAGCAGCACGTTTCTGTACAGGCACCTATGAAACCACAGGGAGAATTACCGAACGCATGGAATTCCCAAGGCTTCTCCCCTCTCCAGTTTGTGCATTTTGATGGTTGGTTTCCAGCAAAGGGGAGACTGCAGATTTACAGCTAACACGCAGCAAGCGCCAGCTAGAAGGCTGCTGCATATTTTTTCCGGTAAATTTACTTCTGTTACATAAAACAACGTCATCTTCCTCCTGCTCATCCCATCAGGTCTGCTCAGAGGAGGGATAGCTGACTGATGAGCAGATGTTGGAGAGCGTTTTGTTCAATGAATACCTAAAAATAGCTGTCAAACTGGCTCCCTTTAAAGTACATTTCCATGTAGTCCCTGAGGTAAAGGCCAAAGTTGGAAAGTATCTGCAGGAGGTTAAGTGCTAAGTTTTCTCCACCCCAGAATGGGTTTAGAGACAGTCAGGAGAGGTGGCCAATCCTTCCATCCTTCTTCTCGTCCTGCTGAGAGCACGGTGAGATGCTCTCAGCAAGAATGCTCTCAGCATGAGGAGATGAGAGCTGCTGCAGGCTCTGAGTGAAAAGGCAGTGGTGGTGATATTCCCATTTCCTTCCATCTCTGAGCCACGCTGGGGAGACCCTGCCCTGCAGACTACCCTCCAGGCTGGACCAGTACCATCTGGGCTAGCAAAATCCTGATCTCCTGAACAGCAAGGACTGAACATCAGGCACAGATCCGTGCATCAGTCCTGCTCCTCTCCCCACCAGCACCACTCATTTTTTGGATGCAGACTGTGATTGCCCTGGGACCCACCTAAAACGTGTAATGAAGTCCATCAGGAACACAAGCGGGTTCCTCAGAAGGGCACAGAAGAAGCCAACCCCAAAACAGAAGAAGCACAGGAAAGCTTGTCCCAGCTCTGCACAACAGAGCCACGCTGACCAGCTAAGATTCAGTGAGGATGTTTCCTCCTCAGCATTCAGAGCTGTCCTGGCACCAGAGCAAAGTTTAGGTGGAATCCAGACAACGTTATTAAAAAATAAATTCAAAGTGAAATTAGTTGGAAAAGAGGAAAAACACAGCACTGGAAGTTGGCTGCCCTTCCTCCCCTCCCACCCCCAGATTACTCAGAATACAGAGGTTTCCTTTGATCTCCCAACTGCTTCTCTGTTCCCATCCCTTACATCAAGCCTCATCTCCTAATCCACGTCCTGGTCCCAATCTGCTGCTCCCCAAAGCACACCACCCTGCTCTTCGTGTGACCAAAGCCCCGGGGCAGGGGACGTATTCTCATGCCTGGGGATGGCCACACGTACCTACGGAGCTTTACTGGCGAGGCTGTGCCAGTGAGGCTGGCTGCTGCTCACCATTACGACAGCCTAGTTTTCAGCAGCTGATTATTTTTCTAACCTCTAACTGCTAAGCCTGAATTTCCTAGCGCTGGATGTTTCCCTGAGGCTGAATTCTTTTTTCTTCCTTTTCCCCTTGGTGATATTTCAGAATAACGATCCGTCAGCTCCCCATAACGCAGGCCAGGGAACGCTCAGCATTTTGCCCCTAATAAAAATCTTCGCCAAGCCGTTCCACCGAGCAGCAGCCAGCCCTTCACACTCAAACAAGGGCGCAGCAGCAGCTGCTGGTGCTGTATGGCTTTGCTGAGCAGGGGGATTCCCCCAGCCTCCGAGCCAGCTGCATCGCGCAGGTAATTTTCATGCTGGTGCTGGCTAGCTTGTGAGCTCCTGACTCGGCAGGGCTGGTGCCACGGGTGTTATAAATAATAACACGGTGTTTAAGAATATAATAGCAGGTACTAGGCACACGTCCTACAACAGAAAAGAGCCGTCAGAGGGCTCTCATTACCTCACAGGGGCTACGGTCCTCCGAGAACGACCCCATATCTTAAGGTGCCACAATGAACAAGTCCTAATGCCAGTGAAACTCAGCAACAAGAGCAAAACTGCACTGCTGAACCCAGCTCTGAATCAGGCCCAGCCCTCAGCACCCACCCACATCTCCTGGAGCCCTGGGAGCAGCTTGTGCCAGCCCGGGTCTCCTCTGCAGAGGAGAATGCCCATTTGGGACCTCCTCCTTTTTTAAGCGAGGCAGCTGAATCATTTCCTGATGCTCTACCTGACAGGAAGATTTATCCCTCAATGCTGTTTCGTATCCCACAGATCTCTCCCACATATTGGGCATATCGTTGGGTGCTGTAAATCAGTGTTACTCTGCGGATGTCACTGAAACTCTACCTATCTGCACCTCCGGAGAAGCTGATTTAGCAGCAGCCCAGTGACACGACTGGCAAATGCAAGTTCAGATTTATTTTGTTGTTCAACACAAAAGTGCAAATGCAGGAAAAGAAACACCACGTGGAAAAGTTCCTGCAGTTCTTCCCTTCTTCAGCGCAAAGCCCTCTGACTGAAATAGCACGCTGAAATTAAGCTCATTTGTTTCCAGATTGAAATCCCAAGATTCTTCCATATTTGAACAGCATCACAGAGGTTTTTTTGGATGGCTGCTCTGCCTTGTCAATAGAAAAGTGGCAAGTATGAAGGGAGGATGAAGACATTTGCTAAGCAGTATTCACAAAGGGCTTCAGCACATTGGCTCTGGGAAGAGAGAGCCCAGGCTCACAGCCCCCTAAACACTCCGAGGGACGAGCTGAAAGCCCTGGACCTTGATTTTAGTGCTAAGGAACTTCTGCCTCTCCGTAAGAAGGATGCACAGTGCCCGAGCTGTCCCACAGCACGCTCTGACAGAGCTGCACGGTCCCCTTCCCAAACACCCCACGCACTTCAGGCACAGCTTGGGGCCCCGAGGCTGCAGGCCAGTCAGGAGCTGGGGGCGTTAATTGGACGTAATGAGGAAGAACCAAGTGGAGGATGTGAGGGGGCAGTCATCAACGTGCATTTGCTTGCAGTTTCCCTTGCACTATGCAAATGTAATGTACCTCATTTCCCACGGTGAGATCATTCTGCTCACTGGAAGAGAAGGCAAATGGAAGCCCCCCCGAGCAAGGGGAAATTGTGAACCCAATGTGAAAGACACAGGTGGAATGGCTAACTGATTGCTTTAATTACAACCTAATTTCCTTAGCCACAAGTTCAAAAGTAGACGGCGATGGGTTTTAATTAAGAGAAATGCTTGAAAGATCTCAACCTCATAATTTTTCAGTCAAAGTGATACAGAAAAAAAGATCAGAAAATTGTATTTTTGGTTAATACGACCTAAAGCTAATTAGCAGCTCCAGTAGAAAATACTCAGAAGTATCAATACTTATTGACGGATGCTGCTCCTCAATTACACACACTCCTAATAAACACAGTGCGACTTTTCCCCCATCACCCCAGGGCAAACTCAGTCCTCAGCTCTCAGCAGCCCATCGTGCGTCCTGCGGGGTCCCCAGTGCCACAACCCCACGTACCTCGCAGATGTCCTTGAGGTGCTTGATGTAGTGGCGCTCCGTGTTCATGATCTCGTTGATGACGTTGGCTCTCATCTGGTCTCGGTTTTGGACGGTCCGGCCGAGGCAGAGGCAGTCGGCGTTGGGATCCAAGTGGCCGTTCTGCACGTCGCTGGTTCCCTCCTCCACGCCATCTTCTTGATTCACCCAGAGCTGTGAGGGGGAGAGGGGAGAGCAACAAGCTTAATCGTAAATCCATCAGGAAGCCAGCGGAGGAAGAGAGGCTGGGTGATGGTAATCGTGATCGTATGATGGTACGGCCTGGGACCTTTCCAGCTGACTGATTTACGAAGGACGAGACATGGCTGGGTCAGAAATCTGAATGAATCTGAACATCGGCTCAGGCTCACTGGGTTGCGGCACTGAGGTTTCTGCAAACTTCCCAGGCCAGGATTTGTGAATGAGCATTGATTTTCATTTCACAGCAGCTTTCCCCATCATTTCACATGAAGAGCCATTCTCGCTCAGGCAAACGCCCTGCCTCAGCATCCTGAGATTATGATCCCACCCTGCGCTGAGCTCAGACGGGGCCGTTCCTTGGCAGAATAAATCTCCGAATGGGTCTGAGGGCAGGTTTGGACTGGGAGCCCAGCACACCCCTGGGCACTGAACCCTTCGAATCGCAGTGAATTGCTGAATGTGATGAAAAAAAGGATCTCTGCCTTTTCAGCACACTGAATTTCCATCCCCAAATACAAACATCCATTGAACCTGTGAGCTAAAAGCTAGCGCTGACTCCTCGTCTCTGTCTTTGAGCGTAGCATATGGATCAAATGCTTCCCTTTGTTATCTCTTCCCCAAAATAAAATCTGCTTAAAGTGACTCTTACAAACTCAAATTGGGCTCAGCACAGTTTGTAAATGAACATTACATAAAGGCTAAAACACAGAAATAGTGCTGGCTTACAAATATCATCTCCGTTGTTATATAAACGAAGCAAGTTTTCGTCTTGGCATTTAAAGACCAAAATACCAGAGACCTTGAAACACAAAAATACATCTACCTGTAAACAGCGAAACCGTCCCCACAGACAGGCACAAGGGAAACAAGCCGCAGAGTTAGCCGGATCTTTTCTTCTTCTTTTGACTGTTAACAGTTTTTAGGAATTTCCCATTTTTCAGCTTAATTCCCATTTTAAACACCTTCATTGTGTGCCTGTGCAGACTGTGTTCCTGCAAATTAGTAAAGGGGAAAAAAAAACTAGCCCTTCCCACGCTCCTTCCCTGTTTTCCTAACCAATTATTATGTTTAGCTAAGCCACATCGCCCCTTATTACAGCTCCCACATTTTGTCTTCCTACAGTGAGCCGCACAGGCCAAGAAGCCGAGGTGTTTGCAGAAAACACATCTCGAGCAGAATGTTAATGATGCCATTAACTTACGAAAGACAAAAAAAAAAGCTATAAAAAGCCTGACTGTTCACCCGGGTCGTGTTTGTGCCATGTCCAGGAGCTACCAGGGACTTTGCACGTGGGGCGTGATGGTGACAAGATGAGCAGGGGCCACGTCCTGCCTGCTCTGTCCACCTGGGACCTCGTCCTGCCCATGGGACAGCCTTTCAGCAACCCCCAGCCTTCGGACCTTTCCCCAGGACAGCCCAGCCAGGCGTCAGTTTAATGTCCCGTGTGACAGGGCAGAAGCTGGCAGCTCTGGTTTTCCGCGCCTGGATGAGCCCCAGGGGAAGAGGAGCACCACGACACCGGGCGCGGAGGCACCCAGGGTGTCCAAAAAAAAAAAAAACTTTGTAAAAGGGGAAAAAAAACCTTGAAAGCAGGAATCCTACAGGTTTTGAAGCTCGCAGGCAAACAGCAAGCTTGCAAACTTGGACGGTTTGTGAAAGCTGCAGGATTTGGTACGCCGGTTGGGTAGTGTGGGAGCACTCCCCGCTTCCACATCTGGGAATCTCAAGAGTCCTGCTTTTTTCTTAATGAAATTTTTGCTCTTTCCTGTTAGGATTCGTGTTCCCAAAAGGAAAAAAAATATACCGCTGCAGTCTGGATGACTCTTGTTTTGGCTTAACAGCAAACGAAACAACTTTACTGGGATGGGAGGAAGCCCGACGTGCCTTCCACCTGCGCTCTCCAGCCCCAGCTGCAGGAAGGACTAATCCCACAGCGCTGTGCAAACACGCCGGCTTTTTGTCTTAACCTCTCGAGTTCTCCCCAGCTCAAGCAAGAATCCTTCTTGCAGGGGATTATTTGAAGTTTGGAGCGTGCCTCACAGCGGACGAGGCACATTCCCAGCTCTGCTGCTGACCTTGGGCCAATCGCTTCTATCAGCTAAGGCTCTCCACATCTACAAACGGGGACGAGCTGCCTTACCTGGGACATCTTGGGAATATTCCTGAGGTTTGTAGACTTTACGAAGGGGAGGCATAGGGAAGCTTTTGCACAGTTTGAAGCATGGACCTAAACGCATCACCGTGGGCTCACCACACTCATCCATGAGCGACCGCTCGGCAGAGGGACCTTTGGCTGCTTTTACACCTTCAGCTTTGGGGTTTATGCAGCTCCCACATCCTCTCGTGCTTGCCCCAAGGAGTAGCTGGGCTGTGTTTGGGCAGGGAAAATTAACCTGGGACCCCCCCAAGCCCCCGGCGGGCAGATCCTCTCTGCTTCACCGACCTGCTGGCTCAAACCCCGAGCTGCTGCGCTGCAGGCGACAGCAAGGGGCAGGAGGCAAACTGGGGGTGACACAATTTTTTCCTGGTAACTTAGTAAATGTCACACCGAGTCGATCCAGACCATACTGCTCAGGTTCCTATTTTAGCTCAGTGCATGGTCGCCGGTAGGCAGGGGGCTTTTTGGCTGGGATTTAGCCACATGCAGCTCTCCTGAAACGCCTGACCCTCCTCTGCTGCGAGCAGCCCTGAGATGGCACTAATGGAGCCAAGGCTCTCCTCTCTCCAAGCTATTTTCCAACGTGTGCTGGACACCAAGGCGCAGATTTACCTGCCTCCCAGTGAAAATGGGTCTGTTTTCTAAAAGGAACTTCAAAACTCTGGTTTTCCCTCAGTCTTACCTCATCTGCTCACTCTTCCCTGCTCCAGGGGGGTGGCTGCCCCCCTTCCCACAGAGAGGAGCTGGGGATTCAGGTCCCCGGCAGCCTGTCACCTCAATTAGATCTCCAGAAGCCTCTCCAGGCTCCTGTCCTCCCCTCCTCAGCAATTAGGGGCAGTGGCTTGGAGCAGGGGGATACCAGCCTGGATTACTGCATTCAACAGCACCTATTTTTTAGGGGAAAAATAGTGAAAATAACAGCTGTTGAGCAAGCATCAACAACCCTACAATAACAAATCAGCCTTCGGTGCCTTTTTTAACACTTCTGCAATGCAAAAAAGCACAGTCTCTGAAATAATACAGCACTGTGCAGGCCTCCCCCACACTGCTGAAGAGGTTCAACGTGGAAAAAAAAAAAAAAAAGAAGAAGAACGCTGCCAAGAGAACCATTTCAAACTCTGCGTATTGAGAATTAATTAAAAGGAACCATCAAAAAGTGCAGGAAAAAATCAAGTCGCATAATGCCAGTCCTAAGTGGTATTTCACACGGGAAGGCCACCTGAGGTGTGGGGAAGAACAGGCTTATCACGAGGCTCGCAGTCCCCAACTGCAAACTCAACCCTGATTAGGAAGTCATGACCAGGAGCAATTGGCAGAGGCAGATAAAAGTAAAATAGCCCAATAAAAAAAAAAGCCCCGTTTGCCTAAGGACACGGTTCCAGGAGCCAGGGAGAGCTGATCGCTTCATTGTGCTGCTTAATATTGGATGGGATTTATACAAAATCTGTAGGAAGGTGATTTATCAATTTGCAGCCATACCTAAATGGTGCAGAAAATCACCAAACGGCACCGTTCCCACATTAGCTGACCTGTAATTACTACACATCTAGCCTGCCGAACGCACTCGCTGTATAGAGGACATTTTACTTGAATAGGCACTGCGGGCTGATAGTCTCATAATAAGCAGAAAGCATGCTAAAACAAACATTTTAGCAGCCATCTGGATTATTAATCTCCTTCCGCTGGAGATTCACAAGGACAGAACTAGCAGATAATGTGCCATCCTGGATTCTAGCTCACAATTAAATCATGTGTCACGTTAATGATACAGGCAGATCCTTCCAGAGAGCTGTTACCAACCCGTGGCATCTCCGCTTACCAGTGACTTCCACAACAAGTACCAGTGCACACAGCCTGGCACCGAGTGGTGGTGTAAATCCTACAGCTGGAGGTGAATGTGTGAGGCTGCAGTGACCCTACAGAAATCAGGACCGTCTCACCCACCTCTCTGTGCTGCCCGGGCTCCGCAGAGCTGCTGTGCTTTGCCCTCTCTCCTTCCTCCCGTGAGCTGGTGCTGTGCCCTTGTTTTCAGCCACGCGTGCTGTACTTGCTATATGCGTGCTCTGCTGGGCTCTGCACTGGATTAGCAATTTCACTTGCTCGTTTATAACCAAATGAAGCCATGGTGCAGAGCTTTGCACAGGTCAAACAACGGAGAACATCAGTCTGCACATCACCCCAGCAGTCGGGGCATGGCCTCTCTGGGCCGTTAGGGAAAAGCAGCCTTCTCCCTGCATCCCACCCAGGATGAGGAATAGGACTCTTGGCCCCAAAAGGAAAGGCAGCTGAAGCCTGAGTTCTTTTTCCTCCTGTGGTGCTACTGCTGTTCTTCCTCTGCAGTCTGGCTCTAGCCTCCCTGCCCTTTGCCTCCCTGCAGCACACGAGCTCTTTGGTACCTTCTCTTTCCCCCTGCAACTCTCCAGCTTCAGCAAATCCACTTCAGCTCTTCCTCTTCCCCCTAAAACTCTCCATTGCCGGCCTCAGAAGTTCCCTTTATGCAAAGGGAAGAAATATCTTTCACTCATTTCTGGAAAAGGAAAAAGCAACAGACTCTACACGGCCAGCTTCGGGCTCCGTGCCCCTGAAAAACAGCTCGTGTGAGGCAGGGCCCCGGTGCCTGCCTGTGAACCTCCGGGGACCCGACAGATGCTGAGCTGTCTGAGTGGCGTTCGTTGCCATGCTGATGGCAGCTGCAATTAGCACAGGCAGTGTTTGGATGCTAAAATGCTGCTTGACTTTATAAAAAAACAAAAAATACAACACCACGCAATTTGTCTGCAGCGCATCCTGTCGCTGCGCAGCGCTGCTCACGCCGTGCGTGATACCTCCACCAGAAGCTATTTTAGTGCCGGATTTGCCACAGGAGAATAAAACCTGCTTCACGAGGCACTGGCTCTGCAGCAGGCACTGCAGCACACACCAGTGTATTTGGGCAACAGGTGAACGCCGTCCTCTTTTCCCTGGGAATCCTCCCCGAGCTGCCACTTGCCGAGGAAACGCGACCGCAACGACTGCAGCGGGCTGCGAGGCACGGCAGCGACGGGCGGCTCTAGCAAGGGACCTGCACACACAGCCAGGATGATTTTAGGGGGGGAACAACACCTGCAAGAGAGAGGAGTCCCAGCCCCTACGAGCACAAGCCAAACCGCCTGCCAAATAAAGAGGCCTGGGGTGTAGAGCGTCCTAAAAAGTGCCTTAAAGTGCTTACACCAATTTATCCAGCACGCCTCCTAGAGCAGTACAAAATGAAGTGGGTCACAGGCAGCGTTACGGCAGGAAAATCGGTCTCAAATCACAACGCTTAGGGAAACCTCAGCAATGGCCAGAGCGGAGATGGAGCCTCGCAGCACTCCTGCACTTCTCCCTCGTAAGGGACCACGAGGGATTACAGCCGCGGCAGGACTGCTGCCCCTCGGCTCACAGCACCCCAGCAGTCACGAGGCTCTCCAAGAAGCTGCAGTAAAACCTCCCCAAGCCCACGTTTGCTCTTTAGCTTAGCTCGGTAAATGTAGGGAAGAGCCACCACTGCTGAAGTGCGAGGAAATAGATTCTGGAAACTCGGTCTGCCTCTTGGTATCCAAAGAGATTAAGGGGAGCTTTGTAACAAAATCAATCCCCTTCTCTGGCCGGGATAGGTGCCTTCTGCTGTGTCTGTCTCCAGGGAAAGATTTCACAGCAGTTTGAATCAGTAAGGTTCAGTTTTAGGTTTTATTGCCAGTGGAAATACAGCAGGGCCCAAACGGGATGCCCTCTCGTTTCATGTGTCTGAAGTGTTGGGATCTCACCCCAGCCATTTTGGAGCCGTGATGTTGGGCTCTGCAACCAAAGCTTTGTTTTGAGACTTAATTTTCTGAAGGAGACCTTGAGGTGCAGCAACTGATGGATCCATTTGCAGTCCTGGGGTATTGTTCTGCGCTGTGAATTCCTCTCCACAAATCCTAAGCCTATTTTTTGAGCTCACACATGGGCGTAGCAGTATGCAAAACCACGTCAGCCCCAGAGCACGCGAAGACAGCCCAAGGGTGCACCATCCAAAAGGAAGGAAAGAGCAACAAGCAATATCACTGCTACAAGCATATGAAATCCTATTTAAACTTCCCACTGCGTTTTCCAGCTGCACCTCCCACCCTCTCAGCCCCCTAAAAGTAGACAGGACGTTCAGGACATTCACCATTGCTTACTAAGCTCCAGACCTGACTTCTCCTACGTTTGGCTTTTTCTCTTCCCAGAAAAGCATTGCTTTATCATCCCATTTCTCCTTTAAAGCTCTTGTGCTCCCAAAGCTTTGCGGCTTCCCTCTCTCCTCCTTTCTCCCAGCCAAGTCTCCAGCTAAGAGGATAACTGCAGGCCCTGAGCACAGAGACAGCAATTCCCATAGGTGCAGGCGATTCAAATGCAGCATTTGTTTGCAGCCCCCCACCCCCAAACCCTGCATGCAGAAGCAGCCAAGGGAATCAGCAGGTTGCTGTTTTCCTCTGCACATGCAAATGTGAATTCTGCCTGCTATGAGATTTTGTGAGTGCCAAATCCTGTGCCAAAGATTTTCATGTGATCTGGCTGGAGAGCAAGAAGCGTCAGACATCTCATTGCAAACTAGGCTTTCCAGCCCGGTTTTGTAAGCAGAAGTCATCCAAATGACTTTTAGAGGAATCTGGCTTTGCAATCATCTTCTACTGTACCCCATGTTCTTACCTATGAGTGACCTGTAGTCTAAAACATCCTGAAATTAATCCTGCTCGGTTTTATACCCGTCTGGTCTGTCCTGTCATTCCTTCCTCTAGCTGCATTTGATCCTCTGCTGTGCAACGTGCTGTTCCCTTTTCCTCCTCCTCTTGTATAAATGAAATAGAGATATAAAGGAAAGCAAATATTTTTCTTGTGCAAGTAAAACTAGAGCCACCCAGCCTAAATCGGGCAGCTTTCTGTTACCGTGTCAAAAAAGCAGAGCTCAAAGTACAACAGAAAAAAAATAAGCAGCCTCCTCGTTATGATCAGATCAATAAGAAATACAAGAAAAAAACATCGAGGGGAAAGCCAAGTGAAAACGTTTCAGGTTAACCAGTCCTCGACAGGACCCCGTAGGAGCATAAACCTGGTCCTGCAAGCAGAAGAGGGGTTACGGGTACCTGCCCTAACGACCCCACGGCTTTGCAGGCATCTGGCTCAAATCTCTCTCCTTGTAAGTAAGGTGGAAGGGGAGGGGTGGGGGGGGAAGGAACGAGCAAGAATAGAAATGAAGAGGCAAGCGAGCGACCTCCACCAGCGGAGGAGAGAAGATGACAGCCCAAACGCAGTCGTTTTCTCAGCACAGGACACAGCAAGCGGGGCGCTGCGTGGAGAAGGCAGCTCCGTTCTGCAAACCCGAGTGGCAAATTTCCCCCTCCAGCCTCCCCTGCAGAGCTGCGAACAAACTGTGCCAGAACTCCGCTTGCGTATTTTTTGAAATGCCTGGTGCTTATTTTTAAATATTAATTACCGTTTGTGACAACAGAACCCGGCAGTCTCCCCCTTTGGGAGCACATCCCTCAGTCCCAGGGCAGGTGTCTGGGCTCAGCCCGCGCCGAACCAGAGCCCCACAGACGGAATAACTGTGTGATGGACGGGCTGAGTTTGTTGGAGTAAGGTCAAGCTGAGTTTGTTGGAGTAAGGTCAAGCTGTGGGGTTGTGATGTTAGACAAAACGGGCAAGAAACCTGCCTGGAAAGGCCATCGCGATCCTAAGCACCACGGTTCATCCCAGGATGTTTTTCAGACATCTTTCCCTGCGTATCACAGTCTCAGATTCATTGACTCCTCTCCTTTGTTTTTCCAAAATCACCCTCCCAGTGCAGGGAGTGATGGAAAGTTCAGCCAAGCCAAGCGATCCATGGGTTTTGGCCTTAGAGTAAATGGACTTGTTTGTTTAGTTGTTTTGTGATTTTTTGGTGATTTTTTTTTTTAGAAAGCTGGGCAGTGCAAAACAAGGCTGTTATTAAACCTGCCATGAGCAGTACACTTACGACACTGCACAAAAACGCACATTAAATCTTTTCCCCGGAATCACAAACAAAACAGCCCTGGCAAATGCTCTGAAAAAGTTAAACTGGCCCAGAATATTTCGGTCTCCAAGTCAAACAAAAAGAATCAGACGGATTTTTCTAAGGCAGCTTTCCCAGCGAGGAACACAGATGAGATGTGCTTGCAACACCCATGAGAATATTTTCCCCAATGAGATTATCATCTTGATCACACCTCCTCCAAATCCATTTACCAAGCTCATTATCTCCACTGGGTGCAGGGTCAGACTCGCAGTGCCCTATTCAACAAAATACTGAAGATTATTTGTTATTCTGGGGGTTGTGCCAAGCTTTCTTATTCAGGGAGCCCAGGCTCCAGTTTCAATCCCTCACCTCTCGTTGCTCTCAGCACTGGCCAGACCTAGGAGGGACAGGAGAGATAAAAACAAGCACCATGGGGGAAAACAAAATCGTGCACTGGGGATTGGAAGAATGCAGAAGCAAGCAAAGACCTGTGTTCATCGGTGGTCATCATGCATCACTAGGAAACACCAGGTTGTAGATTTTTAACTCCACCTTCCTAATCCTTATGGCTATCGCCCAGATGATGAGATCTAATCAAACAGGGATCCTGATGATGCAGGATTGCCCGAGAGAGGAAGGATTCAGAGGGAGGGTAAGGCAGGCAGAGAACCAAAGGAAGCACGGTGGCTCTTTAAGATGCGGCACTGTCTTCCTTGTATGTTTCAGAGAAAAGTCTTCCCCTCAATGGAGCTTGTCAAATTGCCCAGGAGGCTCAAAGCAAAGATTCATCTTTCAGACAATTGCACAAGGCAAAAGAAATCTTCATTTTTGAACCATATCCCCTAAGCTCCTAAAGGAATTAAATCTCTATCGAACCCTCTGTAAAAGGGAGAGGAAAAGGAGGTGCACAAGGTCCGTGGTGATGTCTTGACTCCCCAGGGAAGTTTGAGAGAGCCCTAATAATGTTACAGGAGCTGACAATACCTAAAAGGGCATCTGCTTGTGCTTTTGCTTTCTTAAGACATACTGAGTAAAAAAATAAAATAAAAAAATCAAGTGCTTGAATCCTTATTTGGGAAAGGCCAGGCCGCCAGTGGAGATGGCGGGGTGCAGCAAAACCTGCTTCAGTAGAAAAAGAGACAAGCCAAATTATTCCCTGCCCACTTAAAAGAATAACCAGAACTGCTCACAGACTAATTAGCAAAGACATTTTACATTCAAAGCAGCTGAGGAATCAGAACACAGCACTGCTTGTGGAAAGGGGGGAGCTGACCCCTCCCTGCGAGCTCTCCTCAATGCAGGTCGCCCATAGCCCCCCAAAATCACCTACTCACAGCCTGCACAATACTTAACTGGTTTTCCAAGAAGAAATGCTTCAGGAAAGAGGCTACAGCATGTTCAGGCACACAAGCAAAGGCGTTCCGCATCCCAAAAGCATAAAGAAGAGCCAACACCTCTCCAAGCCTCCCTCTACCCCAGCCTCACTTCTTGCAAAGCCTTCTCTGCTCCCCATTTTTCACACAGAAAACACAGACATGGAAAACAAGCACAGTGGCAACAAAGACAAAAAGCAGGTCGGATCATGGACCATTTCAAGCAACGACGGCAGCAAATCACCGAAGCAGTAAGAAAAAAAGAGTTATTCACCCTTACAAAACTGGCGGGAAACCATCCTTCTTCATCATCAATCTGACCCCACCACCAGTCCTTGTTGGAAGCATCAAGAACCTTGATAACGTCTCCTGCTTTAAATGCCAACTCCCGGTTGGCCATGGTGACGTGATCCCATACTGCCTCAGCACGTACAGTAGAACCACCACTGATCAGCTGTGGAGAGAGAAAACCAACAGTCAATACAGGCCCGGTTCCCCCAAACATGCACATGCACAGAAGCAGCAGCACAGCAGAGAAGCGCTCAGCCAGCGTAAAACTTTTTCCTCCGTTCCGATCCGCAAGAGTTTCGCCGTCACATGAAGGAATAGCAAGATAGAAACCTGATAAAATCGCTCCTCAGAGCACCGCACGGCTCCTGACCATGCCACACAAGCGAGCACGTGTGCAGATGCTCGGTGACTCTCGGATCCTGGCCCTGAACATATAAAAAGCAACTCTGGAGCCGCAGTTACGAGCATGAGCACCTGTTATCACGGTACGTGGCTGTCAGGTAGAAGTCAGCCCCAAACCAGATCAATGGTGTCCTGCAAAGGAGATTGAGCTGCAGTTCAAGTTGGCTCAGGGAAAGGGTACAACCGGAGGTTTTTCATGCAAAACCAGGCACAGCTTTCAAATAAATGTATTTAGAATGCCTTTTTTTTTTTTTTTTTTTGAAACAAAAGGAAGTTTAGTGTGCACCTAGCACTGGTGATGCACTGCCCCCCCCTTGCTTTTGACATCTTCAGGCTGCCGGCAGAGCAGGGGGCACGGCGGCACCCTGCTGGGCTGTGGCAGGCCGAAGGCAGCCCACCAGAGCCGTGTCCTCCGTCTGCTGTCCTCACCTACCCAACACGGTCACTCCAGAGCTGGCCAGCGGCACGGCGATGCCCCAACCAGCTCCCGTTTTCATTACGAGCCACCCAGTTTTACAGCAACTCCCGCTGAATGCCTGCAGGAAGGACACGACTGAACACTGGTGCTTGTGCATCCACCAGATAAATCATCCATCCATGCCTGGGACACCCGCTGCTCCTCAGGACGATCGTCATCTCTCTTTTAACAGAATAATGAATTGTGTTTACGTTTCACCCGCTGCAGGAATTGGGCACCGAAGGGTCAGAGTGCCCCAGCTAAATCCAGACTTCCCCCACACGCTCCCTGGCTTGTCAGAGCCATCCTGAGCCACGCTCATTAATTCTGCCGCCTGAGATGCACCCGATGTGCGCTTGGGCTCGCCTCCAAAGCAGAATTGCGGCTCAACAAAGAGCGAGCTCGGCTCTGCAACCATCACAGCCCTTCCACATGGCAGGACTTTAAGAGGCACGGATATCCTTTCAATTTCGGCAAGCAACACAAAGCATAAAAACAACGCCCCGTCACAGCGGTTATGTAAGCACAGAGGCTCTGGGAATGGTTGGAAAGCTCTTAACGGCACTTCTGTAAGTTCAGCTTATAAAAATGCCTGCTAACAAGCACCTGCACGGTGAGAACTTGCAGGAAACCTTTTGGCACTGCTGCAGAGCTCTCAGCATAAATGCGTAAGAGCACTGGAGTCCCTATGGGCGATTCAGTCAACAGATTAAAGGACCTGATTTACAGTTTTCCTTGAACTGATGTTTCCTTTAAGGAATCAAGCTTCTTGGGTTTGTGACAATTGCGGTTTCAGCTCTTCAATTATTAGAGGCAGCTTACATAAAAAAGCAGTATCTAAGTGAGACAAACCTGACACTTGGTGCCTTTCATCCTCAAAAGCCAAGATTTATCTAGTCAGCAGATTTCTCTCGTCTCAGCAGTGAGGTGAAACAACATTCTGCCCACCTCCATTTTGACAAATTGTCCTTTCAAATTCAAATTGAGCTGCAAACAAAACATGGCTCCCCCATAAAGGACTCGCTACATACAAGCCTTACCGGATAACAAGACAGAAAACAAAAGCACAGGGTAAGAACGAGCTCTCACGTTAGAGTCAAGCAATGGCCAGGATGTGCTGAGCTTATTGCAGAAGGCGTCTGATGTATTTGTGGGGATTCAGCTCGTGTTTGATACACTGGGAGCTGAAGTCAGACAGTGTAGGACCAGCCCTGGGCCCTCACGTAGCAGAAGGGCAGCTGCATCTGGAAAAATAAGTTACCAAGACTGATTTCTGACTCCAATGCAACAACCCAACGTGCAACCCAGGCAGAGATGTGTTTCGGTGCTTCCTTAGAGCCCTGCATTGCTCTGCACCAAGGTTTCCAGACACCTCCATGAGGATGAACCAGGTAAAAGCAAAGAAACCCAAGAGAGATCTGGGAGGAATGACAGACCTCACAGAAAAAACAAAAAAACTCTCGATATATTCAAGGCCTGTTAACAATCACCCGTTCCTGCACCAGGACTGAGCTCTTCTCCTTCACCAGCATTTCCCTTTTGGGGAAAGACCCCACACCTCCCTGCCCCCCGTGGCTGCCTCCCACCAGGAGCTCACTGTGACCCTGCACTCAGCTCAGCTGACTAAATAAGATGCATTCTCTTTCTCTAGAAACTCAGTTGTCTTCTCAAAAAGTAAATGAGGCTGGCTTGACACTCATTCCCTTTGTTAATGCCACTGGGTATTTTAGTCCGTTTTTCACTGCGGATGAACCGGGAGCAGAGCTATTACGCAGAAGCCGCTTTCCTGCTTTTTCTGCTTCATTTCACACAGACTTCGCTGCCACTTCACACGCAGGCAGATCTGGGCACGAGCTGCCACCAAAACGTCACTGAAACCAAACTTCAGAGGGACTCAAGAGCCTCCTAGCCTACTTTACAAAGCGCATTTCCAAGCCTGAGGCACAAAATCCGGGCTCGGAGGAGCGCAGAGGCCAGCGGCAGGGCTGGGAATGCCGGGGAGCGAGCTCGGCCGGTGCCTGTGGTCAGCACAGATCTGAAGGGGACGGCAGGAGCTGGAGTGGCTTTGCGAGGAGTTTCTTGACAGAAAGAGAAAAAAAGGCTGAAAGCTCTTTGTTTTCTCTTCCTGGTGTCACTGGAGAAGAAAGGCGCCCTCAGCTGCTCCCCTCCAGCCCCGGTCCGTGTCCTCAGCCCAGAGCGGGGATGCGCTTGCCAGGGAGCTGGCGAGCGAGCCTCACCCTTCCAAAACACAAAGACAGCTCAGCCTGCAATAAAAGGACAGCGCTGGGAAGGCAGAATTTGAATTCCGGCCATCACACGTGCTGGGTCCATTGAGAGAACGTCAGAGCCTAAAATTAAAAGGTCTGGTTTTTATTCTGCAAGGCATCTGGCTGCATCCGTGGAGCCGTCTGGCTATTTCAGGGCAGGGTTACAGTGACAGAACCTGACATCTGCAGCAGCAAGAGAAGATGAACAAGAGAAAGGTCAGGACAAAATTCTGAGAAAATTCAACGTAGGAACTCTTCATTCCAGAAAATTCCTACCTCTTGGTTCCAAATCTAGGTCCTAACGCTGTGGCCAGGCATACCCAGCCAAAGACACTGCATGGGACTCATCTCCCATACTTTCAGATGTCCACCATACAGCATCGGAGATGGTAATCTGGGCTCTGTTATAAGCAGCAAAGAGAAAGAAACACATCTGGAGCGTAATTCATCTCAGCTCTTTCAGTTGCCTACCTTTGAGTGAGGTGAATCATGCCCCAGAAATGGCTGCTGCTCTCTGTGGGGTAATGCACACGTTTACATTTCCAACGCCTTAACGTTCAGCCCGTCTGCAACCTGGCCATTGCTAAAAAGTGGTGAGCAAAAGCTGGATTAAAGAACGATGATCACCGGTGGCATAGCCAAAGACTTCAGCCACGCTCTCCCAGCCACACCAGTTTCCTCCTTGCTGTTTGTGGCGAAGAAAAAACCCTCAGTGGGCAGACAACCAGAGATCAACTGAAGGGATGTTCATGAGGGACAGGAAGAAGGGAAAAAAGAGAAGGCTGTAATTATGTGCACAGCTGACACATCTCTGGAAGATACCCCGAGAACATGGGGTATTATCACTGCATCACCAGGACCGTGCGCTTCAGCCTGTCCAGGGATTTTCACTCCAGGTTTCCAAAGCGCTCTGCACAACCCCAATAACTCAGCCACAAACCCTCACTCCGCAGAAGCTTATTGAAGATGCTCCTAACACTCATGTACAACAGGTGACTGCATTCACAACAGCAAACAAAGTCAGGGGAAAGGAATTAAATTACTCCCACTTAATGTCCACGTGGATTTTGCTTTCTCTTCCAGGCTGGTTTTATTTCTAGGATGGAATGCGGCCACTGGAAATACTGAATTACATTAGAGGTGCTGCCAAAATAAAACGACAACAACAACAAACTGTAAAAAGTAAAAAATAAAATAAAGCTTCAGAGGACTCTGCAAGTCCAAAGTCACAACCAAAGGGAAGGGAGCATCACTAAAGCCATGGAGGGAGCTTCCAAGGCAAATAAAAGAGGAGCACAAATGTGGTGTTTCAGCTCCGGAATTAGCAATATTTTTTTTCTGGCCATGGCTTTGTGGCACTGTTGTTAAGATAAAACAACTCTTGCCGCCAAAACAAGCAGGAAAATGAAAGCAGAGAGAATAACAGGACAACATCCTGCTGCATGACATGGTGGAATCACTCTGCTTAACCCCATACAAGAGCAAAGCTGGGAGCAAACCCTTACTGTGGAGAGGGGAAGGGGGATGCCACGGAAGGCCCTCCTGCAGGAGTAGATCCCTCACACCCTGCCACCCATCTTGCACTCTGATCCAAGGAGTCCAGCCCCGGGTGTTTTGCTGAAGTACCTTTCAGAAGGTGACCTCTAAACAGAGGTGTACGACTTCCTCCAGGCCACTGCGGGGTTTCCATCTGCTGGCTGTGTCACTGCAAAAGGACTTTGCTCCAGCTCTGCAAGCTGGGGCGGCTTGGAAAGGGACCTTGGGGCGTAGGTGAACCTCTGCCTCGCACCCCTCTGCTGCCTTTTGCCTGACTTTGCTCCTTCCAAAGCCACAGTACAGTCGAAAGCCAACATCTGCTCCTTCTCAGCAACTGCCCGCAGCGGGGCAGCCTAGTAGGAAACGGGTTTTAGAGAAATCATCCAATCCTGCAGAATTTTGCTAAGTGTTCCCAAGTAATCAACACTCCCTGCTTTCTTACGGGCCAACGTGAAAAAGAAATTGGGGATTTACTTTATCCTGGAGACTGAAATGGGCACGAACTAGCAGAAAGCAGGGGGTGATTCAGTTTGAGGCTGGGCCACACGAACCACTATTCAGACCTCCTTCAGGGATAAGTAATGGTCTCTAGCCCACTGGAGCCTGCATTGCCTTTCAAGCACAAAGGTTCCCACAAGTCCAAAATCCACTTAATGAACAGCAACCGCCCCCCCAAAAAACCAGCAGTGACAAAGAAGCCTATCATAGATCAGCATCTCCTTAGAAAATCCTAAGTACACACGAAGTTTCCAAGACTGCAGACTCTGGGTAATAAAAACCTGCCCTAAGATTATCCATATTTCTCTATTAGATCATTTGCTAATGCATTAATAGAGCTGTAACAGTAAAAATAAATAAATAATTAAAATTATCTGGGTAGTGCCCTTTCAAATTAGCACTGCAGAAACTCTGTGCTCCTCTCCAGGGTCAGGACAGCCAGCTGTGAAGGGGAGACGGAGACACGCGGTGAGACTGTGCCATTTGTTTAAATTGTTCTGGTACAGACATGTCCTTTATTCAGACAGCATAAAAGCACCATAAAATAACAACAGCATTTCCCACTGCATTCACCGGGCCCTTCCAGAGAGGCAGCAGCCAAAACACCTTCAAACAAAAACATCCAGAGAGCTGGCATTCAGGGTAAAGAAATCAATACTCAAAGTAACCCCAGCAGAATAGGAAACACAAACGACTTGGAAGCTCCCAGCCAAGTGAGAATCCTGCTTTCCTCCACGTGTCCCCAGAAGCAAGGCACCTCACGCTGCTTTACCCTCCTGTGCTTCAACTGCATCGCTCCCCCACGCACGGCAGGGCTGGCAGCACAGGTCGATAGGGCTGCTCCTCGTGGGGCAATTTGTAGGGCCATCATCTGAAAGGTGTCCCAAGGATCTGCCTGGGAGCTCCCCTGTTAAAACAACCCTCACTGCATGGCCACCAAGAGCTTTGGTGTAGCCCTCGCCTGAACCATGCAGAAACTGCAGCGGGTGGCTGAGCCCCCCTGCGGCACGTTTGGAGGGTCACGGGGCAGGCGGAAAGGAAGAGCACGAGCAAATGTCCCCCCAGCCCACCGTGTCGTACTTCTGCTCTTGTCTCCTCTCCCAGCAGTCCCTTTGATCGTGTATTTATTTTTAAACCTCCCATCAGAAATGCTACAAGCTGAATAATGCTAGATCGTAGTGGATTAGCCGCACGGCTCATTCACAAAACAAATGGGAGGGCATTTCCACTTGATTTGCTTATTCTCTGAAGAGGTGCAATCACACGAAGGTTAAGAATTTCCCTTTCTCTTTCAAGCCCTTTGATGAATTTGCCTAATGGCTGGATTGCAGCTGAAAAAGGCTGAGTGGAGCGAGAGAGCCTCTGATATTCCCCGCGTTGGTCACCCTGGGTTGGAAGCCTCATGGACCTGCAGGTGGAGGATCAGCGCAGACCTAAAGGTTCATCAAGCCTGGGTTATTACATTTTTGACTGATTTAGATTTTCTTGAAGAGAGAGAGCGTGGCAGAAGTGAAATCACCTGGCCTTATACAGGGCACAGTAGCAGACTGCAGGGTACGGCTTTCTTATTCAGCATTTATTATGGTTATTGTGCACGTCGTTCCTATTAATTACACTGGCTGCAACACAGAGCTGCGCTCTGCATCTAGAGAGCTGGGAGTGCCCATAAAACCAAGGCAGGAGTGAGGAAAAGGACTGGAAACAAGGCAGAGTTACCCCAATAAAGCACTGCCCGTGTGGTTGTTAATTGGCTCCGGAGCAGTGGCGAGCCTCCTCTTTGATGGTGCGCGTGTTGCCCTAATTGCTTTCCAATCCTCTTTGCGTACCGGGCACATTAAGCTTCCCTTGCCTGATGACATATCTTTCATGTACAGTAATTACAAATAACCACCAACCATAATCTTTTAAATCACATAGATTATGAGATTGGTTCTGGAAGTCGGAGTTACAACCGCTCCCAGGAACACAGCGCCTCTCCTCAAACGAGCCAGAGCAGCTCCCGGCACCTCGCTGAACCTGCGCCAGCACGGGCTGTCAGCAGAATTCCCTCGCTACAGCACATGGAAAACAAACAGCTACGTGCTCATCAAAACCTAAACCTGTGCAAATCCCAGTTTTCTAAGCAAGGAAGGGACTCCTCACCTTCCCAAACGACAGCAGAAACTTTCTCAAAGACCTACAGTCCTACTGAAAATCCTGCCTGTGGTCAGAGGGCCGGAGCTGCGCTTTGGTTTCTGCCCAGTTTAAGCTTCAAGATGCAGCAGGGGTGAAGGAGGCAGGCAGGACCTGCTCCCAAGCAGTGTTTGCAGTGTTAATAAAGCTCCAGCCCAGCCCTGCTGCTCGCTGCGGCAGCAAACGTGGTGCCAGATAACATCGAAGCTTTGTGAAGAGACTGCTGCGGGACTGGGGAAAAGGCTGATACACTTTTCTCTCAGTTACCCAGGGTGCAAAATCATGCAGATAAGCGAAACCACAGATATTACGAAACGTACAGAAATTAGGCTCTGGGAATGTCCAGTGAAGGGCACCAGGCGGGGAGGGCACTGGTGCTGTGGACCTGATCCAAGAAGGACGCAGAGCACGGAGAGCTCAGCTGCACGGAGACCGTCCTGAGCATCCCCGTGCGCGTGGCACAGCCTCCACAACCTCACGACCCATGCACGGATAACCAAGCCTTGACTGGAAGTGCCAGGAATGCCAAACCTAGCTTCATTTTGCCCCCAAGGCCAGTCCTCACTGAAAAGGAGAGCAGAAAGACTTCTCTCCCAGGGAGCAGGCTGGCTGACTGTAGGCAAACTGAGCTCATCTGAGCAACCAAGGAGTTGTTGCAGGGAGGAAAGATAAAATTGTAATTGCTCCGAGGAAGGTAAAAGTGCTTGAAGAGTTAGAGATGATTTATTTTAAAATGTACATCACCTGTTACTCCGGGGCATGGGAGTTCCCAAAGCGAGAAGAAATTAAGGAGCAAATTACACAAATTACTCCCAGGGGATTTCCTTCTTGCACACAGCCACTCACAAAGGCAACGGCGCGCAGACCTGCTCATCCCAGACACAGGGGCTGCACCCCCAGGTGCCTCCAGCAGCGCAAAGCTGGTGACGAACAGCTCAACCATCCCAGATCTACCTGGCAGAGGGCAAAGGCTCCCAAACCCACAGCTGCACACCAGCACAAACACCAGGACCGCAAAGCGCAGCAATTTCACTTATCTGGAATCAAACGTTCCTCGTAAAATGAATCAAGTGACAGGAGCAGAACTGATGGGAGCATAAGCAGATACTTTGTTCTAGAAAAGCTGACACAGTTGGCCAGGGTCTAAAGATCACGAAAGGAAATTAACTGAGATGTAGGGCTGTTAATACAAAACAGGAACATCGCTCTTGGATGGCCAAGCGCAAGGAGCAGGCAGCAGGAGCCCCTTTGTGATATCAATCACTGCAGCGTGTTTTAAATTATGCCACATTATCCATATGCCATGTGGCATATGGATTATGTCATGTTACACCACACTGTATTAAACACATCTTCAGTAACAGACTTAATAACGCACAATTCTCATATATCGGTATTGTAAAGGGAGGCCAAAATGACTGCACAGGGAAGAAGGAAAAGAGGAAGGGAGGGAGGGAGGGAGGGAGGGAGAGATTTTTACTAATGCGATAAGAACTTGGGACTTAAGTTGTGGCTGTTATTAGTGCAAATCAGTGCCCAGGACAGATTAAAATCCCGATGAGTGTATTACACTGATTACAGTCGCTGCTCAGGCTCCATATGTGCTGTTCTGATCTCTTGATTCCTTAGTGTAAGCCCCTGCAGCTCACGCCTAATAAAGCCAAGGAGAGGCTCATCTGCGGATCAGCACAAAGAGGGGAACGCCATCTGTAAATTGTTTTGCAGACCCTGGCTTATGGAAAATTTTAATTAAATGAAAGCACAAGGCAAGAAGCAACACGTGACCACCTAAAACCACCCCCGGTTTCGGGTGGCTTTGCAGGGGCAGCGGCCAGCAGAAAGCCAAGTCCGTCCAGCTGCTCTTTTGCAAGAGCCACCCACTGAAAATCCCATTACTTCTGTCCTGGGCAGCAAGGGGAGAAAAGCAGAGTTGGAAATGGACTCTAGCAATCTTCAAGCTATCTATTTCAGCAAAAATGACAAGCCTTCGTCCTCCCTGTCTGTATTACAGCACCTGCACCAAAAGCAGCCAGAGCTCAAGCCGAGCTTGGGGGAAACACCGGGGTGAGCAGCCGCTGCTGGCAGCCACCCCACGTGGGCGATCGATAGCGCAACGCTGCGGCCGCAGCGTGATGAGGCTCGAGTCGTTATAGCAACTGTGCTTCGCATTTACATCTCACCTTTCATCCCTGGCAGCTCCCGAGAGGGCGAGCAGGTGGGATGGCAAGCAAGCGACGCAAAGCCACGTCTCTCCTTGAGCAGCTCCACCAAACCCCGGGGTGTCCCCCAGCCCTGCGAGCCCTGAGCGAGCAGCACGTGGTGCACGGGCTGGGCTCGGTACCTCACCTTTGCAGCCCGTGCATCGCCTGCTGGACACGCTGCTTGGCCAAGCCCGGATCCAACAGCATTCAGCTCTACCCCGTGCAACCCCTACCGCGGGCGCTGCTTTTGGGGAACGAGCACACGGGGTCACAGAAGGAAGCAGGGGGGCACAGCTGGCCAAACGTCACAGCACGGGTTTTTACTCCCTTGGTTTCCACAGATTAACAGTAGGTACCTGGCCTGATGTTCCCGTTCCTATCTAATTCACTCGGTATTACCATAGTCTTTCTTTCTAAAAGCTCAGTGGTCAATCCTGGATGTAAAAGGCTATCTCGTCAGCCAGGTAATACAATGATGCTAGTTAAATGCGCGCAACTCTCTTGCAGATTGCCATCGAGCCCCATAAGCCTATTACAGGGATTGGCCAGATCAGTAATGGGATATGCAGCTTCCCCCCCTAAGCTGCTTTTCTCAATTCAGCTCAGGTTAGTAATGAATGGAAGCGACCGTCTGATGGCTTCGCAGATTTTAAGGAGAATCGCCACGGCCACGGCGTTCTCCCTGACGGGAGCAATTCAAAGCAGAAACTCGCCCCAGCCCTCTCCCTGAACTGCCTGGCAGCCTGGCTGCACACAGCTCAGCCTGTGGATGCCTCTCCGAGCGGTGGCACGGCACGTCCTGCCCCCCTCCTCGCCCTGCAGACCCCGCTGCACCCCTAGGCAAGCCCCTGCCCTGCCATTTCTTATTTCAGCCTGTGCACAGCGCCGTCTCCCCGCTGCCATGCAAGCGGTCCCTTCCCCACGGGACACGTGCGAGTCCTGGCCATCTCCATCCCACCTCTCCCCCTCGGGAAAGGCCACGTTTGCTGCCTGGTGTAACAGAATTATCACCTGGACGGCGCTGAGGGAAACGGTTACGTACCAAGATAATTCTATTCAAAGTCTAGAGGGCAAAGTTGTCACAGATGAAATATCATTGTCTATTATCTGTTGGCAAACGCAGTACATAATGGCAGCCACTCAACTTAATGGCTTACATTCCAGCTCCTTCAAATGAGCCCATCACCGCTGTATGTAATCACAGTGTATATTTAAAAGTATAATTTCCATCCAGAAAGACCATCGCCGGAGCGATATGACTCATCCAGTTCCCTGTGCATCAGAAAGCGTGTCATGAAGACTGGGAATTTGTGAGCCAGTAACCATCTGTGTGCAAAGCAGGACGGGAGCCTCCAGACCCGTCCGTGGCAAACCCCCCCCGCGGATCAGAGGCACAAAACCTCTTGTCCCCGCACCCAGGAGCACAGCCACGCTTTCTGAAGCTGTGTGTGAAGTAAAGGGATGCAAACACTAAAGAGACGTGAGATGGAATGAAAGGCATCCCTCCCGCATCCCTCCCCACGTACCTATTCCAGCACTTCACATCTGAATAGCTAGAGCTGCGAGCTGGGTTTTGTTTCTGCCATCTCAAAATCATCTCCGCGGTATAATTAGTGTGCTCGTATCGAAATGGGTCCAAACGCATGGGAAAGAAGCATGCAAATACGATTATTTGTTTTTCGAGGAAACATGATGTTTTTCCCTGGCTAATAGATTTGATTCATTAAGGAACAACAAGAGACAAGCAAAGTACTTGCAGCAAGCACTCACTGATTTCAGCAGCAGTTCCTCCTCGGTGAATTATCCACGGACAGACCGGTTTTCACATAATTATTTTTGGCCCACTATGATCTGACAACCTTTTTCAGTCTAACTCGGCTATGTGCTGCTACTTGAAATTGTGCCAATTCCTAATTTCCTTAATGGGTCAATCAGGTCACCTGGCAGCGCCCTGTCCCTGCACTGGATGGCTGTCACATTCCCGCACCATCTCCAAGATGGCCAGATTGAAGGTTCATGTGAGCAGATATTTGCACTAGGATTTGCAACGCTATCTTAAGGCAAACATCTGAGTTGTCTGAAGGGGTTTTGAATGAATAATTCTTTGCATTATTCACCTACCTCTAGAAATAACGCTCCATCTGTTCACGGAGCAGTTCCTTTCTCTTATTTAGTTAAAATGAAGGTCATGCAAGCGAAAGAGGAATTTGCACATCCCCAGCACCTCACAACCATGCACATTGACAAAACGCCCGTGTACCTGGTCAAGGTCATTAACCAGTCAAAGAAAGAAATACAGCTGTCAGGTTAAGGGGAGTGAGTAATCACCCAGTGCATCATTGCTGCGACAAGCACCCCAGGACACAGGCTGGAGTCAGAACATGTCCTTTGCAATTAATCATTAATCAGGACGTGTTACGACAAAGAAGTCAAATGGCAACTCTAAAGGTGAACCAAAATGTTACTTTCAAAACACCTACGCTTAGAAAAAAAAAAAAAAAAAAAAAAGCAGTCGACTCTCAGATCAGAGGGGAAAGGCAAACGGAGCACGTATAAAATGCATCCCAGCCTCTGGGTGGAAAGCATCCAGCTCATACTGGGGCATGATTCAGCCCAGAAGAGCAGGAAGCGGTACCGCTCGCGGGAAGCTACGCTCAGCTGAGGGGGCTTTGCTGGCACACAAAATCTTTTCCTTTCCCTGTGCCACTGCCTTGAGCTAGGGGGGACCCGAGCGAGCTGTGGCTGTGCTGTATGAAAATACCAGGACTGCCTTGGGCCGGTCCTGCCTGGCTCCTGCTCGGGCTGGATGCCCTGGCCCCTGTGTGCTTGGGATAACCACTGGAAATCCATTGGTGGTAGGGGGCTGGTTGGGCCAGGTGATGTTGGAGGTCTTGTCCAGCCCTACTGATTCCCCGACACGCAGCCACCTACAGCAGCCTGGCCATCCCCTGCCCACTTGCCGAGCACACGTGGCCGTGGCTGGGACTTGAAGGAGCACACGAAATGCAAGCCATGTTCTGGTTTTGGGTTGAGAAAAGTATTCTGAAGAACAGGAAGATCGCAGACACCCAGGCAGGAGGAGTTCCCTGTGTGCTAAGCCCTTTAGGTACAGGAAGAGCCTTCTCCTCTCCAGGCTGAGCAACCCCAGCTCCCTCAGCCTGTCCTCACCGGAGAGGTGCTCCAGCCCTCCGAGCATCCTCGTGGCCCTGCTCTGGACATGGGATGTGAGGTAACATTAATTGAGAGTGAAATATGCCCAAACCTCCGAAATAAAAACTTCAGCTAGAGCTCTTTGGGCTAATTGCTGAGGACAAGAGCACGCACAGCTCCCTGCTCTGCAGCCCGTCCCACCACAGCCTCCAGGAATTGCCAAGGCTGTAAGAAATGCTATGGTGAGCCCTGTCCACAACTTCTATTTCTAGGTACCGTTCACAATTGATACCGCTTGTTATGAGCACCCAAGATCTTCTCTTTGGGCAAGGACTTGGTGAGTACCCTCTTGAAGACATCTTGCAATTCATTTTTACTACTGGCCTAGGTACGTACTCCACCTAGAACTAAGTGGCTCTAGCGAGCTTTCAGTCTAAGTAAACCCCCACTTCAAAAACCTTATGAAAATGGGGGAGGAGCTGGCATTACCTCTTTATTTTTGTTTTGTGGTTCATTCAAAGAGAAAGGAGCATGAAAGATGAAACTCGCGGGTTTCCACCGTGGCTGCATACCTCGCATCTCATGGCTTTTCCTTCCTACAGCTCTGGCACAGAAACCATACGTTATCCTACCAACACACATTTTCACGTTACTTTTTAAGACCAGCATCGTTCACGATGGCAGCTGCCTTCTTTCAGAACCACGCAGCTGAGAAGTTTATCCAAAGGGCAGAAGGACAGAGAAGAGCTGAAGGAGCAGAGGAATTTGCAAGAGGGGGCAGCACACGCGAGGTGTGAAGCACCAGCAGCAGTGCCAAGGCAGGACGATGAATTCAGGTTGAGACCCAGAGGAAGGGGCAGGCAGTGGCTGGTTCAAACCCAGCTCCGGAGAAGGTCAGAAACCGCACAGGGGTGCTGGATGCTTTGACAGCCCAAGCCCTGTTTTTTCAGACTTACTACTTGATAAAAGAGGTTGAACAAAGTGTGCTGTGGCAGTTCTACAGCAACATGATGGAAAAAGAGATAATTTCCCCTCCAGTTCAGTCACAGTCCTTGATAACCTGGATCGCAGGTTGAGTTTGCTGTCACATAGACTTAGGGATCCTGCAACGGAGTACAAAGCAAGAAAGAAGAAACAACTGCAACGAACTAGGAACAGGACCCAACAGCAAGTGTTTGTTGCAGTCTTAATTACCTTCATTGCCATGCAGAAGAGGTGCTACTACTCAGTAACCTTCCCGGATGGTACCAAATTGGAAAATCTTGCAGCTATCTTTGAGCATTGAGACATAAATCTAACAGATGGGAGGCTAACTCGTCCCGGTCCCATATTCAATGGGAGAGCTGCTCACAGGGCGAGGAACGGTGGCAGGAAATCCGAGAGGAGCTTGAAATGCAAAGAAATAAGAGCAAGAGCTGTAAGGAGCTGTAAGAGCCCCTCCTCCCATGGCTTGTTCTGCACGAAGCAATTCATTGCAGACAGATATTGACAGCGTGGGAGGGATTCAGAGAAAAGCAACAAATTTTATCAGAGGTTCTGGAAGGATTAATATCCAAAAAGAGATTAAACCTGTTAAAAGCTCAGCTAAACTACCATTTCAGAGACTGCTCTAACACAGTTTAAATAGTTCCAGGAGAGGCATTATTTATGTATAACGGGGAAAGCTCGGAGTGCAACATCTGAAATGGAGAGAGGCTCCATTTTAACTACCTAAAATCAAAACGCCAACAAAGGATTCATTTCCTGCCTACAAGGTGAGAAAGTCTTTGAACAAAGACCAAATTCCCCAACTTTACCCAACAGGAGGATGCAGCAGAAGGTGCTGGAGCAGCCCAGGAAGGGCAGGGGGGTGGTACAGAAAGCCACACACACACCCAGCAGCGGCCGGCGAGCCGGGGGGGATGGCAGGAAGCCCTCCTCTTGGCAGCGAGGGGCTGGGACATTAACCAGCTCCTTTATAGAAACTTTGCAGACCAAGGACAGACCTCTGAAAGTCTCCTTGGTGATGTAAGGCAAGCACCAAAACTGTCCCTGATGTTTCCAGTGGGTCCCACGATGGCCTGAATAATGCCCGTGTGCGCGAGGTCCCATCTCTGCTGCAGTAATATTTGCAGGAAGATTTGTCCACATTTCGCAGATAAGCCTCACCTTTTCCTACTCCTCTGGGAACGGACTTGTCCTGAAATGTAAGCGCTTGGACACGTTCTCCTTCTCTCCTTAAAAAGACAAACCCAATCCCACTCACATCATCATTTATGCTCCTTGGAAACGCAGCCAATTAAGTCCAGAAGCGACTCGTGAAGGCTGTGAAGCAGGTCGCTTCAGTGCCCCCAAACAGCCCTAATCAAATAGGGTTGTATACAAATTTGCCAGAACACCTCCGTAAAGGTGTCTGTGCTAATGGCAACTCTCAGCATGGTTTGCACATCTGCAGCCCCCAGCCCCTTCCCCTTCGGGTCCCTCGGAGTCCCTTCAGCTGGTGCAGGGGGACTAAACACGGCTGGGGGCAGGTTTAGGCAGGCTTGGTTTTGGATAGCAGCAGCCAGCCGGGGAGAAAGGGAAGCGTTCCTTGATTCAACGTGCCTGTTTCACAGGGGCAGTCATGGAAAGAGAAAACAAGCACACCGCGGGAAGCTTCGGGCACGGGGAGCACCTTTTCCAGAAGCTCACGCATCCATGCGAAGCCATCAGAACAGCACCCATGGGTGCCGAGCAGAGCACGCTGTCAGCTGTGCAAAGATGTTGAAGGCTAGTTTTTTCCCAGCTAGCACAGATTTGTCAGCAAGAAAGGCACAACCCTGCGGTGCCTGGACACTGACAGAGATCAGGAGAGGATGAAATCCCCGAGGAAAATCTCTTCCAATCCCTCGCCCTGCCTGTGCTCCTGCAGGGTGCCCGCAGCACCCTACGGCGTCCCTGCTCTCAGCAGAGCGGGCACCTTCCTCCCCTCTGCTCCCTTCTCCACCACCACAGCCCCTTTTAAGCACTCCTCCGGCCCCGCAGGACGCGGGAGGTGCAATTCGACGTGCCCACTGCCCTGCCGGGCTCACAAGGTGCTCGCTGGCAGTTTGCAAAGTGCCACTTAGCAGCGTGGTGCCCTCGCTTCCCCAAGTGGAATCTCATTAAACAACAGCTAAAATACATTCATCATTTCCCTGCTCTGCTTCTCTCTGTAAGTAATTGCTGCAGTCACAACGGGACGGGAGGCAGGAGCGCTAATAGGATGACAGGTCTCTACCAAAATCCCCATTAGGTTGTGGTCCACACAACGCCAAAGTTTGCGAGCCAGAGCTCTGTCTAATTAAATCTGCAGGAGGGGAGGGCTCAGGAAGGCTGAGTACAATTATCCAAGTCAGAATTTAGGCAGGGCTCTGTGACTTAATCCAGTGCCTTGTGCACCAAGTGCTAAAGGAGTTTAATTGCCACCGCTGATGGGAATCTGTACCTGTGACTCATCTCTCACACTTGTTGTAAAGTTGCTGTTTTTCTCGCTCCTGATCTTCTTTTGCTAATGCGCTTCCAAGGCCACAGCTTCAGTGGTTGGGGATGAGCTGGGGAGCTGCGTTTGGTTCTCTTTCAGGTTTCAAACCAACGGGATTGATCTGTGGTCTCACCGGGGCCCCTCTCCACAACCCCAAGGACAGCCACCAGCACTGCAGAGAGGAGCAGGACGGGCAGGGAGCTGGGTGGGTTCGTGGTCTTCTGATGTAGAATAAGGCAAATATCCGTTTTCTGATCCCTTCACGTGCATAATTTTCCTAAATTCACTTAAATTTTATTTAATCTTTTCTACACCCAATTATGCCTTAAAATCCTTCCCAAAAAGAGGAACCCTCACGGCTCTGTTCCCAGGTACGTTTCTCACGTACAGCCCTTACCCGTTTTTGAGGACTTTTTTTCTTCCTTTCAAAACACAAACCCTTCCCCACTTGCTAGGAAGATTTTGGTTTGAATGCTGCAAGGTCAGAACAACACAGACATATTCTTCTTTTTTCCCAATTACTCTCCTCAGAAGCAGCGAGCGTGCTCACATCCCCGCTGTACACCTTCGGAGTGTCTATTCAGAACTCTTCTTACCATAACAATCTTGTCAAATTAATTCATCATTAAGGACAGATTTTTTTTTCCCTTGCCACCACGCGTTAATTAGTGGAAGGGTTGCCATGGGAACCCAGCAACACTACTTAACACCGTGTAATTTACCATGGTGGTAAAACGTGGGCTAGAGCCCTGCAACAGGTGAAACAACAGGTGCCCATGCCTGGGGTACGTGCTGAAGCCGCATTTGCTGCTTTGGTGAAGGTTTTGGCATCTATTTAGTCAAAAAATAAAGCTGGAAAAGCTTCTCAGGACCTGGACATTAGGACTGGGTATTCTGTGTGCGAGCCTGAAGGCAGACTCCCATTTTCCTAATGTTTTAGGACAAATCCAGTTTCAGGACACTGCTAGGAACCCAAGTCAAACAAAATATACACAAAGCTCACACAAAGGCCATGGCCAGACCCAGGCTCTCCTTTCTGCCAACTCACCAGTAAGAACCACAGCCAGATCAAAGCAGCCCACCACCCGCAGGGGCATCCGCTCCTGCCTCCTCCTGCCGTGGCTCTGCTGGGAAGGATCTGGGCTCGGGGGCCGCTTGGCAGGATGCCTGCTCATGGGCCTCCATCCTGCAGGGATGTCTGCTCATGGGCATCCACCCTGGAAGGATTTGTGCTCGTGGGCTTCTGTCCTGCTGGGCGCTACCCCTGCGACACCCCAAGGAGGCTGCTCCCCAAGCACGCTCCTGTCCAACAATCAGAAACAACCAGCTAACGAGCAGCCTACGTTTTAATGAGCTCGCCCAACACCTACTCATTTCTTTTAGCCCAAGCAGCTCTTCTCCCCAGCAGTGCCTGGCCCCGGAGCACTTGCAGAGAGCAGCGATGCTCCCGCTCCATCACCGTGGTGCCAGGCTAGGCGAGGCGCTGCAGCCTCCCCATCCCCCTGACTGTCCTTGTCCCTGTTCCAGTTCGGACTCATTTTGTTGAATATTGGCAATCAAACAGGCTACTCTATTCCAAGGGAGGCTGCAGCACTGTCTGGTACAGCAGCATTAATCTCTACTGGAAATTCATCTTCTAATACATCCTTGGATCATACCTTGCTTTTTTTTCCTGGCCATATCACACTGTTAGCTCGTCGTCGGTCTTTGATCGCCCTGACAGAGCTCAGTCTTCATCCCGCCCGCACGATACAAGGCTGCAGCAGGCACTGCTCTGCCTGTGAGCCACACGCCGCTGTCTGCTGTCGTGGGCAGCCACTGGCCTCAAATCTGCTGTCTGGTTGTTTGGTTACCCTGGCAATACTCCGTGGCGTTCTCTGCTAATGCACGCAGCAGAAAAACTCAAACCTTCAACTGCTTTAAATAGTCAGATTTCATTCTCTGGGTAAAACTGGGCCCAAATTGCAGCACTGAACGAATAAAGGTATTTCAGAAGCTGGGCAAAATCACAGCTTCCCCCAGCAAGCATAACCTGAAATGAAAGCAAAAGGGATTTGTCGGCACCTCACTGAGCCAGCTCCTAAGGAATGCAAGACCAGGCGCCTACCAGCAGGTCACCTCAGCACGTCAAACCAAGGCCAATTCCCTCCTCCTGTGCTTACTGGAAGAGAAGTAATTTTGGCTATTCCAGCCTCTGAAATACAAGGGAACCCAGGCAGAGCCCAAATGCTCCGAGTCACCCCACTGATCGCACCGTGCTGGGCACAGCCGCCTTCCCAGGGCACTCACAAGTGTTCTGCTGGGAAGGACACGGCCAGCTATTGGTTATTTTTTGTTATTTTTTTTTCCTTTCCACCTTCTTTTGCTCAAGAGGGACGCACGTGGCTCTCACCAAAGCCGCCTGAACAAGGAACAGGCCCTGAACTTGCTTGAGGTGTGCCGAGCGGTGCTCTCCCACCAGCAGCGCACATCGATCCCACCCCAACACGCCTCCTCCTGCTCCAGCCTACGCCTTGCTCCCAAAGCAGCACATCCTTCTCTACTCAATTTTGAAGCAGGTCAGAAGCTGTCTCCTGAATTACCAATTATCCATCCAGTTTCAAGCAGGCAGGAATACAGAAGCCATCACCAGTCTCGGGAAACCGATGCCAATATGCTGGATTTCCCTGTTTCCAGGTTTTCTTTTTGGTTTACCTGAGCATGAACAAGATCAGGACAGGGTTTTCTAGTCCTGGGGGTACAACCGGGTTACCTACTGCTGCAAGATTTCTGCTAAGATGGAGGATATGAGAGGGAGAGTAAGAATTAAGGGAAACAAAGGCGGCTGTCAGGTCAACCAACAAAACCGGGATAATTCCCAGACATTTCTGTGGTATCCAAGAAAGATTTAATTCTTCCCTTACCCGTAATTAAGTAAAAGCCACGTGCAGTACTCCACATCGAAAAAAAACAGCTCCCAACACATAATAGGCACGCACACACCGCAGCGCAGGAGCACGCACGAATCCTGCAGGCTCCCACGCAGACACCCGGGTGCACCCCTGCGTTCCCGTAATTCCCCCCCGCTGGGCAGCACCCACAGACTTTCTAACACATCTTTTGTACAGGTTCACCACTAACTTGCACCAAGAAATCTGACAGGGGCACAGCTGGCAGGGGCTGTCAGCCGGAGACCCCAGAGGGTGCAAGGCCCCTCTTTCCTTGAGTAACCCAAGACCAGCGTGGGCTACTGCAGATCTGGAACGGGCTGAAACGGGGAAAAGCCTGTCACTGCCGTCCTTTTGTAGAAGAGGGTTTTTAGCTTGTGTGTCTAATCCGAAAGCATTAAACAGCAGCACTGCCACCCAGCCCGAGACAAGGAACATGCCCGAGGGGAGCAGCAGCACCCAGATGAAGGCAGCAGAGCAGCCAGAGCAGCCATCAGCCCCAAGAAACGTCCCAGCAGCCCTTCTCAGCACCTTCTTCATGATTACTTCTGCCTTTTGTACAGTTCTTGAGTGTGTCTATCAACCTCCAGGTGCCTGCGCCGCGAACCTCCCGTATACGTGATAAAACACCCTCCTGATCCTTCCTCTGGGATTTAATCCCTCTTTATTTTGGCCAGACTCCTGCCGGTTTGTTCTCCCCACCAAGCCCCCGGTCTCAGGCAGGCAGGGGGAAGACGTGATGCCACCCAAGCTGGGAGCTGCAGAACAGCTGCGTGCCGACAGCTCTGCGGCTCAGACGCTTCCCTTATCTCCCCTCTCTGTTCCGTGCTCTTCCTACGAGCCTTTTCTCCAGCAGCTTTAATTTAAGCATCGCCTTGCGCACGGAAGATGTGGTACTCTTATTGACAGAGCTTTATTGGGAAACGCTGATTTAGGCTTGCATGCAAATGATTCGAGCATGCAGAAATGGTGCTCGGACGTAGCTGGGAGCTTGCTTTGCCAGGCTGCGCTGCAAATGTCTTTGTAGAGGAGCTAAGCAGCGAGCTCCACTACTTCACCACCCAACACTGCCAAGGTTTGCAGGTTCTCTGGGTGCCCCGGAGGTGATGTGGGGGTCCATGGGTGGCTCCCCATGTCCCAGACATATGAACTGCTCACTGACCTTGCATTTTAAGCTTCTAAGTGCATTACAGCATCTCATCCTAAAGGCCCTGCTTCAACCAGGACAGAATTCCTTTTCTCTGACAGCACAGATTGTTGTTTTTTTTTTACAGAAATCAAACTTGACAGCATCGCCTTCCCCCTGCCCCAACTTGCTCTGCTCTTACTGCAAATCCAGTCCAGCAGGGCTTAGGAGCACAGGACAATCCTAAGAAGGATGAGGAAAACTAAAGAAATTGAAGAAGAACGGAAGAAAAATAGACTGAAAACAATATTACCTGAGCTGGACAAAGAGAAAAGCATCTACAGCCCATGGAGAAAACCACTGCACATGTGCAAATCCCTCCACTGCAGTGCCCGAGGCAGTATTAATAACAGGAGTTTTTAAATCACTGTTATCTCAACCATCTCCTTTTTATTTGTGCCTTGTAGAAAGGAGATTTCTTTCTGTTATCTTTAAATTCGGCTGCTTGATACCTTCAAGATTACAACCTTTGCAAAGGAGCCGGCAGACCTGGCAGCTCCCAGCAGCTGGAGCTCGCTGCCGCTGTCCCAAGACTGAGCATGGCCCAGGAGATGTTCTGCAGAGACAACTGTGGGCAGCCGATAAATTGGGGCAATTCCTGAACTGAAACCTAAAGGGAGATTCCTTCTCCATTGCTTTTCTTTCTTTTTTTTGGTGTCCTGCATGAAATTCTCTTTCTTTCAGGGTTGTTTCTGGAAAATTAGCAGCTGAGGTTTCCCTGTGCTTTTTGGCTTCTTTTGCCTTGATTTCTAAACATGGATATAATGGTTTTATTTACTCGTATGCACACACAGACACAAGTGTGCACGTGTGTTGCTTCTGAAAGGCCACAAGCACAACGAGGGCTCATGCTTCTACCACAACAGCAACGAGTGGTCGTGATCTGTTCACTACTGAAGAGGTTTGTGGTTTTTTTTTCTTTTAAATAAAATTAATCCCTGCTGTCAAACAAAGATAATCAGCAGCTGTGGCTTCAAGACAACCATGTGCCAGGCCTGAGCTGGAAATCACTCTCTCTTCTTACGTGTATTGAGATACCTTACAAGTTTCTTAGCTTAAACACGCTCCAGTCCTGAGCAGTCAGTGCTGGAGGCTGCCCCCTCTCTTGCTTTGCAAGGGTCAAGCTACGGGGATGGAGGCTTTGGGAGAAGAAAGTGTTACAGTAATTAATTGTCAGCCAGCTGGCAGACCTAACTCGCCAATAAGGCAATATTAAAACTGGGGGGTGCTTTCTGCCCCCTAAAAACCTCACCATTCAGCACTGAACCCCAAAGAATTATTCCCCAGGAAGACGAACGAAAGGCTGCAAGCTCCCGTAATGCACCGTCCTCCAGCTTCTCTAAGAGCTCACTTGAGCTTCTGGCAGGAGAAAGGCAGCCACAGCCTTATTTCTCCTTAGGAAATACTACGCATTAAAGAAACACACTAATATTTATTCTGCCCAGTTTTCCAAAGTGACCCTGGCATGCATATGTAGGAGGAGTGGTGCTCGTCCTACAAACACTCAGAGCTTTAGCAGCAAAATGTACAAAACAGAGACGATTGCAGGAATCAGGATATTCCACTTGCAGGTGCCACCGGACCAGCATCCTCTGCCTGGTGCAGCAAACTGGGCAAATTTAATTTAGGAACAAAGAGAAAACAAGATGAAAGACAAACCTAGCCTCCCAGAGGAGGAAAAATCACAGCGCTACAGAATTCTGATGAGCACCATTTCTTATCTTAAACACATCGGTTCTTCCCATTTCGGAAATATAGCATTCAAAAATCCAGCTACACGGATACGTCTCTGTGGCTGGATTTCGGGTTTGCAGCTGACATGCTTGGGATATGGGTCTTCAGGCCGAGCCCAAAACCCTGCTACCCCCCAGCTGGCAGCAGATAGCAGCTGGCAAACCACTGGTACCTCTCCCCTTGTGTCCACATGGCTTTAGTATTCCCTGAAACTCCCAAATACCAGTGCACTTTGTTGTAACATCTCTGAAAATATGCAAAAATAACAATTTCTGACCTTCAAAATGTAATGATGACATTTTGCTTTGTTATTCCAGCCACGGGCAAATGGCTCCAATGAAACGTGTCACAAACTAGGCCCTAACGCCCTCAGGCTAAAGCCACCTCTTTTTTAGGAACTAAAAGGTTCATTTAAACCATTATTTACTTAACACTAGCCAGAAGAGAAATGGAAGAGCTGGAGCACCAAGAAGGCAGCTATTCTCATTAAATTGGTCTCAATTTCTCAAGGATCCGGTTGAACATTACAGATGTCACAGCCCCACGCTGCTATGAAACTGTCAGAAGTTTCCAAAACCTGCGGAGTTTAATAGGGAATGCTTTATTCCCAAATCACCTCAAATGTCTTACAGAGCAGTACGAGTTTCGGTTTTATAGCTCCAAAACACTAAGCCAATAAAAAGTCTATTTCGGACAGATCCGCAAGCCTCAGCCATTAGCTGTGATCACAGACCCTACAGGAGCCGCCTTTGCAGGCTGTCAGGAGCAGTTCCCTGTTCCCTGAACCATCTCCATGCCGTTTACCCTTCCCTGCTTTCCTCATTCGAAGCTATTGCCATTCCTGAGCCACAGCTTTTCCCCAAAAGCTGAAATAACCTCTCAGAAGGCTCTTCAGCCTTAGGGCACCAGATGCCGGGTCGCAGCACGCCGCATGGTCGTGCTGTCCACTTCCCCTTGCCTTTATCTGCTCCATAAATCGCCCACGTGCCCACAGAGCTGTGCTTCCCGTAGAGCATGCCTTGAATTGATCCGAGTGGCTCACCCCTCTGTTTTTCTCCCTCTTTCCCCCCGCAGGGCCACGCTGCTGTGTCACCGACTGACCGAAGCCCCGTAACGCACACCGCAGGTACCGCAGCGGCGGCAGCCACCCAAGGTCACGCCACGGCACTTTGCCGTGAGATACGCCGGGCAGCCTCTTGTGCTGGAGGCAGCTCAGGCTCTGGCCTGATTGGAATCTTTCAGAAGTGTTGATTTGAATCTTTCCAAAGTGCTGGAGCAGCTTAGAAGCAGCTCTCGCCCCTCACCCAGCCAGCTCGCAGGGGCTGCTCCGTGCACCCCCCAACCGAATTCCTATTTCATCGGGCTGCAAACCGCATCCTACCAGGCTGACTCCCAGCACAGCCTCGTATAAAGCAGCAAAGCCGGGATCGAAACTGCTCCAGAGCACGCTATCAGATACTCCAGGCTTCGTTTTTATCTGCACATCGAACCACAAGCAGCAGCCTTAGCTGAGCCTGAGCACCCAGCCCTGAGCTCGCGCTGCGCTATCGAGCAGCCGGCCAGCTGCGGGGCTCGGAGGCATCGATCCTCGCCGTGCCACGGTGCTGGGTACCACGTCCAAGACAAATGCGTCAGCACAGGTCAGCTCCAAGCCCCAGCAGTGCTACCTGCGCTCTGCTCTGCAACTATTTTGCCATTAATAGTAAAGGTGCTATAGGTTTTTGCTCTCTTTGATCTAGGCTGGGCTATTATACTCCTCTCTCAAGCGTTTGCTAGCAGGCTGCACGCAGCCGCACGTCTCCAACTGAACATATTAATGAACTTTTGATGGAGTGCTCGAAGGCTGCCAAGGCAGAGAGGATGGCTTACAGAAAGCAGTGAGCCCCCGCAGGTGGCCAGGGGCTGCGCGGCACAGTCCTGGGGCACCGCACCGCCGCTCTGCAGCCCTGCCAAGACATCAGTGCTGGCAGCGCAGCCCTGACAACGCCACTGCCTCCAACACCCTGTGCCACAGCTCCTCCCGGAGAAGCCCATCCTCCAGTGACAATTTTCTATGAATAAAATGCTTCTCTTCATGCTTTCCAAGTGCTCTGCTTCGCTAAGGCGTTGCACATTTTCTCCAAAGCGCACATGTGCACGCTGCTGAATGTTTAGCATCTTGCTTCCTCCTCCTCTCCCTCTCGCTGAATTTCTCCTACCTTGTTTTAGCCAATCATACAGGAGAAAATTTTAGTCTGAGCCTCATTAGTATAGGATATAAAAATAGAAGTGCATTATCTTTTGTAGTTCTCTCAGTTGATTCATCAGCTGCAGGGAGGGGAAATAATTAAATGTTTGTCTAGTGAAAAAAGAAAACACGAGAGAGATTATTTTTGTGGTTTCCTTGAACCTGAGCACAGAGATTTAGGGGCTCTTGTGATACACAGACTTTGCCCTCCCCACTCTCCAGGGCTATAAAAATGCCTGATGCTGATACCTCCCCTCCTTCCCTCCTCCTCAGTTCAAAAATAAACACATGATGGAGACTTCAATTCAGGAGAAGCTGGCAAAATGTCCCTGCTGCAAAGCGCAAACATCCAGCAAATCCCCTTCAAAACTTTTACCCAAATAGCCCCAAATCCCGCTCAGCACCTCTCCCAGCACCTCCAAAAGCTCTCCTAGAGACAAGAGAGCTGGACGAGCAGGCGCGTGCCTGCACGGACCAAGGTCAGCACAGGAGATATTCAGAAAACATTAGCGAGCTGACTTGATCCTTCATCAAAATACTTTTTGCTTTTCCTTCCTAACACTTCACTGCCCACGACATGGCAGGCTGAGCCGATGTGACAAACTGTCGAAACACATTTTTTTTTAAAGAGAAAAAATTAAACCTAGACTTTAAAGGTAAAACTGGCCCCTTTGAGTCTCTCTGCATCACACGTGACGCTCCTGCCAGAAAAACCAAAGGCTCCGAGAGCAACTTGCTGGGAAAAGGCTCCCACAAAAGGGTTGGGGCGGCACCATCAGTCTCCTGGCTCTGCCTCTGTCTTTTAAGCTCACGTAGAAGCAACCACAGAGGCACAGCAGCACCTGAGCGTTTTGTAATGCCCAGACACAAACCTGGGATAAGATGCTGTTCCTTGATTCCTTACCTAACCACACTGCTGCACTGCAAGCAAGAGCCGCTGCCAAAGGACAAGGATCACAACCACCATCATCCCTAAGCCTCTAAATTCATACGTTGTGGTTTATTACTGCTATTGTATGGGTAATGACCTATTTACCATTCAGGGTGTCAAATCCAAAGTGCCTTTGTGTTCCCCGGTGGAGTGCAAGATTGCTATTGATGAGTTTAGCGATTTGATGTAAAGGAAATGAGTTGAATGCTATTGGTGCTCTTTTGGGATAAATGCCAGGGAGTTTTTATAGAGGGTTTTCAAAGCTACAATAAAATACCACGGATCTGAGTCAGAGTGGGCAGGCACCTCCGTGTAAATCCGTGAGCAGCAGAGGTCTCGGTACACGCGGTAACCACAGACGTAAGAATATGATGTGGCCAAACTCCTCAGCAGCACTGTGTGCATATTCGGTTCCCTGAAGGTCCACAAACCTCGAGATTCCTGGCATACACAGAGGTCACCTTCACGTCGCTCTGTGCGGGTGTGATTGATTACATGCCCACAACGCTTGTGCAGGGGCACGCATCTGATTGCTGATATGCGTGGCGGTAAATCAAGGCCTTGCTGCACACCCTGTGTGCTTGTAGGCACACAGCAGCCAATGAGCATTTCATATGATTTGCTTTTAATTACCTCAGCTGGCAAAAAATAGCCTTTTCTTAGAGCTGGATGGGCAGTGAGCACATGCAGAAAGCAGTTTACAAATACCTTGGGAACAGGCACAGGCGCAGCGACACTCATTAATATAAACTACAACGAGACCAAACCTTCATGGCTGTCTCCAGAAACTGGTTACACATTTCCTATGATTTCAAAATGATTATCCTGGAAGTGAACAGGTTTAAATTATTGAGATCTTATTTCAGTATGTGATGGTCTAAGATGAAACACTAAAATCTGTGGCAACAGCTAGAACCGTGTGACTTCCTAACAAATAGGCAGGCTCTAAAGCCAAGCCTTAGTTGACTGAGGATCTAGTTCATGGTTTCCTTGGTCTTGGGCTCGTTTCCAAGCTCCCAGAATCCCTTCCCAGTGTTCTCCCCCATTAAGTCCATCAGGATTAGCAAGAACCCTGGGGTTTCAGCTCACAGATTTAAAATGGATGGTGCTATGGAAGGTAAAGAAAATGGGGAAAAGAAGTCTGTTCTGCATTTATACATCGGTGTAAAGTAGGGAGAGTTTATGAGCAAGCAGCACACGATGGGACAGAAATATTTAAGAATTAAGGCTTCTTTGTGGTAGAAGAACCCGATGCACTTGGTAATGAGTACAGAAGCCCTTTTAAAAATAAGATATTGAGGCTGCTGGACACAGATAAGACTCCATAGCCCTGTCTCGCTAGCACAGGTCAGCTAACTGAATACAGCTTGTGCTTTCTAAGGTCATCCATAAATCCAGGGGACTTCTGAGTACTCTAAAGAGATCAGGAGGGTTTGGAACAGGGTATTGAACTGCCAAAAGAAATCCTTTTCTTACAGCCAAATCCACCTCTATGAATCTTCCACAAGCAGTAATCAAAACGCTGGTTCCAGCCCATGAAACAGCTCACTTGTTTCTTCTTCTTTGGGGCTGGTGCCAAAACCAAGACCTACTCACACCTCCAGCCACAACCTACATTGACAGAACCACCAAAACGAACCTCGAACTTTGGCTTAGCCACTCATTTCAGGCTCACACAGCATCGGTGGACTCAGGACCACGTAGTCAGTGATGGATGGGACTGACCTGTGTGCAAATCTCCAATGCCCAGCTTTCTAGCACGGTCAGACTGGCAAATCCTACTGTCTGCTGAAGGCTTGAATCCGCTCCAGGTAATAACAATAAAATACTCCCTTCATCTCTGCCCCGGTGTTATCAACAGCCCGTTTCCAGAGCCCTTCTCATGAATCCATCTGTCTTTGGGAGGTCTGCTGCTCCTCTCTGCAGCCATCATTAGGATAAACTTCATTTTGTGCAAATCCTGCTGGTGCTGCCCCTTCATTAGCAGTGCTGCCCAGAGCTGGCTGTGTGCACTGAAACACACCGCTCCTTGCAACCGAGGGGGCTCTGAGCTCACAAAACCATATTTGAATCATCTGTTCTGCTCAAAGCCAAAGGAAGACTGCCCCCTTGAGCGCCTGTTCCCAGTATTTTCTCCAGCCTAATCACACCTATGCCACGTGAAGGTGCGCCAGTTATTTTCCAGAAACACAAATCCGTGGCCTAGTGGATTCAATTTGCTGCGTGTCCTACTTTCTTCTGATCTCCAGCCCCAGCTTTCCCTTTATAACACCACTCCTCTATACTTAGCTTCACCCCCCACATCATATCCTTCTCCCTCTTTTATCGGCGCTCTCTCTATTTGCAAAAGCCCACAGCTCTCCTCCTCTTGCCTCGCCTCCGTCTCAGCCTCTGGCTGGTTTCTCTGCACCACAACCTCTCCAGATTCACCCGGCCTGGTAAACCGACTGCAAACCCTCTCTCCATTTCACTCGGTTGCTCTGAGCCAGTCATTTAAATGTGAAGGCATTTCATTCCCTGTCAGCAGAAACAAGGACTAGATAATGCATCCGTCGCTAATGCGATCAGACTCACCGGCCAAACCGCGCCGCGCCGTCCCGCCAGGGAAATTTCCTCCTTGCCCGAGTGGGGAGGTCACGCAGCTCTGCCAAGGAACAGCACCGCCGCTCCCCAGACGGGATGGAGACGGGATGGAGATGGCAGACACATTTCTGCTCGGCACACGAGGACAGCCCCAGTGAGACAAGGCGAGGGGGACGCGTTCGGAGTGAGGTCAGAGGAAATATCACGTATCTGGAGTCGCCCGCTTACGTTTTGGGATGCTCTGCTAGGAAATCTAACTTCTGGCAGCCAGGAAAGTCTCCTATTTCCTTGGATTCCTGTTCTCAACCCCTCATCTTTCTGCAAGCCTGCTTTCCAAACAGATGCCTTGTCTTCACAGAGCCCTGTCTGCCTGCCAGGTTGCTCTGCCTTGCTCCACCACTTGAGCCCAGCTCCCAGGAGAGCAGCAGGAGAGGCAGGAGCACACCACGGTTACAGGGACGTGCTGGGAGCAGCCAGCCAGCTCCTCCAGGCCCCTGAGCACAAAGCAGCCACCTGCACAAGCCAGAACCCAGGGGAGAGGCAGGAAGGCAGGCAGAAAGCCCCCGTTAGCCTGCGAGAAGTGGCCGAGGTGCCTCGGTGGACACATCGCTGCTTTGGGCTCTGCATGGCGCCTGCCAAGAACTGGACTCAATGCAGATCACCGTGAGCAGTCCGGATGGCTCAAAATGGACCAGAAACAAGGTAACATCTCCTTCACAAATGCCATCACGTACAAGAGAAATGTCGGGTGCACTGCACTGGCCTTTCAGGAGACTGCTGGGAGTGACGATGACGACGTTTATTAGATTCAGGGCTTAATTCTGCCCAGACAAAGGCACCATGCCCCGTCAGACACCACCAGCCTTTAACACTGACAGACTTCTTCCAGCCTCTTGAGCAGGCCGAGAATATGTAAGGTGAAAGACAAAAACCAGATGCTCCTTGTGTATGGCCAACAGCCTGCCCTGCCTACCTCTCAGTCCAGCCTGGCAGACACTGCATGATCCTCTCCACTATGGGATTATCCCCTAGGAACCGGGGGGCTTCCAACTTCCAAACTCAGCACGCTCACCATTCCAGCCACCGCGGGGTGTTTCTCAAGACAGGACAAGAGGAAAAGTTCACAGAAGAAAGCCTTGGGACGCTCCTCTTTCTGCCCGACCTGCGCTGCAGCCAGGGGGAATCTTTCTGTGGCTGCTGCAAGGAAGAAGAGGTTCAAATGATCTGGAAGGGAGCTGAAAATAACAATCCAGAAAGCTGCAAACATCTGGAAGCCCAATGCTTTGCTCTACAATTCTGAATTGTTTTCTTGCCTAAAATAGATTTCTAGATGGATTGCAATTAAAATGAGTTACACAGTGCTGTAAGAATGTTACTTGTTTCCGTTTCAGATTTTATTTTTGCATCTTTGCTTTCTAGATCCTTTCACGTTTCATCAGCCACTCTTTGGATGTAAACTACCTTTTTCTTTTCCACTCTTTTTCTAGCCAAATCATTCTGCATGCAACCAGTTTAATGCTTTATTACCAGAAGGATTCTGCTGTCAGGAGCTTACACAGCCTTACAGCATTTCCCTGTAAAAAGCTGGCCAGCGGTGCACATACCCACTGCAAGCACTGACTACAGCTGCTGAGAAAACTCGCAGAAACATCTGACCATTTCCACCGAGGTGATTGTTCTGTGATACCTTTGTCCCATGCCTCCAGGACATAAATTTTCATCTATTGTCTTGATTCCTGCTCATAAACCAGGGGAAGAAGACCGCAGGGAAGGGTGGACACCACGAAAACACCTTTGCCTTTCTGACGAGCTTGTAAGCAGTCCAGTTGCCACTGAAGAGGGCAGTGCCACTGCCACCCCACTCCAGCCACTTGCTGGCCATCGTTCATGGGGATGGGCATGATGAGAAGGTGATAACACAAGGGATGCCCGACACCGAGTACAGCTCTCAAAAGCACTGGGGTTCAGTTTTACAGATGCACTGGGATCTTATCAGCACACCAGTCCCTTTACACTTGTCCTGTACAACCTTACACTTGAGCTCCTGTGGATAATGCAGAAAACTACTGGTAGTCCCAAGGCTTTCATCTTCATTTGCCTTTTGAGGGTTTTCAGGCACCTATTTCCATTTTAAAATAGAAAAAGTACTCGAGTATTTATTTAGCACAAAGGCTTTTAAGTAACCCAACTTCAGCAACCATTCTGAAGATGCTGGAATGAGGAATGTCAAGTATTATTACTATTACTCGAATTTCAACATCAGCTGGAAACAAACGCAAAGGTAAAACTGTCTGCAGTAGGAACGGAAAGGAAAAAGGGGAAATAAAAGAAAGCTAAACCCACTGCTAGTGACGGTGAGATGTTTTCAGCTGTGGGAGAACTGTTCAAAGTAACAAGTGGGAGTCTTTCATGACCATCCGAGACTAACCACTACAGACGTTTCCTGCCAGGTTTGACAAAACAGGAGGGAACGTGCCCCAGGGAACAGCCTTCTTTTGGGGGAAAGGATGGTCAGCCACAGAAGCTCTAAAAGGACAGATTGGGAAAGAAAGATGTGAGCTCGCGTCAGTCAGGCAGAGAGACAGCCTGTCTCCAGCAGACTGCACTTCCAGCGGGATCCCACCGTCCAGAGCAGGGCTGGGCTGCCTTGGGTGGCTTTTGTGCCATTCGTCTGCGTGCTGTGAGCTGATTCTGGTTCTTATTACAGGCTAGGACGAGAGCAGCACTGGTTGCCCCGAACGGGTCTGCCCTGGAGCTTGTGCTATGGAAGACCAGGAAGCTGCAACTGCAAAGCTCCTGTTTTTATTTAGGTATTTCTCCTGAATGGAGCTTGGTTTCCTCGCTGTACAGAAACACCACAAAAGGCTAGAGAAACAGAAAAGCCTCATTTAGATCAATTAATAACAGAGAGGAATTGTATTCCTAATGAGTAACGATGGAAGGCTTTAAAGAGGTATAGGGACCTCATCTAGCTGAATGCAGTTTAAAATAGTGGAAATAATAAGGATGCAATCTGACATCGCACATGCAAAATATGTGAGGGCAAATTAATCTTTGGCAGAACCCCGCTGACAGCGGCAGAGCTGCCTCAGCCGTTCACTTGGCATCTCGTCTGGTAAGACCTCAGGTGGAACCCTGGACATCGCTTTGAACCATCGATAACTCAAGGAGGGAGCAGCCCGGGGGGGAGCCCCGCTCTGCCAAGCCTCCCGCAAAGCCCCTGTCCCCCTCGGCTGCACGGAGCGGAGCGGGCAGGGAGGTTTCCAGCCAGATGATCACATCTACCTTCAGCACAGCGCTTCTCGTCCTCAGCTGTCAAATCGTTTAACGGGAAAGGGCAATTTCCTTCTGCACGTTTTACAATGCCCTTGGGGCCGGCGGGGGGCACCCCGTCCCTCCCCACCTGGGCTGGCGCACGCCGCTCGAGCCAGACTTTGGAGCAAAACACAGAGCGCTCATGGGCGGTGAACTGATGAGTGCGTCACCCCTGCCGAGCTCACAAGAATTTCCTGCTTATGGCCGAGGTTTCTGCGGTTTTAGAAATACAGAAGATTTAAACTCCCGTGTCTGCAAGCATCAGAAACCCCCAAGCTAATGGGGGTGAAGACAGAGCGCTCTGGATAAACAGGTTATTCCATCACCATCAATTATTGCAGCTCTCGCAATTTTCTCTACGGCTCGTCTCGCAGACACTATCCCAGACAGGGCACGGAGCTACTTGCACTCCTGGTTTCAGCCAGCATGGCAATTTACTGCCTCCTTGGGAAGGCTTTGATATTTTAAAACCACAACAGAGCATTCTCTTTGCTTGAAAGGCAACCGCTAGCTTAGCCACAGCGGAAGTATTTGCAGTGCCCTGGGAGATGAAAGCAGTTCAAAACCTTTAGTTTTATTGGGCAAATTAAAAATAAGCAAACAAGCCCTTCTCTTTATTTTCTTTAATGCTACCGCTGCCTATTCCCCTCCTAGACTTTCAAAGCATCCTTCAGAAATGAAGCAATTCCACTGAACGGCCTGGAATTAAGCCTGGCATTAGAGATGGAGAAACTGAGACTCGGCGCTGTGCAGAGGATGGGAGCACCCAGCGTGCCCTCTGCGCCGTGCCCTGCTCCTGCTCCCCCATGTGTGCCACGACGTGGCACCCTTTTAGGGATTAAAGCCCACGACGTTGCTGACTCGAGCCAGATCCATATCACTCGGTATTTTTGGTTGTGCTCCTCTGCCTCTCCATAATTCACAACGCTCCCCCTCTCTGGGATGCTCAGTGAACAAGAAAACCGCGTGTCCTCTCTCATCCCCTCACGCCAAGGCATACGATGACATGACTGCCGACGGGGCCGGATGGCTGCAGGAGCTGCTAACACGGCGTTAGACCCTCCGAATTTCCCCCGCAGCACTCTGCAAGGCGTCGGAAATGGGCTTGTGGGGAGAGCCAGGAGGCGAGGGCTAAAAGTGGCTCTTGACTTCACTCTCCCGTTTGGGGGTAGGCGGTGGAGGTGGGCGGCCGCGAGCAGAGGGTAGGCGGAGGGGGCGACGTTTATTTCCAGCTGCACTCTTGTGCAATTTCTCTCGGCGCTGAGATTTTATAGAAAACAGCAGGAGGTGGGGAGTGGGGGGGGGGGACCAAAAAGGAAAATTGCAGAGTCCTTGCAGGGAAACGTGCTAAGGAAGAGGAGAGAAGTCATCCTCCTCAGCCCAGAGCCGAGATTCTGCTCTTGTTGCAGCCGGTTTTAAAAATACAACAAAACCCAGGGTACTAGAGCGACATTGCCGAATCGGTCACAACCATGTACAATGGAAATAAGGCCACTTGACAGAGAGGCACACACCGATGTGCGGTAACGACACGATGCTAAAAAATGCTGCTCGCAGAAAGCCTGCCTCCTAATAAATGGCAAGGGCTTCTTCACTCCCAGAGATTATGTAATATGTTCTTGCCTGCTGCTGACTCATATTTTTCAAAATATATCTGGGAAGGAAAACATATGCACACGTGTTTTAATGCATTTGTTTCCCTCTATCTGTACAGATAAATACGCACCAAGGTGCCCAGCAGCAGGCACACACATGCATGCTCACTGCTGCGTGTCGTGTGTGCGTGAGGAGCGGGGCCTGGCATCTGTTCCACACGCACACACTGGAGATGGATTAAACCAGCACCATTTTCTGGGGCAAAACACAGCAACTGCTTAATGCAGGGAGTGTGGGAGGAGAACAAGAAACCAGGAAGCTACGGGGGGGATGGCAAAAGCAGCAGCCCTGGGAACGCGCTGCCTACAAGCTCCCGCCAAACCTGGGCTCTGGGGACTCGGCACAGTCTCAGACTCAGCTTAAAACTGAGCTGGAAAAATGGCTTTTGGGCCGCTTTGACAATTTGCAAACGGCAGTAGGCTGCGAACACCACGCTAGTTAAGGGGATGGTGCTGGGTGCAGTGGGGGTGTGGGGCCAGCGGTTCCTAAAATTTTGTAAATCTGGGGTTTTGGTCGTGGCAATGCCTGTGAACACACGTTGTGCCCTGGCTGAGGACCTACGAGGCAGCTGGTTAGTCCTGCGCATGCCTGTGGCCAGCCTGCAGGTCTATGAGGTTTAGTTCCTTTCCTCTGAGCGTGCGGGTACTTTTAATTCTTTAGAAAAGACTTTTAGATGCTTCTGCAAAGCCCTTGGTGTCCAGGAGATGGGATCGATCTGCTGCTGGGCATCAGATGAGAGATTCATCTACCCTGGACCAGAGGAGACTGAAAATCTATCCAGATGTCAGCTCCTCATCACGAAGTGGCGGCAGACACCCTGCATCGACCACAGCGGGTGCCCTGCTCCCCGCGCCTGCCTTGCTCGCACCGCCTCCTCCTCCTGCCCTCACACATGGGCAAAAGCACCTGGTGCAAGTCCTGCTGCCCCACGGCCCTTCCCAATGGTCTAAGGCAGAAATGAGTGGGATGCCTCTGATCCTCTTCACCTTACACAGCCCTTTGGAGAGGGAATTCTCCTCTCCTTGGTCGCTGCATCAGACAGGTACACGCACATCTACGCATTGCTGCATGCGGGCACCATCAGCATTCCCGTTCTGTGCACCCAGCTTCACGTATACACAACCCTAGAGCAATAAAATTCTAATTTAATACCTAAACCTACATCAGAGACGAGTGCCATTTGAAGGACGCTCATTCTTGTTCTACAGAAACTTAAAAATGTTTTATCTGGATTCAAAACCTGTTCTATAATTGTTACTTTTCAACTTAATTCTCACCGAACTCCACAGAAGACCAAACGCACAGCATACCTAAAAGGCTTTGCAATAAACCTTAAAAACAAACGTTAAAGATTGATCACATTTTTCCAAGTTTACAATAAAACTGACTGAAGCTCAACTAGATAAGGAAAGAGAGTTGCATAAAATTAATCACTACCTTATCAAGCCAGGAAGAAAGAATGTTAGATAACAAGTGTTTCCTAAATTTGGTATCAGAACAGAAACTTCAATGCAAAACCTATTAAGAAAATCTTGTCAGATATACCGAATATAATACAGAAGAGTGGAACCATCAAAAATAGCAAGAGGAATATGAATTCTTCAGAAAAAAAAAAAAAAAATGCCTTTGGTTACTGCCAGCAAGGTCCTGATTTTATTTTCTCAAACTGAACAAAATTTCTTGACAAAACTTTTCACAGATATGCCCAGCAATTTAGCCCGCTGCTTATCAGAGTAAAAGATTGGTCCTCAGGGTATTTCTCTAAATTTATATTTATCGTTGTGCAGCTGAGGCCATACTGCATTTTCGCAGTTCCAAGAAACATCTCCTACACAATTAGGATCCTTGTTACTTCCCAAACCCTCGTGCCCGGCCGGTTTGTCAGTCGGCACCTTTGGGCTGTGAGCTGCAATCACTTCCACAGCCACACGCTCTGAGCTCACCAGCAGTGGCTCCAGACCCCAGAATTGGCAAGGACCAAACTTAACTCTTTAGAAGCAGCCACACTCAGGCAAATACCTTGGTACTGAACGGGAACTGATGCAAAGAAAACAATCAGCATCATCACCTGGTCACCGATGAGGGCAAGTCAGCTCCTTGGTGGCACGGGGCACATCCAGCGTGCCCTAGTACACTCCTACCCATGTCACAAACCTCCTGTGGGTTATTTCCATCCTCACACGCTCCCCAAATGCCACCACAGGAGCAGTGCTGGGGATGGCAGCAGGACAGGGCACGCGGCCTTCCCTCACCTGCCGCCGGGCCTGCACCCAAAACGTGGCCACCTCAGGGCCGGGGGCATGGCAGCATCACCGTAGCAGCTTAACCTGAGGAGCAAAGGATGCTGGAGCACACAGCTGGTGGTGGGGCAGTAAGAGAGCTTCAAAATCTGACAACCTGGGAATTTGCATGCAATCCCACCCACAAGGATGACAAAGGGCCGTCAGGCTGCGGGGCCCTACCCCGCGCTAGGCCCGTGGGGCAAGGCCACCTGCTGGGAGCACAACACCTCGGTGGCTGTGGTGCCACCACCTCAGGGCTGCTTCATCTCACCCGAGCCCTCCCCGGGGCTCCTCTGTCTGCCTCACAAGTCCTGGTCACATCCCAGAGAAAGGCACCAGGGCTACGGAAAGAGTTAATCTCTCGGAGGCTTACAGATCGCAGAGAAAAGCGGCTTGCAGCGTACCCCCTGCTTTACTTAGCTGGAGATGCTGCCTAAAATAGAAACGCAAGCCTTGCCAGCAGTCTATACGTTATGTTATATATGTCTCAGCTGATGCAAAAGAAGGGGCAGGCACTAACCCACATGGGACCTTCCTCATGGGCACAGGCAGGCTTTTCTGCTCCTGGGCGTTGCTGCACTGGGACCTCCAAAATCCCCACCAAGAGCTGCTCCACTGCACGAAAACAGCTCTCCCCACAAAGCCCCAGACCCATCGGGTCCCAGTGAAAAAAAAATCCAGCCCTAAATCTTTAAATACCTTCATGTCAGTGCTGTTTCACCCGCCATGGCCCTCCTTTAAAGCTTCGGGCCTGCCCATCGCAGTCTACCACAGCGAGCTCTGAGGGCTCCTTGTCCCGAGCTCAGCCATCCCAGCGAGCACACTGCCAGTGAGATGTTCCCGACAAGGCAAGGGTAATACTCCATAAAAACTGGTTTTAACTGGAAACAAGCATCCAAGGCTGCACGGCCCTTTGGTGCCAAGGTTGACAGTGGGGTTAGGACAACCTGGCCATCTGTGGGTTGTTGCAGAGTAAGACCCATTTCCACCCAGGGTCACAAGAAATTCAGCCAAACGACAACAGAAAAAACATGGTTCCTGCAGCAGCTCTTCCTCCAAAAGCATCTATTTTTAGCCAGAAGCATCAATTGCTACAGCTTGCCATCTACAACAGCCCAAACGTGCAAACTCCTGCCACACGCAGCAGGGCCAACGCGTTGCCCCTCGGTATCACCACGGCCCTGCCACCCGGCCCCGCTTTGCAGCGAAAGGACGGCGCAGGAAGGGAAGGAGGAGGTGCCCAGCCTTGGCCATGCCCAGGTAACGTGCCATATTCCCCTCCTACAGCTGGGGTAGAGGAGCTGCAGGAAGGCAAAGGAACATGCCCGAGGCCATACAGCACGGCAGTGGCAGAGCAGAGACCCGGCAGCACGCTCCTGGGCCGCCGCTGTCACCATGACACAAACCCGTCCTGCTCGTAACACGGCAGTTATTACACAATTTGGGGGGAGTTTTCCTCAAGCTTCCTAACTTCTGAGAAACTTCAGCTAAGAGACAAATCAATGCACTTGGCCATGACAGCTCTGATTACATTTAATTATGAGATGCACGCTGAACACAACTACCACAGCCGTTCGGAAAGACACACGTTGCAAACGCAGCCCCCTGCTCGCCGCCACAGCCGCGTGATTACCACCACAGAGCACAGAGAGGCACAATGCAGGCAGAACACACACGGACATGCAGGCAGGCACTGCACACAAAGAGCAGCCTGTCCCCAGTCAAAACCAGCAGTCACGAAATACAGAAGCCGAGGAACGACATCAAAATGAACTGAACAAGACGTAAGAGGGGCTCCAGTCACAAATTACAGCAACGACGACAAAAAACTTACATGGATTTGGGGCAATTTTCCTTCAGACATTAGACACAGCGGTCGGGCTGTGGACCGAATACCTGATCCGAAAAGAAATATAAGCACATTATGCAAACAGACGGGGGCAGGAGGCAGGTGAACACACAGCTCTGAACAACGTGCACCCCCAGGGTGAGCAAGCGCCTCTGCATCCCCCCCGCGGGGCTCGGGCAGGGCAGAGCTTCATTCACCACAAAGCAGAAGCCAGCGCCGTGCCGCTGCCACCCCGGGGGAAAAGCCAAATGGCAGGACAGAGAAGAGCCATCACGTCAGTGACCTCTGAGCTGTCCCGGCCCCCTTTTCACTTGTCATGTGAGGTTTAAAACAGAGGTGGGAAATATCCGGGGGACTGGGGGGGGAGGAAGCCTATAAGGAAATGAAAGCAAGCCCTCGTCAGCCTAAGGACAGAGCCTTAAAATCACAGCGAACGCAGGTCTAGCATGGCCATCCCGACACGTATGCTTTTTCTGAAGCATGGGAAGAGGGAAATGCACCCCTTCCCCGCGTCACGAAGGGTGCCTGAATCTTTAAGGCAGCGAATTGCCGCTCAGGAGGAATGGACTTTTTATGGACTGTGTGAGACGGGGTTGCTATGATACAGTCAGAGGCATTTTCATGAATCCTGTGGCAAATAACATCGAATCCTGCTTAAGCAGACAAACAGCAAGTCGGGTCTCCCATCACCCAGCCTTAGCAAATACACAGGAGCAATCACTGAAAGAGATTTTATGCGTTCGAAATATCCTATCTGCATACAAATGACCATTAGTCTTGGGGCCGTGTTTTCCGGAGGGTCAGTGCTGTGATTTAGCTGAAGGGATGGCCCCTCTTCCCCCGGCCCTGGGCTTCAGCAGCCCCGCAAAGATGAAGAGCTCAACATTTGCAAAACGGGGGTGAATTACAGGGGTAATGCCCCCAGGGCTGACCCCACAGAGCCACAAGCATAACCCGAGTCATCCCCCGGAGCTCAGGGGGAAGGAAAGCTCCACCGCACACAGCTATTTTCCAGCGTGCAAATTACACCGTGAATTTTGCAAGCACGGTCACTTACGAGCACAGGGGATCTACCGCAAGCGACAGGTACGCTGTCACCCCAAAAAGCAGCCAAAGCAGGTCGTCCCGGATTGAGCCGCTCCTGAAAAGTACAGCAAGACAGAGCGGTTCGCCTTGCTCCTGCTCCCCAGGCTGCTGGAGGCTCAACTGCAGGCTTGGAAAATGCAAAACTGGGGGTGCAAGGCTACAAAAGCAGGGTTGGGGCAGGTGGCTCAAGGCCCTGCTCGAAAAGGTGGCCACTGAGGACTGTGGGGTGGGAAAACAAGATCGAACTGATCGAGCAAAAGCTCCAGCCCTGGCTCACTTGTCACGCTCCTCTCTCTCTCCCTGAAGTCCAGCCGGGCGCCCCACACAGTGAGAGCAGCATTGCTAACACCACGCTCCAAGTTTTCTGCGCTGAACTTTCACGGTGCTCTGCATAAACCTTACTGCCTGCGAGCCCACCAGCCTCTGGGAGAACAAAAAGCAGAGAAGTGGCAATAAAATCACATCGATTCTCTCAAGCGCCTTCCATCGTGGGGAAAAAAAAAAAAAAAAAGGACAAAAACCACAGTAATTTCCAGCAATCTCTGGATTTCCAGCAACCCCTGGTCCCCCAGCAGCCTGCCATCCCGCAGCTACACCAAATGCCACCACTGCAACCAGAAGGGGCTCGCAGGAGGCAGCGCCCGGACACAGCGGCCCCACACACACGCGGTAAGGCACACCGCCGCGGGCACCCCGCCACGCATCGCCCCAGATGCACGAGCTCCGGACCAAGGAATGCACTTGCTCGTGCTAGAAAATCACCATAGGTGCCGAGCATTCCTTGTAGAAATCATATTGAAAGGTAAAACCTTCACACCAGAGCTCTAACCTTAAGGAAAACAGACATTCAGCCACAGTTGCATCCTATTTTTAACTTGCTGGTTGTTTGTTTTTTTTTTTTTTTTGCTTTGTTTTTCTCATTTTTCCACCCTTGCTCCTCCGAATCACTGTCACTTAAAACCGTTTCGCCGAAAGGACTGTTTTGGCTGTTGTTTGATTGATTCCCTTTCCTTGGTGATCTTTGTTCATTTATTACATTTCCAAGAGATCCTGCAACCTCCGAAACTAACGACATCACAGAGCTAACAGGAAAATAAAGCAAATTGGAGCTGTTTAACAAACTGAACCATCCTCAGCATTCAAATGATTTTTTTTTTTTTTTTTTACGAAAGATTCACTCAATCACCTCCGGAGGGAAGCGGATTCCTCTCCCACAGACAGCTACAAGTGAAGATGGGGACGCAGAGCCAGCAGGCACCCGAGTGGCTGTGCCGGGCTGGTGTCACCGGGTTTGGGCATTTCTGGCCATTAAATGGGCTACTGCCATTAAACACCTCTTGTCAGCTCAGGTGGCCAAATGTCACCACCCTGGGACTCGGGAAATTTTTTTTCCTCTCTTATTTACAGCTAAAGACAGTTTCAAAGCACCAGATTCACAGCATTTGTTTAACTTAATTTCCAATCATGCCACCAGCCAAAAAGAACTCTGCTCCTAACCAAGTCCAGCTCCGCATTTAACTTGCAGCAGACACTCACATGGAAACAGCTGAGTCTCCATCTCTAAGCTCCATCCAAGTCCTTATGAATCAATTACTTGATTTTTTTTTCCCCCATGCTTAGTAGAAGACATCAGATAGAAAAATACAGCTGGAGTTGGCACCAACTAGTTAAATTAGCAAAGCAACCTAATTCCAGTGAACGTTAGCAAGAGATGTAAACATTTTCAAACTACAGTTATATTAATACATATTTTGAGCAATTCTGATTTTTCCAAAGGGGAAAATAACACAAAAAATATATATATATAGCCATAAGATTTCTAACAGAAACACTACTCACATACAGAGACATATTTCCAAGAGGAAAAGGCATTGCTCTTTTCAGACATTCCCTTCAGATCCTCGCTAAACTTCATGCTCTGAAGCTCGAGCCCCCCAGCCAGCTCTGCTTTCATGCCGTAAACATTGCAATTTCGGTCCAGACATCTTCCAACAGAAGGACCTCTAACTACTGGACACCTTTTCAGCAAGCCTATAATATGCAGCTTAGCACTTCATTTTCCAGAAAATCAATGTAAATAAAGTCAAGCAAAACAGCCCATCTCAAAATCTCATCATCCTTAAGGTGGGCAAAGATTTTTCTTACATACATTACCAAAAATAATATATAGAAATGCACACGCACAAAAGAAAGCTAAAACACAATTTCTACAGGAATCAAAGCAAACCCCAACCCCTCCGTATCTGTTGCTTTAGCAAAGAAAAACAAAGCATGCATCCCCTTTTTATCTTTGATTCCTCCTTCCCAATTTGCCAAGACAGAAAAGACGTACAAACAGAAAAAAAAGCCCAGCAGTTATGTTTCGATCCCTCTCACATCTTTAAAGAAAGGAGCAGGTTATATCAGTGGGGACGTAGAATTTGGAGGCTTTGGGGCTGAATATTGAGAAATCAAGTCAGATCATCAAGGCAACACAGATAAATACAGAAATCAGAGATTGTCTCCCCTTTTTGTGCCTGAATGTTATTTTAGCAAAGATTTAATCCTTTAATAGGATTTCTCATCCCCCCCCCCTTAAAAATGTCCAGAGCTCGATTCAATTGCACACACCACCTCTCACCTGGCAGCTACATGGTTACTCTCACAGACATTGCACATTAACTGCTTGCTAGAAATTTCGAACAAAATGACTTATTATTAACTTGAGTCTATATTTTAAAGGAAGCAAAACAACACAGGCAGTGCTTATTACAGAAAGATATTTTCACTCTGCTTCTAACTCAATATGGATAGCTCTATCTCCACAGCACAGCACGATATATGAATGGATCATTACTATTATTTATCACATTTAAAACCCAGGCAAAAGCAGCTACACTTACAGGCATACTTAAAAGACAAGACATGACAAAAGATTTAGGGAGAGATAATATACCAACGTCATACATATCACAGCGAGGCCATGTTGAAGCTCAACGCGTTTCCCCCCTCAGTAAGAAATCTCTCTCTCTTTCTCTCTCTCTCTCTCTCTCTCCTTTCTCTCTCTCTCTCTCGCTCTTGCTCTCTTGTTGAATTGCTAGTGGAAGTAGTAGCCCCCAACAGCTCAGGAGAAAAAATCCATTTAACGAGTGCCCAGGAAGAACATGAGTATGACATTCACAAGCAATAGCACCACAATCACTGCAAAAACGACCACCGTTTGAACATCCAAGGTCATGGTGCAATGCAGAACACTGTAGTGTTCGAGATGTGGGGCTGGTAGATTTGGAGAAGTCAACCTCTGCTCTGTAAGACTGTCCATACATCCACCATGCTAGAATAAAGGAGAAAACTGTTCCTGGTTTTGGTTTTGCTCGGAATGCTTTGTGGTCTGCTTTGAGTTTATCCCCCTATCTGCTGTCTCTAGCTCATTCTGGAGCCCGCTAAGTGAAGCATCATCACAACCAGTGAGCACTAAAGATGCAAAATCCTTCCTTTAGGAAAAGAAAGCGAGCGCTGTCTGCAAGCTTCTCTCTCTCTCTCTTCCCCCCTCTCTCTCCCGGTCTCGCTCTTGCTGGCTGGCTTGCTTTTTAATTCGTCAAGCCAGTGCAGATAAGAAGCCTGTGTGAGTGTGACAGCTCTGCAAGCTGCTGCGGCTGCATCTCTCGGTGCGAGGCGGACCCTTGCGCATACAAATCAGCTCCAGTGACCAGGCAGCGAAGGGATCCTGGCTGTCAGTCAAACGCAAAAGGAAGCGCTGGCTCCATAAATACGCGCATCTTCCGCCCGCCGTGACGGGGAGCGCCATGCAGGCATGTCTGCCCGGCTGCTTTTGCGGCGGTTCGGGGGAAAAAAAGAGCCGTGCGTGGGGCTGGGAAGCCGCTGCGGCGGTCGGGTGCCGGTGCTGAGCTCCAGGAGAGGCGTCTCCAGGCTTTCTGTGCGATGCAGATCCCGCTCCCCGCCGGCGCTGTGCGGCGGGGACACCTCTGCCCCGTCTGCACCGCCCGCGCGAAGCTTCGGATGGGAAATATTAAAGACCTGCAAGCAGAGCCCGTGCTGCTCGGAGCCTGCTCACGTCAGGGCTGGGAGCAGGAGGAAGAGCCGGGAAGCAAAGCAGCCGAGCTAACGACGAGGCAGCCCCTCGCAACGTGGAAATTCGCTGTGAGCCTGTAATGGGGGAATTTTGTAGGGGGAAAATCACTTCTCAGCTCTGCGCAGCGCTGTGCGCACCAGCCTGTCACAAGCACATCGCAAAGCCTCGCCGCTCAGCACCGCACTGCTTTGCTTTGTAAACTGAATTCCGACTCCACAGATAGAGCTGCACGGAGGCAGAACAGGGTGGGGATCTTTATTCCTTCCACAGCAACCAGCAATGCTGATTCCTACGTTAAATTCACGCACGCACTCAACATTTACAGTCCAGATGCCAGTTGCTACCCCAAACCTCGCTCTCAGGTCCCAGCCCCAGCAGTTACCTTGGAGAGGCATTGCACACACACAGTAAAAGATGCGCTCAGCTGGAAAAAGCAAATGATTTTACAGGCAGAGACAAACAGAGCAGTGCTGCGAATGCCGATGCGTTACACACCACAATGTGCACATGGGGGCTGCTCATGGGCGCGTTCCAGGAGCGCTGCCCCGCACAGCACACCCGGGGCACTCGCGCACAGACACGGAGCCAAAATGCACCAAACGAGCCCTTGCTCTGGTCTCTGTCAAGAGCTTGGGAGGACTTTGGTGTTTGACACCTGAGCAGACATGGCCGGTGGTGTTTTTCCCCTCACAGCATCCTTCCAGGGCAGGTACCTTTGTTATCAGGAAGGATCAGGTCAGGTTATGCTCCTACCCCACCTTACCCCTCAGACCCATGCTACACCCAGCCCCTTGCAGCAAGGCTCATTTTATTTCCTCCCTCTGCTGGAAGGCTCCCTCCAAAGGAGCATGCTTTGTCTATATTTACCCCAAAAAGCCTTCAGAGGAGAGATCGCCCAGGGAGGCAATGACGGGGGCTCTGCTGTGCCTTCCTTCTGTTCAAACTGAGTCTCCCTTCTACAAGAGGACCGTGAGGGGAGACTTTTCACTTGCACGTTTACAAAAAACTGCTCGAAACCCGCCCCTGTCCACATGTGTCAGCACTTGTCAGGCTGTGCCCAGGTGACGGATCCACTGCAACACCGGGCTCCACACCTGCACTTCCCATCACGTATGCATTTTTAGGATAAGCACTCCGGTCTAAACTTGCATTAGACAGGCAATCAGAACAGCAACCAAATTGTAGACGTGGTGCATTTATTGTAGTCACCATCCCTTCCCAAAATAATTCGGGTAATTTTCCAAAGCCCAGCTCTGAACTCCTGTGAAAGCCCAGGAAATTCAGTTTTGCTCTCAGCAATAACAGCGACCCCTCCAAAACCTGCAAGGGGCCCAGATATAGAGGCACCTTTATGGCCAGTCAATCTTTTCCTCTAAACTGGAACGAGCATGGAAGGAGGCTCAGGCTCAGCTTTACTTCTACGGAAAGCCATGCGGAGGTTTTCTCCTTTCTCCCGTCTCCGCAGACGCCTCTGCAGGCACAGCCTGTGCCGTTCGCATCCTCCCACCACCAAGAACGGGAGCCTTGGTGCCCCCGCGTGTAGGATCAGGGTGGAGGGGGACAAAAACCGGGCAGGTAAAAGCAGCAGGGGCCTGAGAAACATCCAGAAAAACAGTGCAGCAGCTACCACACATGCTCAATAGCCACTTCCGTAGCTGAAAAAAAAAAAAAAAAAAAGAGGATTTCATTCCCAGCGATGTGCCTGGCAGCTCTCAGGCAGTCATCCTGCAAGCGCTGAGCCACTCAGAGCGGAGGGGAGGGCAGAGATTATAAATAGAGGATCCGAAGCCAGCCCCCTGCCTGCACCGCTGCCAGCCGCAGGCAGGAGGTCCCCCCCAGCCCTCACCCCACATGCAGCTCGTGCGTCACCAGCAGCTGGGCGATGGCTGCGGGGACCCCGCCGCCGTCCCTCCCTGCTGGCCGCAGGGGCTGGAGGAGATGCCCGAAGGCTCCGTCCTCCCCGTGCCCCCCTCCGGAGCGAACGCCCCAAAATATCCCCGAAACATCGGGCGGGGAACTGCACGCGGATGTAAATAGCGGGCTCCCGGGAAGGCTGGGTGTGGATCGGGGTTGATCAGCACAAACAGATTTACTGCAGAGAGGCTCCCGTTTAAATTATTCAGAGTATTCCCGGTGGTACTTGCTGCCTTATATAATTTCCCATGCCTTCCGCGTGCGCTAAATGTTAATTTTACTAGGGAAATGGATGATACTTTCTCTTGGAAGCCTCGCTGCAAAGGAACACCTACACATCAGAGGTTTATATAAAACCACCCCGAAGTTTAACTTGATGTAATGCTTTCTGAGAAGTTCAGTCTAATCTTCTGGATAGAGTTAAAGTAAGGAGCAGGAAGAAAAGGCGTGTAACAGTTACATAAAATGCCACCTGCCCTTGCAGCACAGCACACGCCCCGACATCACAGCAGCTTTCGGGAGCGTGGTTTGTAACACAAGGCCAGGGATGGCTCCTTCTGCGTGAGGAAACAGCTCTGAACTCCAGCAACCCTCCACCAGTCACACCAGTAAGGACGGGGTCGGGACTTCCACCGACACACCACAGACCTACAGAGAGGTAGGTGTGTGGAGCCGTACACACACGGACACAGACGGTGTTTTCTGGACTGCCAAATCAATCAGAAAGGCCACCCTCGTAACGTTAATTGCGATAATGGCAATTCTGAGGGCTGCCCCTGCAGCAGGTGATGCCAGCCTCCAGCCCGTGTGCGCGGCGCCGTGTGCTCAGCCATGTCCCACGACTCCCTCCTATGGATGTCTCAGGCAATTAGCGCAACCCAGCGCTCCCAGCTTAACGAGAGCAGCTACAGCTCGGGAGCAAGGGCTGAGGATTTGCACGCTGAAAGGTCCAACACCCAGCTCCCGCTGCCAGGGGCACCGTCTCTGCACGAGCCGGCAGGACAGCCCAGAGGCCGGCGGCAGCACGGGGCTTTCAGCTCCGGTTCCCTGCTCTGCTGTAGATCCCCTGCACAAATTAACACCCTACGCTGCAGCAGCCCCTCGGACATGCAGAGGCATCTGTGCTTTCCTGACACCAGCTCCACCTTCCACGAATGGCAAAAAACAAAGCTCTCACAACCCCGAGACAGTCCCACGAGTGACCCACCGCAGCGGGCTGAGCTCGGGGATTTGCCGCGAGCACCGCAGCTCTGCCGGGCCCAGAAACCACGCTCAGCAGCCAGCCAACAGAGAGAGAGCTTCTGGTGAATCCGTGAAAGTTTCCAACAGATCTTGGGGCTGCTCGTGGTGCTGAGTGGGAATATAATGATGGGGGAGTTGGTCTGGACCAGGGGCAATCAGCTGCTGGCGACCTTTGGTCCTGAGCAGCTCCAGCTCCTTCTGCCGTGCTCCCGCGTGGAGCACAAGCCACATCTCAGACCTACAGGGTGCCAGGAAAGGAGTTTGAACTTTTTGTTTGATCCCAGGAATGCTGCCCATGAGGAGGAACGAGCAGCAGTGGTACCCGGGGATGTGTGGGCAGGGGACGTGCTGCTGCTCCTCTGCCGGGCACGTCCTCCTGGCTGCTGCCTTGCCAGGCTCCGGGCTGGGGTTTGAGGCATCGGCTCTATCAGAGATTATGCAAGGACCATCAAATGCACGCTGGTTTGCTAAATCTAGCCAGGAACTAGTTCAGGGCTTCAGAGATTAAGGGCTAGTGGGATTACGATTTGCTAAACTTCCCCAGAAGGATGATTTTCTTCAATACGATTATCTGCACAGATGTGGGCTCGCGGTGCTGATGCTGGAAGCTAACGTTACATTTTCCCGTTGCCCACGTTACATCTTCCAGTTGTCTGCTGTTCCTTGCCTGCCCACTCCATCTTTCAAACGCAAGGTTTCCTCACTGTCCACATCAGTTTGGGACTTTCTTCCATTAACTTCTCTCTTCTGCCCTTCTTACCTTTCCTTTTGCTCTACCTACCTCCCTTAAAAGTTTCCACTTCACCTCGCCCTCTGTCCCACAGCAGCTCCAGTGTCCTCTACCAGAGAGAGGAACCCGAAAGCAAGGTGGTGAGGTGACAGCAACAGCTCAGCCTCGGCCAGCCTCTTCCCTGTGAACTGCATGAGATGCTTTAGCAAATTCACAGCATAGCTAGACAAGCAAAGGATTCATTTAGAGAACTAACATAAAATGCAATTATAGAAAGACAAAGGGGAAAGAAGGAGAAGGAGAGGGGGGCAAGGATAAGATGATGATCTCAAAAGCTGCAAGGCAGAAATAGACTTCAGAGGGAGAACTGCTGAGGAGAAGGCTGAGATGAGAGCCTGCAAAGCAGTGGAAGGGGAGAGAAGGCAGATGGGGAACGCAGCAGAGCATGACCCATGAAGCAAGCCGCTCTTGCAGCAAGGCTGAGAGTGCAGGACAAAGCACAAGGTACATTTCTAAGCCCACTTCTGCAATGTTTGGAGAGCGCCGTGCACTGCTGGAGGTTGACTCGGCTGTGCTGCTTAACCTGCACGAGCGCCTGGCCAAGAGCGCTACACAAAGCTCAGGGGCTACGGGGATGGACCTGAGCAGCTCCAGGTCAGTGCTCTCAGTATTTCGTGAAACCAAAAACCAAGAATTTCACCTCAAGATGGGAAGCACCACTCTGAACTTCAGAGGTCACCCGTTGGTAGATGTGCTACATACACAAACGTACAGAGCCCAGGCCAGCTGCAGCAGAGGAACTCTTTCCCATTCTTCGCCTGTTCTAATTTTATCTCGGCAAACAAGAAGTGTTATGCAACACAGTGATGTCCCCAGTGCAGAGATCAATTTATTTCTGACCATTTTGTTTAATACAAAGAGCCAGACAACCACCACAGGAAGCCCAAGGAGGTTGCGAGGTGCTTGTGCAGCAGCCCTCTTAAAAACCGACCACACTCCAGATGCAGGAGTCTCAACGCAAAGGGCAGCAGGGACATGTCTGACACTAACCTGCTGGCCTTGGACCACTTCTGGACACCTCAGTTAATGCTGGTTTCTTCTACAAACGGATCCAGCATCTCAGCAGGTTGTGCTCTGTTGAATTAAATCACTTGCATGATGCTGGGAGGGGGAGATAAAGCTGAAGCCATGTCACTGGGGTCTGACCCGGTGCCCAGAGGCTTCTTGCAGGGCACCCTGATGGGGTGTCACCTGCATGCCGGCACGGTGACGGCGCACACAGAGCTGCAAGGCTCTGCCCAGAATTTGGTGTGCCACAACGAGAAGCCACGTGCTGGTATCACCAGGTTTCACAGCGTTTGTAACACTACGCAAATCCAAGCTCAGATGGCGTGGGGAGAGCACCCGGCCGGGGGGTTGATTCCATTGGGCTTGGCAGGATACCACTGAGAAAAAGGAAACTTCTATTTTTAAGTTTATGTGAACTTAAAGCATTAAGAAAGACTAAAATCTCATGCCCCCGGCAATCGTGTTGTTTTCCCTTCTACGTACATCTGCTCCACATCCCAGCTGGAACTGTAGAGACATCTTCAGACTCTCAGTTTGGGAAAAGAAAAAAAAAGAAAAAAAAAAAAGCTTCAAATCCAGCAGAAATCAGACAAGGTAACATCAATTACCCTGGTCACAGAAAAAGACTGCAGGGGCTGAGAAAGTTCAGTTTAGAAGCTGACCCATCAACGTCCAGACGTTCGTTGTAACCTTACATAAGCTCTCTTTTGTCTGAAAAACTGGCCCCGAAACACGCACAGACATTTACTTCTTAAGTTTACATCTCAGGCTTAGGGGCTTGCACTTGAGCTTGGGAATAAGACCAAAAAGCCCAAAGCCCAACCTGCAGAAAAACTCAAGACAAATCCCTTGCTTCCACCGCTCCCCCCCAGGCATGCTTACGGGAACTCCAGCGCTTCTGAAATTAAATTGTGGAGGTCTTCACAACCACACACCCCTGGACAAAGTGGTAAGTGGAAAAAAAAAGCCATCACCCAGGAGAAACTACGGCACTAAACCCAGGGTCAGTGTCCCCGATGCAGTCCCTGAGCAAACCTGCTGCACAGAAGCAGAGAAGAGAAAGCTCTTCCCCAGGAGGATCAAAGGGTGTATGGCAGTTTTGACACAACCCAGGAAGATCCTTTGAAACCCAACATGCCGCATTTCCTACACAGTTAAAAAGCAACCCTAAAAGAGTATTTTCACCTGCCCGAGCCTGCGGAGGTCCAGCAATTAGCAGAGCAAGAGCGAGATGCTGGGCAGCATGGAAACGGCACGACCCACGAGGCACACGCTAGCAGCCCTGTCAGAAACGGTGTGGGCCAAGGGGCAGAAGAGAAAAGGAAGTTTCCAGCTCTGTTTTTCTGCCTGACCTTGCAGAAAACGTGGGTTTAATGAGCAGCAGCATTCCTGCACGAGGGCTCGCTGCTCTCTGTGGATCAGACCATCACCTCGGCGCACCATGAGAAACACAAAGGCTTACAAACCTGGGAGCCCTGACGCACTGCTTGCTGGTGGGGCTGCAACTTCTTTCTGCTGCTCAGTCAGCCAGAGCCTATTCTGAGGGAAACAGCAAGTTTTCCGCCGTGTGTAATTAGGGAAGCAGAGCCCAGGCACGATGCTGTGACTTACTGAGGGTCACGACACGGCGCTGTGGCAGGCAGGAGCAGAAGGCACGGCCCTGCTTCAGGCAAGAAGGGTAAGGAAGGGAAGAAGTCACCTCCAGCTCCTTGCAGCCCTCCTCAAACCCCTTCTGCCACTCTGGCAGTTTTAGCTGCCCTGGATTGCTCCTTGTCAAGATATTGAGGAAAGAAAAAAAACATCTGATTAAGAGGCTGACCCACGGGTCTCATGTTCTTCACACAAATTAACCTAGAGCTTGAGACTTACTTTATATAAATCATTTTCTCCATCTCTCTGCTTCCCCCCCAAAAAGGAGAGGGAATAGCCTATTGAACCTGACACTCACGTAATGAAGAAAACAACGCAAGACAACCTAATGCAGTCGGAATTCCAGCAGGATCTCCGTAGGTACAGGAATAGAACACGAAACACTCCTTGTTATCACCCATAACATCAGCATCAAAAGCGAAAAAGAGATGTCCGGAAAGCTGCAGTCTGATTTACCGCACGCCCAACGTTATCTCGGGTTAAACCCAAGGAATCCTGTAGCATGGCAGCCAGCTGAACAAAAAGCACTTCTGCATCCAAAGCCAACCCTGGGGGCTCAGGGGGAGATAACCAGAGCTGCGGAGCAACAGGCACTGGGGATTTCACAGCCTGGAACTACTGCCCGGCACCACACCTCTGCCATCCTCCAGCAACATTCCTCCTTCCCCGGCCACGTTACATAACAGGGAGCGTTATTTATTTATTTCTTGATAAGATGCCTTTTCATAACAATAGGAACTATTGGAGACTGAGATAACTTGATGAATTTTTCCTATTATCTAAGAGCTTAGTCACTCAGGGAATTAGTCATGTTCAAAATAACAGCCCGGCTCAAAGAGATTCAGAGCAACCGTTCTGGAGCAGAAGCAGCTAATGTCATAAATACATTAAGATGTTAGCTTGAAGCATTTCGGAGATTTTTCAAGAAGTCTTTAAAAAAGAAAAAAAAAAAAAAAAAGAAAAAACTCTCTGCCCGCACAAAAGGCAATCGGGTTCTCAGCAGTTCAAAACCCACCGGGTTGTACCAAGTGTGCTGTGCTCCAGCACCGAAACCTCGAAGCAGGAGGGACAGGGGGACTTGGTGGCTTTGCAGTGAGCGCATCCTGCCCGATGCTATACCAAATCCTGTTTTGTATTTCTACAGTACCCTCCAAGCAATGGTCTCGAAGGGTTTTCCAGACATCCCCGGTGAATCGTGGAGGTATCCCAGGAGGCAGGGAAGTTATCGTCACGCCTGTTCCCCAGCAGGTAGGCAGCGGGGCACGGAGCCACCGTTTGCTCGTGGGACTAGAGCCAGGCCTCCCCCTCGCCAGCCCTGGGACTGACACAAGGGCACTCAGCAGCATAAACTGGTATTTATCCAAGTGGTTTTATTTTGTGTAGCATCTCCTTCTTAACCTGGACGTTTACTGCGCGCTCTTACAGCGATGCCAGTGGGGGGCTTCACAGACAGATTGTAGAAGCCCAGAACTGGAAGTGAACTGGGAAACAGAACAGAAACCACAGCGGAGAGAAAAAATCCCCCCGAGAAATGCACTTGGTAGCACGGACGTAAGCCTTTGGGAGCTGTATGACATTGCAGCACGTGCAGAGCTCTCACAACCCAAATACCAACCTTCAGTGACAACAGATCCCAGGATGAGTGGGACGAAACTTTCCAAAAGCCACTCTTGTAGGAACGGCCCCGCTTGCTTAGGCTGCAGAGTGCAGCGATGACCGACCAGACAGCTCCCCTCCACCTCTGGGGGAGCGCAGGGTACTCTGGGCCTCCCAGACCCCAGTCTTTGCCAGTGCCTGGACACAGAAAGACCCTTTCCCCATCCCATGCCAGCCTGGCTTCCCCCTCCCCACTGCATTTGCTTATCCAGGGTTTCAAAAATGAAAATCCAACCCAATCTGCTTTCTTGCCCTTCTCTTCTCCCGACTTCACACTGAGCTTTTTGGGATTATGGAATGCAGAGAGTCTTTCTACTCTAAATATGCTTCGATTTGCAGCCTGGCAAGTGGAGGGGAATCAGTAAGGAAAAATGGAAGGAAGTTTTCTGCCTGCTGACCTGCCCTGTGCACGGACATCGTCACGGCTCCTCGCATTTGGCGCCTTTATGCGCTGAAATCTTTCCCAACGTTGTGGTGATTTCCAATAGCTTACTTTCTGCTTCTGACAGCGACGTAAAATTTCAACCACAAATTGATTTTAAACGTTTGATCAACATGCGCTGGAAAAATAGGGCTGCTCGTGGCTGAAAAAGAACAAACCAGGATGCTATGTACTGAAGCTAATGGCTGCGCTCACTTGGACTTTCACAGGCACAACATTAAGTACAGATTTAGACTCTATGTGTGGAAGTAAAAATGAAGAGGCAGGCTCGTTTTTCCTTTAATAAACACAAAGGCTTGGGGAAAAAAGCTCTGTCCTTATCAGATTAAAAAACCCTATTCCAGAAAAGGCTGTGTTGTGGCGTGATTTAAACCAACTCGTTTCATTATCATGCCCGATCAATATTCTCTGTGCAGACCTACCCGAAGCATCACCACGCTTGCAATGCTGATCAGATGTGGAGATTTATTCTCATCACTACCAGTGACAATTAGTTTCATCTTTCAGGGTTAAAAACAGATACTAGCGGAGTTTAGCAACTTAGTACCAATGAAGCATGTAAAATACCCTCATGGGAAGCTAGCATAATTGGCAAAAGATTAATTGTTTAAAAAACGGAAAGCAGCACATGCAAAGGAGAAAAAAGGAAGCCCCGACAGCTTAATATTATGGAATAATAGCTAGGTTTGAGGGGCTAATTTAGAAATAAAGAACCACCTGCCATGAGAACAAAAGGTACTATCGCTTGTAAAATATAGTGACATGCTTCTTAGAGATGACTAAGAGAGCGGGTCCGATTCTTTAACCCAAGCAGGGCTGAGGGACAGCAAGCAGCCCTCCAGGAGCCCCGTGCAGTGCAGCACCAGCCCCAAATCTACCTTCAGAGCACCGTGCCCGAGCAGAGCCAAGCCCAGGGGTGCTATCCAAAATAAACTCCTACTGCTGCTCTTTCAGAGACGTACATAAAATAAAGGGGGAAAAGACAATCCAAAAAACGTATTCAGAGGCTCGGAGCTCAAGAAAATTGGCCCGGTGTTCTCAGGGTAGGGCTCCTGCCATATGGCAGGCAGCCTGGTGCGTGCGAGCGGGCCGGCCGACCTTCGCTGGGGAGCAACAGGAGCAAAACCACTTCGCATTTCTACAGCCCGTTTTAGCCAGGAGACCGAGATGGTAACGCTCACACTGACTCGGGGAGATGCAGCTACTTCTAGCGTGGGACGCCTGGTTTGTTTAGCAGGGCACGCCAATACAATCCAGCAAGAAGTGCTCTGAAAAGCAGAGGGACTCACCTACGGTAACAGCAAGCAAAATCTGACATTGATGGAATGGAACTACCTGCGCTGGCACGTGGCCAGGACACCTGGTCCAGCCATCCTGGCCTTGAAAAAAAAAAGAGAGCAGAGTTTGGGTGGACCAAACACCACAGCAGGACCCTGGGCTCGCAGCACAGCCAGGCTCTTTGCCCCCTGCATCCCCTGGGCCGCAGCGAGCGGGCTCCCTGCTCGGAAGCTGCTGCAGAGAGCTCTGCTGGATTCACCTCACGTGCTGCCGTTCTCTGCTTTGTGATCCTTTTTTTTTTTTTCCCTTAATTTCAGATGATAAAGAGATACACGGAGAATCTTCAAATACTGCTGAGGTTGTAAAACTGGCACGCAAAATGCAGAAGCCACGGCCCTCTCTCTTTTATTTTTCCCTTGGTAGATGGAGCAGCGTTGGGAAATTCCTGGGCAGAACCTGCCTCAAAATCAATCCCCAGCGTTTGACTCCCCCCCCCCCCAAAAAAAAAAAAAAAGATTTAAATTACAGGCTATTCAGCAAGCACTACAATTTCTGTCTAACAGAAGGCAAAGATTAGTCTGATCAGAACAAAATAACAAGGTCTCCCTCATTGCCATCAACAAGAAAGGAAGCTGGAAAGATAAAGAGGGCAAGAAAGTGGCAAGTGCGGTGCTGTCGGCCGGGAACCGCACTGCATCCCCTCCCCTCTCCGCCAGAGCTCAGCAGTCACCCAGGGGGAAAGGGAAAAGGATGAAAGAGCCCCGTCCAGCTTCTCCACCACCACTTTTCTTTCAGCGTGGTAATCTCTGAAAATGTAAATCAGCAAATGGGCGAGAGGCGATTTGTGTTGCTTGGACACGGGCGAAGAGGGGAAAAGTGCTAGGCTGGCACGCATGTGGGGAGGTGCGGGCGCGCACGGAACAAAAAGCCTGGGTGCCTGCAGGGTGGGAGCGGGCAGCAAAACCCCCCCCAGCTCCTGCTGGGTGCCAGACGAGCCTTAAATAGGACCCTGACAAATTTGCTGGCTGCCGCAGGCTGCTGTCAGCACCCCCACACTCCGCTTCCAGTGCTGGCACCAGGAGCACAAAGCGCTGGGCTCCTCTCGAAGTGCCTCGGAGGGGATGGAGGGGCAGGAGCGAGCCGCAGGGGGCTCCCGGAGGAGAGACCCAGCAGGGATTGCTGTGCTGGCTCCAAACCCAGCCCTGCTGCCAGCAGCAGCCACCGGCTGACACCAGCAGGGCCAATGCCACCAGTGGCCATGGGACGAGCCCACAGGGGGGTCCTGCAGCTCCCTGGGGGCAGCGAGCACCCAGGGGAGGACGAAACAAAGCAACAAAATCCCACAAAACCCAGCCCAGCGCAGGGAACGGGAAGCAGGGGAAACGCTGCTGCGATGCCGAGCGGTACGAGGATGAGGGGAGGACCCCAAGAACAGCCGCAGCTCTTTGCGGGGAACTTTCTGAATGAGGAGACCCTTGCCGAGGGGGGGGAATCGCCCCAGCTCCCCTCCCGGCAGATACAGCCCCTGTGGGCTGTGCTGGAGGCACGGCGAGGGCATCTGCAAAGCGGCAAGGTCTTTTCTTTCCCTCTCTGTCACCGCTTGAACCGCTTTCCCCGAGCCTCATCCCTTCGGAGGAGCGTTTGGCAGCCCGATGCGAGCCAGGCAGGGATGCTCCGGCGTGGCAGCACCCAGCCTCCCCCCGCGCCGCAACTCATCATCCGCAGCAGGGGCAGAGCTGACAGGTCCCAGCGGTGGCTGCCAGCCGGCGTCCCCGGGCCGGTGCTCCTCTCCTCGCAGTCCTCTCCCCGGCTCTGGCACCGCACACAGGCGCCTGGCAAACCCTCTGCTCTCCCCCCGGCGAGCCCCCGACCCACGCTGCCCAAACCCACCTCCCCAAGCCCCTGCCGAGCGCCTCTCCCCCCCTCCCACGCCCCCGGCGAACGCACACCCTCCTTCCTCCCTTCTCATCCCGTCTTCTGCTCGGCTGTTTGGTGCCACCGAGTCCATAAAATGGCTACAGGGGGATCGACGCTTTCAAGGACGGGGAGCAAAGGAGGAGCCGGGAGAGAGGACGGCGGCTGATTTCCCCTTCAAAGTACTGCAACGAGAGGAAAAGAGAAAGACGTAGCTACCTGAACTCACCATTCCTGAGCCATCCCTTAGCCACTGCATCTTGCTTCTGATGATGTCCTTATTATCAGGGAGGGGAAAGAAAAAAAAAAAAATCCCTACTGCCTGGCGAGAGCTGGCAGGAAAAAAAAAAAAAAAAAAAAAAGAAGCCCCCCACCCCCACCCTAGCCTGAAGCCTTCAGTCAGCCATCCCTCAGCCTGGCAATCCCGTGCCTGTCAGGAGCACGTTATTAGCAGCCTCCTCACTACCTGGGCTCCTAGTTATTTCTTTCAGCCACACGACCGAGGGATTTGAGGGGAGGGGGCCGTCCTTTTTGCTGCCTTGCTGTGCTTTGCAACTCCGCGGGAGGGGAGGGCAGGGAGGGGAAGGGCCCCCGCATCAACTTCGCGAGGGTCCCCGTGCTGCCCCGTGCCCTGCCCTCCTCCTGCTGCTGCTATGGGGTCCCGGACCCGCAGAGCCCACGTGTCTCCGTGCCCAGCAAGGAGCTAGGGGCTTTGCTGGCATCCCAAGGGCAGCGAGCTCTCGCTCTGCTCCGTGTGCAGGGCAAGTCCCTTCCCACCCCAGCGAAACCTCGCCGCCCGGTGAAGGGCTTTCCCCTTCTGGCACCTGGGTTAAAACCTCCCGGTCCCTTTTTCCTGACTTTTCGGTCAGAGCGAGGGAACGACAGCCCCCCCCGTGCTGTTGGGAAGAAAGAAAAGACGCTCGTGGAAGTGTTCGTCGCCAGCACAGCCGCCCACCGAGCCGGGGAGCCGAGCTGGGTCTGTCTGGCACTGCCGGGAAGAGGCGTTGGTGGCGTGTTGGGCTGGCACTGCCGGCTGAGGCAGGACCGAACCCTCCCTGTTCCTCCCGACAGGACATTCACATCAGCATCGCTCTCCCCACATCGCAGAGGACACGCAGAGATCAAAAAGGGTCGGCCAAGGCCGTGCAAAGAGGCTGCTGCGCCGTGGCCGCAGCCCCTTGCCCGACAGCTCCGGGAAGGAGCAGAGCATCCCAAGGGCTGCCACCCACCTGAGTGCCATAAAGCCGGCCCAGCAACACTCCTGACATCTCTCCGGCACCTGAAGAAGCCTGCAGCCAGCCCCAAGGGCATGGGAGGGCAGATAAAGTCACGGAGACCGTGTGGGTTCCTGCTCTGGGTACCCTGCATCCACGCGCAGGACAGAGCAGAACGTGTCGGGGAGCTGCAGCCTCCCCCATCACACCCGCAGAGGATTTAGGGCTGTTTGCAGGGTTATGGTGTGTTGTGTTTGTTTTTTTTACTGTGTGCTCCTGCCTCAAGGGCAGAAGGGCATTTGAATCTCCCGGTCCTGACCTCTAGAGGAGTCACCATTTTTCCTGCAGCTGAAGATTTTGAGTCCGGGCACCACACGCGGCTCCACGTGACTGCCACTTTCTGCTAGCCCCGCGCCGGAGCCTAGGTGTCTTCACTTATTTATTTAAGCAAGCCAGAACAAAAGCACAGGCAAGAGCAAGGGGATGCTGCCCAGCATCTCGGTGCCACTTGGGCCCCACGGAGCCTGCTCCAGTTCCATCACGCCACATCCCATCACCTCCCACAGCCGCTGGCAGCCGTCATTATTCCTGGAGATGGACGGCAAAAAGTCAGGAGGCAACAGCTTAGAGATGCCCCAACTGCAGAATGCTGCCTACGTTAAGTAACAGAAAAGCCGGGAAAATTATTTATACAAAAAGGGGTCTGGTCTTAAAAATCCATCTCCAAAATCTTTCTGGAAGGGATGTCCAATTCCCTGCTGAATAATGCAGCGGTGGCCACATCGTTGTGCAGCCCAGGTTTTCACAAAACCCTGGGATATGGCACCCGTTTGCGATGTCATTCTGATCCACTGCAACGTCACCAATGATTCAAAAGGGTTGGGGAGAGCTGGGATGGACGAACTGACGGGCAGACGTGTCCCGAATGCAGGGGCATTGCCTCCCCCAGAAATTGGACTGAAAATAAAAGCAATGGTTGGGTTACCTGTCACTGAAGGGTAAACGCTTTTCCTACAGGGAAGGACCAGAAGAGAGACCTGCAGCACTGTCAAGCACACACACGAATAACACAGGACCCTGCGAAGCACAAAATCACCTTAAAACCACACCGAAGGGTACCAGTAACCGCTGACTGCAGGCACAGGGACACCCAGCTTCACCCTGACAGCGCCAACGGGGGCAGCACTCGTCTGGTGCGTCCCATCGCGGCGCTCTAATTGGCGAAGTGGATCTGGGGGAGGTCGATTTGTGTGGAGGCTTCTTGCACACCCGCAGAAATCACACCGCTTTCTCTCCTCCCACTGTCAGCTGTTGATTAGGCCCATCAATAAGGCTAATATTCCTCCGCTTCACTTCCTAGCCCTTGGCTATGCTAAGCAGATTTGGGAAGTAAACCAAAGGTTGCCAGGTTAATTCTCCATCCCTGTGAAGGTGACGAGAGGCAGCGAGAAGCAGAGATTTGCCAAATCCCTGAATCGGCATCCATCTGCAAACAAATCCAACCTCGCCCAGACCGGCGGGGCAGCAATTCTCTGCTGCACACAAACCCCAAAGAACCCGGTTGGGCTTCCTCCACCGAGCACACACACCCTCATCGCCTCCATCGCCACGAAATGGCCAGGCAGCAGGCAGGGGACCCACCCCACGGGACACACAGGTAGGGGAAGAGCCACCCGCCAGCTTCTCTGCACCCCTGCAGCAGGGGAAGAGACCTGCCCTTTGGGAGAAGCTGGGGAAAAGGCCTCACAGCTTGGCTCCTCTGCCAGGCATTGGAGCAGGGATGCTCCAACATGAGCACGCTGCAGGTAGCCCCACTGGCACACAGCAGAGATTTTGTGTTTCAGACGAGGCACTGGAGTCACACACAGCACCACGGAGCGGTGCTGCGGACCCTGTGCTGGGAATAAAACCCCCACTGCTAAGGGGAAACAGAGGCCAGCTCCAGCGTGCAGGGTTTGGGCACTGCAAGTTTGTGCACTGCTTCCCTCCCCGTGATGTAGCCCACAAAAACATCATTCCTGCTGCCGAGAGTGAGCAGTTCAGTGCTGCTTGGATCTGAGGAGCAGAGCAGGTCCTCGGTTTGTCTTGGGGATTGTTCCAGCAGACAAACCCCATAAGAACTCAAACATTTCTTGCTAATAACACAATGTCCCATTCGTTCTCGGAAGAACTGGTCACATTTTAGCTGCCACAGCCCCCAGAAGTCGCTGTCCCTACAGAACCAGCCCATAACACATTGCATCTCGGGTGAGCAGAGCTGTGAAGGCACGGACAAGGTTTACCTGGAAACTGCTCTGCAGCAGGAGTTGTGGCTGATGTCAGTACTGTAATTATCAGATTAATGCCACTTTTCCGTGTGCAACTTCTTTCTCTTAATTACTTGCAGCTGGAGAGACTGACTCAAAAGCAAAGCAAACGGCTCCGAGCCGGAGGATGCTCACTACCACATCATGCTGCTGAAAAGCACAAAGAAATCTCCAGCCCTGTACCTCATCTCATACGCTTGGAGCTGTGCAGCCAAGACACAAAAACCTTTAATGGCATCCCCACTGCACTCTGCTGCCCGACCCGCCACGTGCAGCCACTCGCCCTGCCCTCCCTCCCCATTTACTGCCACGCTGCAGCACCACGGGGCAGCTCCAGGGTCAGGTCCCCATCCTGAGACGGACAGGGATCCCAAACTGGGGGATCATTTCCTCGAGTGGTGAAGGAGGACAGCAGCAGCACAGGATTTCACCTGCCTCTGATCTCTTTTTGTCACTACGCCCTCTCACTGCCAAAATCCCCCGTGGATCATTCAAGGCTGCCGTCCTTTACCCACACCACAAGAACACTGCTATGAGCTGCTCAATGGGTATGGAAACCTTCAGAGATGCCTCTCTCCTTCCCCAGCTCTTGCCTTTACGAGGGGATTACCCCTGCTGTCTTTTGACCCCTCTTCTCCCCTGCAATGCTCGCTGCAGGCACAGGAACACATCCCCGGTCCCCCAGCCAGCGGCTCCCCATGGAGCTGCGTGCCCCGGATCGCCTCCATCGAGTGGGAGCTCTGTGGAGAGCCCTTCCTCACAACGGGCATCGCATCGCTGCGGCGGGCAGATGTTCTTCATTACCTACCAGAGAGCACAAATAGGTTCTCGCAGCCATTGTCTCTACTGAACTGCAAAGAAAAGGCACCAAGTCCTACAGGTTAATTAATGAGAAGGGAGGGGAGTTTGTCTAACCTCTGCGAGGAATTAGCCAGCCTGGCTTTATAAACCAATCAGCTGCACTGCACAGCTATGAAATAAGCATCTTCCTTCAGGAAAAAGAAAAAAAAAAACACAAACCCTATGGAATACTTTCATAATGGCCCAGTGCTTCTCAGATTAGCAGAGCAATAACGCAGCGCTTCAGGCTCTTGCAAAGTATTATTATTTATGGTACATTACAAGGTAGATTGTTTGTTCTTTAATAGGAGATGACATATTCAGAAGCCCCAGATACGTGTCCTCCTGAACCAACTCTGACACAAAGACAGTCTTAGTCATAAATTAAAGGATGTGAACAAGTGCAGGAAAATAATTTGCTCTGATGTAATCGATCGGGATCTTGCTGTTCGCCAGAGAAAAAGGAAAAAGATTTCCATCTCCCCACTGCAGCTGCAAACCAGGTGCACGAGGAGCTCCCCTGACTTGCCCAAGGTTATATACATCGAAACAGTGGCACGGATGGACAGGGGAGCCCAAGCTTGGTAGTAGTTCTCTGCTCTGAGGCCACTTCTCCAGTTCAGAGCACTACACGTGAAATATACTACGTGTGCTATATATATGCTATATGCTTAAGTAGATACATAGCGTATATATATATATATATATATACACACATATTTGCTATATACTTGGCACAAACTAGAGTTATTTCTAATTTATGTGTTTGGTGCTGTTATTTGGTACATTATATTTAGCACTCACAGAGCAAACAGACTCCAATCGAGCTCCACACACGGTGCTCCCATGGCAAAGGAGGTAAATGACCAAACGGGCACGGCCACGCCATCCGGACACTCTCCCCAAAAAGCTTCTGGTTTGGAGAGCACAAAACCAGCCTAGAGCTCTTATAAAAGCCATAGCGAAAAACCATGGTTTGGAAACCTGTTAAAAATAAACACATAAAATAAAGGAAATGGCCTTTTTTTGAGTGAACCACGCAGCCCAGAGGCCAGGATCCCCCTTCCCAGGCGCAGATGCTCCAGCCAACGCGGTCCCGTGCCAAGCACCTTGTTTACTATTCCCGTTCCCTCCTCACCCCCGTCTGACTGACAAGACGACTCATGCCTCAGCCCATTTGATTTGCTAATATCTTTCAACTTCTTCCAACAGTGGCATTTTTAAAACTCCCACACCTGCTTTAATTAAACCGTGGCAGCCTGTTTCCAAGGCCCGCGCTCTGTCGCTAAGGTCTCTGCTTCAGAGGTGAAAATTAATAACCTGCAGTCAAATTAAACTCAGAGAGTGACGAGGAAAGCACCCCGGTTCAGATCCCCAAGCCCGTTAAAAGTCTCTCCAGCATCCAAACCTTCTTTATGTCCATCTGTTACCAGCGCTGCCCTACTTCTGCTTATTCAGGGAAAATCCTATGGAGATTAAAAAAAGGAATAAAACTAAATTTGAAACAGAAAGGGCTTTACAAGTAGCACAATGCACGTCTATAAATTCATTTAGTTTGTGTACTTAGAGAAAGATCCGCAGCCAAAAAAAGGTGTTTTTTTCTTTTTAAAGCGAACGAGAGCTTAGCATTACAATTCACAAGAAGATCTACAGGGAACCGCTGCCCGAAATCCCCCAGCCACGACCTTCAAGGCCTGAAGGGACCGAGGAAGCCACACACCCCCCCTGCTCCTTCCTCAGCCCCATGGCAGGACCCAGGGCCAAGTGTCCAGCACCCCCGGCATGGCCATGCCTCCTGCCCCGAATGCGCGCAGCCCTCCCTGGTCTCACATCACACCGAGCTCCTGCCTGCCCCCCTCAAACCCCGTGGGGATCCCGCTGGAGCTGGGTGATTTCAGAGCACACACCCCAGCCCGGTCCTACACCCACAGATACATACTGACCCCTGGGACGGGCAGCTTTTCCCCTTTTTCCTGCAGCAGCAGCAACCACGGCGGTGGGATGGTTGGGAACGATCTGGGCATGGCACAGAGCTCTGCTGGCCTGCAGGGGAGCACAGCCTGACTGTCAGTGTTACAGCTCAGCTCTCAATAAACAAAGCTATGGCAGGAGGCAAGTAGGTTGGTCTCCCACGTCCTCACATCGCCATCAGGCAGGTGAAGGCTTAATGAGCAGGTCACGTTTATAAGGTGGTGGCCACAGTTCATCAAAATGCACAGAGGAACGTGGAGGAGCCTTTCGCATTCGCTCCTTGTTCCTCTAGCTCAATTATTTAACGCAAGCTGTGACCCGCGGCCCCAGACGAGGGCTTTAAGCACCTCGGATCACAGCCACGTTTCGATGGCTTCAATCAGTCTGAGTTTCAAGTGCTCGGGGAGAGACCCTTCCCCAAGCAAGGTGTGCAGAGAGGCGCACAGGGAGGGCTCCCAGAGCCCAGCCCTACAAGTCCGGGCTGTCAGCAACAGCCAGGACAACAAGGAGAGCGTTGAGCTTTCTCTCTCCCACGGTGTGCATTTATGGTATTTACATGCCTGCTTTTCTAACGGACCTGGGTCAGGTCGGTCTCAAGGTTTCCAGTGCCTCCCCACACTCCTCCCTTTGTTTTCTCGTGCCTGCCATCAGCTGCACCAGCCAGGGAGCAGCTGGGCAAGCAAAACAGGCAGGGAAAGGAGCAGCTGGGACCAGCCCCAACCTCACCCGGAGAACTTCTTGTGCTGGAGCATCATCTGCAGCTCCCATCAGCAGAAGGAAACCTCTTTGTTCAGTCCCTCCGTTAACCACTGACTTTCAGAGCTGGGATAATTGCACAAAGAGGCACTCTTCTTCGATACTTCAGGCTGCTGCAGCACCATGAAGTTTCTCTCCCAAGAAAGCACTGCCCTGAATCGCCCACAGAAGTTAAATCAAAGAAAGGCAAAGAGACTTCTTCCCCACCTGCCATCTGCAAAGGCATGGAAATTCACCTGATAAACAGAACCACATGCTTTCATCGTAGGCTACTTTTCAAGATCCCTTCAAGTCTCACAGTCCCCTCATCAGCCTTTCACTACCACAGACAGTCCACAGCCTTCCCCACCAAGCTCAATCCACAAAGGAGCATTTTAATCTTGTTTCATTTTGAAAAACATTCGCAATTCACTTTCTGACACTCCTTTTCTTAGAGCTTCCATCCCCGTTCCCCTCCCTAAACCTACAATCCTCGCTGGTGTCCTTTGAAATTGTTAAAACTCATCTGCCTACAACAATTACCAACTCACTGCTTTAATTTCAAATGAGATGAGATCCCTCTCGGGCTTGTTTTTATTAGTGCAGAGGAAACAGGCCATAGGCTCAAAGAGTCTCTGGCTTGCCAGGAAGAAAGCGGTAGGAAGGGGCATCGCCCTCCCGCTGTTCCCATGTCTTTCATTTCTGCATTGCCACACCACGTTACGCGGTACCAGTGCAGCGGGGTGTGCGGTAACACGAGGAGACAGGCAGATCCAGGAGGAGCCAAAGGTTTCCCCAGGAAGTCATTTCACAGCAGGGATGCTCAACAGCAAATACAGGGTGTAAAACACGGACGAGGATCATCTAACATCTTCCAGAGCACTTACAATTTTAGGTCGCAGACCAGCTGAAGTCTACAGAGGTCAAATCTCAGGAGCAGTTATAAAACCACGGTCAAATAAATAAAGGGGTTAAAACCAGCTACAGCGCTGGCTGGAAAGCCTTTCTGGAGAAAAGCAATTCCTTTATTAAATGTATATCCCCACATGCACACGAGGCCATAAATATGTAACATTCTCTCCCTCTAGTGGCTGGAGGCTTGGAAATAAAGGGGATGGAAAATGACCTTGCAATTCCAGGAGAAAAATGGAGTTGGTCCCAGTGTGTCTATCCCCCAAACCCTGCAGGGAGCCAGCCATCACCTTGGCAGGTACTAAGCCTGCGACAGGGCTGAGGCATTGCGTCCTCTGCAGCAGCACTCTGCAGAGCGGGATGCAGCGAGCTGCTAGCTCCAGTTCAGCTCGTCTTCACCAGCCACCTGCAGGTTCTTGAGCTAGAGCCACTGACCTACCTGCTTTGCCTGCGTGCATTTGGTTTTCTTCTCCGCAATGCTCCGTTTTATGAGACTCGTGCTTGTTAGCGCACCGTGGCCAAGAACACGTAAGAGCCGCGCTGTGCTTATCCTCACCGTATCATCCAGCCCGTCTGCCAGGTCTGCTCACACCTTCCCACCGTCGGCACGCTTGGAGGAGAGCACGAGGCGTAAAAAACTCACCCGGGGATGGTCTGACAGCACAAAGAGAGCAGCAGCAGCACAAACCAAGACGGTATCATACGCAAAGCTCCCCAATGAACTGTTTCTGAACGCTTTCCTCTTACTGTTAGCACTGCTCAAGGGTTTTAAAAGATGACAAAATACCAAACTCCACGATACACCCCAGGTTCCCAGATTTATGTACGCAGCTTCTCTAGTTGGTTGAGTGCTGGGACTTGCTTTCACATAAGCCTTCTGCTGCTCTACCCATCGTGTAAGGGGTACCAGCGTGGTACAAACTCCACTTTGAAGAAGCGTGGCATTGTTCAGAAGGGCAGCATTTTTGGAAGGCGGCGTGGCACCACCAGGTCACGACAGCTCCCCTCCCCAGCTGCAACACAACGCTACCAGTTCATTTATTTTAGCTAAAAAAAAAAGTCGCACTAGGTATCAGACATCATTACCTCAGCACAAAATGAGTGTGTGTGGGTATGAGTGCTGGATGAATATTCTTGACAACAACAGCAAAAATGTTCTTATAAAAAGCTGGGGGAAAAGGAAGAAAGAGCTGGGGGCTGCTATGCAAGAGAGTTGGTGGGTTTGACTCAAAGATGACACTTACAAAGACTCTTTGCAGTTTTCTCAGGCTGGTGTGCCCATCACAAGCATGTCTGAGCCTTTCCAACTCCCCTGGGAAGAGAGGGTGAGCTGAAGGTCTCAACTCTGCACAGATTTGCACATCCAGGAAAAAATATCCCGGAGGAACACCTGTTTTGAACTGGGAAGGGTTAAGAGAGCTGCCCACAAGCCCTCTGGCCATTAGAGCTCAGAGACTTTTCTCCCCTTTTCACTACTGTGATAAGCCTGGCAAGGCAGAGACCAGCCTCATCGTATGACCATAACCATTTACATGCTGCTCTTTTTTCTTTTCTTTTTTCTTTCTTTTTTTTTTATGTAAATTTTTATTTTTTTTTAATGCAAAATGTTTATTTAAAAAAAAAAAAAAAAAAAAAGCATAGTACATACACCCAAGCAGTTGCCTGTAAGAACCAACGAGGCAGGCAGATGTTAAAAAACACATTTCTGCCAAAATCCCAGGAAGATGCCCCATGCTTTTCCTGCATTGCCTTCCCAGCTATTCCTGATTCAACAGAGCCAGGTCCACACTTTGCCCTCCAAAACTGTCCTTTGCCGTTTGGTGCTTTGCTTGGCAGTGAGGCTTATAATTCAGTCCCAAATGCTCCCCAGCATCACTGCTGAGTACGAGGGATTATGCAGAGGTAAAGACTTCAGGCACCCATGTGGTGTGAAGTCAGAACACCATCTCCTGCCTTCTGGAGTGCTAAATATACCAATATTTTACTACATACTTGCCTACTTAGCTATCTCAAGAGCAGTCTGTATCAGTCCCTAAAGAAAGCAGTTTGCTATTTATATATAATGTGCTTAGCAATTTTTGTCACTAAAGCTCCATAGATATATTATGCATGGGGCTTTTCATCCTTATAAACTTCAACACGGGAAAAATCTGTGCTATAAACTAAGCTTCACAGGTTCTTGGAAAGGAACCTTGTCAGGCGGGATGAGTGTCCTAACACCTCCGAGAGCGTAATTCTTGTAAACTAAGGATTTTAACAATGCTTAGAACATGGCATGAGAAATAAGTTAGACAGGCAGCCATTGAAAATTGCCATGCAGTCTATCTATGGGAACGGTAGATGTTTGTTTCACCCTAGATTTACACAAAATAAAGAGGAATATAAAGTTCCTCACGAAAGAAGGAGGCAAGATTACTCGCATAAGCCAGGTAAGACAGCAAGATCATCTTTTCAAATTGCTCCCCAAATCTACTGCTTCTGGAAACACATCAAGCACTGCCTGACGTGGCTGAAGACAATCAAGGAGAGTTTTCAGAATCTCAGCTGTGAAAAACAAGACAGAATCAAAGGTGCAATGCTAAAACAAATGCTGGGCGTGTGGCCCTTGCTTGCTTAACCTCTCAGCCAGATGGGACCTAAGCGGCGTTTGGAGTGCATGAAGCACCACAGAGCAAACCAGAGGTACCAGCAGCTACAAATGAAGCCAGAAAACTCCTCGAGTACACTGAACCAAGGAGTCTGGATCTAGCTGGGGTATTTTATTTTATTTTTGGAAGGGGGTGGATTTAAAGCATACAGGATTGCTTATAAAACAACGTTTTTCTTTATCGAGCTATGTTGTAAAAACATAAAAATAACCTTTTGGGGACAGCAACCTAACTGCAAAAGCATCGCAGAAGTATTTTTGTGTAGCGTGAAAAGATATGAAATGCATATTCTTAAAAAGAAACGCGTGGCTTATGTTTTACTCCGCTTCCACTGTGCAGCCGTATGTTGGCTGCTGGGTTCTATTAATAAACTCAGAGCTCTGCCATTATCCCACTTTGTGTCTGGATAAGCACGACCGATGCGCAATTTCGGGCACATAAATACTTAATGCTGATACCTTCAGTGGATAACGATGCTCAGATGTCAGCTCTGCCATAAAGAGAAGCCGATTCAGCCTCCTGCAAACTGCTCCGTTAGGAGCACGCTGATCCCATCCGATTCACAAACAAGAACGGGGAGGGCTTCCTCTGTGCCTCCGAAGGACAAACATCCAGATTGGGTCTGTAATATCCACACGTGTGAGCACAGCCAAGCTGGCTGCAACTGTGTAGAAACACTGCAGTCTCAGTGAAGGTCCCGTGCCACGGCTGGCAGAGCCTTGCTTCCCTTCAATAAAACTACCCCCGGTGACACAAGGGGTGCTCGAGCCTTTCCTGGATGAAGGACACGGAATAACTTTGATTTCCCTCTATTCCCTCCACAAATGACAACCCGCTTGCTCTCATCAGCAGGGGCAGAACACTGTCAGCACGGCTTTCCATCACATTGCCCATGTCCAACTGGCATGACTTCATCCTAGACAAGACCCAAAGGTTACCTTCTACAAGGAGATAAATTTTGTTTAATCCAAAGAGGAGAGAGTGAGTTAACCTTCCCAACTCAAAATAAAGCAGACGGTTCCTTACCATGATCTCAGTGCACCTCAGCTCTAACCAACACTCAGCTTTATTTGGTTACATGTCCTCCAAACCATTTCCCCATTTTTCTGAGCCAGTGAAACTTTACCAGAAACCAAGAAATAAAAACTGGTTTTCAGCAAGGATTCCCAAAACTGCTGCTCATTAGAGAACGTCTCTGTTAGTAATTTACTTTGATGCCTACAGTTCCATCTGGAAACCAGAAAAACCATTTTGCTGAGAACCTCAGCAACAGGAAAGTCACATTTTCAGGAAGGATTTAGCACTTAGTGATCATTCATCAGGAGTCGTCTCTTTTTCTCCAAAGTCCCCAGTAGTAATCTAGATTTTCCCCTCTGAGGTTTTAAAGGAAAACAATGGGAAACCTCTTTCAGAAATCAATTAACTCCACAAAAATCAATTAACTCCGCAAAACCAAAGAACAGAATGAGCACTTCTTGCCCTGTGTGCATCACGTTCAGAATAGCAAGCCTGCCTGCGACATATGAGGCACTGCAGCGCTTCTCCATCTTGCTGGTCTGCTGGTGCTCCGTTCAGAGCTCACACTCTCCTTTCTTTACTCGACACCCAGGCTCTGTTTTCCAATGCTACATAAACCTCCCAGCACCATTTTGGCCCTGGTGGATATGAAAACTGCATGAAAAGAGAAAATGGCTCGTTACAATCCCCACCCCCACCCCCCCAAGCTTTTTTTCTTCTCCAATTTCTTGAATTTCAGTGTTATTTTTAACACCTAATAACAGCTCTGGTCCCCATCCTGGATGGAGCCAACTCCCGCACTACGCCAGGCGCTCCCTGCTCCCATTGACTTCAAGCCTACGTAAAACAGACTGAGTGAGCTCTAGCGGCTCTTAAATATTCACTTTTATTGTAATATTCTTAATCCTGAACCTTATAAGACCTGGAATCATTTCACACTCATTTACAAGAATTATACACAATGCTCACTTTCTCCTGCCCTGACGCGGAGCTCGCTGTCGCAGGCACCCATTATCTGACAGCCCCCAGGAACGCCGCACAAAGCATTAAGCCCCAAGTCAGGAACACTCAAGTGCACAATGTACCGCAGCCATCACGGAGCTGATCAGAAAATTGGGGCTTCTGCACAAAATGCTTGCAGATATTAAAGCAGGCTCTGGTTGTATAGGGTTGGTTTTTTGGGTTTTGTTGTGTGTGGGCTTTTTTTTTTTTTTTTTAAACAAGCATTCTGAATAAACTTTTCAGTTTTATCTAAAACCTGAAAGCTGCGTGTCAGCAGAGACACTTCTTACAGTTCAGAGCCTTAAATTCGTCTGATTTCGTATTTCAGCCCTCACCCTCAGAAAGGAGGAGAAAACAAGACAGCAAACACCACCCAGATCAGTTGCAAACCCAGTTTTCTGACCAAAACCCACAATCTCCATGGCAAATATTCAAGCAGCCCTGAATAAAACTGTTCAGCATGGGCCTGGGAGCACGCTGCAAACAGTAGGGCACCAACAGGGAGGTGTCCTGTTGGATGCTGCGGTCCTCCTGGCTCCAAAAGGAGCAAAATAAAGCAATTCCATGACTACTTGTGTCATGCCCAGGGAAGGCAAGGAAAGTATCTCCAAACAGCGTGATTAAAGGCATTGCTTTGTCGTTTTAACGCCTCCCTTCCTGTCACTTCCACCAGCACCCATCCCAGTGCCTCCCAGCACCAAGGGCTGCCGATGGTTTTCCGAGCCCAGCGAGCAGGGCCAGCATCATTTCACCTGGAAATGAGGACATTCAATTGGATTTTTGTTTTTTTTTTTTTTTCCAGCTTCTTAGAAATAGTCAGGGGGGACCTAATATTAGCTCTTCCAGGAATAGTTACGTGGCTAAAAAGAGAACAAAGGTGATAAAATAGACTGTCTGCAGCAGCCGTAGAAGAGGTTTTATTCCTCCAGCCTGTCTGTTGTTATCCCCAGGAGCTTCTGCCTTTTGTTGTCACTTGATGGAAGACCTGGATAAAACTCTTGGGTCAGCTCTGTGACACCCAGCTGTCAGGGGGACAGGATTAAATGCCCATCTGCCACAGCTGACCACAAATATACGGAAGGTGATAAGGAAGGAGGAACCTCTGGGCAGCTCGAGCAGCTCCCCCTGCCTGCTGTATTAAGGAGCAAACCCCACAGAGGGCGAACCACAACGTGATGCACTTTGCATTCCCTTAAAAAGTGCTTTAGAGAACTTAACACACCTTTGGGGAGGTGCTATCAAAGGGACAAGGGGGGCTTTGACCCCCATCTGGAGTGAGACCCCAAACTGCAGCCTCACCTCTGTGCAGCCAGGGTGTGCTTGCCACGCGTGGCTCACCCAGGACCAAGCGAATTCCGTCCCTTCTGGGCAAGGATATTCCCCATCTCTTTCAAAGAAAATCCCTGCCTCTCATTTTTTAAGTGATAAATCTCCTGAGGGTTAAATGCTCACCCTTTGGCCAGGCGACGAACACCTTACCTGCACCAAATGGGAGTGAGGTGGGTGCACTCCTGCCTTGCTAAAGCCCTGCTAAAACTAAGGTAGAGCATCAAAAGCCCTGAGTTATATCCTCCTGGAAGTCTTGCTTTCAGCGGGTTGGGTAACAGTGGGGAACTGCATTATTTGTTTCCATTTTCACGACTGCATTCTGCCTTTTTGGGCCTCCACCAGGCCTGGTTTTAATGGCTTGCAAATTATACACAGGAACAGTCATAAACTGTACTGAAGTACCAAAGGACTTTTCCCCCCCGCCCCTCCGAAACAAAAGCTTGACATGGTGCCGCCCTATTAAGCCTATCATGAATGTGCCTGCTTGGGTGACTGTAATTACAGGAATTTAGTAGGGCCTTTTGTTTTGCTCTACGGTGAAAAAAAATAAAATAGGGAGCTGGAGGAAATGGAAAAAAAAAAAAAAAGACCAGTGGACACAAAGAAGTTTTCCAGGAACCACATGAGGGCGGATGAAGGATTTCTGTTTGCAGAAACAGGAGTTCTGGACGGGGCAGGCAGAAAGGAAAAACAGCACCAGGGCTATGGGAGGATGCCAGGGAACCCCATATCCTGGAGCCTTTTAGCGGTGCAACTTGCTTCTCGCTCCGAAGGCACGGCCAGATCCCACAAACAGACCCAGCCCCTAAATACCTGCGCCACGACAGCCTCTGGGTGCCGTGCATTTGGGGCCAGGGCAGGCTCCGTAACCCAGCCCGAAGGGGGACGGGCCTTTGGCTTTGCTCTTTTTTCCTCCTGCACACAGCACAGGAGCACGCAGCTCTTCCCAGATGAGCCCCAAAACTCAAAAGCCGGCTCCTGCCCCAATTTCAGCATAATTACCACACGCAGACAGGGAAGTCTGCCCCCACGGATACAGAAGCTCATAGCTATTACAGAATAGAGCAGCTTCTTGAGATGTCATTTTTCCTCACTGATTTGGACAGCTGGGAGTAAATAACGGGTTGTCACTGCTGTCTTTTCCTCGCAGTGGGAGCAGGCCTGGAAATCCCGCAAGGAGCATGGAAATCGGGTCCTGGGCTGACGGGATGTTGAGCCCAGCTCAAGACACAGCGCACCCAAAAGTCACAGGTGGATCAAATGCCCGTCCTCACCTCCTCGGTGTGGAGCAGCAGCAGTCAGCACACGCCACCACGAGTGAAAACGGAGGCAGAGGAGCAGGGGCTGAGAGACACGAGCCAAACACAACAGCTCCAGCCCAAGGGACAGGTTTTACAAAAGAGCCCACGACACATATGCTCCTTTCCCTTCTGTCCAAAAATAATAATAAAAAAAAAAAGATACAATTTGTCCTTTCGATGTTACAGTTTGGGGGTAGGTGGTGAGGACTGACTCAGCCTGGGATAAAACAGGGACAGGATAAAACACCTGCAGCAGGGATGGGATAAAACACCACTAAATGTCCTTTCCTCTAGACCCTGGGGAGAAATATTGCAATCAGAGACCTGAAGGACTGTGAGAGCAGCCAGGGACCAACCTAGAGGGGCTCCTCCAGTGATAATTTGCAGCTTTGCCTCAAAAACACGAGCCCAAATCCTCCTGCCTGCTGCAACACCCCCCGTGCTCTCCCCTCCCTGTGCCTTTGCTGCACTGCACAACCTGGAGCCCTGC